>NC_092825.1:176156150-176782935 GCF_039878825.1 Excalfactoria chinensis
CTTTGTATGTGTATATACATATATATAGAGAGAGAAAAATGTATAAGGTGTAGAGTTGCAAAGGGAACAGCAACAGTTGGATAGTAAAATTGCAGTAGTAAAATCAACTGGGTAGTTAAATTCTTATTTTTTTAAAGTTATTATTGATATTTATTATTTTTAACATAGTCAATCTGCATACTGGTAAGAACTAAGAGCAGCTCAAGGGGACATTTTCCACTATGAATAACCAATCCATTAGCAGATGTCTAAGGAGCTGGTTGTGTTTCATCCATGAACACTAAATACCTGCTTTGTGATGTTCCCTGGCAGGCCAGATGACGCTGCGGACACAGCACGTTCAGGACTCCAAGATGGGCTTTGTAATCAACGCAATATACTCAATGGCTTACGGACTCCACAACATGCAGCTGTCACTGTGTCCAGGCTATGTGGGCCTTTGTGATGCCATGAAGCCCATAGATGGACGGAAGCTGCTGGAGTCCCTCATGAAGACCAACTTTACTGGGGTCTCTGGGGACATGATCTTGTTTGATGAGAATGGTGACTCGCCAGGAAGGTAACGTTAACATTTGTCAGATTATTTAAAGAGCAGACATGCTAACTGTATGTTGTAGATCGTTCACACAACATTAGAACTAAGATCTCATTCCTTATTTTTCATATTTTCAGACTTTCTGAGCTTATTTTTCCAGAATAACTCATTTTATTACTGTGAGTTTTTAATTATATCTAATAATCTAATTGGAGAAAAGAGATGAGTTTTTCACATACTCCGTCTTCCTCTGTGGGTGGTAAACCATGAGACCCTCAACATTGTGTTTGCAGACCATAATGTCCATCACAGTGTTGCCCTTTCTCTCTTTGGTATTTCCGAATTATGTGTTTTAAAGTGAAAAAGTCATGACTGGAATAATTAACCAGACATAGCTCCTTCACTAAGGAAGCTAAAATACAAAAGATGTGTTGATTAGTCTGGGTGATTTTTTTTTTCTGATTTGAATAATTAAAAGTCTACCTCATTGCTTTCCAAATGAAACAGTATCATGTGCATAACACACTATACTAGAAATTCGTAGTGTACTGCTGTAAACACATTAAATAAAGCTAAACATGATTTGCTACAGCATACATGCGGTGTCCATATGGAAGCACATGCTCAGAACAGTAATGTGACTTTTTCTAGTTTTCTGCCTACTGAACTGTCTGAAGATGAGCATGAGTGATAGCATTCAAAGTCTATTTATTTTTTCCTTCTAGTTCAGCAAGTGAATTCTTACCTCATTTCACTGTGTTTACTCCAGTTTGATCGAGGCAGACCTTTCTGTCAGCATTATTGGGAAGGTTTTAAATTTCTGTATGATGACAATCTGTGAATGGATGACTAGAGGGAAAACTGGTCATCCTATGCACTCATTATTTACATTTTGTCCTCTCCCTCTAATGTGAACTGAAACAGAAGAATTAACTACAGAACAGAATGGGACAAGAAAATAAAATCCCACTGGTCAGAATATTCTGGTATTTCAAAAGTTTTCTACAATTTCAGAAATTATTTTTTTCTCATTTTATTTGAAAACCTGCAATGTCAACATTTTCATTCAAAGACAGCAGGTCAGCCACATGAAAAATAGTCTGCTTTAAGCAGTCCTTCGGAAACACATATTTCAAAAATCCTCAGACTCATACTGTAATAAAGTGCATCATGAGCTGTCAGGAAAACTCAAAGACAGGAATCCAGGAAATAAAAAAAAAGAGGGTGGAACTTTATTGTCAGAATTGTTTTGGTGAGCAAGGCTGTCTTCCATTATTTCAACTTTTACAAATTGCTGAATTTGGAAGAAAAGTACACAGTCTGGATTTTTTTATTTTTTTCTTCCCTGACAAAATCTGCATAAGATTTGTCACAGACTTCTCTTAAAAGATTTCTGTTTGATTTTAGTGATATTTGGTTACAATTACTTGCATCCCGCATTATTCCTACCTCATTTCCACTTGTTTCTTATAGAAAGAGTGAATCATGTAGGACACAACACACCAATGACAACAGCTAAATTTTGTAAGGGGAACCTTATATTTAACTTTTCTTCATGTTGGCATTCTTAACAATAATTTTTCAATTCAATTTGCCTCAAGGAACTTAACAAATACCTTGGTCTCTTTATATTCAACATTCAATTCTAGTAAAGATGAGGAAGGTATTATCTTGTGTGCATTAATTTGCTCAAGTCACAGTAAAGCACCAGAGTTTCACTGGAGAGAATGGAGCCTCCACACAGTGCACCTCAGTGTAATGTGGCTTTTGGAAAGTCCTGCCTCACTGGATTTGTATGAGATACAGCAGACTGCCTACTCAGAATAGAGAAATGTGAGTGGGGATAAAATGTTTTTCAGTGCTTGGTTACTATAGAAGCACAGGTCTTTGTTCCCTCCTGTCCTAAAACTGTCACATCATTAAATCCATACTCTGTGCTTAAAGTAGCCAATATTGAGTCAAAATGTACTTTTTAGTAAGATTTTATAGGAAACTACATTTCAAAGTCCCAGATCTGAGTATTTTCTTGTCTTTTGAGCACTGTCAAATACTGTTTGCTACAGCTGGGAGATGGTGCATTTGTAATGGAATATCTCATCTTTCCCGTTCACTTTTGTTGCTAGCTGCATCTCCACTTCGTGAAACAGAAATGTAAATCCTCACAGCTGTACTGTGATAGTTGTGCTAAGCAGAAAAACAGAATGTAAAAAGCCTTCCTGACCTAGATAGCTCCAGATTTTGATGTATAGCAAAAGGGTTTTGACATTATAAAACAGATCATTAATCTCATAAGATGCTTCAAATCCTGGCCCTATCCCAAAGTTCTTCATGTATAAGCTGAGCTTTAAGTAAGTAGGTAGTCAAGTGGAGAGCTTAGGTGAGATGGAGACATGGGAGGCAGCATCCATGATCTCTCAGTGTGATAACAACTACTTGCAAATACTAAGGAAACTCCAAAAAAGAAATTGTAAAGTCAAGAAAAGACAAGAAAAATAAGTTGGTGATGTCTTGTCTACTTGCCACCAACAGAATATGGATTCTTAGCAAACTCATGGCACTTCTGTTTTGAAACAAGTGTTTTGCACTGTGATTAGGGCACTGCTGGATATGTGTTATTGCACCATCTGGTCTCTCCTATCCTAAAGTGACAAACTGTCCCTGTGGTGTCTCCAGCAGGCTCCAGGGAACCAGTGATTCATGAACTTCTGCTATAGAAATGAACTTCTTGAGTCTGGGTATTACTATCAGTCTACCAATGCTGTTCTCTGCAGAGGTCTTGTGAGAGGCTACATACTGAGGCAATAGGTTTATTTAATATGTCAAGTTCCTTTCCAGTATCCCCCCTGGGATACAAGCATGAAACTAGTCTGCAGCTACTGGAGGGATAATTATTTTAGTTCCAGTGACCTGATGAGCATTGACAGTACTTTTGTTTCCCTGCGCATGAAACTCTGAATTGACAGCTTTAACAAAGTAACCCTCAGAGGAGCATTACAATGTCCTGACAATATGAAATAAAGACTGCAAGGGCTTCTGGGCTAACATTTTGGTTGGTCTGTTTAATGCTGGAATGGACTATTATTATGTTATCATATTTGTAAACCTCAGCAAAAGCAATAAAAAACAAAACAAAACATACAAAAAAACAAAACACCCAAACAAAAAAGAAAATCCTTGCAATCTTTTTTAAAATATTGTTGTTATTATTATTATGTCACATGTAAGATCATCCTGTTTAATTGGATTTATGTATGTAATATCTGGATAAAGTTTATATGTGTCAGTCTGATATTCACACTTTTAATTTTGACAGAGTATCTGAGTCTCAAAGGTGTGGACATTTCCTCCTTTATATGGGACAAAAATTAAAATATTATAAAATTCAGGAGAATAATAATTTTTCCTCTCTAGCTGTGTCATTGCTCATTTATTTTTGTTCTGGAAAGAGTAAGACTCTCACTGAATTGTAGAATCTTAAAGGTTAGAAAAGACCACTAGAATCATCTTGTCCAAACCCACCACCACCATGCCCATTGAAACAGGTCTCTCATATGTCTCATAATGTCATAATGTCATACTGGATGGCCAGTCAGGCTTCATTTCCATTTTATTTCACTGGCTGCTTGCATTCTTGGTCCTGACCTGTGTTTGATTTTGGCACTGACTCCCTGCCAAACTACTTTACTTTCTTCTCTGAGACAGTTAGATTTTATCCCCTGGTTTAAAACATTCAGAGATTCATGAAGAAGTGTATTAAAGGAGAGTTTTATTGTAACTTTTTTTTTTTTTTTTTGTATCAGTCTAGAAAAATGACCGATGTAGTCTAATTACCGCTTTTTAGTCTCAAAAGTTGTTATTGGAGTGCCCTACATACATGGACATTTTGGTTTTTGCCTCTCCACAGTGATGTTTAAATCAAGATTCAAGAATCTTATTTAAGAGACAGTTCGATTTAATTAGCTGGTTCTTTTACTTATCTGCGTCTTCATAATGGATTTCATAATGTGCACTCTAACAATATCAGACTTAATCCATCTCTGTCAATATGCTTTTCTTGGGAATAAATTTTTAGTCTGCTGCTAGGAAAAAGTTGGCCTCTGGTTGATGAACCAGGCAGTTTTTTTAACCTAGGATTGCTTTTCCGTTCTCAGTCTATAGTGTTTGCTTAGTGATTTTCACATTGTTTACTCAAGCTACTGCAGAATCCACTAAAGAGAAGATAAAGAAAAGATGATCACTTCAGGAGTTGCCCAACTTTCCAGACTGTCCTATAAGGCAGGAAGGTGGCATGGTGTTAAGCATGCTAGAACGAGGCTGATAAATCAATTGTAGGCTGCCCCACAAACTTTCTTTAGGACTCTATGGAAGCTAAGAAGAAAGCATAGGAAGGATAAACGTGAACCTGAAAGCTCTGATAAGCTCTGATCTACTCTTAACACTTCTGTTCCCAGATGTCAAAGGACTCCTACCCAGAACCTGCCTACAACTGAGACCTAGGTACCCTTTCCCTTCATAATGGAGCCTATGAAGAATTTAATATATTCTGATCACTCAGGAATTATATAAAAAGGGAAGAGGGTCCTGTGTATGGTACAGAATAGCATTTGATGCTGCAGTGCTGTAAAAGAAAAATATAGGTGCAAGTCTCAGATCTGTTCTTAAACTAAGACCTAATGCCTGGATTAAAAGGCATGAGCACTTTCACTTGCTCAGATATTTTGGAAGCCAGTCCCAGATTTCTGGAGTCTGTGAAAGATGAATGATTCTTGCTACCTCTTCTGGTGTCACACCCAACATGCATCACGCAGTCTTACAGCAGCTGAAGTCATAGAATCATAGATTCATTACAATTGGAAAAGACCTCTAAGATCATGTAGTTCAACCTCAACCCACTGCCACCATGCCCACTAACCACGTCCCTCAGTGCCACATCTGCACAGTTCTTGAACATCTCTGGGAATGGTGACTCCATTACCTCAATGCCTCTCCACTTTTAAAATGTTTCCTAATCTCCAGCCTGAACCTCCCTTGATGAAACTTCAACTACATCTCATCCTATTGCTGTTACCTGGGAAAAGAGTCCTTTCATCCTGCAGGTCTTGCTTTCACCTTACCTGTCTTTATCTATCCTCTCTCAGCAGGGAAATAAGCACATGCAGAGAGTAAAAAGCACTTGATATTGGCAATGAGTACTGTGTTTAGATTTCTCTGTGTCTTCTGTAGAAGGGACCCAGAACAGCTGAGGTTCCCTACTTAGCTCCTTTAAGTGCCTGAAGTTAGAGTAGATGAATCTTATCTTTTTTCATTATTTTCCTTAAACAAATAAACATTCTCAGGAGCTCGGTCACTTAGCCCACAGCGTGTTCAAGAAACTTTTAGAGTGGGAAAAGGTACAAATAAAAAAGAAAAGACTTTGAAGAGAATCAAGGGCAAAACACAACTCTGGAAATTACTCATTTATTTTTAATAATCTTGATTTTGACTTTTTAATGTAATGTGAAACACAGAATATAGAACCATAGAATCACAGTCTGTTTTGAGCGTGATGGGCTCTTTAAAGACAGAGGCTTTTTTCACTAGATCAGGTGATGCTCTTCTAAGCTCATTTGTATCTCCTTTTTTTTTTTTTTTTTCTCAAGATACGAAATCATGAATTTTAAGAAAATGGGGAAGGACTACTTTGACTATATCAATGTTGGCAGCTGGGACAACGGTGAGCTGAAAATGGATGATGATGAAATATGGTCAGAGAAAAATAATATCATCAGATCTGTGTGCAGTGAACCCTGTGAAAAAGGACAGATAAAGGTAAATATATTTTCTACTTATTTCAGTTGTATGAATAGGCTTGAAATTTCCTATCTCTTTCATAGAGGCACTATCTCACACCTTAATTAAAGTGTACACACAAATATATTTAGTTTCTGTCTGTATCATAGTCATCTCACAATTTTCATAAGCTATTATTCTCTTGTACTTCTACATCTGTGAACTGTTGCCTTTTTTATACTTATAATCCAAATGCTTTAGGGCATATATTGTTTGGAATTGGGTTTTTTGTTTGTTTTTGTGTGTGGGTTTTGTTGTTTTTTGTTTGTTTGTTTGTTTGCTGCATATGTTAATAGCATCTGATTCAGCGGTGTGTAAATCCTTGCCTGGGACTTGTCAGTACAACTGCAGGTAATTCATAAATAATAATTGCCACTAATTCAGGGCTAGACATAGACACCTAAACTGGGACATTATTACTCACATCTCACATCTATGGTATCTTCACTGAACATCGGTAACTACTGCTGCTTAGAACAGCAAGAGAAGTAAGTAACTTTTTTTTTTTTTTTTTGATACCTATTTTATCATTTTATTTCTTTCTTAGGTTTTTGTTTGTTTGTTTGTTTGTTTTCCTACCTCTCTGCTGTTGGTGGTGTTAGGAAGAAAGATAAATGATTCTATCAATCATATATTAACTGTAGTGTGTTGTTCTGAAGCATTCCATGAAACAAAGCGACTAAAAAATCAACAGGTCCCTAACTTGCCTTGCAGTCATTTCCTTAAAAGTTTGTGCATTGAGAGGATTGTCATGGATGATGGAATGGCGTGAACTGAAAAAGAAACAACTTTTCTCCTGTGTTAATGTGGCACACTTGCAAATCTGGGAAGTGGCAGAGGCTGATGGGAGGCTGACCATGTTCTGCAATACCAAGAGTGAAACAGTTCTGTCCAAGTCTTGCACAGTTTTAGGACAGTTATGTTGATTTATTCACTGGCTGGTCTTTTGCAGCATCATCAGGTTCCATCAGATCAAATACACTTGTCTTCAGTGTAGCAGGTACACACAGTTAAATCAGGTTTCCAAACTTCATAGGCAGTGGAAATACATAGATTATTTCAAATCTGGAGTTGTTTATCCTCAGTTAGGATTATAAAACATTTGAGAGTAATCTTGATTCTGAAGCACATTTATTTTCACTGTTCAGCCAGGACATTTGGTTCAGATGGAAACAAACTTTCTGCAGACACATGAAGGAAGGGTGAATGATTTGCACCCCCAGTAACTAATCATAGTTACAGTATGTTAGCTTGGTACGGCTACAAGGACATATATTCAAGAGGAAAGAGACAGACAAACACATACTAATTCAGAACTGGGTTACTCTGAGATCCTTTGTAACCTGTGTCCACAACTCAGGGGACAGGAAGCATCTTCAGTAACCTTCAGTAACCTTCAGTAAGTCTCCTTCCAATTTCTGCCTATGCTTTCAAGGATTCTCCCAAGATGATTATCACAGGATCGTTAAGATTGGAAAAGACATGTAAAACCATCTCTTCCAACTGTCAGTTCTTCGCTGTCAAGCCAGTTTATCACACACACACATACTTCAAGCCGATTGTTTGAGAAGTTCCTTATGCTCTACATTAGGCTACCAACTGTGAATCTCAAAGTTTACTGTACAGTCCTTTATCTTCACTGCAATCACAGATGGTGGGGAAAGCTGAATCCTGCCTAACTTCTTGGTGGTTTTCCTACAGGATTATGTTGGAATGAGTTATCACAAAGGAATTTGAAACTTTCTATGTAATGAGATTCTGTTACTCAGCAGTGTTTTGTGGATCCATCTGAAATAGTGGGTAAAATCCAATTTTCAAATAGCCCTATTGATGATGAAAAAGATACAAATTGCACTTTTTATTCGCTACAGCTTTATAAAGAGCAATATGAGCAAGGTATTCTTTTTATTACACTGTTACATTTCATTTATTGAAATTTCAGTAAAAACATCTGGTTTTGAAGCCCTCTTCTAAATTCATTTCATAAAAATAACAAATTTTAACAAGTCAACTTACTCCTCGTGATATAATTAAAAGTATTTGTTTTGAAATTGTTCAGAAATAACAAAGAGATCAGGAAGCTTTATTAAAAAACAAAAACAGAAACAAAAAACATATAAAACAAAAAACCTATAAAACAAAAGCAAGCAAGCAAACAGAAACATACAAACAGCACAGATGTTTTCAATGCCAGAAATGATAAGTAAGGGTCTTGAAAAATCTACATCTCAATCATGAGTATGTAATGACATTTGGCAGCAAATTATAACATGAGAAATCAGGTCAGATGTTAAAATGGACTAATATAACATTCTCATTTCTAGGCATTAATTAGAAATGCAGTAATCTAAATGGTTCCGGAAAGGATGTTCAATTTGATATTTGGAAAAAAGTCAATTTTAACAAATTACTTACAATTGGATGAAAAATAAGCATTGAAAAAAATCTTTGGATAATAAACACTCAACCTCTTTTCAGTTTGTGCCCAGTGCCACGTCAAGAGGTAGTGGGCACAAACTGTAATGCAGAAGGTTCTCTGTGAGCACCAGGAAGCACTGCTGTGCTGTGCGGGTGATGGAGCACTGGCACAGGATGCCCAGAGAAGTCACAGAGTATCCCTCTAGGAGATCTCCAAAAGCTATCTGGACATGGTTCTGGGCACCCTGCTCTGGGTGTCCCTGCTGGAGCTGGGGTTGAGCCACATGGACCCAGAGGTCTATTCCAACATCTGCCATACTGTGATTCTCTGTCATAACACCACACAATTACCAGTATGGAACACAATGGAGTAAATTTTGTGTCTTGGGTATCATGCACTGGCTTCTGTTTGCACGTTGACATCTATGATACTTTTAATCTTGCTTATTTTCTTCAGACAAGAAAAAACTCTTTTTGTGTTTCTGTACCTCCACCTATATTTCTACTGGGTTGCTGGCTTCTTCTGGAATATACGTGGTGTGGGAATGGGGAATTTGGGTCACTTTTTGGATGAAAAACATCATGAAAAGGAGTTCTCTTTAGCAAAACAAAACAAAACAAAAACCATCTTAGAAAAAAAAAATAAAGGAAAAAATAAAAATAGCAATTGGGGCATCACAAATGTACATTTATATTGCTAAATCAAATATCAATTTTTGACTCAGGTGATTCGTAAAGGAGAAGTGAGTTGCTGTTGGACATGCACTCCTTGTAAGGAGAATGAGTACGTCTTTGATGAATACACGTGCAAAGCCTGCCAACTTGGCTCCTGGCCCAACGATGAGCTTACAGGTAAACAAGTTATGAGTGTGCTTACGTTGTCAATTAATATGTTCATCGGCTAAGCTGAAGAAGCAAATGGCAGATACAAGTGAGTATGAGGACTCTTTGTTTTAGTCAGATCAAACCTAGGGATATAACTGAAATCTGAACTCAAACTGGTATTTGTGATCTTTCCTCAAGTTGATCCAGAAGTCCTTGGTTTAATTCAGCTGCTCTCTAAAGACATGAACTGCAAGATCTAGAAATAAAAAATCTAGTCCCAGCATTGAATTCAAAACAGGTTATGTAGCTCATGCCCTTTCTCAAACACATCAAAAAATGAATCATTATTAGAGAAATTACTAAAGAAGGTCAAACTTTATACAGCTTTATTTACCTCCCAAGCAGTTACAGAAGAGCTGTGGGAAACTTCCTTTTTAATTTGAACTAGTTGTGGCAATTATTGCTGCTGAAAGCATCAGTATTCCAAACAGATTTATCTTTGTAGCAGTCCCTTGTTCACCAGATGGTTTGCTAAAACGTAGGTTTCGTGTTCTCCTGGCCATGGTGTAGATCTCCATACTCTTGCAGAATGCCAATTTGCCTCCTTCTGAGGCAAAATTGCTCCAACACTTGTATCCCACAGCCTCTCTTCTTTATGACTAATAGGCAGGATTTGAGTGTTCAGATGCTGAGAGCACACAGGCACTTCAAATACTGTTCAGGGATCAGGTTCTCATTATGGCAGACTTTGCATAAGGGGAGAAGAGACAGGCTTTTTCTTGAAGAGCTCATGGACTCAGTTCACACATAATTTCTGTGGATGAAGTAAGAAATGAATGAGATTAAAGAGAAGGAAGACAATGAAAAATAATTTGTTGGGTGAATTTGTGTAATTGGAAGAGTGTCGGATAGATAGTGTTTGGCCTTTACATAGATTTCTATAAATAAAGTTAATCAAAATCATTCCCTGGTAAGGGATGTTATACTGTGGTAATAGATGAGCTAAGGATACTAATTACTGCAAATAATAATTAAAAAATCATTTAGCTATGAAATTGACAGAGGATTTATCAGAAATTGTCACAGAAATGACAATCCCAAGAAAACTTTTAACTGATAAAACTGAAACAGTAGTAAATTACATTTGTAAACTCTTCTTCGGTTCCAGTCCCCCAGTCCAGTGCCTTCCTGAACACACAGCAACCAGTCAGAAAACCCTTCTCATATCAGGAATAGCATTCTTGTAATGCGGGAATAGAGTAGAATACACTTTATTCCTTGCTGAAACAGCATATATTCATGGTAACAGGACCCCTACCATCATAGCTGCATGGCCCTACAGTTCCCATCTTAACTTAATTATTCACATGATGGTTGGATCTGGTCTTATTTATCCTTGTATAAAAAAAGTCTATTTCCAACTTATCTATATGATATATCAAGCTGTATATTTTTATGACCATATTTATAGACCCAACTTTTGCAGCTTGTAAAATTATCTTTCAATCTAACTTTGTTTACAGCATAAGTTTAGTAATAAATGTCAAGTAAATATAAGGAGAGGGAAGTGTATTTTGATTTCTGGCAAGGAAACTTCCCATTAACTTTTCAAAGCACACACCAATCTGCTTGAAATGTCCCTACATGTGATACTGCAGCAGTCTGTGTCTCTTTGCTGAAAGATAAAGTCATATCTTAGCTAATGTCATCTCCTCAAGGCCACACACAGAAAGCTCATTGGAATAAGTCTTCCTTGCACGGTCAGTAAATTTACCAGCCACGTGACAGAAAAGGCTTCAATGCAAAGCTGAACCTCACTGTCTGCCAGAGATCTGAACTTAGATAAAAACAGTTTTTGAATCCTTTCTTGGCTCATACAACAAAACATTACTTCAGTTTTCTTATACTCAGTGACAGGCATCAATTTGGGTCACAGACTTCGATATATAATATATATATAATGGTTATATATATATTATAATGGATATAATGGTTGGGATGCTGCTTGAAAAAGAAGTTCAGACTTGTTTTTCAGACACCTGTGGAATACCAAAGTTCAGATGCAGGAGGAAAGCAGACAGAAGGGATGCAAATGTGTGTAGGAAAACATTATTCTCATAAAAGAAAAAGAGCTGTGAGATCTCAAGTACAGTAAGGCTTAGTAAGTCCAAAGGGAAAGATGAGTGGGAGGAAGAAACTTTCTTATTTTCTTTGGTCCAAATATTGATGCAATCAGTTTTTTCAGTAGACTTATGAGAATGGCTTTTTGGTTCTCCAGGAACCCACTGACTTTGAGAACATGATCACCTGCATTTGGAAGGGATGCCTTGGGAAAACTGAACAAGTTTGTGAGTGGCTGTAGGAATATCTTGGTCTTGTTATCTCTAGGGTTTTTCTGAGGGAATTTTTGAAGGGAAAGAGACAATCATTCCTTTTTTTCTGTGATTTGGGGACAGTAGAAACCATCAACAGGAACGGTTTTCTCTAGTAACCTCAGGGACATCAAAGAAAGCAGATGATATTAATTAAGTGACATTCGGATTATCTTCAGGTGGTTTTGACATTTTCCTCACTCTCTGTGTACTCCAACTATGCTGGCTATTTGATTTTCTTGATTAGATTCAGATGAACATAGTAGCCATTACTGAAAAGTTTTCTTTGTCATTCATGGATAAGGTTAAACATCAGAAATATACATTTCTGCTATAGATACAAAAATTCATTCATCTAACAAAGTTCAGTATACAGTCTATCCAGTATAGCAGCTTTATGGTCTTGTCTTCATGTTTGAAAATGGTAGGTAGGAACTGGAGTATCCAAACAACACCTGAATGGCAAGAACTAAAAAAGTGCACTCCACCTCTACGTGTCAAAACACTTAATCATGATCTGACCTTACTGACGCTTTGTCCTTTTAGCAGCCTGCGCTTTCCTGAGCCCAAGCTTGTACTTATATGGATTCATGGAATCATAGAACCATAGGAGTTTCTTGTTTTCCTTTCCTGACTTCCTATACCTGAGGATAGAGAGCTCTTGTGCTCCAAGAAAAGCTTCCTTTGAGATCTGCCATCCCTGCTCTGCTCTCTTGCCTTTGAGAATGATTTCCCAGGGGGGTGTTGTTGACTAACTCCCTGAAAAACTGGAATTTGGCTTTCCTAAGATTTAACACCCTGATTTTACAATTTGTCTGTCCAGTATCCCTCAGGGGTGTAAATTCCACCACTGCATGGTCACTTCAGCATAGGCAGGCTCCAGTGCTGATGTCATCAGTCAGTTCACTGGCACTGGTCAGCAACTGATCCAGCACTGCATCTCCCTTGGTGGGGCCATCTATTGCCTGGCTCAGGAAGTTGTCCTAGGTGCATTCCAGGAGCCTCCTGAGTCACTCACAGCTCAACATGATACTTTTCCATAGCTTGTCAGGGTGGTTGAAGCAAGATGAGAGCATGTGATTGTAATGGCTTCTGTAGCTGGAGGAAAAAGGCTTCACCTTCAACGTGCTCTGCTTGATCAGGATTTCTCACTGAGAAATGAAAATGAATGCCTCCCTCATCCTGAGGACATTGCTCACACTGCCAACAAGATCAGCAGGAAACAAGTGGTGCCAGGAGCCCTGAGCATGTCTGGTGCTGCCCAGTTGGGACTCAGCATAGGGATGATGCTGGTTCTTCCTGTTTGCTACCCATCCTTGCTGTGATGTAGGGCTCTGAAAATTGAATATCTCATTCATCTGGATCCTTAGTGAAATAAAAAACAAAAACAAAAACAACAACAACAACAAAAAAAAAAAAACGTTATTCATATCTGTGCTTGAAATATTATCTAACAGTAACTGCTTGTTGCCATCAAATGCCTTTCTTCTACCACAATTCATAATAAAGTTGAAATCATTCATAATTTCGGTAACTGCCAGACAGTTGTGAACATGAGGCAGAATAGCCTATGCTGACATTGATTTTGCTGCTGAAATATTATTAAGAACCTACTTTTGATCATAATTCCCAAGGCTGTAATTCAGACAGATGTCAAAAGAAGGTCACAATTTTTGTCAGGTTGTTTCCATCATTATAGATGCACATCAACTAAGATGAATTCTGATTTTCACCCTAATTTCACAGGAAAAGTGTTTTTCCTTTTCCTTTCCTTTTTATGCCAAAGGTAGCCATTTCCATAAGTCATTCTCACATCTGCCTTTTGGGAAAAGCAGATAAGAGTGAATTAATTGCCCAGGTGACAATATTATGACCAGGATTTCTGCATTAAAAACACTACATTTAAAACATGGAGCTAGTATTCTTTTTTGTGAAACTCAAGTCAAAACATTAGAGTTAGCATATAAACTGACTGAACTCCTACAGTTCATGAGTTGTTCTGATTAGTCTGCATATTTGTTTAATTTAGGAACCATTCTCCATTTGGTCGTACAGTAACTTTAATGAACTATTTTAAGACACATGATGGTTGTTTAGGCTTGGCAATTGAACTCCTGCTATCTATGACAAAAATTAGATAAATAAATAAATAAATAGAAGAAAAGTACATCTTTTGTTAAGGGGTGTCTAATGCCACAAAAATATTTAGAATTTACAAAAAACAGAAGTAACTTTCTGTCAGTTTTACTCTCCGTATGGAGTGTTAATTAACTTTTGCTCATGATGTTGACTTATGGGATTTCCCTGAATTCCCTTCACTTTTCAGACTGCATCCTATTTACAAGCCTTAATCTGTCATGTTTACCTTTGGAACTAGTTTAATTATGTGTTTCATATTGCCTGCCATGAAAGAAATTGTCATTTTTATGGATGGTGAAGGTACAGTAAGCTCTCTTAGGCATCAAGGCTATAATAACAAATTAAGACAGTGTCATGATTAAATCCCCTGAAAATAGGAATGATAACAGAATGCTTCATATCTGTGAACTCTTAACCAGATGAACTAATTTTAAAGCAATATGAAATATCAGAAGTGGCAAGTTTAGCTCAACAGTGAGAACAGATGCTACTCATAGACGACGGCAAGGGTCAAACCTTCAAGAGCTCTCATCTCATTTATAGCACCATTTAGCCCATCCTTAGAGAGGCAGATATTCTTCCAGAATATCAGATTGTTATTTCTTTCCATCCCAGGAAATCCTCAGATATTCTCATCTGTAATTTGTTGGTGATTTTTTTTTTCTTTTTTAATGCTCCTTGCACAAATGTCTTCCCGAGCATGTTGAACGGAACTCTGATATTTTATATCTATTTGTCTTGCTATTTACATGTATATCTAGTACTTAGCTCTCACAGTCTGTGTCTCTGGCCAGAGAAACATAGATATTGTTTTATGTCAATTTTACTGATGCTCTGGTCCCAGAAGCAGTGAATTTTCGAGCACAGAGTACAATGACTCTATACTGCTCCAAATTGGATTTGCTCCTAAAAGCTTTTCCACCAGCCAAAGATTGCCTCAGCCCACTGCAGGGAATACAGGACTGGGCCTGCTGGCTCTGTTCTAGTTGGAGTTTCTGAGCCAGCATGGAAAGAAGACTTTCCAGGTGCTTGGAGATATTGATCAAGAGTAGAGGTGAGCTGTGGGATGTGATCTTGTCCAAATCACCACTGAGCACACAGTTATTTATGGGATGGGAATGAGTTCTTTTATTATCATTTTCAGCATTTGCCTTGGTATAATAATGGCCATCAAACTGACTGTACAGTGACTACACCATTCTCCCATATTTTTTTTACTTCATTTGATCATCTCTTTCTGCAAAGTGTCATTGTCAGAAACCATTAGCTGCAAAGCTGTTAAATGAAAACCTCACCAATCATTTGCTTTATGAAGAATCTCCAGTCTTCAAATCTTAATTGAAGAATAAATAATTGCACATCTTAGCATTCTCCTTGCAAAGTATACTCGGTGATGGAGAATAAAAATGGCACAAGTTTCAACTCTTTTCTCAGGTATTTTATTAAGAGAATGTAAAAGGGTAATAAAGCAAGAAAGGCGTGAAATAGTTTTAAACCAGCAAGAAATGTTTGGCTATGATTTACCTCTGTTGTAGTGTTAGAAACTGTGCACAGGTCAGCCTCTGCATCATTGTCTGCAGATAAAGGCTGGCTGTCAGACAAGTACATTAGAAAATTCCAGTCCAAGATGCATAAGAATCAGAGGCTGGTAACAAATGGATTCTCTGAAATATTCATTATATCTGATAAAATCATAGAATCATAGAATTACATAGTTTGGAGGGGACCTTAAAGATTACCCAGTTCCAACTTCCCCAGATCCAACCCCCCTGCCATCCAACCTGGACTTGAGCACCTCAGAGATGGAGCATCCACAGCTTCTCTGGGAAACAGTGCCAGGGCCTCACCACACTCTGAGTAAACAATTTATTCCTAACACCGAATCTTAATCTCTCCTTTTTTAGTTTAAAGCCATTCCCCCTAGTACTATTGCTACCAGACTGTATAAAAAGTCGGTAACCCCTCCTGATTGTAAGCTCCCTCAAGTATTGGAATGATGCAATGAGGTCCTCTCAGATCCTTCTCTTTTCTAAGCTAAACAAGCCCAAAAAACTTCTTTGGAAAGAACTCCAAGAGGAGGGATATCTACTTACCCCAGAGAGTGCTTTCTGCTGTTCACCCTTCTTCTCTTAGTTGTATAGAATGATTTTAATGATGTCATTTGCATGCTACATTAATCTTGATGAAGTTAGAATGAAATACCTTGTCTCCCTCAGTCTGAATAAGAAAACCTTTTAAAACCAAAAGAATGAATGCTCAAAAGAGTGTTTCATGAAAATCTAAATGTCTTTATTACATTAAGAGAAGGCAATAATTTTATTATTGCAACAGAAAGCTTATCACACCAAAGCAGTTAAAATACAAATGGCCAATTAATCTTTGTTTACTTATCAAGGGCAAAATTCTGTTACACTGAAGTGATACAGATAGGTGTCTTCTGCCTGCAGTTATGTCAAAGATTTGGTTACCCTAATTCTGCTAATTTTTCTGCAGGAATATAGAATTATCTGCATCACTACTAAAAATACAGATGTGAATGCTCAGCACTCCATCCCAAAGGAGTAAAATTTGTTTACCCTCTACCCCGAAACAGGCTCACATTTTTCTATCCAACAGTCCTAAATTTTGAGGTCAATTTTAATTTGTAATAAAGGTTAGTCAAGGTAACTAGCTAGTCAAGAACACTGTGGAATGAAAAGCCTTTGGTTTTCAGACACTCTCATTTATTTGATTTATTAGCTTCAACTCTAATTATATTGTATTATTTTGTATTATGGTGTGTTATCTTGCATTTCGACATCTTATTTAGTAAGTTAGTTTGTTTCTCCTCAAATTGTTTCTGCTGGTCAGGCCCATCTCTCTTTCCTTTTTTTCCCCTTATCCCTTCCTGGGGGTGTGGGTCCCTGGGTCCCACTGCCTCACTAATCACGGAACTGGGCCTAACCAGCCCATAAATCATTGATAGACGGGTACAAAGAATGACTTGTTAACCTATACAGAAACTGAAAAAAACAAATATCCTTAGAAGGGGCTGAACATTTTTAATTCAGCTTTGATTCTAATTTATTGTTATCAGTTTGATTTGGTGAACTATATGAGGGATTAATTCCTCAAACGTCTTAAAAGCATGAATGACAGATAAGGAAATCAGCGCTGTGGGGCATCCCAAACTACGTATATCTGCATCTCTAATCCCAGAAAAATCTTTCTGGAAAAAAATGTATTCTGTATGAGAAAGAAGTACTCTTTTTCTTGATGGCTAGAATATCTCCATAATCATTAAATAAGTACCAATATAATTAGTGTATGTTACTATATCATTGATATCTGCTCCTTAAAGGGCATGTGCTATACAGAAAGATTTTGAGCATTTCACATCAAAGCAATGCAGCTTGATAATGAAATTTGTTTAGACACGTTTTCAGTCATAGTGTTAGATTGTTAGATTCCAAACAGATAAAGTGTATTACTGAATTAAGCAGTCACTGAAAAATATTTAGTATGCCATTATATCAACGTAATACTAGCTTACACTGATGATAACAGCAACTTCTTGAAAGAGAAAACAGGAGAAAAATCAGGACAATCTATAACATTATCATTAAAGAATTTAACTCCTACATACTTCAATTTACTTTTTTTTGTTGTTGTTCCCTGTAGGTTGTGACCTCATCCCAGTCCAGTATCTCAGATGGGGTGATCCTGAACCAATCGCAGCGGTTGTTTTTGCGTGCCTGGGTCTTCTGGCAACCTTGTTTGTTACAGCTATATTCATAATGTACCGTGATACTCCAGTGGTCAAATCTTCCAGCCGAGAACTTTGCTACATCATTCTAGCTGGCATCTGCTTGGGTTACTTGTGCACTTTCTGTCTCATCGCAAAACCTCAACAGATTTACTGCTATCTTCAACGAATTGGCATTGGTCTCTCCCCAGCTATGAGTTATTCTGCTCTAGTAACTAAAACCAACCGCATTGCAAGAATCCTGGCTGGCAGCAAGAAGAAAATTTGTACAAAGAAACCCAGATTCATGAGTGCCTGTGCCCAACTTGTTATTGCATTTATCTTGATATGTATACAATTAGGCATAATTGTTGCCCTCTTTATAATGGAGCCACCTGATATAATGCATGATTACCCAAGCATCCGAGAGGTCTACTTGATTTGTAACACCACCAACTTGGGTGTTGTAACCCCCCTTGGATACAATGGATTATTAATTTTGAGTTGCACCTTTTATGCATTTAAGACAAGAAATGTCCCAGCTAATTTCAATGAAGCAAAGTATATTGCCTTTACAATGTATACCACCTGCATCATATGGCTGGCTTTTGTGCCAATATATTTTGGAAGCAACTACAAGATAATCACCATGTGTTTCTCAGTGAGTCTGAGTGCCACGGTGGCCCTTGGTTGTATGTTTGTGCCCAAGGTCTACATCATCCTTGCTAAGCCTGAAAGGAACGTACGCAGTGCATTCACCACATCGACTGTGGTCCGCATGCATGTAGGGGATGGAAAGTCATCTTCGGCTGCAAGCCGCTCAAGCAGCCTCGTGAACCTGTGGAAAAGAAGGGGATCATCTGGTGAAACACTTAGGTAAAGTCTGCTAATGTGTGAGTGTGGGGAAGTTATTATGTTTTTCTGAGGGTTAAGTAATAATGCTAATAATGAAAGAACAGAGGGATATATATGAATTCCCTTTGCCTCTCCACTGGGAGAGGAAAAGTCCACTTTCCCACATCTATAACGGCTACAGGTCTGATTTAGTCAAAATGTTGTGCAAAAGCAGGACACAGAGCAATGGACAAACAATCACAGAGATGGAAGCATTGACTGTGTCAACTGTACACTTCTTGCAGGAAGGGAACCAAGATCTTAGGAGGGAGAAAAAAAGAACAAGAAATATTACTAATTGCCTTGTCCTTAATGCACTCATTTGCAAGCTCTTTTACTTGAATGAATTGCACAGTCGCTGTATTTTTTCTCTAGCCACAGCAGGAAGACAACAGAGTGGCTGCTAATGCTACACAATCAAGGTGGAGTAGCCAACACAAGTGGCATCATGAGTGGCCCCTCAGGCATCTGATGATTTGTCTCATGTGACTCTTCTGTTATGCCTTTTCTCTTCTATTACTTGATTTTCCTTTCTTCTGTTATCTCTCCCTGACTTCTTTCTCTTTGTCCTTACCTATCTTTTCTTCTTTACCTATCTTGATATCTTTTTCTATATTCATCTTCCTAACTCCATCAAAGTCAATTGCTCACTGGCCCCACTTTTGCTACTTACTCTTCCTGCCATCAACCAGATACCCTCTTATCAGCTATTTCTTTGTTTCTTCCCACAAAAACACCTGAATTCAGTGATCATGATGACAGCTTGTATGTTCATTATATAAAAATTGCAGTCAGTGAACACCAGGGGGAAAAGAGAACTCTAAAGTGGAAATACAGTCCAGACTCATAGACTGTGCAGGGATGCATCCAACTCAGTGTTTCTTTTGATCTTACACTTTTTATATAGGGGTGATGAGGGTGATTTGGGGTTATTTAATTGTTAGCATAAACATGAAATTCTGCCTATATGAATGCAGAGATATTGGAGAAAAGAAATCTTATTATTACTCAGCTCTATGCGCCTCACCCAGAAGTGACAGATAGCTGTATTTTCCTCCTTGCTGAAACACATGGGTTTTATGGTTGATAACATGAGTACTTCTTGACACGTCATTGTTCACAGTGAAGTTTGCATGGAACAAGGGCAATTTGTAGTTCACTTTCTCTGTGACCCACCATTTTGATTCAAGGGAGAATTTTAGTATTATTACCCAGAGGACAGCTTTTGTCAAAATGATTATTTAGTTCTGCCAGATTATTACTCATGATTCTCTTTCAGTGATTTTTAATTGACACAGAAAATGATGGGTTTTTACAAGATATCTTATACTTACTATCTATAAACAGCATTATCTTTCAGTTCATTTCCAGATGAAAGGTAGGATGCTGTTTCAAAATGATAGATCCTGTATCAGCTTATGTGATGGTTACCTGAAATGTACCTCTGTACAGACTCTGTATGCTTGTGTGACCTGAGATGTTGAAGCTAGGAGCCCCGAAACCACTTCTGGGCTGGTAAAAGAGGTATTCTTCATAGTGTCCTCAACAAGATGATATTCTTCCTCTTTGAGATCATTCTTATCTATCCTCATTTTTGTTTCAGAACTCATGTGCCATCTCACAACATTTTTTTCCTGGCAGGAAGAAATTACAGATAATAGGAGGATCTTGGGCTTGGGAAGGGTTTATTTGTCATGTGTTATGGCTCAGTTTTACGAAACTGAAATTTTTTTGTATTCTGTAGAGTATTGAGTGTCTTAAAAACAAAATATATTTTCTTCTTTGTGAGGACTGTTTCCATTTCTTTACATCTCAATGTGTAGAATACGCCTGCAGTATAGATATATTAGTAAAACACAATAAGCTGTTGATTGTAACTTCTTTTTCAGTAGCACTGAAAATTTCATTGAGAGCATCAGATGCATTTGTGTAAGAATGAAGAAAGCAGCACAGAGCTGATGTATTGGCATGTTTACCTAGATGTAAAAAAGTAGAGCAATTTATCTGACACTTGGAGAAAAGCTTTATTGCCACCAGCATTACTCATCAACACTTAAAACTGCAATAAAATGCTTAAGCTAGTTAAACTGTGATGGTGCCAATGAACTTAACAGCACTTAGCCAGTATGTGCCTGGAGGATTTGGGAATCCAACATCAAATTGATTCCATCAATTATGAGAAATTCTCTAATCAATGTCTCTTTAGTTACATGAAATAAACGAAACAGAGTCCTGGAATGTACTGAATGAATTTAAAATGCTGCTCAGGACTTTACCTGTATCTGATGCCATCTACAAGGAAAAAAAACAAAAAAAGAAACCACAGAAAACCACCTTAAGCCTTCATTGCTGCTTACTTTAGAGCATGTCAAAATAGGACATTAAAAAGCAGAATATTAAAAAAAAATGTTGGCACAAAGTAATATGTTTCATGGTATTATTCAGTACACTGTTCACAGTCCTGTTTGGATAGCTTTTTCAAGTAAACACTGAAGTACTCAGAATCAAAGGAAATATGCATGTTATTATTTAAATAGCACAGTGGGGTTTTATTTAAGAGAGAATGAGTCACTGTTGAGTTTTAAAGGAACATGCTATTTAAATCAACAGTGCAGAGAGGAGCCCCTATCATTAGCATTTTGCTTCTTGACACTAATTTATAACAGTGTAGCACTGCATCAAATCATTGTCAGACAGATAATGCCAAGGCTCCATTCAGAGCTTTCACATCAGCTGCAAGTTGACAGATAACAACACTGTTTTTGCCTAAATAAAGCAATACATCTGTTATAGTCCTAAATGACTTTTTGCATGGGGTGCCCTTCAATTACAAATAAAATAAAATAAAATAAAAAGCTCAGACAAGCTGTGGCTCAGAGTTGGAATGTATCTTCACCAAAATATATTAAGGGGCAAAGTAAAGCTATTAATTATCCAGTGAAATAAAAAACATTTCATGTAGGCTATTGTGAATCAGCCCTAGCCTATAAAATATATCCTACCACTGTTTCAAAGTAAGGCATTGTTTCAAATTGGACATCATTAGAAGTGGCACAACAAAGAAGCACACTGAAAACCACATAGCTGTAGTGAAAGGGTACGTAATGACTGCACAAGGGGTAGAGTTTTAAAATTTAGAGATAATATTTAAATTCATTGGCAGGGGAAAGATTTTCACAGAGGGGGCGGGAAGGTACTGGAAAAGTTCAGATAGGTTTTGAATGCCCCATCCCTGGAAGTGCTCAAGGCCAGGTCGGATGCCGCCAGAGCTGGTGGATGGCAATTAGCCCATGACATGAAGTTGAAAGTGGGTGACCTTTGAGTTCCCTTCCAGCGAAAGCCATTCGATGATTGTCTGATTCTGTGAAAGCCATGTGACCTCTGTAGAGAGGCATCTGCACATTCTCCTTCTAGCTGTTTTACCTGGTAATTTCACAGGGACTAGGAAGGCCATAAATAATTTGAGCAAAACTCTGTTTTACCTTAAGGTCACAGGGTCTGTTATCACATATGAAGCAGAAGTCTTTTGGAAAAGTCTGAAATACAGACTTTGTCTGTCCTCCTCTTTAACTACTCTGTAAGATAAAGATGGTGCATTTCTGCTATGAGAGTAGCTACTGTGCTATTTCTAGCCAGGGCTGCCCACTAAAAGGTCTCAGTTTTACTAATTTGGGCTGGGATAGAAAAGATATTCCAGTGCTTCTTTTACATTTCCAATACCTTACTCCTAAATGGCACACAATAATTTAACCATTGTAGGTGTTTATCTCTTTTGGAACAAGTCTTTAAATGGTTCAAGCCAGGGACACTTCATTTTCCAATCTTATAATGTCCCTTTAAACAAATACATCTCTCTCAACCTCCAAAAAGGCAAGTTTGCCTTTTATTATTGATTAAAACCCCCAAACACTATGTCTCTCACTTGCCTGCATGGTAGTCTTTCAAATCTTACCAGTGTTCTTTGCCCTATTCTTCAGCTTGTCCCAAAGTCTTCATAGTGCAGGTAGCCCATGCTCCTGGTCTCCAGTTCTCCCTCTGCTGGTTATGAATGACAGTGTTCCCTGACCTTGGCTTCTGCTTCTTGTGGGTTTCCAACCCACTTTAAGGGACTTCTCTGTCACTTGAGCATTAAAATCTGAACTGTTCTATCCTGCAACAGACATGAAAGCTAGTAGAAACATGATGTTCTTCTGTAGATCAAGCCATGACCTGAATGTAGGGAGCAGAGCCGTTCAAACAGTGAGGTGAGAAACTCTGGAATAAGAGAAAACACCACTTTAAACCTGAGGTACAGCTATCTGCTTGCAGATTATCATAGAATCACAAAATATTCCAAGTTAGAAGGGACCCATAAAGATCATCAAGTCCAACTCCTGGATCCACACTCGAAAATCAGACCATATGTCTGGGAGCATTGTCCAGATGATCATTGAACTCCAGCATCTTGGGGCTGTGCCCATTGCCTTGGTGAGTCTGTTTCATGCCCACCGCCCTCTGATGCAGAACCTTTTGCTGATATACAACCTGAATTAGAGCTGTAATTTGTGTGCATCCCCATTTATTTGTTTGCAGCGAGACTGAGAGGCCAAAGAAAGAAACTAAGCAGCTGCTGGATTTTTTTAATTGCCAGTTGACAGTTGTACCTATGAGTTGCCTGTCTCCCATGGGGAAGAGCGATGAACAAGGCAGACTTTTCCACTGGACTGGGTTCAGCCTCGGACCACCAGTTGTTATAATTGGTATTTACATCAGAATGTCCCAAACTGTGCCATAATGAAGCATTCTGGAAACAAGTGTTTGCCATCATGCTGTGCACTTTGTTTTCTGCGAGGAGTGACTGTCTTTTTCCTCCTTACCTCTTCTCTCTTTTTTTTACCTCTTATGGCTGCCAAGGTTGGAAAAGACCACTAAGATCACATGGTCCAACCATAAATGGACAGCCTGAAGTCATGGACATCAAATGCTTTCATAGTATGCATATGTGTAACAGAATGAGGAATTCCAGCATAAATATTAAAGATTATTCTTCAAGGAGATAAGCAATTTAAGAAATGAAACAAAGTGGTTATTTGACACAGAGCAAATAGTGTTGTAAGGAAGGCAGGGTTGTACCAGGAGGCCTACCAGCCTGAGTCAGTGGTTTAGAAGAAAGATGTGGGGAGTTTGCTGGAAGCTGGAGCTGGCTGGCATTTAAATATTCTGTCATTGAGAAAGATACTGATTGCGAGTTCCTGCCACTGCGTATTCTACACAGACACATTTCTTACAGTGCAAGCCCCAATTTTGTCTTCATTTATATGCAGCACAAGCCATTTCTTTTACACATTTTGAATAATGACAGAAAGAATGCCACAGTTTTCCTCCAGACTCATATGAGAAACTTTTTGCTTACCATCCTTCAGCAGGGTGGGGTTTGTGGTCTCATGCTCAACAATATTCACAGCCAAATTGCTGGATAGTTCTTGATGTAAGCAGTGCAAGTGGTTGCACTGGTTAACTCTGCAACTTTAGAGTGCAGCAGAGGTGATAACCTCATGATGTTAAATTCATGACAGGTATACCACTGCTAAAAACAAGCTGTATTAGCAGTCTGTCAGTTGAGCCAGGATGGATTGCTTTCCTCTTGAAGCCCAGTGTAGTCATTCTGGCTTGTATAAAACAACTGATCAGAAAGGGCATAAAGTTTATTTTCCATCCTGGTGGAAAGAACAATGATTATCTGTGTCAGAAAATGACCAGCCCGTGTCTCTTTTGTCTTATAAATGTAACATCCATCACATCGCAGGATCACAGAATCACAGAATTGTAGGGGTTGGAAGGGACCTCTAGAGATCATTGAGTCCAACCCCCCTGCCAAAGCAGGCTCCCTACAACACGTTGCACAGGTAGGCGTCCAGGCGTGTCTTGAATATCTCCAGAGAAGGAGACTCCACCACCCCCCTGGGCAGCCTGTTCCAGTGCTCCGTCACCCTCACCGTAAAGAAGTTCTTGCGCACATTCGTGCGGAACTTCCTATGCTGAAGTTTCAGCCCATTGCCCCTAGTCCTGTCCCCACGCACTACTGAAAAGAGACCAGCCTCGCCACTATGGCTCCCACACTTCAGGTATTTATAAACCTGGATCAAGTCCCCTCTCAGCCTTCTTTTCTCAAGGCTAAACAGACCCAGTTCCCTAAGTCTCTCCTCATAGGGGAGATGCTCCAGGCCCTTCACCATCTTTGTGGCCCTCCGCTGGACTCTTTCCAAGAGATCCCTGTCTTTTTTGTACTGGGGAGCCCAGAACTGGACACAGTATTCCAGATGAGGCCTCACCAGGGCAGAGTAGAGGGGGAGGATCACCTCCCTCGACCTGCTGGCTACGCTCTTTTTAATGCACCCCAGTATGCCATTGGCCTTTTTGGCTACAAGGGCACACTGCTGGCTCATGGCCAACCTGTCGTCCACCAGGACGCCCAGGTCCCTCTCAGCAGAGCTCCTCTCCAGCAGGTCTTCCCCCAGCCTGTACTGGTGCATGCAATTATTTCTACCTAGATGCAAGACTCTACACTTGCTTTTGTTAAACCTGTTAAACATTTTTATACTAAGTTTACAGTAAAAGATTTTTGCAGTTCTCATTCTATCTCACTGAAACAAACGAACATATATATATATATAATATATATATATAATATACATATATATGTGTATATATAATATATATAATATATTATATGTATTATATATATTATATAATATATACATATATATATATATATAAAGTGGAGAGAGGCAATGATATTTAAAATCTTGAAGTTTATAGAACAGGCAAGTAATCTCTTGAATACTTAATTATTTATATTAGCTCTTGGGGGAGGGGGTGGGTGGGGAGGGTGCATCTAAATAGGAGATTGTTAGACTGTGTGATTTAGAACTCATGCTTAAGAAGTTACTTTATAGATATGGTGTGCACCATCTCTGAACATTAACAGTGACCAGACTTTAGCCATTGCTCATTTCAACACCATAAATCCCAGTATAAAGTGGAAAGTAAAAGTCCTGCACAAAGAAGGAAGCAAAGATTACCATAAGGCAAAATAAATCACTGAGAGATTATCATGTGCCAAAAAAAATTCCCCTGTTGTTAACAATTAACTTCTACAGATGTTGTTTCAAAGGGACTGTGAAATACAAATTGCACAGAACTGTTTGGATGACTGTACTATAAAATGTTGGGGGGAAAAAAAAGTGAAGGAGTAAATCTCTTACATGCTGTAATGCCATTAGAGCTGAATATCTGGCTTAAAGAGAATTTTTCTCATTCAGAAACATGACCAAAGTGATACAAGATATAAGTTGTTTGCTCCATGGCCTTGCTAAAAAAGAATTTTGATGCATGCAGGAAAAGGTCTTAGATTCTTCAGAGGAAGTCATTATCCTTTTGACTGATTAGTTCACATTTATTAACTAACCAGTTCCCAAGGGAAACATTCTGAGCTATTTTAACCTAATATGATACAAAATGTAGATTGTGAGATTGCTGAATTGTTTAAGCCCTTCATTTTTCTCTAGATAATCTGCTCCTGGTGTTTTTTCAGACAAGCTTGATGCTGTGATTAATTAAACTTCAAATCTTGTGAAATGACTGAAGAATATTCAATGTAACTCAGTGAAAGTTATTAGGTATGAAAGAACTTGATGAATTGTTGCTAAAACATTCCCTCTGTACAATGAATTTATATTCTTGACTGCCCTGATCACAATGAATTTTAATGTGTGTAGTGTTAGTGTTGCTGTTTTGAATTTTTCCCCTCAAATTTAATTAAAATACTGATTGATTGATATAAATTGTTTGGCTGCATTGACTGAGCTCCTGTATTCAAGCTTAATTTTTTGATTTATTTATATAAGTAAGACAGCGTCTCCATCATTTTGAATCAAATCTTATAACTGTTCAAACAAATCTACACTGTAAACAGTTCCCTGACTACTCTTGCTCAAATATGCTTTAGATGGAAAAATGCAACCTTGTTACTGTAATACAAAAAAATAAAAAGAAGGAAAAAAAAAAAAAAAAAAAAAGTGGAGGAAGGAATAATTATGATGGGCCAAGCAGTTTGGTGTTAGATTTTACTTATTTTTTAACAGTAGTGTCTATTCTTTTTTACCTTTTCATCTTCCAAGCTGTCTCCTGAAATTCTTGTGAAAAATAAATGACACCACACACTGTATCAGTATTTCTTTTGCCCATCATAGTGTCCAGACAAGCCATTCAAATGTTCTTATGTCCATTTTGTATACTTATACACGTGTGTTCTGCTGTCTATACACAACAGGATGTAAAACCTGTTGCAGACTACAATCTGGTCAGAGCAGAGATTTTTCTACCAAATCAACTTCTGCTTCTTTCCAAAGCATACTTTGATATGAACTGGCATTATATTTAATATGACAAGTCTAGTATTAAATGTGGAGGTTGGCAGCCCTGCCTGCGGTGGGGGAGGGAGGGAGTTAGAGTTTGATGATCCTTGAGGTCCATTCCAACCCAAACTATTCTATGACAAGATGACTAGGATATCTAGTCTCCTTCCAAGGTCTAGGCAAGACGTGAGCAGGTCTACTCGTATGTAAATATCTGTATGAATTGTAGCTGGGGTCTGCTAAAACATATAAAATCAACAATGCTTTTACTTTGCTGTAGGTTTTGGTCATAGCAATATATGATACAGTGATTATCCAAAATGCTGCCAGTATAGGACTTAGAGCACAATTATACATTGCCAAGAAATTAAAACATTTTAGAGTCCAAATTCAATAATGAGGTATCAGAGAAGGATCAGTTCAAAACCTAATTAATATCCAGTAAAGGTGCAAAGCATTAGGAAAATCACTACAGATGACATATGAAATACACCGGATAGCATCAGAAAAGAGAAACCTCTTTATTATAAGTCAACAAATTTGAAAACTGTCATGTTGAAATCAAAGCCAAGTCAAGACAAACCTAAAGAAGTTTCTAACATTAATAATGCTTCAGATCAAATGAATTGTAACTTCCCTTTCAAACATAATGAATGAAGTAATGAATAAAGTAGTGAGACCTCCCCATGGCATCTGTAGTTACATAAACCTGCAGAAGAAAGTACAGAAATTCAAAATAGTGAATAAGCTGGGCAGAACCACATCTTGTGTAACTAAGATACTAATGTACAAAAATCTTACTGCAGTCTTTGCCCAACATTATGTCCCTTTTTGGAAGAAGGTACATAAACATACTGGCGGTATTGTGGGTCTAATGGGTCTAATTCTTCTTCCTTTCATACAGTATAATGCTTTGTATGTCATACCATGAAAAACGCAATTTAAACCCACCAGTTGCAGTTACATGGGATTGTTTAATTAGAATGAGTTGTTTAAAAAAACCTCAAAGAGAAGAAAAATAAAAATAAAAAAAATAGACTGCATAAATTAATTATGCATTTGTCTTTACCAGGATTTGCTTGATGGAATTTTGCTAAAAGCAAACAAGGTTTTTATGCTGTTTTTTAAAAAAAGAAACAATTTTAAATTTCCATACTGAATGATATATAATTTAATGATTATATATTTGGAAAAATGTCCATAACTAGCTAAGACCTCTTTAAAAGTATTCAGGGCAATGGAATGCTATATCAGAATAGAATGACCAGCCTTGTATAACTTACTGATTTTCAAAACACAATGTATTTGCAGTTGAAAAAACATCTCTGCAGTAACAATGCTAAATATTCCTCATAGTCCATTCTTTATCTATTCACACAGAAATCTTAATACACATACTGCCTTATTTAGTCTAAAGGTCAGCCCCAACTCTGCTCCTATGAAATGCAAGATATTCATCATTTCTTAATATCAAGACCAAGTAATTGTGCAGGTGAAAAATTCTACTTGCACATAAAATCTGACAGAACTGGGTCTGGAATAGTAGTCAGTTTTGAAACACTCAGCAGTTTGAGTGTTACAAGTGTACAAGTTCCAAACACAAGAACATTGAAAAGACAAGTTCCAAGACAAGCACACTGAGTAAAAGCAAAGGAGAGCAATCAGATGATATTTCATCAATGTACTATAAAGCTTTCTGAATCCCCCCTCTTCTCCTTTCCTCTTCTTTCCTCTCCTCTCCTCCATTAAATTCTCTTTTCAGAGATTTATTTATTTTTATTTCAAAATGGAGAAAATTAGAACTTTGAAACTGAATTAATAGATGTTTCCTGCTTTGATTACTGTTAACTCACAGGGAAATGCATGATTCAGAAATAATCTCAGATATTTAATACTGCATTCACTATCTCAAACCAAAATCTGGAATCTCATTAACTCAGAAGGCTCTTAGAAATTAGTCAGTACAATGCTGAATTTACGTCCCCAGGATTAGCCCTCGTCCTACAGTCAGGTTTTTCTCAATATTCTCTGTCCTGTTATGTGTTCTCATGGAAATGTCTTTTGCACTGCTCCTGCAAGGTACCAAGGCACAGTTTTGTGAATATACTACTCCTACCTTGCAGTAGGAAAAGCCTGTTCATCAAAGCTACTTCTGTCAGATCTGACCAGTACCAAGTAACATCTGGTACATGATAAATAATTAAATTTCTGCATATCAGTTTGAGGTTGCAAGTACTGAGTACTGAACTGGTGACACATCTCCACCTCTTACACAACAAACTACAATTTCCTTGGCTTTGCATTCAAAAATCAAAGACATCCAAAGATATATTTTATTTAAACATCTTAGTTTTTACTGGAAAACAAAAAAACAAAGAGAGAGAGAGATAAAAAAAAAAATTCTCAATTAGTGTAATGTAGATATTTTACTACCACTCACATTCTACATAGACTAAACTACTTTTTCAATGATTTGGTTAAGTCTTTGACCAAACTACACAGAAATTTAAGATGTGGAACTTCTTTCAGGTCTGGTCCACCAACATCCTCTAGATAGGTTATGTACCGCCTTATGAAATGGATCCAAGACCCTTTCAAAGGTATGAGAGGAGATCAGGTGTGGATGCCACATGACCACATCAAGTTTTCAGCCTAATGTCACTTCAGAACCACTAGGATCCCAGCACCACACTCTACAGTAAAGACATATAGCTTAAAAAGTTCCAGATCTGAAGAGTATCAGCCCTTCTTTGTAGAGGAGCCATCAGCGGAGTGGAAATGAAAAGCAGGGATTTGCAAATGAAGAGCTCTAGAACTGATGTCTAAAGTATTGTAAAAGATTATTATTGGTGACGTTAAGAGTGATTCTGTCCTTATTCCTTGATAGAATCTGTTAATTTTGGTCTATACAAAGTGCCTTCATAGAATCTGAAGGCAGGAAGAAAAAGATGTACTAATCCCTGAAAGCTAAGCAGTCGTGTTGGTGTTTTCTGTTAGTACAGGGAGAGCCCAATACAGACATGGTTTTTCCCAGCCCTGGAATGAATCAGCCTACAACTCCTTACCCACAGATGCAAAAATAGTAAATGAATACAAAACAAATCCTGAAAAAAAAAAAAACTCAGAACTTTTCAAAGCTTTCAACAGAATTTAGTTACACTGGCTCTTATGTTACATATTCTCTATAGTCACACTGTAACCTGATGCATAGTTTTCTCTGATTTCCAAAGAATTCACAGTCACGGACCTGACTCTAAGGAAATAAATCTGTTTGTTTTATGTCTCCTCTATTTGTTAGGTGAAATGCAAAATTATTTTTATCTTAACATTTTTTATGATAACTGAAAATAAATGTTTAAGGGTTGGTTTGTTATTGTTGTCGTTGTTAGCTTGTTTTTAATATTTTCTTCTCAAATAATTTATAGCTATCACCTTAAGAGCAAAGAGAGGTAAACATATCTTGACTGTTTTGAAATATAAGACATTCTGTGGTAAATCATAACCTTTACATATTCTGAATCCTGAAAACCTTTTTTATGCTGAACCCTTTGCCTTTCCAGTCTAGTTAAACTAAGAACCCTGCACAGATTAGATCTATGTTCCACAGTAGGAGGGTTTATTAAAGTTTGGTCACTACTGTCATAACTACAGGGATTTTTAGCACTCATTGAATGGCCATGGAGTAGTTACTTTGGAGTAGTTACATGGAGTAGTTACTACTAGGGCAGTCTAGGGGCAGCATGCTTTCTCTGATGGCAAAAGTTGGAAGGCTCATAGCAATCCCTCTGAGGTCCATTCTGCTGACTTGCAGGGTAGTGAAATGTATAGTAATGACTAGGGAGTGGGGCATTTTCTTTATCTGTGTCACACGCATCCCAACCAAGAGTTCTTCAGGACAAAGTTGCCAGGGCAACTTTACCTCTTTCTTTTCTTCTGATGGCTGCTTTTTGGATTTCAACTTATTGTGAGCATTTAGAATACCCAAATTCCTTCTCTTAGTCTTTTTCTCCTTCTGTCTTCATGGGTAAAAAGTTTCTCTTCTGGTTATCAGGTCTAAAAGTAACTGCCTTCTCTCTAAACTCTACATTCTTTGACATCTAACACCTTCATACCAACTTTATCTCATTTTCTTTCTTTCAAGAATTCCACGCATTCTTTCTCCTTCTCTCTTGCTACCCCAATTAAATTTGTACGATCCAAATTGATTTCCTTTGTAGTTTTCAGAAAATTTATCTACTCTGTAAGTCCCTCTGCTTTCTCCTCTGCCCTAGGAATCGACTTCTACTTAATATATTTGTCCTGTGTGAGTTTCATGCCTGTTTGGGAACATGGCACATAACGCCCCGTGGATTGACTTAAAACCTTTGGTAGCCAGTCTGCAAAGCTCCAGTTGTTCCTTCTTTCAGTAAGACTATAATTTGTAAATGAAAAGACTCCTCTGCACTGAGCACATCTCATTTTACTGTCTCTGGTTCACTCTCAGGTTCACTAAGCTTCCTCCTCAGTTATTTATGCAATCTGCACTACCTCTGAGGACCTACTATAACTGCATCCAAAGTTACACCTCGCTCACTTTGTGTTCACTCAAATTATTTCTCTTTTACAGGGTTGTTGTCTTCGAGGTATATTTTTCTATCTAGTTCAGGTTAAAGGACAAGCAATAAACAATCCATTTAGTCTGTCATACAGTGTTAAAATAAACATATTTCTCCTACAGAATTTTGTTAAATACCCGTGATGCAGCTTAGAGTACACAGGAATGAAATATCACAAGCAAGCATTTGAGAAGAGATCTGCTGCATTTTGTGAAAATTTTATTCAGGCTTTTGAATTGATATTTCAACACACAGCACAGGAATTTGTACAATTAGGGCATAAGTCATCACTGGGAAGAGAGCCAGCATAAGATCTCTTCAAAGCTCACATCCCATATAAGTGTTCAGAGCTGACCAGGTCTTACCCAAGTATCCTGTCAGGGGATTAGTTAAATCCTCAAGTAATAATCTGTTTATCCAAGTAATTTTTGATCCATGTTCCAGGTATGGTATTTAAGACATTCACAGTACTGCACTGGGCTCTAATATTGGAATTGCTTTCACTTGACTTCATGTCTACATCCCTGCAAGTCATTTGTATTGCAAATGGAAAAAAAAAGGGCCCTTTCAAGACATGAACAGTGAGCCCAACCAAATTTTACCCAAGTGGCCAACAATGTTGGTGCTTGCTTTGGCAAGCTGAGGAACAAGTTAAGTGTTACAGATGTGGAGTATCAGAGAAAGAGATGAAGGATTCAGAAGATGGCCACCAGCTTGTTTCTCACTGCTCCTTAATTATAGTGTTGTTTGCCTTAAACTGTTTGGCCTTCACATTTTGGTCTTACTCCCAAAATCATTAAAGGTTACTGTGTTACTTATTCTATAGAATTTTTTTTTAGCTCATCCTACATGTATATATATGAATAAATGGTGAGCACCTCTCCTGCATAGCACTGTTTGCTTGAGCATAGTCCTGCGGTTTTATGCCGCTATTCCACTGCTCCCACAGCTGCTTTGCACTGTACCCCACTGCTGCCACAGTAACTGTCATGTGCATGGCCCTTTGCACAGCAGCGGTCAGAGAAAGCTGAGCACACAATCACTTCTTTCTGTTTGCTCCTGTTGTTGTCGTGATTTATTAGGTACAAAGGCAGGAGACTGGCCCCGCACAAGTCGGAAATAGAGTGTTTCACCCCAAAAGGGAGTATGGGGAATGGTGGGAGAGCTACAATGACCAGGTAAGCCAACAGCAAGTGGCCTTAGGTTAGTGTGATATGTCTGTGAACAAGAGGAGCAGCCCTGGGACAATGCCAGCCCAGATCCTCTCTGTAATTCCTGTGCATCCCATATAGTTTGTCTAGAAAAAAGATATATCTCTAAAATAAAGCACGCGGCCACTGCTGATTTCTGTGTTTCATCTAACTGAACAACAAACAAACAAACAAACAGAAAACCTGCACTGTGTTCATTTGAGTGATGGAAACCACATGTCCTGTGTGATGTTGTCATAATGTGGTGCTTTGGGGAAGAGAAACTTTACACCTGACATTAACCCAGTAAGGCAGGGAAGGAGAGACAGCACAGCACTCAGACACTGAGTAAGCAGCTCCACAGCTCCTTGGGAATGGAGGCTACATTACATGTCTAATCAAAAGACTGTATAAAAATAGGGGAAAAAAAGATAAATGAAAACATTCTAATATGAAAAAGGTGGTTCCTCTCAGTCAAAATGTCTTGTGGGAAAGTGTTAAGTTTCACAGCATCTTTAAGGAAAGGTTTCAAAATCACTTTAAATAGAGCTCCGAACACCTTTTAGAACTTTCTCCATTGTGTCCAATTTAGATATTTCTTTTTGTTTCAGACATTATATATTGCATAACATTATGTATCAATGTTATGGTTTTAATTAATGTAGTAGTACTACATTTTTAAGTGTTCCTGGGATTAACTGCCTTAATAAGGACTTTTTTTTTTAGGTTTTCAGAATTAAATATTTCAAACAACTCACTTTAATTCTGTTAAATATTTGAATATTTCAATTGTTCATCTCATTTTGAATCCAATCATATTTCCAAATGCTGGATTCTCCCATAGGACAGAGAATCTATTTATCCATGAATAAGCCACACGCACCGCAGTTGGTTTAAAATCTGAGTGTAATTACTCTTAATAAGCATTTTACAACCATGTTGCACTCTACTGCAAGTTAGGAACATTTTCTTAACTGTTTATTAAAAGATCTTTATCGTTGCCTTTAAGGATCTTGTAAATGCAGCCGTAGAGCACAACACGACCAAACTATACCTTTACTTCCCCTGAGTGTTGCATCACAGGTGGATTTTATCACTGCAGGAGGGCACTCAGTGAAACATTCTCAGTGTTTTGTGTCCCCTGTGGGTACTGAAATCCACTCATGTACATGAGGCTCTCAGCTATAACACTGCTGAGCACACACCTGGGGGACTTTGCCACATAGGAGACATCAGGAATGCTTGTTGCCGAGTGGTGCACCAAATGTACACACACCTGTTTCTTTTTTTGTCAGCCAGGATTTTGTTTCTTGTCTGTGTGATGTCCACATTTTTATCTTTTTCCTGCCTTCCATTGCCTTTGGTGATAATTATTCTTCCTTTTCAAGCTATCTGGATTTGCTATGTAAAAGAATTTTGAAGAGCAGAGAAGTACATGTAAATGTCAAACAGCTGTATGTCGTTGTACAGTATTCAGCTCTGTTTTGCCCAGCCATATATATACACTTGAAAAACTTCTTTTTTTATATTTTGTATCTTCACAGTGAAGAATCTGTTTGCATTCCAGAATGTAATCGATCTGAGTCAAGTAGAGATGAGAAAGAGGTTCCTGTTAAAGAGGATGCCCTAACAGGCAAAAAGACTGGAAACTGTGTCAGTCTAATAGTGCCACAGCAAGACTGTCAGCTGCAAGACCTACTCAAACAGTTAAGAACACCTGCTGCTTCACAGAGAGTGCAATTGCATTTGATGGCTGTGTTTTGTTGTCTCCAGCCACAGTGTCCTGGCTAGTGGTCCTGTCCTATTTTGTGAGCTAAGCAGAATTGTCACTGCATAGCCCTGGAACCTCCCAGGGAGCAGAGATGTTGCAGGAAGTAGGTGCCATTCTTCTGTCTGTGTCTGTAAGTGCCAGGCCAGTGCTGGGCATCACTGTGATGAAGTGCAGATGGGAAAAGACAGATGTACCCATCTGACCACATATTTGAAGTCCCTTCCAACCCAACCTATTCCATGATTTGGAAAATGAAAAGATCATGCTCTTTTCTCACTTGTATGGTAAAGCCAACAAAGAAGTCTCATGACAATGAGAGAATCCCAATTACATCCTGTTAGCCCAAAGAGGGCTGCACAACTTCAACTGGACAGGATTTTTCAGCTCATGTTCTCAATCCCTAATGCTATATTATTTTTGTGTTCCAACCTTAGTGTGGATATTTTTCATGCTACAGTCTAATTATATAGATGTCTTACAAATAGCTAGGAATTTTTTCAAGACAAAAAATGACAGAACACAGTAAATGGGTACACGGTGTGATGCTTTGAAAGGCAGTTTCTGAGTAACAGAAGTTACTGCATCCTACATCACTGGTGAGCATTGTTCAGGTATATAAGATAAGATCTATTACAGAACAGGATGTTTTATGAGGCTTTCTCAAAACAGACATCACATTATTAACTTCTATTTTTGTTTAATTAAATTCAACAAGTAATAAACAGCTTAATTCACAAGTAAGTTTTCTGCTTACAAGTCTCATATGCTTAAATATACCTATAATTGTTTATTGGGTGTGCCAAACACCTGAAGTTTCTCTAACCTGCTTTCCAGAAGACAGAATTCAAATTCATCCTTGCCTCCTTGTCTCTGGATCTATAATTGGGAGAATTAAATCTTTCTTTACTTTTCTTCCTTTTCCTCTTTTATTTTTTTATTTTTATTTTTTTTTTAAATTTGCTTCTCTTTTGAACTACTTATGCTTCTGATTTGGGGGTTAGTAGTAAGCTGACATTTCCTGTTTTTCCCCCATTTCAGTTTTGTACCTTTAGGAAATTACCACAGAATCCCATAAGTATTTCCTAAAGGTACCAACACTTCATTTCCCCTCATTCTAACCAGGCACTGCTGAAAGCTGTCAGTGTTTGTGTCACTGGTGGCTGTTCTAGGAGGCTGTTAGCAAAGTTTCTACATGTCAGCAGTCCCTCTCATCCTCATAGGTTAAAGATATTCTTGCAAATGCCAACTGTGATTTCTATAGGGTAAGGAGATGATGACTGATTACAGTCCAGAGAGTAATATTAGTAAATGACTTTGTTGTTGTTAATAGAAAAGCAATTGCTTTTGTTTGCAATGTAATTGCAAAAGAGGTTTACTTATGAAACTCAGATCAAGACAAAATGAGTTTTTACCTGAATCATTCCTCCTTTATGTTTCACTGTTATTTATCTCCAGAGAACAAACAGTATGGGAATAACTTAAGCTAAATGACCTGAGTGATATTTCTGCCTGGCAGAACTGGCTTACACCCAGGGAAACAATTGTATAGGCATGTAGAGATTTCTCTAAAGCTATTTAAAATAAGAAGAAATGAAACACTAGGAATCGCTATAGTGTTAGAACAGAACTAGTTTAGCCACCTTACATTTCTACACTTAGTTTCAGCCATTTATCCTCCTTTCTTTGGGAGTTAGGCTAGATGCCCGTTAAAGGTCCTTCCAACTCAAACCATTCTGGCTCACAACAAGGTTAGATGGGCCCTGGGCAGCCTGAGCTGGTGGGCAGCAACCAGCCCACAGCAGGGGTTTGGAACTGGATGGGCTTTAAATTCCCTTCTAATCCAAACCATTCTAAGATTCCATTAAATTCTTCTTAGGCAGAGTAACTGTATCACTGAGTTCTTAAAAAGGTTTCATCAGAGAACTCAAAGAGGACTATGGCTCCTTACTACAAGTATATATTTCCAATAACAAGACTTCTCCTTGCTAGAAAGCTGCATGGACTAAGTATGGAAGTGTATCCTCCTTATCTCTGCCAGCTGCTTCTGCAGAAAAGGCAGAGAATAACATTGTCATTAGTAAACCATCTTGCTCTGCACCATGTTGAAGTTACACCTTTTCTACCTCACCTTCATAAAAAACAAAACATTGCTTTATGATGGAACGCAACACCCTACTTAAGGCGTTGAAATATCTAGGCATAACTTTGCTAGCAAATGTAGCTCAAAAAATTAGACCAATTAATGTTCTGAAACATGAACCTTTGGACTGATAAGGTAAACAATTTAACTAATTACTTATCATATTCATACCAGCATAAGTTCCATTCTGGTCGTACAGGTCTCCACCAAGTTTTTAACCGCTATCTTTTGACCAGCTATATCTAATCAAATCTGGAATCAGATAATAACATTTCTTATACAGCAGAAAATAAAAATTCCCTTATACTAGTGTTTTAAACTCCGTTGATCCCCTTTGTATTACAGTTTCCACAGGTGAAAAATCTGTACATATGCTTTCTAAGCTCACTCAGACAATACTAAATTCCATAACTGATTTGGCTATTTCATTTAAAATAATTTACAAGAGAATAAGCAACTTATTTTCAAATTACATGCGGTTTCAGGAGCTATCCAAATGCCAGTCACTAGAAACTCTTCATCAGAATCGATCTTAGCAGCTTCAGGTAATAAATAAGAATGGCAGACTTCTTAGAATATCAGGGTTTTCAGCTGCTGTGACTGTCAGTTCCTCTTTCCGCTTCTCGTCCCTGGAGGCATTCAAGGCCAAGCTCAATGTGGCTCTGGGCAGCCTGGTCTGCTGGTTGGTGACCCTGCACATAGCAGGAGGGTTGAAAGTGGATGATCACTGTGGTCCCTTTCAACCCAGGCCATTCTATGGCTCTGTGATTCTATGATTCCTTTCTTCTGCATTTTGAAGGGGTTGAAAAATGCAGTTGCTGTAATGGCAGCTGGCTAAGAAACCCTGGTGGCAGAGCTATGCACAGTCTAACAATCAAATCACAGGGCAATAAATCTGAAACAAAATTTAAAAACAAAGGAAAAAGTGATCTAATCCAGATTGATGGGAAAATAAGAAGAAGAAAAAAAGAAAATAAACAAATATAAGAGAGGAACATTTTCTTACCACCTCAGGGGATAAGAAGCAGTTAATATCCCTTATGAATACAGAACAGAGCCCTAAAAGTTAAATGACTATAAAAGGAAGGGAGAAAATGAGAAAGAGTACTAATTGTTATTCTGTCAGCAGTGTACAACTACAGAGGAAATATCTGGAATATTTGAAAGCTCTCATTTATACCACTTTCCTTTCTTCTATACTATGCTATACTGTGGTAGGTCTGGCAGGCTGGACAAAAAGCTTAGCTACCAAAATCAAAGCAGCTTTTAGTAAAGAGACAGGAAAAATTATGTCTAGTTATGAGGAAATCCCTCTTCTACATAAAACAGCCTAATTAACCTATCATAAAGGCAATGAAAGAATATGCCACACAAAAGATATTACAATACATATAGATAGTGCCAGTGTTTTGTTTTGGAAATTGTATCACTGATTGGAGTATGCTTATCCCCAGATTTGATTTGTCCTCTGCTCTGCTCCAGGACTGTGCCAAAAGGAAGGACAGAGCAGAGAAATATAGCCTGTATTCGGCCAGACTTAGCAGTGGAATTCTTTTGTGAGCATGAGAGTGTAATTCTGCTGTTTTCAGCTGAGGGAGATAAAATCTATTTACAAGAAAACTCTAAATATTTACTGATACATAATTTCCCATCTCTCAAAGGGACATGGAACAGCTGGTCATAATAAATGTAAACAATTGGTTGTATATTCCATTAGTAGGCATTGTAGCCTATGTCCCTAATGTGCCTTTAAATCTCTGTTTTTAACTCGTGTGCGTTGCAGTGCTTTTCAGTTGGCAGAGTAACAGCATGCAGATAGAGCAGGATCTTAGAGTACTGCCCCTGAAATTTACCTCTAACCCAGCCAGTATGTGAAGACAAATGATGCTCCTTTCACACAGCTGATAAATGATCACATACCTTACTTGGGTGCTGATTTTGTAATAAATAGTTTAGCATGATGAATGGGATGATGCATTTATAATCCCAATTATTGTTGGGCAAAGTGATGGAATTTGAACCACTGGTTCAGTTTTTTAATTTTTATTGACAAACTGCTGCTTGCTTCCTGTTCAGGTTTCTTCTATTATTATTATTATTATTATTATTATTATTATTATTATTATTATTATTATTATTATTATTATTATTATTATATCAAGGAATTTGCAGTGAGTAATGGTCAAATCTTTCAGGCTTTTGTCCAAAATTTACAACAAAAAGCCTCTGGGTCTCCTTTAGGGCCCCAGACTCTCTTTTAAAGCCACACATACAGCTTGATTACATTTGGGCACAGCACAAAGCCAGTAAATGTGCACATCAGTCAAGATTGTCCCAAATCAAACTGGGATTAAGGGGATTGGTAACAACTTTTCCACTGAATATGTAAGTGTTATCTGCAAACATCCCTAAGTGTCATCCTTTTCCCTTCCCCAGGCTCCTCAGACTCATATCATACTTTCTCCACATTTCTCCAGATAAGGGAGGAAGGAATGTGTTCCTTTCACAACCTCTTACAGTCTGACTTTTAGGTAACTGAATATGCCTATATGCCTTTAGTGCTCGTGAGCACACCTAGAGCCACAAGGTTTGAACTTCCCTACTGAGCCACTCTCTGAACTTTGAAATGCTAGAATATTCTGCTTGTGAGAAGTGGTGCACAGCCAAGCACAGCTTTCTTTGAGCAAGTGTTTCTATCACCACCTTCTCCATGTTAATAGAATTTACTTTGTCCCTGTGGCAGACAGGTCTGTCATAAACCCCTCTGAGCTCTGAGCTCAGCTGGAGAAGAGGCCCCACCAAGTAGAACACCCAGGACTGGAACTAGGCTCTCTTCTTCTGCTAGGTCAAGGTAAGAGGGCCAGATGACCCAGTCTCCTGGTCCAGCTCACTCTCTGCAGCATCTGAGGGGAAGTTCCATCATCGTCATACCAGAAATAGAGGCAAGATCTCATTTCCCAGAGGAAGTTCAGGTCTCAACATAGCCAAGATGCTGAGGCTCTCAAATGGCTTTTGGCACTTACTGAGTACCTGCTAGTAAGAGAAGCACACAGTCCTCAGAGGTATCAGCTTTCTTCTGTAAGACATGTATCCCAGCTCCCATTCAGCTCAGAATCACATCCACAGAGACGCAAAGAGATGAAGTGCTCAGTGTTACAAGTAAGATTTTGCTTTTCCACCTCACTCTGATTGAGGTACAGCAAGAGGGGCGTCTCAACAACAATATATGAGCCATCAGCTGCTCTGTCTGGCATTTTGGGGGTAGCTCATCTTTCAGACTAGCCTGTCTTAAAATATCCCTGGTTTGCATTGTCTTCATCTGCTGGACTTTGTCATGCTGCTTTTGAAGGGTAAAGAGTGTGCTGTGTTACATGACCCATTGTAATTCCATGTAGTGTAATACAAAAATATTTTGTTTACTATCAGTGCACACCTTTTTTAGATGCCTGGAAGAACTATTAAACTGATAGAATGTGGCAAGCATCCTCGTGAAGGCTGATATAAAGTCATCTGTGTTGAGTAATCTGTGTGTCTTGCAAACCGTTTCCCTGCAGGCTAACATGTATGAGTGTATCTCTTTCAGGCTGAAAAAGCAAACGAACAAATTTGTGACACTCACGAATATCTCCAATGTGTTCGTATTTCCAAAAAAAATCTGAAATGGCTGTTGCAAATATTTTAGAAATCGAAGTGAAGTGTTTAAAGTTCTGTTGTGTTCTATATATAAAGCATGTTTATCTGTATGTGGAGGTTATGTTTTTCTTGTAGACATCATGTCGGAGTCATTGTCTGTTTCAGCTAAGAAATATTGTTAATGGTTTTCTTAATCCCAAGAACTGGTTAATGTATGCCCAATCAACAGCTCATCAGCCTAAGTAACATGTAAAAAGAAAGGGGATGTTGCACACTGTGCTTTTATAAGTGCTGCAGCTGGCTTTGTTCTACAAGAACTTTCCTTAATCAGTAACAGTGGAAAAATAAGCAACTTTGATGAAACTCAAGGCACAATGATCTGAAGAGAAATGACCCCAAGAGGATTAATTTAGAGGAGCGTGAGCCAAAATGGTTATTGTTGTCTCCAAGTCCAGGCCTCACACCTAGTCTCTTCAAGCACTTACTTCTTTCTCACTCTTCCACTCATTCCTCAGTCCCACAGTCCCCTTGATGTCACCAACCCAACAGAAGGGAAACTGTCAAGTTGTTCACTCCCCTACACCACTTATGCCTCACACCCCCAGGACATACAACACCCAAGAGCAGCAACAGAGTGGGCAGCAGTGGCCTTCAGCTATCACAGAGTAGTCACAGTTTGATGCACAAATGGCCTGTGCAATCAGCACATCCACTCTGCTTGTTTTCCTATAATGTCTAGGTATAAATCTTAGATGTAGATACACTGCATGGCTAAACATACATACGTATAAATTAGATACAGATATAGGATGATTAAATTACACTCAGCTATATAATGAACATAAGATCTAAGATAACACACATCCACAATATAGGTTCAGTGATTATATTTTTAACTTTGATGCAAGTTACCATCTTATCTCATTTCTGTTTACAGCTCTAATGGGAAATCAGTTTCCTGGGCTCAGAATGAGAAAAGCAGCAGAGGAGCACACCTTTGGCAGCGGTTGTCAGTCCACATCAACAAAAAAGAGAACCCCAACCAAACAGCGGTGATCAAGCCTTTTTCTAAAAGCACAGATAGTAGCCGACATAGTAGCAGTGCTACGTTTCCTGAGACCAGTGCCAAAACGCTTTATGATGTTTCAGAAGCAGAAGAGCAATATCCAGCTCAGTACCGACCACAGACTCCCTCACCTATCAGCACCGTGAGCCACAGAACTGCCTCTGTTAGCCGAACAGAAGACGATGCCCCCACTTTCCAGTCTGAGCCTCCGCAGCGAAGTAGCTCCTCGCAAGGCTCCCTCATGGAGCAGATCAGTAGCGTGGTTACTCGCTTTACAGCCAACATCAGTGAGCTGAACAATATGATGCTTTCAACAGCCACTCCAGGGACAATGGTGGCCACTCCTCTCTGCTCTTCATACCTGATCCCACGAGAAATCCAGCTCCCCACAACAATGACCACTTTTGCAGAGATTCAGCCACTTCCTTCCATTGAAGTCAATGGCGCTTCCCAGTCAGCTAGAAAACAATCAAATGGCAGCATCAAAGAAGGCACTGCAGAGACCCCATCAGCAAAGCAAGACCTAGAGGAGCTGGTAGCTTTAACTCCTCCTTCTCCTTTTAGAGACTCCATCGATTCTGGAAGTGCATCTCCCAGCTCTCCGGTTTCCGAATCAGCTCTCTGTATCCCATCTTCCCCAAAGTATGACACACTGCTCATCAGAGATTACACTCAAAGTTCTTCTTCGCTGTGAATGTAGTTCAAGACAACTTTGGATCTCAGCAACTACAAGCAAGTAGTGAGGGGACAGCCAAGCCTTCAAGATCTCCAGTGTTTACGCAGATAGGGTGAGAGGCATTGGGTCATCTTGTGAGAAACAGGAAGAAGTGGAGCTGTTTGATAAGTGGAAACATCAGATTAATGATGCTGTTCTAAAGACAAAATGATGACTCTTGGCAGATTATCGTGGCCTTAAAAAAACATGGGCTTTTCAAAAACGCTGAATCTATTTTTGAGGGCTTATAAGGAGTCTGTTAAATCAGTTACATACCAAGTGCTTTGCTTTAGTATTACAATGAACTGTGTGTACAATATGTGAAGGGGGGGAAACAAGATTGTAAACAACTGTACAATAGTTTGTTTGTTTACTCTGATTCCTTACCCGGAAGTGAACCTTGATCTTTTATCAAGAATAGAAGACCAAACATTGAATGTACATTTTCTAACAGACTCAAATCTGGGACCAACCTATCAAGTTTTCTTTTTTTTTTTTCTATGAAGATCTCAGAAAGCAGTAATGTACGTTGAATAACTATCAAACTTTTTGCTGAAGCGTATTGTGTCTGTGATACGTTACACATGGAAAACACTAAGCTGAGGCTTTGCAGTGAGTGACTGCAATATGGAGGGCTTTACAAGTGACTTCTCAACCTACATATTTGTTTATGAAATTCTCTTCTACCAGTGTAAAAAAAAAAAAAAAAAAAAAAAAAAGAAAAAAAAAATCAATTTGTTAACATTGGATTCACCTTCACAGCAACAAAACCCAAGGAAGATTTCCTGACTATTTCACCGTGATGCCAACTAATAACGAAGTAGCAAAAAATATTTTCTGGAGTACTGTTTTGTAATTCCCTTATCAGGGCAAGTTGTTGAGGTGAATATTCTCTTTCTAGCAGCACTATCAAGCTATATCATAGCTGCATTCCCTACTGAAATTAACACATTTTTATGGATGTTCTCATGCTAACGTTGCCAGTTATAACACTTATCTGGGCTCCCTTAGTCTTTGCTTGCAAGGAACAGGTAAACACTCTAAGAATTTTCTCCACGTGTTTGAATGACAGTGTTCTAAGAGATCAATCTGTATTACTACGAATGCTAACTGTCAATGGAAAGGTTGTAATAATCATAATTCATATGTAGAGAAAAAAAAACAAAACTGTGTCAAAATCTGCTTAGAGTTGGTTTAGCTACTCTTTAATAAACAGCAACTTTATTTAGCTGCTGATGCCTTGCAGCTATGAACTGTGACAAAGGAAAAAAAAAAAAAAAAAAAAAAAGACTTTCAAAGCAATACAGAGTAAAGGTTAAAGCAGAGAAGGCCTAATGAGATATGAGTGAACAGTCTCTGTTTCTTAGCAACTCACAGAAGAGGCAAGGGGATTACTGGTATTTTTTCCAATATCAAGTTAATGCAGTTTAGTGCACTTCATACTGTCATGGCACTTTTGAATAAAGGCAAGGAAGGGATTCACAATTTGAATAGAAGTTAAATAATGTTTAATAGGTGAGTTACGTAGAATGTGTAAGTCAGGGCCTAAGCGCACACTGTATTGTCTCTCTCCTTTATGACAGCTGTCCTTGGGTGCCAAACTTCTATGAGTTAGTTTTATTTTATTTGAGGATAGTATGAAGTGATGAGTGATGTACTTCAGATCAAAGTTGAGTTGATACAGCCTTATACAGAAGACAGCTTCATGGAAAAGAGTCTTGAAATCAGCTTCTTGAAAAAAGAGTCTTGAATTAAGCTTCTGTGCTTAATTTTCAAAACATTTCGATTTTATTTCTTCAAAAATAATTAATATTTTGTAATCAAAATCCATACCCCCTTTCTCTCCTCCATGCCTCAAATAACAAACGTTTGATTTTAAAAAAGAAAGCACATTGTATGATTCACATACTTTAGCAAAGAGCATTTTTTATACCCTTTGAGGTTAATTTCACCATTACGCGCTGCACTGCAATTTGTTTTTCAGCAACTTTAAAGAGTAATAGATGAGCAAAACCAGGCTCACACCTCACAGAGATGCCCTAAGTACTCTGTACATCCTGTGCAAGTCAGTGTTATCCAATATCCAGTGTATGGGCATGTTTATTTTGCCAGGAGCAGTCACATATTAGCTATGCCTGTAGCATGAACAGGCAGGTTCTCATCTCTATTCCAGGAGCTACACCAAGCTATGATTGTAGGTCCTTCTTCCTTACATGTAGTTCTTGCCTACTCTCACAACTGGTTAGCAGAGACTCAGTTCTATGAAGCGGTATGGTTTCCAGACAGGAGCTTGCTGTAACCTTCCTGGTTTGTAGTACTAGCATGTCTCATCCTTCACTAGCTGCACATGTCTTTAGGAGAAAGCATCTTCTTTCACAGGTTATAACCCACACTTCAGGAAAGGGCATGTCCAATCAGCCTACGGCACAAACACTCTTACTTAGGGAGTTTAGACCACTCAAATATTGTTCTTGGATGATTTATATAATAATGTATGTTTCCCATAGGTGCAATATTGTTTTGATATATGTGGAGTGTGATGAGATAAATGTGAATTTCAAAGGGATTCTATTACTATACATTCTCTTATACTTTAAGCTATTGACCAACATTGTTATTAGCTCCTCCTCTAACATGAACTTTCTTGATCATTCTAGGTCCTCATTTCTGTACTCATGTTGGTTGATGCGTATTAATATATACCTGCTAAAATCTGTGAGCTTCATTGCACTGTGAAATAATGAACAGTAGAAATATCTTAAAATACAATGAGTAAAAAGGAGTGAGAAATAGAAACTGTCAAAGCATGACTCAGAAAAACATACCTCATCTACTCCCAAGTTGCAGTTCTGCACAATGCTGACCATAGCTATTGCTCAGAGATTCTTGAAGACTTTTTGTCTATATTGCCAAGATGATATATTCCTGCACTTGTGCATGCAAACACACACATACACAAAACACTTAATTTAACATCTGTGTTCGGGGGCTAAAACTCCAGTGTTAAACTATCAAACACTAGCTTATTTTCACTTTTGTGTGCATCAACCAGAACAAAACTTTTAATGGCAAAAGGTACCCAGGATGAGTCCTGCTGCAATAGTACCTCTCAGTTAGGTCAGCATTAGCAGGATATAATGAAGGCAGACCACATTTTAATTATACAAGCTGGAATGTGGCAATGTTACCTTACAAGGTTTTTGGGTGACGGAAATAACTCTTCTGTAATGACCACAGTTGTAAGGTGGGAGATTCGCCAGACCAGAAAGTCCTGTGAAAGAATCCAGAGGGGTTTGATACGAGAAAGAAGAATGTTATGGGATATTATAATTTCATTAAGCTGTTTATATAGTACTTTCCTTTAGGGACATTAAAATATAACTGCAGAGTTTTTCAGCCATAACAGAAAACGTTACCATCATTAACATCTTCCAGTACCAAGCATCTTGAAATTATATTCTGGTTTACTTCTGCTGCCAGAAAGGAAAATCAAGAGGTTGCATCTATTGTCATTCTTGACCACAAGGACCTCAGGAGATCTTGTTTCTTTTGTGCCAGAGGCTAACCCTGAAGAATAAAGGTGTAAGCATCTTTGGAAGCTATGCTTTTGAAATAAAGTGAATCACTCTAGCAGGCTCGTTGTGAAGAAGTGTTAGCAATACTGAAAAAGAACAGTATTTTTCAATTAGCTCTGAAGAATAATTGCATTAATTTGGAGATGTGCTTCCTTCTACTTCTGTCTGAACATTTGGTGCCTAGACTCATACAAATACTTTAGATCAGAGATTCTTAGATATTGGTCTACAAAGCACTTGCTGATGTTCCATGGGAGTTTGGTTGGTCACAAAGTGCTGTTTTCTTCTTTCGGTTCTCAGATACGAAACTAAATTAAAAGTTAAATGATAATTAAAAAAAAAATAACTGTTAAAACTTTTAAAAGAAAAAAAAATAGCTTGTTTGGATTTTATTCAGTTGCTGTGTTTGGAAAAGGAAAGATTTATGATTAAAAAGAAAAAAAAAAAAAAAAAGTAGGAGAATTTTCAGAAAGACCAAATAGGAAGGACAGTCCGCAATTGAGACTCTGGATGGTAGTGGAGTTCACTTGGAAATTTATTATTTAGAGAGATCAAGGCCAGAAAAACAGCATAACTGTGGGTGTAAATTCTGTAGAGGAAAGTGTGCAGCTTTGCTGTTCTGTTTAATAAATCATTTCTGAGTTGAGAGAAAGAAAACATGAAAGAAATAGACAGTAGAAGAAAATGTTGGGTTCAAAGTCAGAGCTGACCCAGAACAGCACTTTGGTGTCTAAAGTTAGGATTTCAGCAGAATTTAACACCTCCTGTCAAAACTCAGTTCACTCAGGCAACCAACACTGTGTCTCTGCAGATGATCAGAGTTGATGATCAGAGTTGCCCTCATCTTGACACATCAAAATATCTTAGCATACAACTCAAATGGAAATCCAGAACCGTTGTTCCTAAATTTGAATCCCTGTTTACGAAATAAGTAACTGCACAAACAAGAAATGATCCTTTGTTTTGAGACTGTCAGCACTGTTATGCTGCTGTTTTTACAGTAGCCTTGTGGTTAGAGCACTTGAGCAGAAGGTGAGACACCAAACTTCAGACCGTACCACTGCCATGTGGGACTGAACTCTCCCTCCTGTCAGGAAAGTGCTATAATGATTGTAATCATCTCACTATGGTAACTTCAGGTTAGAGAAGAACATTCAGGAGTCTCAGGGTACAAAAGGAAGCATTACTCTGCACCTTCATGGGATGTTTCTTATAGTTGTGATGACAACTTAAAATTAAATACTTTTAATATCCTGCAAGCAGAGATTGGGTAAATATTTCAGCTACAAAGAAGTGGAGCCAACATTTCTTCTGAGCTACATATTGGCTCAAAAAATCCTCAAATACTTCACTGGAAAGTGCTTTAATGATAGGAGGGGAGGATATGCCCTTCCTTACCTCTGTGTCTGCAACCATCTTGTCTTCCACCTGAAGTTCTGAGCTCCTCCATGCAAAGGGAAATTCTGAATCTTCCTCAACAAGTGAAGGAATTAAACCTGGTGTTACTGCTTCTTCTCTGAGACTGCTGAATATATATATAAAAATAAAATAAGATAAAAATAAAAGGAACTCATTTGGTTTTCCTCCAGCCACCGTTTACAAGGGCAACCCTTCGAAACAAAAAACATACCCTTCTGCAGAAATGCATTTCCCTACTGGCTTGAATATACTAATTTCAGACATCCATTTCCTTCTCACACTGCTTTCCTGAGCACCAAGGTCTTCTTACCAACTTCACAACAAGCTTTCACTTGAACAAAGAGCCAGAGTCAGATACTATACAAAAAATCAGGTATTATACTGTTTAAGAGCAGAAGTTATTTGCTGGCACTTGCCCTTAACCTGTTGAGGTCAATGGAATCACCCCAGATTTATACCAGAAAATCTAAGCTTGACAGTGGCCAATCATGTCTTGGCTATTTGGTTCAGCATAGAATGATAAAGACAGATTTTTCTTCCCATTTCTATTTGAGTTAAGCAGCAGATGTATTTTGTTAGGTTCATTCCTGTAGCAGCTTGCTATGGCTGGGTGAATAGTACCTTACCACTGTTCTTCTTTATCAGTACTACTGTGGCAGGTATCCCAGAGGGAAAATTGCTCTTTGACTAAATCTGTTGAGGGATGTGAGATAACATGTTCTCTCCCTCCTCCTCCTCCCCCGCCAATAAAAATAAAGAAAATAGAAAAATAAAAAAGAAACAGATCGTGGTTTTCCTAAGGCTCCATGAATCTCATCAACTAAGTAAGTCAGTACTCTCCATGATCCAGAAAATCATTTGTCTGCTACCCATTTCAGTGTGCACTGCAGTTATTAAATAGTTCAGCTGAATAATCTGAATTCCCATTCTTTGCTATTGTTTGTTATTACAACCTCTGTTCAAATCTCTGCAATTGCCACTTACAAATTTATTCTGTGAATAGAAAAAAAAGAAAAAAAAAGAAAAAAAAAGAAACAGCCCGGTGAAGCATAAAGGTAAGTAAAAAATTCATCAAGGTGATGAATTGCTGTGTATGGTTGGTTTTGTCTTATCTCAGTAACGACAGTACAAACAAACAATAAACATTAAGTCACTCTGATCTGCCAAATGGGAACAAATATACTATGTATATTACATGTACTAATAGGATTATATGGCAGCTGCTGGTGGTATTTGTAATTAGAAATCTATATAGAATATAGATGTTTTAGAGAGACGGTGCCAATTCTAAAAGATTTGTGTGGGCTACAAGTGCTTGTAATTATTATTATTTTTTAATTTGCTAATAACTTATGAACAACTGTTTTCAAACATTCTGTGAGCGTTTTTCTTTTTTTTTTTATGTTGTTGCTGCTTATACTATTAAAAAAAATAGAGAATGTAAAGTTATTATTTTGATGTGAACTGAAAATGATTTTTCATAAAATATAACATTTTTATCAGCTTTGGTTTTGCTTTCTACCTGTACAAATGTAATTTATTTTAGCATTGAAAAAAATACATTTGCCTGTTTCTCAATTGTCTACATCATGTTATAGTTGGTGTTTATATGTATAGTCAGGTACTTTTTGAACAGTATTAAAAAAATCCTGTGATATGACATAAGTCTTGACTTTTTTTTTTCCTCTGAAATGCTTGCATCTCTGTCTTCAATGCATTTCTTCTGCAAACCAGGTGTGCTTAAACACAAACTCTCAAATAATAATGTCTCTCACTCCATAGATTTAAAGAGTTAGCTTTACATCCACAAATAACAGATGTGTAACGTTCTAGCATAGCTGGGTCTTTTCTCTTTCAAAATAAATGTAATCTCGTTGATGAGACATACATGGATTTTCAAATCAGGAGGAAATAGTAAAATAGTTTAGTCTAGAGTAACACACAAACACACAAAAAGTTGCTCTGTCAAGAATTCCTACCTCAAGAGTAACTTTTTTAGTTGTTGTAAGAAATCACATTACTTCTACAGTTGCAGAGACACATTCAATCCTGAATTACAGATAGAACACCAGATAAATTTTCTATGTATGTCCTTTATTACAGTGTTTTCTAGAGCTCTGTTGTTGCTACTGGAAATCAGTGACTTACCTCAAGTCTTTCTGCCTTCTGATTCCAGAATGGGTTTTGTTTGGCTTTCTCTGCTAAAGGAAAAACAAACAGACAAAAAGACAGGCAAAACTACTTCTAATCAGGAATCGTCTCCATCCCATTCCACAATCTGGTCTTACTTAGACTATCATGAATCTGGAATAACTGCATTACATACATTAAATCAGCAGAATGTAATCTGCAGCTCCCCTGTGAGGACAGGCTGAGAGGGCTGGGGCTTTTCAGCCTGCAGAAGGCTCCTGAGGGACCTTGTAGTGGCCTTCCAGTATCTGAAGGGGGCCTACAGCAAAGCTGAGGTGATCCTTTTTACAAAGGCAAGTAGCAACAGGACAAGGGGAAATGGCTTTAAACTGGAAAAGGGTAGATGTAAACTAGATATTAGGAAGAAATTCTTTACTTTGAGGGCAGTGACACAATGGAACAGGTTGCCCAGTGAGGTAGTGGATGCCCCTCCCTGGAAGCATTCAAGGCCAGGCTGGATGGGGCTGTGAGCAACCTGCTCTAGAGGGAGGTGTCCCTGCCTATAGCAGGGTGTCACAACTTGATGATCTTAAGGGTCCCTTCCAACCCAAAAGATTCTATGATTCTATGATACAATGGAAAATAAATGGAAGTAAACAGCTGCAGCTAAAAACAATACAAATTCACATTGTTTCCTTGAATCACATAAAAGTTCAAATCCCAAAATACTCTCACTGCAGTGAAACACACTGCTTTAGATTAATAATGTTTTAGCAAAAGAAACAGAGCTATTATACTGCACTTTGGAGACACTGATTTTGAAAACAACGTATACTTGGTTGCCTTACTGAAATATGACATTGTGGAATTTTCTTTTCCTTTTAAACATTTTCTGGAACACAGCATCAAGTTATTTTTGTTTCAAAAAAGTGATAATTTCTGTCATGCTCTATCACTTTCTCTCAAATTTGTTTCTTATGTGTTTCTATTATCACTACAGGATGACCTTTAGAAATGAATAAGTTAAAAAATCTCATCCCAGGTTTAATCACAAATGAGCATTTATGTAAGATGAGAGGGTTAAGATGTATGTGTGGAGTGGTGGAGGCCCTGGTACTGCTCCGCAAACAACCTGTGGGAGTCCCATGCCTGCAGGTGCTCAAGGCCAGGTTGGATGGGGCCCTGGGCAGCCTGAGCTTGTGTGTGACAACCAGCCCACAGCAGGAGTTGGAACTGGGTGGTCTTTTAGGTCCCTTCCAACCCAATCATTCCGTGATTTTATGAAGATCACAATTAACGCCTTCAGAAATACCAGAGCACTTTGTGATCAGGAAAACAAATGCCCACCTTCTTGAAAATGTTTAATTTCTCTGTCTGGATTATGATCTTTCATATTTAGTCCATAAATGCCACCTTATACCAGGAGCCAGTGCTGTTATGCTGCTACACAAAATTATCTCTATTATCAGTGTTTTCTAAAATGCCCCTCCTGAATATATGTGCCCTATTTCACCTGCCTAGATATGTCTTTAAGCATCAATAAGCAGAAAGTATCCTTATGAGAGGTAGAATACGACAAGAGTAGACAGGTAAATTCATGGCTGCCCTAGTTAATCTAAGCTGAACTGACATATTAATTAGCACATAACTCTTTTTCTTCTCCCATCCTCCTTCTACTCACAGCCATGAATGAACTGAGGGACCCAGGCTGGAGTTTTAACAACTGCAATCTGTCTTTGTGTCTGTTCAGGGATGTTTAATAACTTGTTTTCCTGCTGTAAGAATTTAAGAACAAGCCACACTGGAGTGTGTCACATATTTGTTATAGAAAAGTAAGTAGGTTGTTTTTACATATATGAAGAAGCCTGTGATGTATTTGCATTTTTATTTTTATTTTTTAAACAACCATCTGCTTTTATTTGTAAGCTATGGCTTACAAATTATTCACTTTTTTAGCAAATACAAAGCAGCCAACATGCTTGCTCTGTTTTGCAACAGAAGACTGGAAACTTCCCTTCCCATAACATATCATATTTCATTCTTTCCCAAAGACTGGAAAACTGAAATCTCCTATGACAAGTAATCAAATAACTTTTACATAGGTCTCTCAGAAAATAATGCCTCCTCTTTATTTGCATGTAAACTACAACAGATCTGTAACAGAATACTGGCAGAAAATTTCAACATCTACTGCCATAACACCAACCTCTAACTCTAATGTTGTGGTCCGGCATAATGTAACAGAAGGCATTACTTTCCAGCAGTCCTCATATATCTATGGCATACATTTAAATGTATCCAAAAGGAATGAGACTTCAGAGTTGTGTCTGTTTGCTAAGGAGTGCTGGAGTACTTGTCAAGAAATATATCTAGGGTTTTATACACACTTCAGAATAAATGAGAGCAGTTCCCAGAATCTGAACCTCCTTTATTGAACACCCTCCGGCTGAGGCACTATTCAGTATGGCCTAGAATTCCAGCTAAAAACATTCTTAAAATGTGTATAAGGAGTGAAGATATCAGTTGAATCACATTTTAAGAAAAGTTTAGAATTACATTTAACGATATAGAAACATCACTGGTGAATCTGTAGAGGAAAATGGAAAGAGGAGGTTCACTTCTATGAATCTGTCTAGAATTGAAAGGACTAGATTGACTTCTGAGGGCAAAAATCATCACAAAGTTCACAAAGTGTGTGCCTCCGGTGGCGCAGTGGTAGAATTGCTGCTTGCAACACCAGAGGCCCGGGGTTCGAATCCCCTCTGTGGCGCAAGTGGCAGAAATGCTGCTCTGCTACACAGAAGGGCTCGAATCCCGGGAGCTGGACTCGATGATCTCTAAGGTCCCTTCCAACTTGCACGATACTATGATACTATGAAAGTATTGTGCAATCAGAAAGGTTACAAATAAAGTGCCAGCCAGGCAAAACATGAAAAATGGTGTTCTATATCCACGTAAAAGACTCAAAGTAGCATACAGAATACCGAGATAAACTGACAAAATAACAATAACAAAAGGATAGGGCACCAAGAGCAAAAATTTACTATTAGAATTGTAAATATAAAGGATTAAAAGTGCTTTCTGATATATTACTAGGAGTGTAGTCATGAGATTATGAATTCAGCAATCAACTAAAGAAGCCAAAACAACACTAGAGACCCACCCAAAAGTTGGTCAAAGTGCTAAATACTACACTGACATGAAACACATTGTGATTGGGAGAGCAGGATAGAAATCCCATAATGACCTCAAACAAAGTCACTTGGATTTCCATGTCATTGTCATTCTCAAATCCTGCCAAGAGCTATAAACTGAATAAGATACCAATATTTCCTCCCACATTACCTTGCTCCATTTCCTCTTCTGAGTCTTTTTCATTCCTGTCTCCTGATCAAAAGGATTTTGAATTGTTAGGTAATTGCCATAGGTATTTCTGGCATTAAGTTAGTGCTGCAAAGTTGAAAACACAAATACATGCCATATTTTTTGGGCAGATGAGGTTGGCAAGCTTTGCCCATGAGTGAATACCAAATGTTAGAAAGCACTCGGTCCAACAGGAGATTCCACCAAGTTTCATCTTAAAGTAAAATAATAGAGTGCCTTGGCTTGTCTACACTTAGTTTATCCCAGTTGCCCTCCAAATGGCCCTGGGAGGCTTGGAACTACAACTTCATTTGATTACAAAGCACCAAGCTTTTTGGTTGCACTGATATTCCAACAGCAAGTAGCATCTGTTGAGGTTAGGAGAAAGCACAGTGATAGTCCAGTTTTAACAAGAGTAATGTGTCTCCAATTAATTAAAAAAAATCCAAATTGTAGATGAAAACTCACGACTGATCAAACCTACAGAGAAGTCCCATTTGCAGCAAATGTCTGCAGAAAAAAAGGATATATTCATCTGTCAAGGACAACGTGAAATCAGTCCAAAAAGCTGTGCATCTCTTGTACCATGCAGCAAAATATTCATCTGTAGCCCTCATCACAACCTCCCTTCAGGATGTTGTAGAGTGCAATGAGGTCCCTGAGCCTCCTCTTCTCCAGGCTGAACATTCCCAGCTCCCTCAGCCACTCCTTATAAGACGTGTGCTCACCAGTTTCATTGCCCTTCTCTGGACATGTTCCAGGGCTTCAATGTCTTTCTTGTAGTGAGGAGCCCAAAACTGGACACAACACTCAAGATGCAGCTTCACCAGAGCTGAGTACAGAGGGATGATTACCTCTCTGTTCCTGCTGGCCACACTGTTTCTAATGCAGGCCAGGATGCCATTGGTCTACTTGGCCACCTGGGCACACTGTTGGCTCATGTTCAGCTGAGCATCGACCAATACCCCCAGGTCCCTTTCCTCTTCACAATCATCCAGCCACTCTGCCCTATGCCAATGGAAAGGACAGAAAATATGTAGGATTGGATAGAAAAGGCCAAGTCCTCTAAAATGGATTACATGAAAGGATAGGACTTTTGCTCTATTATTTCTCAGTCGTCTGCTGATGACAGCCCATGCCATATTGATGTTCTAATTCCTTCACTATCCCTTCACTACCCCAAGAAAACAAAAAATTCACAACATGATAATGGAACAGGAGATAATCAGTCTGATACTACATTAATAGCAGTTGTTTCCAAAATGGATTGGGAGATATGAACAACGAGTCAACACAGGGTGAGAGGGAATATGCAGTCAACTGAAAGAAACAAATTGCCATGTATTTTACCAAACAAGGGAAAAAAGCACAATCAGATTACAGAAGCAACAATTCTAAATAATCTCACTTAAAATACTAGTGATGAGTATGACTTAGGCATATGTGTATGTAACAGAGCAGAGGTTGAGGGTGACTTTAGAGTGATTGGCAGTATAATATTTGCTGTATTTATAAAATATTTTCATGGAAGAAGTTTGCCAGAGTATGTGCAACTTTCGTTAATTCATATTTGTTTTCTCAGACTCTACCATTGTCAACATTCATCTTTTGAACATTTTTTGCCTTTCAATTTCCTCATAAACCTATCAACAACAAAAAAAAAAACAACAAAAAACAAACAAAAAAAAAAAACCAAAAAAACAAAAAAACCCACAAAAACAGTATATATGAATTCCATTGAAAACCTCCAAAATTTGTTTTTAATTGGTCCTTGGAATTTTTCCATTAGTACTGCAAGTGCTGGTTATTTTTACCTAAACGAAACACAGAAAAACGGATCCCAGTACCAATTAAACCAGTGGGAATTCAGCCATGGAGTTACTTTCCCCATAAGTAAGTCCAAAATTTATTGTTAGCACCATTTTTGTTGGAGCTGATATTAGCCCATGGAGGCATCAACAGAGACGGTGCTTTGGGTAAGAGCTGGAGGCGGGTCATTTCCTGGCGTCTGCCTGCACACAGAAATACAACTTTTTCCTTCCTTTGTATAAAGACTGAAGTTAATCCAGCACTGTTCAGATTTACATTTATTGAGAATTATTTTTGCTAGCAACATCTTCTTCTGAATATAATTTTAGCAAGTTTACCTACGAAGTTGTGATAACACATATGGAAAATATGCAGAAAATGCAATATTTCAAAGGGCTGTGATGAATCAGTATGAGGTCCTCCAGTATAAGACCAGAACATGACTCGAATTGGATTTCCTCCTGATAATACTCTGTTCTAATCTGTACAAATTACCTTTTGTACAGACCCACTCACTGGGATGGTCAAGAGCTATAGTAGAATCTTGGAATCACTCAGGTTGGAAAAGACCTTAAAGATCATTGAATCCAACCACAACCTAACCATACTGCCCTAACTAACAGCCCTCCACTAAATCATGTCCCTATATCATGTTGATCAGTGTTAGTGGCAGAAATTGTTCCCAGACATCTTAAATTTACTAGCATAGACTAGGTATAAAGTCATATGTTTTGCTTTAGGATTTTCTTACATTTGAAATGTTAAAAAAAAAAAAAAAGGTAGGGTAGGAAGTCTAGAAAAATCATCAAAGCTGAAAGGAATGACTTTTCTGTAGTTAAAATCTTTACAAATTTGACATACTGCAAATCTCAACTCCTCTTCTGTCCTACAGGGAAGAGCTCAAAATCAGTGTTCAGCCCAATGAAGTGATTAGTCCAATAAATGAGTTAAATCGCATTCTCCACAATGGAGACTGAAAATGGTCGTGAAAAGGGCATTTCACAGGTTAAATACTCATCATATAACTACCCTGATAGCCATCGACTAGGTGACAAACATGCACTTTACAAACATTTTGCACAATTTTACAATAAGCAGTTTGGTATATGAGTGGTCAGGGTGGTGATTTTATGCAGCTGTCAGCAAGTAACAAGAGCTCCTCTTTCCCACAGCACTTCCTGTTTTCTAAACATGCCTCTTCTGCACACAGTAAAACTGACAGCAGTAAAAATATTCAAATTTCTCATCACCTTTGTTTTCCTGTTTCTCTCTACAGCCTCCTTCTAGAGCAGATGAGTGCCTCTGACATTGCATTTCTGCAGCATGTCATCTCACATTGCACAGCACTTGGCAGGTGAAGCATGTTTCCTGCACAAGAAAATAAGAATATTTTTTCCCCCCACCCACGCTTCAAAACAGAAGTCACAGAATAGGTTGGATGTCATTTGGGTTCGACTTACATGGTTTGATTTTTTGAACATTTATTTTTGTTGTTTATCAGCTTAGACTTAACTGACAATAAGAGTTTTTCTGACACTCAAAACCGTGGTGATGCCAGCTTTAATAACTGTGTTTGGTATTTTCTGGGACTAATTGCATCCCTGCTGTAGCTGAATGATTTTTCATAATAAACATCTTTGCATAAGAAGTAGCGCATCACAGGAGTGCTGCAGAGTTATAAAGAAAAAAAAATATTTAATTATTTTAATATTATTTTAGTATTTTGAGATACTGACAAGATTTATCTCAGGGAGACAGAGAAGATGATGGGGTTTAGTTAACTTGTCTGAGAGATTTGTTGCTTATTGGCCTCCATACATGGAGTTACCGTGAGACAGTTGGCCATGGTCACCTGAATACATACATGAGGAAATGGCTCCAAAATAAAAGAAGGGAGATTTAGATTGGATGTCAGGAAAAACATTTTTAGAATGTGATAGTGAGGCATTGGAACAGGTTGCCCAAAGAGATGATAGATGCCTTATCCCTGGAGAGACTCAAAATCAGGCTAGACTCTGAGCACTTGATGGAGCTGTAGGTGCCTCTGCTCATTACAGGGGAGCTGGACTAGATGGCCTTTGTGGGGCCCTTCCAACTCAAATCGTTCTATGATTCCTTGATTATATCATCTTGATGGGGTAATGCAAGAATGTGTAAAATGCACTCACTCAAATATTCCTCACTGAACTCAGAGCTATAAAAATCTTGCCTCACTTTTGCCACAAGGTTCAAGCACAGACATGGTGAGTTATGCTTCGCTCAACGTACAGTAACTCAGTAAGCCAAGCAGTAATCAACAACTCCAAAGCAAAACAAAGCTACTCTTCCTTTCTAGTATTCCCTTTAACCAAATAAATAAATAAATCAGTTTTACTGAAGGTGAAAAAGTAAGTGGATACAAAGGAAACAGTCTCCAAATTAATTAACTGGGTAAAATAAGAAGACAGTTTTAGTCCAGTGTAAAACCGATCAATAGGAGGGCTAAGGAAAAAGCAAGTAACTTCTCCCTTTCTTTGTTCCATTAGCTGTGTTTTTTTCTTTTAAAATGTTATTAAAATTTATTTTGCACTGATAGTTAGTATTGCAAATTGCAATGAAGACGAGGCAGTGATAGATTTTTAAGCAGTGTAGTAAAACCTGAGGTCAGTCCATGGTGGATAATTTAAGACTGACCCTGAAGACACCCAGTGAACCACTCTGTACCCAGTAGGATTTAGCTAATTATCTCTGTGACTTGTAAAAAGACCAACGTTGGTTCAGTTACGAAAAGGATTTAATGGTCAGCTTAAAAGGTCTAAGACCCTCTCATCCATCCTACTCTTCAGCATAGCTTCATTGAGCCTGGGTTCTGCAGGTGTATATTCTGATCTGGTGCAATAGATCATGCAGCTTGAACATTAGCTTTGCCATTTCTACTCTTTCCATCTCAACTGCCACAGGCTTAAAGTATTCACGGAAAGACATGCAAGGCAAAAAGTATCTTCACAAAGCTCTTCCTGAGGGTTTTATTTACAGATAGGGTTATTTAAGCACTGTTTTTCTTCTATCCAGAACAATCCTACTTTTTAATGTCAGAAATCCCTTTGGTGGTGTGAGAATGATGCTGGCTGTCAGCTCTGTGGTTTTTACTGCCTTGTCACATCAGAGATAATCCTATTATTCATTCCATGAACTTGCTTCATAAGGATGAAGAAAATGAAAAGCTATAAACCAAGAGACAGAAAAATGAAATATAATCCACAGAATCTTACAGAGTAGAGAAAGCTGCAAATATCAAGATATTTTGAGGTGATACTCCTCATTTCAACCTGTCCAATTCCTTCTTATGTCTCATTACTGGTTCAGTTTATCCTCAGTTTCAGCTACTCCTCTCAGTATTTGAATCAAACCTCTAATGAGCTACTACAGCCACGATTCCTCCCAAATCCTCCCAGTTCTATCTATATGGAACAAATACTTGGATGTATTCATCCCAAATCTATTGCCACATCCTTAACTCCACTCACCTGAATAAACCAATAACATTTTGGCTCCCCTTGATTACTTGGAGACAGATGAATGTTGTCAGTGAATGTCCTGTTTGGTTTTTTTTTTCCCATTATACATTTCTGGAGCTGGGCAAACCTGGCAAATGAGTACAGCCGTTGTCCTTCAAAGAGGTCTGACTTGTGATTAGCAGCTGCTATATCCTTCTTGCATCTCCTGTTCCCCACTCCTTCCCACAAATACCTGTCATGTCAGTTTGTTGTTTTTTTTTTTTTGTTTAGCCTGGAGAAGAAGAAGCTCTAGGAGGATCTTATCACTCCCTAAAACTCCCTGAAATTAGGTTGTAGTGAGGTAGGGGTTGACATCTTCTTCCAGAAGACAGCAATAGGATGAGATGTAGTGGCCTCAAGTTGCACCAAGGGAAGTTCATGTTGGGTATTGAGAAAATCTTCTTCTCAGGAAATAATGGTGAGGCACTGGCACAGGCTGCCCAGGGCAGTGGTGGAGTCACTGTCATGGAGGTTTTTAACAACCACGTACATTTGGCACAGAGGGACATGGATTAGTGGGCGTGGTGAGGATGTGTTGGGGTTGCGCTAAATGATTTCAGTGGTCATTTCCAAACTTAATGATTCTGTGATTCATTGATTATAACAAATTTTTATTCATGTAGCAGAAATTTTAAAGTTTGGTAAGGAGGGAATATGTTTTGTCTTTATATTTTTTGCAAATGTACTGGAAATATTATTGCTATGAATGTTTCACAATTGAACAAATGCATTTGTCTTAATGAGAACATATATATGGATAGTTTCATCCTGGCAGATGTACTGTTTAACCATAACTTTATTCATTTATTCCTTTCATTGTGCCTCACATAATGGCCCACAAAGCCGAAGAGAAGAAATCAAACTTTAGCAGACATTGAGCATTGGCCTTCATTTGTATCATACTCAAAATTATACACCTCAGAAGACATCTGCTCCTCAAAGTCACTGCTAAGTATCAGATGGTTTTCAGAGTGAATTAGAAATGCTCCTGCATAACATCATGTTGTGCTTCTTATTTCTTTTTCCCCTGGCATCTGTAAAATTACTGTTGGCAGATGCAGACTACTTTATGAACTAGTGCCCCTTTTCAAATTACATCAGCCATACTGAGTTAATGGACCACGTTTTAGCAGAGTGGGTGGGTGGTGAACCACGTAGAACTATTTAGCATTCAGGGAGCCTTTTCTTTCCTCCTTGTCTAAGACTATTACTTAAGCCTCTGTAGTTATTGAGTAGCAAGTGCCATAGAAACCTTATTAGCTAACACCTTTGTTCACAAGGGATAACTGCAGTAAGGACAGAGTAACAAAAGATTACACCATGTCTCTGACTGATTCAGTGCAATAGAGTGGAGATAATAACTGGGGGGGTGGAGAGGGGAGAGAAAAAGGAAAAAGACTGCCGAGTTGTGATGATGATGCTCAGGAGATCTTCTCCAGCAGAGCAATTCAGGATACAATGCTGTTTCATTGATATTCTTTGTTCTCACCCATGACAGCTACAGGAGAAACCAGACGAGTTTGTAACTAGGGTGACTGGCATTAAGTTCTACTGAATGCACCAGAACGGTATTGATTTGCACCAGCTGGGTAATGGAGGAGGAAGCAAGCTCCATTTTGCTAACAACCCTAGTGAAAGCCAGATTGACTTTCAGTCTTTTTTTTTTTTTAAAGCCAACTAAGTCTGAAAGACTATGAAACCTAAACAGAAAAATCAGGAGGAGAAACAAACCTCACACCAGGGAAGTGATGTGTTCAGTGTCACAAAGTAGGGCTGCATTTAGCACTAAGTTCCCACTCTGCTGGTGCCATTAAGGAGTGGCTATATTTGAGAAAACTTTAAAACCATTCTGTCTGAGGATGAATAACAGTGTGGCAGAGGTGCCACAAGATCTATCTGTGACATTAGCAAAGAATTAGATATGATTCATGACATGTTTTTCATTGATGCATCTCATCTAATATTGATTACTGCCCTGATATTATATCCTGATAGGCATACAAACAATACCAAAATTGGATATTTCTTAAAAAGCCAATTTATCTCCATTAACTCTAACAGCGACTAAGAATGGCTGGCACAAATGGAGGCATTTACAACCCATTAAGGTAATATAGCATCCAAAAGCAAACAGAGATTTCATCAATAGAGTCTTTTGCTCCAAAGACAATATTGACTATTTCTTATGAGCTACAATAAAATAGAAATCAAAACATATAAAAAGACAAATGTTCTCATTGGCTTCTGCAGTTCTAGCATATTTTACAGTTAAGCAGTTGGAAGCACACAAGCCAAGAATGTTCTTACTAATTTGGAAGTCTACACTCATGGTGTTGTATGTTGGTGACATCTCCCCTTCAGTTTATTCTGTGTACAGGAAGAACTAAGCATCTTACATCAGAAAATGTTTGCCAGTATTTCATAGCAAAATAATTCCGTGGCTTCATCACTGCAAATTTAAGTCCTGACATCACTGAATCCTGTCATTGCTAGCTACTACTAGCTTTGAAGGCTGTGAAAGATCATGCTATTTTTACCCTGGCAAATATAACATCAAGGAAAGAGAAAATTGCCATAAAAATCACATTATATCCATATAACTGAGAAAAAGGGTGAAGGCAAAATAATATTGTCCTATTTTCTGTTATATAAGTTAGCAACTAAATGACCAATCAAGCAACGGAGTAACAATGATCAATTATTTTAGCCATGTATTTGAATAATGATGTGGTAAATAAGATGTTTGCTTGCTCTAAAGCCACTCCATGTGCTGACATAATGAAAATGATTTAAACTAGTGACCTTTCTTAGAATATTGTTTTTGCCTTGTACTGCCACCAGGAAATTTGTTTCCGTTAGTGTTCAAATATTGTTTCTATTAGGATAAAATATTGACCTACAGTATATTTTTATGCTACTATTATGTGTACTACACAAAATTCCATTTGTATTAATAAAAAAGGAGATGATACTGAAGTCTTGATTCATGCATCTTTTTTCTGTTTCTTTGAATTTAATGCTTTCCATCTGAGAAGTGTTTTCTTATGTCATGACACAAATACTGAGAGCTGTTTATGTCCATTAAACAGGAAAATATTTCTGGCAGATTTCTGGTTCAAGTTTGGTTTTGTTGTTGTTATTTTCTTCTTGGCATACCATTAAACAATAAAATTCTTCACTTCATCTATGAGGTAAATGACAGTTTTCACAACAGTCATTGGAATTATTCAGAGTGGTGGAGACCTACTAAAGGGAGATGTCAGGTAAGTGTTGTTTATTTAATGTCTTGCAAATGAAGAAATATAGTGTAACTGAAAAACTGAAAACTCATAGTCATCCATTGCATATTGCACGCTGTCTTAAAGTAATTCATAGGTCTTAAGAGAATCAGGAATGTAACTGCTAAAGGATATGAATGCAAGGAAGAGAGATGGAGAGCTTGTTCTCAGTTAAATATGTTTCACTGAGACCATAAATCAATCATAATCAATAGCAAGAAACACCTGCAACAGATTCTTGGGAGCCAGAGAAGAGTAACAAAAAAGAAGCAGCTTGGAAAGCACTCCAGCTTGATGCTACAGAAGATAGATTTTTCCTAAGCATTGATTTTTGGAGACTTTTATTTCTTGAAAGTTATGCAAGTACCTCGATTTTGGAGGGCCAGCTAAAGAAGCACTGTTTAGCTGCATAAGTTGCTGATTTCATAAACTTAATTCTGATGATAAAATCAACAGTCCATGTTATGACAAATCCACTGCACAAATATATTAACCTCAGGAAAATTTCAATATCCTAATTTTTTCTTTTCTGTCTTTCTGAATAAGGGATGATCATGTATCTACATGCCCCACACAACTTAAGAAAGATGTTTAGCAATACTCAGAAGCTAGAAGTGTTTTTATAAGCAATATATTCATTCATGCCAAGAAAAAGCTCATATGTTTGTTACCTCATGTACATAAAAGACAACAGAATCATAGAATCACAGAATCATTAAGGTTGGAAAAGACCACTAAAGTCATCCAGTCCAACTGTCAACCCACCCCCACCATGCCCACTAACCATGACCCTCAGTGCCACATCTCCACGTTTCTTGGAATAACTCCAGGGATGGTGACTCCACCACCTCCCTGGGCAGCCTGAATAGAATCATTGTATATAATCACTAAGAGTGTAATCACTGGGTAAAAGCTGCTATTTTACTATTTTGCCACTGTTTTAGCTAACTTTACATAGAATCTATCACTGTGGAACTGTTCAACACTTCTCACAAATTCTTAATAAGGAGTAAGACCTTTTCTCATTCTGAAACTGAGACCTATTGTGTCTTTGTTCTCTAGTAGGAAAGTGTCTTACAGTCCTAGTCTGTCAGACTCCACAACAAGCGTAGGTCTTCAAATATGTTAAAATTAGGCTTAATCTGGTTTAAATGATCCTTAATTGAGTTGGAAATGGGAAGAAAAAAAAAAAGAAAAAAGAAAAAAAAAAAAGAAAAAAAGAAAAACCAAAACAAGCAAACAAGAACCTAGAGTGTCTGTAAGTGGTTTAAATATAGTTGTTAACTCACTGTAGAACAAGGAAATACTATGTTCGATGCTTCAGTGGACCCTTCAGTGCTTTGAGGTAATTCTGAATAAGCAACTTCAGTTTTCTATGCCACAATGCATTCTTTGTCGAATGGGAATATATATATATATTTACATATATTATAATCATCTCAACTCAGTTCACCTTTATATAATTTGGACTGGGATTTGATGTCTTTATGATGGCCGGGCAAATTAATCTGACAGACATCAGATATCAGTGCCTCAGAGTGAGGAGTTGGATCATACTTTGGAAATGTCTGTTTTTCTCCTTCAGAAAGAATTTGAACTGGATTACAAAGAATGCTCAATTCTTGGATTATATTGAAATTAAATCCCATTTTTAGGATTGACTGATGAAAAGTAAAGTAATAAATGCTGAAGAGTTTCACTGGACCTTTAAAAAAAGGTGTCAAGATTATGTAATAGTGACCAAATTCCCAATACAGTCTTACCAATTACATTGTTTATTCTGACATTATATTTCTTTTCAATATATTCTATATAAAACTACAGCAGTTACAGTTGTTATTAATTCCTAATGAAATATGAGGAAAAAAGTTCAGATTTATTGAAATCAGGGATGATATGAGGAGGTTAGCAGTAAATTCAAGGTTGTTCTTATTCATACATCTGTTTTTCTTTTGCATCAGTATGAAGTAGCAAATCATTATTATAATGATTCTCCAGTGCTGTTAACAGAAGCAAGATGACCCAAAGGATTATCAGTGGGATTGTCAATAACATACAACTTACTGATACAGCTTGCTGCTAGAGATTCTCTTCACATTCAACCCAAGATGCTGATCAAAAGATGATGTGATCCTTTAACTATCAGACTTTGGTAAAGTGGTTCCAATTACTCTTCTAATAATTTTTTGCACAGTTCTGAAGCCAGATGTCAGAAGACCATTTGAATACAGAGGATGAAATTTGGGCTTGGATGCTTAGATAACTGGAGTTTAATCTCAGCTGACTTTGGTGCTTGAAACTGAGCAAGATTCACAAAGTCTGACTCTTTTGAGCACCACCAAAAGCCAAAGTCATAGGGCCACACATTATGTTCTTGTTAAGAAAGTTCTTTTCCTTCTGTTACAAGCTTTCAGAGTTTTAAACTACAATCAATTCCTGCATAGAAGTGTTTCTAGGAAAGGTAAAGCACTATGCTCTTTGGTTGGACTTGCACTTACTTTAAAATGTCTTGGTTTTTGTTTATGTGACTGTTTACTTTTGTTGCTCTGTCAAAAATAAGACTATTTCCAACCTCACAAAGAAAATGACTGCCAAAATGTTCAGTCCAAATGGAACTTATGGATCCTTTGGTACCAAAAACAGTGTTGATGATGGATTTTTTGTCTTTTTCTCTTCTATTTAAAATGCATAGCCAGCCATACTCTGGGATATTCACTAATTAAAAGCAAAGTAAGCTGGCAGTAAATTACACAGATAGACAATAGTGTGCAGAGAAGAAAATAATATCCTGGAAAAATTTCTGATTGAGGATCAAAGGAAAACTTGACCTTGTAGTGTATGTATGAGTGAGGATTCTGTGACTGTAGCATTTATCAAACATATAACAAAATATTATACAGGTAATTCACTTAGCACAGCGCAGACACAAAGTGTAGACATAGCATTTATGAGTTGATATAGCTGGACCTTCTTTTATGACCCCCTATTTTAGACTTGATAAGAGCATAGAGCTTTTATTTCTTTCTTTATTTATTTTAATAGCATGATTTTTACTATGTCTGGAAAAATGAGGTCTTTTCATGTGGTTGAATGCTGGTGGAATTCCTCAGTCTCAGAGCAAAGAGTGCCTGTACTCTCGTTCTTAACAATACTATCTCCCTTGGTTCCTCTCCTTCATGATTCCCTCTGAACTGTCAAATGGTGGCTATGAAGTCACAGGCAAACTAGACTAGTTTTCCCTGTTGAGGAGTTAGTATTAAACAGGTCAGGCACAAGTCGAGTCAATATTCATCATGATCTTTCTTTGATCTAAGTAATTTAAAGGTCTTTATGCTGCCAGCGTAGACTTGTACCCACTTGTATAATTCTCTTCTTTCTAGGGAGATATTATGGAGAATTTGATGGCATTTCTTCTTGTTTTTCTCTGCACTCTTCCAAGATCTTTTATTCCTGTGGAAAAGGATGAGACTTTGGATAAAATATATTTCACAGACTAGCATGTTGTTCCAAGTAATCAATGCCTAAATAAACACTAAAGCAATTACTGAGGATTCTTGAACTAAGAATTAATCAGATGTTCTGACCTTCTCTCTGAAGATTTTTAAAGCCACTGTGCTGTGCCAACAAATGTTTTCATTACTAGAGTGATGAAAGTATGAAGGATGTATGCTGGACATGTATTAGATGAATGCAGTATGTCTTCATTACATAAAGCTGCCAAGTGTCACTTCTGGAGTTTATGATCAAGGTAATGAGCTCCACTGAATCAGTTATTCATTACTATAACCTAATGAAGATTTGAAGTAATGGCCATTTCAAGGAAAGAGGAAAACACTCTCTCATACTATGGAAGATATAGAAGATGATCACTATAAGTATTCATATCAGAAGAAGTGTTTTTTTAAAGGGTCTGACTAAGAAATGTTATTGCATTGAATTGGTAACGATTTCACCACGATATTCTTCAAGGTAAATAATGAAATAAGAAAACTAAATCCACATGGAAGCTTCAGTGCTGTGAATGGCTAAGCAATCCCACCCTTCAGTGGTAATTGCCTCACTGTGGTTCAAACAAATAGTCTGAAACCACTGTTGTCGCCAGTAATAGAGACAGCGTATCTCACTGTATCATCTGCAAGAAAGTAAGCATCTGAATGCGAGATAACACAAAAGTTCACAAAATTTGTTGTGATTCTAACAGTGCCTTGAGACTAAGGTAAAAAAATAAAAGGGAGGGTTACTAAGCCTTCTGAAGTACTGTTTTACAAATGGGATGTCTATAAAATGTCTAGCGTAAATGTGAAATATGCAAAATCAATGTCTGTAGCCCGGTACAGCAGAACTCTGTAAGTATATGCCCTCAGAAGTAAGTATGAGGAAGGAGTCCTCCTTGGATAACTAAATTGAAAAAGAAAGGGGGAAAAAATGTCTATAATTACAGTGCTAGGATTAGAAATCATTCCTGATGCAAAGAGCTGTGCACTGTATATACTATTACTCATGTAACACTCTTTTGAGAGGTATCTATTGTAGGGCAGTTAAAGTCTGATGTACTGGAAAGATGATTCGTTAGTTTTCATATAGAAGACAGATTTCTGCATCAGATGGAAATACATTATGTATTACAGCTTCTTTCATCATTATGAATTAATGTATTCTAGTCCTGGCTGTTCTAGAATAATATATTCCAGAGCTGACATACGCTTCTTGTAATGGAGAAATTTTCCATAATGCTGACCCATTATAAAGAAAGTAGATGCTATCTCATGCATTTATGTAACATTTAAATGAATTTATTCAAATTGCTCAAAACTTTCCTTTAGTTCCTCCCAGTAATAAACTACTAAATGTTATAGCGACAAGAACTTATAGACTCTTTTGTGCTAATGTATTCCACTCCCAGTCCACAGAGTAAGAGCATTTTCAGAACATTTATTTGCAGATTAATTTATCTAACTGCAGTGAGGTTTCTTATTCCTTTACCAGAGCTGATTTTTTTTTAGGCTGCAATCGATGCAATTGTGTTGCACTGTGAGTAGCACAGGGAAAGACTGTGATCAGATTGCCCTGACTTACTTTAGCAAGACCATTGTCACACTAGAAAATGGGCAACAAGCAGTAAAATATGCATGTAAGGATTCAAGCACAGAGAGCATCTCTGTTGACAAGAGGGGCTGCCCAATGCCTCTCTGTCAACAAAGAAGCATCAATAGGCTGCTACTTCTATTGACAATGTCCCTGCTGTAGAAGCAGTTAGTTGGCCCTACAAGGAGAGGTTTTGCTGCTGCTGCTCTGTTCCCATGCACTGCAGAGGGGTGGGCAGAGCTATGAATGGAGAGATTATTCCCCATGTTGTCATTCTTGAATGAAAAATGAAAATTAGAAGTCCATGCCAATGGTTGGCATTAAATCTCCACAGCCCAATAGTCTCTCGCTTTCCACCACCTGCTCTCACTGTGAGTACAGCCTGAAGATGAACTTCACAGGAAGTGGAACTGTAACAAATAATCCCAGGCACCAGGACAAGCTAGAACTCACATGTGGAAAGCATTTCTGCAAAGAGACTTGAGAGTCCTGGCGGGAAAGTTGAACAAGATCCATCAGGGGAGATCTTTGCAGGAGAGACCAACAGCCTCCTGGGTTGTATTAGGCAGTGTAGCCAGCAGGTCAAGAGTAGTGTTACTTTCCCTCTGTGCAGCACTGATGCACAAATGCAGTGCTGTGTCCCCTGGTGGGCTCCCTATGGACCTGCTGGAGTGAGTCCAACAAATGGCCATGAAAATATCTGAGAGCTTTGAGGGTCTTACACATGAAGAGAGGCTGACAGAGCCATGACTGATCAGCCTGGAGAAGATAAAACTCAGAGCACTATTATCAATATGTATAAGAAAGAGGAATAAAGATGGAGCCTAACTCTTCATGGTAATATCTACTGATGGGACAAGAATTAACAAAAACAAGTCGAAACACAGAAAATATCACATAGTGAGTGTGATCAAATAATGGGAACAAGTTGCCCAGAGATGCTGTAGAGCCTCCATTCAAAAACATATTCATAATACAACTAGACAAGACAAGGAGCCAGGAAACCAACTTTAACTGACCCTGCTTTGAACAGAGTTTTGGATGAGGCAGCCTCCTGAGATGTCTTTCCACCTCAACAGCTCCTTGATTTTAGGTGCAGAGTACAATGTAAACAACACTGAGCAAAGGACGACAGAACCTCACAGCCCTGGTCTGTACTACATCACAGTCCTACAGACAGCTTGAATTTAAGTTACAAATTATTACAAATTCACGAAAGAAGATCTGAGTCCAAAAGTTTCACTGATTAAAAACTTGCAACAGACAAACCACACAGAAACATGTTGCATGCAAGGTCATTACTACATACGCACTTGGATACGCATTCACATCACTGGAGTTGCACTGTTTTCTCTATTAGAAATACAGAAACCATGAGAGTTGTTTTATTTTATTTTAATATTACATTCTTTGTAAGATCAAAGAAATTTTTCATCAAACAGTCAGAAATGTCATGAAGAGCCTTTTCTCTCCCAGCAGTCCAGCCCAGAAACCTCCTACACTTTGCCCTTGGTTCAATGTGAATTCCAAGACATCTGATGAAATGCCTTTGGGTTCACTAGAGGTACTCTAGCATACAATAGAGTACTAGAGTAGCTCCAAACATCTGGAGCCTCCTAGTTTTAATGATATTTCCCTCAGTGACAGACTTAGAAATAGCTTCATCAAGCATAATTACTATGGGATGATTTAAAATATGGTATTATTGCTTCTTCCATGCAGCTACTGTTTATTTTGTAGCTGATAAATTCCCTGGGCTAAATTACACCCTTGGATAGGAAAAAGCTATTGCAAAAATGAATGGGAGTTTGACAGGGTCATCAAGGGATTATAAGTAGCCCTCAGGGAAAACACTATAAATATATTGTCTATTCTACTGTTTAATCCCACTAATTAAGAAATCAGAATATTACAGTAAAAAATTGATAGTGAACAGATGCATTCACTGAATGATTATTACAAGACTGGTTTCTAAAGCTAACATACATAGCAGTGAATTTAGGATGCCTAATTAAGTGTTATTACCAATTGCCCATGAAGCAGCAGAAGTGTGAGAAATCTACTGCTAAAAGCCACCTCTATATAAGAAACATTTTGTACCTAACTTGGCAGGTAATACACTGATCTTATTGGCACGTTGCATTCTACCCATTTGTTGTGTCAAAATACTTTTCATCTTGTCGTCATCTGTGGACACCATCAAAGTGTCAGTGATTCTAGCAGCCTTGGGCACCTTAGGTAGAATTCACAAATTTTTGCTATGTTGTATGAGGCGGTCACTTCAAAGCCTCCAATTAGTCTCCAATTATTGACTGTATTCAACACTTTCAACTAAAGTGAGTAAGTAGTTGTGTCATACAACTGGACACTGGGACATGTGAAAACTAAGGTCTCTAATGAGTAAGGATGGTAGAACCTATCACTAATAGGCAAATGCTCTGCTTGGTCTCGCATTTATGTTGGTGAGAGCTCTAAGTAATCTTTGAGTATCAGATCATCTACATTTTTCAGTGCTTAAAGAGGTGTGCTTAAGTTAAAATATCTGTGTTGGAAAAGCATAGGCCAAAGTTTCATGACAACATATTTACTCCCCAGCATGACCTGGGAGCACTGTATTTCACTTCTGAGGTTTCCTTTCTAATGACTGTAGCTAGAAGCATCATCTGTCATTTTTTTAGGGAAGAAAATGATTTAAAAAGATTTGTCTTTGCTGAATCAGGAAGCACTGTTAGAAAGGTGTCCTGTATTTCTTCCTCCCTTTGGAACATATCACCATCATATGGGCAGAGGACTTGACACGTAAGAAAACATCTTGCTTTTATAAATTCGGACGAATGGAAGTGATTGCTGTTGATGTTTGTTTTGCTCAACATTGTATTAACTTTATGCTCCAACAAAAATATCTGTCAAAAGTCATCGGAGCATTCTGAACGCCTGCATCCCAGGCCAGTGCTATAGTTATTGATGTGTACTAGGAGCATCTTTACAAGGCTTTATCTCAAGTCTCTGAAGCCAGTTTTGCAGTGAAGGAGATCTGGCCTGTGCAACCCGCTAGTAATGCAGTGCACTGAAAGTGCAATGTGCTTTATTTGTCAAAACTGGACCTGATACTGAGAGTCAATACACAGAGTTCAGTCAAAGGGAGTTACCTCCTCAGAAGAAAGAAGTAAATTTCCCAAGACAATGACAAATCCACAAGTCCTACACTTTCTCCAAAGAGCCCAATTGCACACGGAGCCCCCCAAAAAACATTATTTCCTTGCACACAAGAAATAGTGCAAAATCTGTTCCATCTCTCTCCATGAAGATGATGATGGAACAAACCTAAAGGCCCTTCAATATAAATCAGCAAGGCATCACCTGTTAGGAAAAAGCGATGACATACAAAACCACTTCTGAATATAATAATCTTTCCATTGATATAATTGATGTAATCTGCTTCAGCAGTAAGTTTTTTTGCTTAAGGAAGCAAAGGGTGAGATTCTGTTTCAGAAAACAAATGGCTTAGAATAGAAACACTGTCTTGTTTCTCTGGTCTTGCATGTTTTCCTCTGTTCTTTCCTCCAGTTCTGTCAAGGTCAGGCTTTAAAGTGAATATTCCAGAAAGAAGAATATAAGTGCTGCACATTGAGAAAGACTGTTGAATTTCTCTGATAAAGCATTTCTTCTCAGATCCATATCCTTTCACTCTTTAAAATATTTTGCTTTCTTCCAGTTCTTATTTTCTTCCATGCTCATCCATTTTGCACACCAGTCACTCTCTTAAATCCCAGTGATCTACAGAAGTTATTTGTTGGATCAGGATTGGCCCAAGTATGAGAAACTGCAGACCTTCCTGACAAAAGAGGTTTTTCTCAAAAATACCTCTGGGCTTTGAAGAGTCAAAAGTTGAATTCTTAGTTGACTCAAGTTGTAGCAAGTCATATTTAGCCTACAGAATTTATGCTACCACTTGACAGCAGCCTATGAATCCCTACATTGCCTATATCACCCCTTCTCTTTTTTTAGACTCATTTATTCCATTTCTCAACACTTTACCCTGTTCACCATCTAAAGAAGTTGGCTAATGTCTCATTCAGAGAACCACAGTGTACTAGTGTGGAAAACTGGAACATATTTTTATGAGAAAATGAGGTAGACTGCAGTATTTGAGTAGTGTTTGGCCAGACAAAGGTACTGAACAGCCACTTGCTTAAACATGAGCTCCTTTTATTTCCTTTCTCCCAATTTTTCTAAGCTTGTTCTTTCCTAGTTTGTCTTGATCTTCCTTTCTCTTCCCTTGTTTCCTAACAAACAAACAAACAAAGCAAACAAACAAACTAAACACAAACTAAACAAACTATGCACTTTGTATCCTGTTACCTTGGTCACTGCAGCTGAAACAGGCATTACTGAAGTGGTTCCCTAAGCAATGTCACTGCAGTTCTCCATAAATCCCCAGTGTTCCCTTCCAGATGTTAGTGAGGTCTGACTGCTGCTCACACAACTCTGCCTCGAACTCCTTTGAAATCTGTCCATCCCTCACGCTGCTAGCTTTTGTCAGTTTCTCATTCTGTTCGCTGCTATATCCAGTAGTTTATTGTGGTCTGTTCACCTAACAAAGCCTCAGCCTGCTCACCATGCCAGGAACATTTTTACTCATGAAGAGTTATCCTTGAGCATTGATTTTTCTAATAAGATTCACTTTCCTGAAGCAAAGGGTGCTCTGGAGTTAGCCTTCTGTCTACAGCACCACTGTATATCCTTCACTTGTACAGACTGAATGAGTGTAGTAAAGGTGATATTCATTTCACTTAAAATTTAAGTACCCAGAAATAGGTCCTCTAAATAGGCTAAATGCAGGTAACTCCAGTAAATGCTTCATAGGCAAAAAGGAAAAATGGACAACTCTTGATTTGATTTAATCCACTCCCCATCCCAGCCTCGATAACTTGAGAGGCATTGGCTAGTTTGTTTTGAAGGGAATTTAGACAGATTAGTGATCTCAGGTTCAAAGGATTCAACTCTAAAGTCATCTTCAAACTCTCTCAGTCATCTTCTCTTCATCATTTTTTCAAGTTAAATAATTTGTCATTTAGATTTGATTGCTGTCTCAGGTTTGAAACACCCTCCCATAATCTTCCCTATATTCTTATCTTTGCACTCATGATTTGGTACAAAAGTTGAATACTCATGCTGCTTACACAATGGAACTTTTAATTAATACTTGGTTTAAATGAAAGAATTAAACTGTAAGATTAAAATGAGATCAGTGAGATGAATCCATTAGTCAAAGTAACAATATGTTAACCATGTTTGATAGAAAATGCTTAATGTGGAGTTTGTAGTTAATATAAAAGGTGAATGTGAATAATCTGATCTGAATTCATGAAAAAATAAAAAAAAAAAAAAAAGCAGATCTGCCTCTAGGGAAAACTTCTAGTTGGTGAATTCACTTCTTCCCAAGCAAAATGTAATCCTCTGAAATAGGCAGGTTGTAATGAAAGTAACTAGAGAATACAGACATTAGAGGGCTATTTGGGAAAGATGTAAGATCAAATAGCTACACGTGAGCACTTTTCATTACTCTCTGTGATCAAAATTATATATTCATCCAGCTAGGAATTTGGCCACCAAACCTCTTATTGCACTTTCTGTCTTGACATTTAGCAAATGCCTCTTGATTAAGACTTCAGCAGTATTTGGATGACTGTACCTGAACAAACTCTTGCTATAATCATGTCACATGAAAGTAACTAGCAGGATAGATTTTCCCAGATTTAAACACGTACTTGACTGTTTATCTTCAAATGATACAAAACAGAGACAGAAAGGAACACCAAGGGGTCATTTTGGTTGCCATGGGGTTGTCATTATCACTTCATGTTTTGAACTTGTCTCTTCTTCCAGGGACTTGTCCAGCCACCCAGGCCTTTCTCACTTGCTTCACCAGGGTTTAAGGAGAACCCACGTAGAAAGATAGCTGTCTCCTAGACACACAGTCTTTGTGGGTGATATTTTGCAAAATAACTTTCCATACAAAAGTGCATTTCATTTGAAATCAAAATGTAGAAACAATGTTGTTCATCTTGATGAAGTTATCAAACAACAAAAGGATGAAGTTATTCATTATGTGTTGTTGTTTTTGTTGTTTTCATATTTAGATCACGTAATTTGATGACTGATGTATTCTAAAGGATTATTTTTCTGAATGCTTATAAAATACATTAAAGGTAGTAATTTGTTCATATTGTTTATTTCAGTTATTCAGCAAATGTCTTAATTAGGAAACTATTATAGAAACAATTTTTTTAACCATTCTGAGCTTTTAAAAAGATCAAAGTATCAGAATTTGTTGCAGAACTGATTTCCTACCGTTCAGCCTTCAGCCTTCCACAATTAGGATTCAAACTACAAACATTTTGTTTATTGTCCATTCCTATTATAAACTCTCTCCAACTGGCCTGAGTGACAAAAGTAGCTCATAAATACCAGAAGAAGGGGAAATTATATAGAGCCAGAACATGCTTCCTACCAAGTTTCTCACCCAAAAACCCCACAGAATATTTTCTTTTTCAGCCTAGTATCCTGGAAGAGTTCCCAAATGAACTCTCAAGTCAGTTGGCCTCCCTAGAAAGAACTGGCAAACTCTGCCTGAAACATGATTAATATTTAAAAGATTATTGGGTCTTCATTTTCTAGCCAAGGTTCCTGCTTTCTATAGCATGGCAAGGTCTCTCAGATAAATAAACTTTTTCAACCTGCAAATTGAGGATAATTAGAGGTGAAACACTGTAGGATATATGAATGAAAGCAGTTATGAATCACATCTGTTTAAAAGAACCTGCAACAGAAAATTTCATGTTCTGCTTATTTTTCAGGGTAGAGAAACATAAAGCCATGGGGACAGAGATGATGTTGTCTGTTTACTTGTGTGTGTGGTTTTTTTCTTTTCTATAGTGTCTGCACATCATCGATAGGTTATCTGGACAAAGAAGAACATTTATCGCTGAAGCACATTATATTAATACAAATCTCTAGACCTGGAAGGTAAATCTGCACTTCTTGCAAAACATGACAAATTCTTATTCAGTATCTGTGGATGAATTCTAGACCTATGTGCCCATCTACCGGTTCTTTTTCAGTTCTTTGTAAAGGTTTCTAGTTGAAAGGGCAAAAAAATCACACCTCAGGCAAAAGAACTTGTGAGCTAAGTATATTAATTGTAAATTAATTGATTTGAGAGCCCTCACAACAGCCTAATTAATCCCTGATTATTCCCTTATCTTACATCTGGGAGTGTGGAGCAACAGCAAGTAAGACTTGAAAGGGAGATAGGAACAGAGCCACAAAACTCTAGCATTTCACTGTGTTGATTACTTGATCTGGTCTTTAAGCAGTTCTAAAAGGTACAGAAAGATGTGACTTCTCCAGGGCAAGGTTCTGCTGACGCCATCCCCATCCCCACTCTATTCTGTTCTCACTTGGTATCCACTGCTGCAAATACTGGCTATCTGATCAGTAGGATCAGAGTGAGCAGAGTGATCTAGAAAACTGGCAAGCACTGCAAACTCCTTTCATTTCAATTCAATCACCTGGAGCTGTAGTGTTGAAAATAATACCTCAATAAACCAATACACTTTACAACTAGGTTTTGCATATATGTTTTGCACTTGCTTATACAAAGCAATGAAAATGTTAAGTAACTGGGAACCATTCTTCAGAATTGCATTCAGAATGCATTTTAATGTTTTGTGGGTTTTTGTGTTTATTTTGGTTTTGGCCTTGAATGTGCAAGACTTGAAGTGTGCCTAGTAACAAGTAGCACCTTACAGGCACTAGACTCATCATGAACCAAGTGGGGAAAACTTTTTAAGTCAACAAGAAGGGAGTGAATTGGACCTCTCAGAAGTGTAAAAGATAAGTTAACCTTTAGAAATGAGATAGAGTCTAATACAAAGTCATGAAGATGCCTGGCATCACAAGATAAGATTCTAGCTGCACTTTGACCTTTTTGGTGGCAAGATTAGGAACTGACAAAAACACATGATGGAAACTGCTACAAAGGCAACGTGAGCAAACAATGAGATCACCTAAAAACTGACAGTTAAACCACCAATTAGGATTTGTCTCATTCTTCACGGTGGTGTTCTTTCACTTTCCATCACATCTTTGACACGGGAGCTACAGCTACAACTTTGTTCTTTCTTTCTTTGAGCTGTGGTTGCAGGTCATGTGAAAACAGCAATGAGACTCCCATTATCAGACAGCCCGCACAGTCTTAGGCTTCAAAGAGTGGAAACTTTTTTATTGATTCATTTTTTTTTTCATCACATCTCGATGGGCTAATTTTGTAGCAGAAGTCTTGAGTACGGGAAAAACGAAGCCATCAAAGGCATTCAGGCTGATTCAGCACAAGTATGACTGTGTGCAGCATGTTCTGCTGCCTGGTTCAGTAGAATCAAAGTCACGAAATCAAATAATCAAATCATTGTGGGTGACCTGTGCTATTCATGGTTTGACAACACAATGGAAGGTACCATTTCCCAACACAGGACACTCATTGTTTAAGACCCTTTTGTCCCATGCAGTTGTTACTTTATCTTGAATAACTGGTACTATTCTCAGGAGCTAAAAGAGAATGTCCTTGAAATCCTCTTAGAATAACCCCTGGAGTAGCTTTGATGGGTGGAACCATCCTGTATTTATTAGCACCATTTGTAGAGTTGATGAAAACAAAAAGTGCCCCAAAGGAGCTATTTGCAAATGTTACACTTAGATAAAGGAACTAACCCCATGCGAGTACATCCCCAATTCAAGCTGAAGCACTTTCCACTGCTGTTTTCCTCTGTCCCTGTTATCTGTTCTCACAGAATCACAAAATCACAGAATGACCCAGGTTGGAAGGGACCTCAAGGATCACAAAGCTCCAACCTCCCCACCACAGGCAGGGTCACCAATCTGCATATTTAATACTAGACCTGACTACTCGGGGCTCCATCCAATCTGGCCTTGAACACCTCCAAGGATGGAGCATCCACAACCTCTCTGGGCAGCTGTTCCAGCACCTCACCACTCTCATAGTAAAGAACTTCCCCGTGACATCCAACCTAAATCTTCCCTCCTTCAACTTAGAACTATTTCCCCGTCCTGCTATTACCTACCCCTGTAAAGAGTCCTGAATCACTCCAACAGAAAAAGACTGTCCCCAAAACAGACCCCTATAGAGAAGGCCTATGAAGCATGCCCAGAGTGAACATGAGAGAACAGCTCACGACTGATTTAGCAGTACTCAATTTATGTACTGAAGATAGGTACATGGCCAACTGTTAGGTTATCTATAGTCAACAAGAGCCTCCAAACTCTAGGATCTGAGTCTGATGGTTTCCTCTCCACGGACTTTACAAAACTGTGTATCTCATTTAAGCCCACAGACTTGAAGCTTTGTACAATGTGGCATTCACCATGTGGTTAGTAATACACTGGCAAAGAAAGGTGTTTATTTCCCTATTTCATTAACGGTTCCTCCTCATCAAAATCTCAGGCAGCACATTCCCTAGAGTGGACATACAGTATTTCAAGTTCTGCATCTGATGATAAAGTTAAGAAAACTGTTTGTAAGTACCAGTATATGAGCAGAGCTGATGCAAGATACAGTATAGAACACTCACAAAATCCCTGAGAAAGCATCTAAAATACATGCCTTTTCGCCTGAAGGCAATGCTCTGCAATATCAGCACCCTTCAAGAGGAAGTGGTTGCTGCCTGCTGTTCTCAGAACAGTGAGTAAAGAGTTAATCACCCTCCTGAAGTCACAAGGCATGTGGTTTGAGTGCCTCAGCTCAGAGATCTCTTCTGAATCCTGTCTGCTGGCTAGATAACCGCTTTTCCTATTTCAAAGTCACTTGACTTGAGGAGTAATATTTGGTGTAATTAAATTTACTGATCTTAAATGACGAGTTTGTAGGATGCATATGTAACTTTTTCTTTTTTTTTCCTTTTTGAACAAAACCTGTCAGATTTATCTGAAAAAGAAACACTAACCTATTTATTATATTTGCTCTATGTTTGTAATTACCCTGCTTCTCAAATCATTACTGAACACTGACTTTGCAAAGCTACTTTAATCAGCCTCTGCTCTTTACCTCTTGCTTAAGACTTGCTCCTTGCTCCTTTTTCCAGTCTCTATTATTACATCATAATGCTCATCATATTGTAGGAAGGCTGTTGTCAGGATCCAAGAAATATTTTACATGCAATTAGCCTCTTGTATATACACAAAGCACTGGCGAATGAGTAGATTTCATTATCTTTTACGTTACAACAGTTAGAAAACATTTGAATGTTACTTGGAAAATAAATAGGTAACAGCTCAAGAAAATGTAAGCACAGTATTTAAACAGAGCTGACAACTGGAGGTGCCATGGCTGTTTGCAGCTTGGCTCTTCAGCTTTCAGTCTAAATGCTGGGCTTTGTCTCTGGGACATATAGGCTGGACTAGAGTGGGGTGATTATGCTCTGGATAAGTTAATTTTTTTGTGAAATTTTTGACTTTCAAACAACCCGAAGAGATCACATTCCCTCGTTTCTCTTTTAGAGATCACCTGTACGAACCTCTCCAATGTCACTTGATCTGTACTCTCATTGCTCCCCTGGTGAATCAAAATGATTAAGTACCACCCAGCTCCACAGATGGCAAACTTGGCTGTTTATGTGCAAGTTGTCTGTAGTCATATGAGAAATCTGTGACTTAGCCACCAGCTCATACTTCTTTCTTCCACTAATCACTTCCCCATTTGTCCAGATTGAGTGACTCCATTAAAAAATAGTACTTCCACAGGCACCCATGGTTTGAATAAGGATATAATATCACTCTAAACATGAAAATACTTTATTTTGCTACATGCAAATCCCTAGTAATAATCAATTTGGGGTCATAGCAGGGGCTCTGAGATGCAGAGAACACCCAGGACTCCTCTGCTGAGCTGTGGGTACTGCTGTAGAAGGAGAACCACAGCCCTGACAGAAAATATTGTGTTCAAGGAGCTTTGTCACCTGCATAACACTGTTACCAGCATGTCACCAGAAGGGGAGCACTCAGATTCAGCATATGAAGTTGCCATGGAAGCTGTGCTCTGCCGAGTCTGCATCTCTTTGCCAGATTTGTGTAGCTTTCACTTGTGAATGGGAACTGCATGAATGCTTCAAAGAAGAAAGAAATACACTGAGGTTTTATCTCCAACTTATTTTCCAAAATCCAAGTGATTGTCTCTTTTTTTGATTATGGCATGTTTAATCTGAAAACCGGATCATTGCCATTGAAGTCTTGGCTGGCAACTCATTCTTTAGAAAAATACATGCACATTTTCTTTCCTGGAAATAAAATTAGTGAGAGATATTTAAAAATATAGCAACCTTTGCTTCTGTACTGTGGAACCAGCAACTGGTACACGTTTTAAGCATCTCTGAGAGTATCAAGACCCAGAACTGGTTACCTCCCCAAGCTCCATAAGACAAAGATTAAGCAGCAAATAGAGCACTGAGACCTTCTCAGCAAAGTCATAGAATCATAGAATCATTAAGGTTGGAAAGTTCACTGAGGCGATCTAGCCCAACCATCAACCACTCATAATACCATTACAGAACCGTGTCACTCAGTGTGACATCAATGCTTTTCTTGATGATTTCCAGAGATGGTGACTCTAGCAGTTCCCTGGGCAGCTGTTCCAAAGCATTACCACTCTCTCTGAGAAGAAATTTTTCCAAATATCCAACTTGAACCTCCCCTGGCACAACTTAACTGCATGATACAGCCACACATGTGGAATGGACGTAAAACATCAGGACAGAAACAGGAAATTTCACAAATAATCCCTTGCACATCGTACCCCAAACCTTTGTCATCTTTTGCCTCTGTTTTTGAGCATTAGAATCAGAATCATAGAACATCCTGAGTTGGAAGGGACCCATTAGGATCATTGGTTCCATCTCCTGTCTCTATACAGGACCACCCAAAAATGAGATCATATATCTGAGAGCTGTAAAATCTCAGAGCAACCAGACCAAAAAGCATTCTCTAATTTTCCCTTTAAAATAAAATAACAGTCTACCAAAACAAACAACCACTGTTAACCTTCATGTCAGAGGAATCACTCAAAAGAGAAATAAAAATCCAATGAAGAGGTTAATTACATGCTTTCATGTACCACTAGAAAGAGTTGAGATGGTCTACTATAAATAGCCATGATTCTTTTCCTTGTGTGCCTTTTCTCTATGTTCCTTTTTGATAAAACATCCTGTCAAAATTCAATCTGAGCATAAAACCTTCTGTCAAAATTGCACGAAATAACTTCAGAAATTCACAAAATTAATATTGTTTTGGAATTACTATTATTTTTTGTGTGTTTTAAAAGAAACAGAAAAGGCTTTCAGAATGAGTCTTCCCAGTGAGACCTTTTACTCTGTGGTAATAAGCAATTCCAAGCTCCTGTGCTTCCAACCCACACACCTCACAAATGTTAACTTAATGTTAACCTACAGACTTTGTCCAGCCTAGCTGCTGGGTAATGAGAGCTGCTTTGCACAAGCTGAGAACACAAAGCAAGTGGGTGTTATGGCATGAATTGTTGCTTAGTCCCTTTAATCAGCAGCTCTCTCCACACTCAGAAGATGGTGTTTTAAACCCCATGAACTCTGATTTGCCTGAGTCCTTTGAACAGTGCTTAGCACTGCACTCTGTTTCAGCTGCACGTGCCAGGCTTTTCTTGTGAAGTGGAGAGCAACAGGACAGCTGATGTCAGACAGGGGAACATCACTTCCTCAAGAACCAAAAACCATTGGGAACTCTCAGTTCATAGAATAGCATAGGATAGACCAGACTAGACTAAGCTAGAATAATTCAGATGGAAGGTCCTTCATGGATAATATACTGTGCTATTCAAAGGGCTGCTCTGCAGTTTATTTAAAACACTCAGGAGTTCAGGATTCAAGTATCATCCTGCATTAGTTAAACATTTCCGTTATTGGAAAACAACTTTTAATTAAGAGAAAAATGCCCAGAATTGTTATTGACTGCCTCAGGACAGAACACAGCTCTTATAGACACTCCTTATTTGAAGAGTGATGTGTTAAACATTAAATCCACAGAAACATGCTTGGGTTCCCATATATCTGGAAGATTTAAGGCTGACGAGCTGCACATTTATTGTGCAGTTGGATTGTCTTGATCAACATGATTTGTGTTCATGAACTCAGAGACTCATTTGAATTGGAAGGGACCCTTAAAGGCCATCTAGTCCAACCTCACTGCAATGAACAGAGGCATCCACAGCTCAGAGCCCTATCCAGTTTCACCTTGAATGTCTCCAGGGATGGGACATCCACAATCTCTCTGGGCAAACTACTCCAGTGCCTCACCTTCCCTGCCATAAAAAACTTCTTCCTTGAAGCCAGTACAAATCTCCCCTGTTCTAGTATGAAACCATTTCCCCTTGTCCTATCACAACAGACTTGCTACAGAGTTTGATTCCTTCTTTCTTGTTGCTCCCCTTTAGATACTGAAAGGCCACTCTCAGATCTTCCTGCAGCCTTTTCTTCTCCAGGCTGAACAGCCCCAGCTCTCTCAACCTCCCTTCATAAAAGAAGTGTTCTATCCCTTGAATCAGTTTTATGGCCCTCCTCTGGATGCTCTCCAACAGCTCCATGTCTCTCCTGTACTGTGGACTCCACATCTGGACACAGTACTCCAGATGACATCTCACAGCACAGAGCAGAGGAGAAGGATCACCTCTCTTGTCCTGATGGCCACACTGCTTTTGATGCAGCCCAGGATACAGTTGTCTTTCTGGGCTGTGAGGGCACACTGCTGGCTTATGCCCACCTTGCCATCCATAATATGTATAATGCACTCTCTGCCCCATTCATTTAGCTACAGTACAAACACACCAAAGCCAGTGACACTTGTCAGAACCATGACCTATATGCCTTCTCTTTTAGGTGAGAAGGCATCCAGACACAAGTTTGCCTGCAACCTCTAGATTCTGTCAAGATACAAATAGGCTTCAGATTTCTTTGAAGATTAATTTTAAGAGCAAAGTATTGGTCTTTCTTGCTTTACTTTTATGGAATTTCCTGTTTTTCCTCAATTGGTGCCTTGCAAAATCACACAGACCTTGACTCTTAGCTCTCCTCTGGAGAAATATACTGAGCTCCTGCAAGTTAAGCAGGATGTGCAACCCCACAATAAGCTATCAGTCAGCAGAATTACAGATGATCAGTAAAGGAGTTAATTCACAATAAATTTCTGCTTCTTCTGGTTGCACTTTTTCATCCTTCCTTGGAAACAAAACTCAGAACAAAGCCATTAGCTGGGAAACTGACAAGTGAAAACTAAATTTATCGTCCTCCTTGATAACATACATTGAATATATTGCAAAACTTCTTCTTAGGAAGCTCTTTGTTTTTCCAGGCAGGCTCTTGCTTAACCAACATATGTCCAGCTGGTTAACAAATTACTTGTTCTCTTGTGTTCAGTAGATCAAAATGAAATTGAAGGCAAGTGCTGGGGTAGCCATTTTTCATGGATTTTAGCTTTTAATGCTAGTGATTAACAAATCCTTCCTACGAGGTAAGAAGCAAACAGAGTTGTAAAGCAATCGTGGCTGCTTAAATCTTCTAATATTTCATACATACTGGATTTGTGGGAATCTCAGTTATCCTCCAGTTTAAAAGATGATTTGATCCTTACACACTGAAACAGACACTCATTGCTGCAGTGTTCCAGCTGCACTGAGTTCTTCCATGGGCAGGGAGGTAATTGCCCTGAAGAGGACAGGATGTAAGTGGGAGAGGTTGCAAACTCAGGAGGCAGAGAAACAAATAGCAAAGAAATAGCCTGAAGAGCAATGAATGGATAGGTACTTCACACTGAGAATGCAGAAAGTAAATTCCTCTGGCTCCTTGTGAAGTTTAGCAAGGAAATGAATGAATGGGTACTTCACAATGGGAAAGCAGAGGGTAAACTCTCCTGGCTCCTTCTGAAGGTTAGTAAAGAAATGTTATGATCACTTGACATTTACTTGACATCTCTTTGGACAGAGTGTCGTACGTTTTTGTAAAATGGAGCACACAGCAGTATGTGAGTACTTCTACTCACGTCGATAAGCTTTTGGAGAGAACAGGGCAGGGACTTAAGAACACCTTAATATCAAGTGAAAGGTGAGTGGCAAATGGATAATCCAGGTTCTTCTTGGTAATGGATAGCAATAGGACAAGGAGTAATGGGCTAAAACTTGAATGTAAGAAGTTCCACACTAACATGCAGAAGAACTTTCCTACAATAGGGGTGATGGAGTACTAGAACAGATTGCCCAGAGAGGTTGTGGATTCCCCTTCTATGGAGATATTCAAGACTCATCTGGACACCTATTTTTGCAGCCTATTGTTGGGAACTGCTTTGGCTTGGAGTTTGAACTTGATGATCTCTTGAGGTCCCTACCAACCCATGCGATTCTGTGATTCTGCAACTTTGTTTCTTCCCCCATACAGAAGCCTCACAGAAAGAAAAGACGTGCTCCAGACCTGAAGGAGAGCTGGGTCTTGCTTGCAAAACTGCTGCTTGCAAAACTGCTGCTTGCAAAACTGTTGCACATTCCCTGCGGCTGATAATCTCTGCCCAAACCTCCCAGCCAAGGTTCCTCTTGTGGCTGTGTTACATGAAGGTTTGGCCTTTCCTTTCTCCAACACACAAAGGTGACAGCACTCACTGTCATGCAGAAAATGATGGGAGTGTGGACCCTGCAACGCTCCCTCCACCCATGGAGCAAGGCATCACACATACACCAATCCCACCAGGCTGACACCAGATACCAAGAAGTGAGAGGTTTTGTATCAACCATGCAAGTATCTGCTCTCTTGACATCCACAATATTTCAGACAAACCTTGAGAGCAGGAGTCAGCATTGCTCAGAAAGCACCAGCTGGCAGGGGTATGGCAGGGATGTGAAGTGTCCTCACAACTATTCCTACATCACATTGAGATCTGCATGCAGGATGTACATGCTTGCAGTGCTCTGTGGAAGGAGGGCTGATTGCCTTTCCGTGTCCTTAGACCACTTTGGGACAGTTTAAAGCTCACAAGAACTCTCACAGTCTGTTTTTGCAACCATCCTGTGCCTGTACCATGGTTATAGGCTGAAGAGGTAACTGCAGTTCTAAATGAAGCAAGCATTATTTGCTCCATGTGCTTGTTTGTAGCTAAATCTTATGGTTTCATCTGGCACTCACTCTTTCCCTGTGATTGTGTCCTGCTGACCTATCTGTTGGGTTAAACCAGAAACGCATATAAGGAAAGTTTAGCTCACCATGAGTGGGATTGGGTGTCCTTATATGTTTTCAAGATCCAGCTACATGAACTTCAGAGCAACCTGACCTCATTCATAGCTGGTCTGCTTTGGCTAGAAGGTTGGAGTAGAAATGTCTGAACTGCTTCCCAATCTGAATCATGCCATGATCCTACAGTCTTTGGATTTCTTTTGCCAGGGTTAGAAATCCCCAAGTGCTATTCAGTAAAACCCAATGCGTCCTTGCTTAGGAAGATGAGCTCCTGCAGGGACCTGCTGTCAGAGATTTGCCTTTCCATCTGAACAATTATAGAATCATAGAATGTCTTGGGTTGGAAAAGACTTCAAAAATCATCTAGTTCCAACCTCACAGCCACAAGCAGGGTTGCCAAGCACTAAATCAGCACTAGATCAGGCTGCCTGGGTCCCCATCCAGCATAATAGGAGCATAAACTCTCCTTGTTTTCTTGTGTGTCCCTAGAGATTTCCCACAAATGGCAGGGTCTTAAGACCACTGCTGAAAAAAAGTACACGTATCCTTATAATAATGTTCTGAGGTAGTGAACAATATGTTGAACAAACTGGTGCTTCCTTGCACATACACAATTTGTGAGCAGAGACTGAATGTTCTTTAAATTATCTGGTCCATGAAGTGTGGTGTCAAATCAGCGCAGCCTTATAGGCAAACGTGAGGAAAACCCAAATAAAGCTTCAAAAGACAGATTCTAAAATACTCCCTGGCAGAGGCTGCTCAGAGAAGTTGCAGGTGCCCCATCCCTGGAGGTCATCAAAGCCATGTTGGACGGGGCCCTGAGCAGCTTGATCTGTTGGGAAGCAACCAGCCCATTGGCAAGGGCTTGGAACTGGCTCATCTTTAAGGTCCCTTCCAACCTAAGCCATTCAATCACTTTATGACACTAAACAGTTTCTACTACGTGATGCCATGCAGTCTTTCTCTATTGAACGTTTATCAGAAAAGGGATGGCCAGCAGGGCGAAGGCGGTGATTGTACCCTCTATTCTGCGTTGTTAGGTCCCAGCTGTAGTACTTTGTCCAAGTATGGGATCCCCAGCACAGGAAAGACATGGAGCTTTTTGAAAGGGTCCAGAGGAGGGCCACAAAGACAATCCAAGGGCTACAACACCTCTCATATGAAGATAGGCTGAAGGAACTGGCCTTATTCAGTCTGTGAAAGAGAACACTGTGGGGAGACCCCAGCGCAGCCTTCCAGCATTTAAAGGGAGTTTATAAACATGAAATAAATCAACTTTTTACATGGGTAGATAGTTATGGGACAGGAGGGAATGGTTTTAAACTAAAGAAAGGGAGATTTAGATTGGATGTCCAGGGAAGTTTTTACTGAGAAAATGATCATGTGCTGGAATACACAAGCTTCCTGAAGAGGCTGTGGATGCCCTTTCCCTGGAGGTGTTTAAGGCCAGGTTGGATGAGACCCAGGGCAACTTGATCTAGTGGCTGGCAACCTGCCTGTGGCAATGGGGTTGGAACTTGATGATCCTTGTGATCCCTTCCAACCAAAGCCATTCTATGATCCTATAAATGATTGTGGATCAGCACAGGAGCATTGTCACTACAAACATAATTCGGTCTGAAGGGATAAAAGGTCAAGAAAATGTGTTTTTTTCAGCATTAGAGAATCTTCTTTTTCCTGCTTTGCCATTTGCAGTCTTTCATGAAGTTAAGCAACAAACTCGAGACTTTTTCTTTTTCCCCCTTTTTAAAAATAATGGATTGTTTATATTAGAACAATACCTACGAGTTTTAGGACACTTACTAGGGTAAGCTGAATACAAAAATGAAATGAAATAAATAGTTTCAACCACCTTGCATCAAGTCCCCATCTTGTTATCCTGGCACCAGACAAGACAATTACTAGAGGCAATAAGAGATTGCAAAGAAATATAATGAGGAACCAGCCCCCAGATTGTTACCCAAAGTGGTGTGAGGCAACCCTAAGGTTAATGCAAGAGAGCCCTGCAGCTCTGTAATAGGTCTGATGTTGTTTTCAATAAAGTAAAAATTGCTTGCAAGAGGGAACAAGCAAAGGAGAGTCAAAGCGGAAATGAAAAGGGAAAAACTGAGAACAGCAAGTGAAAAAAAAAAAAAAAATAAGAGAGAGAGAGAAGTAAAAAACTAATCAACCAGAAATCAAAATGTACTGTACAGAAGAGGAAGAAGAAATGGATATGGTAGCTGAAAGCCCAGATGGTGCTGTGACATGTGACTTCAACTACTGACAAAATTACTTTTAAAAAACTACATAATTTTTTTGCCTCTGTTTCTTAAAAAAAGCAAATGTAAAAAGAAATGGAGAGGTCTAGTTCAGTGTGGGCAGTACATCTGCTTTGTGGTGATTAAGACATAAATGCTGTGATATATATATAGATATATAAATATATACACAGTGTTTTATCGCACCAATCTTGCAACAGGCATTGAATATCCACCTGCATGAACTAGTCACTTACTTGATGTGAGTTGCAAAAAAACCTCAGATCTGCAGCCCCTGAGCCTCCCCTCTGCCCATCACACCCCTCCAAAAAAAAACAGGCTTTTTGTGCTTTGCTGCTATATTTTGTATTTACGACAACATCACCCAGAGTGGAACACCTTCTTTTCCTGTTAGTTATCTCACACTGCACAACGCCGGTGTTCCAACTTATAGCATCACAAGACAGCTCATTCTGGTAATTTTGCTTTTGGAAGATGTTGAAGCATGTGGATGATGGACAGAAAATTTACGTATTCCTGCACTGATGCTTCGAAGGCATCTGTGACACAGTCTCAGAGAACCAGCGTGGTTTGGAGCATCTCAAAATAGGTGCAGATTCCTTTTAGCATTTTGAATATAATGCTTTCATTAGCTGTATTTTAGAAATTATGTTTGATTTATTTATTTATTTATTTATTTTTCTTCTCTTGAATGAATAAGAACTGAGTGGCTGTGTCTGGCTACAAGTTTCTCAAATACATTCACACCTAGAAAACTAATGTATAAAGATGAGATAGACTCAAAACAGAAAACTCAATGGCTTTATAGAATATAAGAGGAACAGCAGCTTCTGACACTTCATTCATTTATTAAAGCCAACACTAACAGTGAAGATTTTCCCTGAAGAGAAGCTTTGGGCTCTTTAAAGAAAGATCAGAGTATTTCATGAAAGAAAATAGCCCAGTGCTGTTATTTTCCTAGTTTAACATCACTCAGAAAATAAGTAATTTAAAGCATGCCAGACTATGATGCTTTCCTTAGGCTCCCACTGTTGGAAACAGTGGCAAGAGAAAAAAAGAGGCTCCTTCAAAGGCAGTTGAAAACAGGAGCCTAAATTACACTCCTTACTCTTAACATTTCATATTAAGAACTATAGCACTGAAGATGTTCCCTTGGGCCAGAGCTCAGTATGGGCCATGTGAACACAGTATCATGTAATCCGTTACTATGCTTTACTCTAGAACTACCCTGCTTCTTTGGGATAACCCAGCTGCTTCCAGGCCAGGATAGATCCTCTTTTGGATGTCCAAAGTAACTGTTCATCTGGCCAGTATGTGCCCATCTCCTGCCCTGCCTGCAGCCATTTGGCTTCAGGTTACCGCTTCTTCATTCCTCCTGTCCTCTGCCCCATGCATTAATACAAGCAGTGGCATGCCCTCTATTTCGCAATAGCCTCAATGCAAGGCTAAATGTCAGATTTGATAACAAACTTCTTTATCTTCTTCAAAGGGAGACAACCAACCCCCATTTGCAAAACCTGCAATTTAGATTGAAGTCTGATTGCATCTGTGTCTCAAATGAGCCGAGAAACAGCCTCAGATAAAAAGCTTTTTAATTCCATACATAAAACAAGGTGAAAGAGAAAGAGTTCAGGACAGATCGCTTTTTCATGGCTGTGATGTCAAAAGAGTGAAAACCAATTAGAGGCTGAAGTCGGCGATAAACAGGAAGGCAATTAAAGAGTTCTTTTGGAGAAGACATACTTTTTTTTTCCGATCACCCTTCAGGTTTGATGGAAAAATGGAATGTTTAGGGCTGGCAGCATTTCAGGAAAAGTGCTATCAACTGACGAGCTGCTGACACATTTAAAATGCATCAGTTGTGGAATGTACAAGGCAGATAGGAGTAAAAAAGGGGAAGGAAGAATAGAGGAATATATATATATTTATACCCAGAATTTGTTTTCAAAACTCAGGGTAGAAAAGCAATAATGGATATTTGGCATATGCACATGGCTCTTTGGTACACACTGTGTTTAACTGACATTTGGCTTTGAGGCCACACCACGCAGTTTTAAATGTGTATTCACACTATGGAACCTACTTTTAAAACTCAGCAGGGTTGGTCAGGATGCAGGCAGTAGTAATAGAAAGGATATCTGCTTTGCACTTTTAATTGCAAAAGTCTTTTTGTTTTTCATTCTTTCTCAGATAGGTACACACTTGATAGAGAATTGGATTTATTTATTTACTTACTGAACAACTGAACTTTTCCCTTCACAGCCAGGGTATAAACTCAAGACAGCAGTGAATTAATGAGTTTTCTTTTTTGTCTGAAGTAGAGAGAGCTTGGCTCAAACCGGTACTTCTAGCAAACTGCTGACTCACATCTGAGGATAAGAAAAGAAGCCTGAGAGAAGTGAGCTAGGTCACAAATTAATTAGTACTATTGCGGAGTACAGTTGAGAACTGCAACAAATGCACTGCTTTGACTGCAGTGCTAACATGCTGCCATTCCTCTCTTCCAGTTCCTGACTCCTACCAGAACCGGCAACCATCCATCAGGCCACAGGTTAGCGCAATCTATTGAATTGATGTAATGGAAAAAAAAATACTCCTTTAGGGGAAAACGTGTTAAGTTTTTTACTGTCTGATCACCTTGCCCACCTGTGGCTTCTCAGTCTCTGATTCCTGGAAAGCCACAGCCGCAGCTGTGCATTGCATCGGCAGCCTGCATTTACACCAGCTAAAGCTTAAAACATCAAACTGCAAGCAAACATTGGGAAAGTGAAATGTGTGAGCATTTTAAGTGTTTACTGGTTCGAAAGCTGACTGGCAAGCCTAAATATCACGGATTTCCTTTGAGGTTTATTATTGCCTTATTCCAACACAAGATGACACAGCCACATTGCTGTCAGGATCTCTACATTTCATGGCCATCCATCTTCCCACCCGACCCATACAATATGACATCTAGAATAACAATGCAGGACACTCTAGATTAATTTAATTTCTCTCTCTTTCTCCAGTTCTACACATTGAAAATAATACCGTTCACCTACAGAGATGCGTAGATAATTAATTATTTCATGTTTGTTAAATCCTTTGAAGATTGATGAGTTCATATGCATCTGGCATTCTGGCAGAAAAGCTGTTTAAATCTGATAAGTGATGGTTCTGAAAAATGTCATTTCTCTTCAGAGAGGGCAACTCTGAGAAGGTCACTTTAATTTTATGATATTTTCACCTTTTTTTTTCATTGATTCACAGGTCTGAAGGGCTTTCCAGCCATCATCCACTCAGTACCAGATTACACCTTCCACTGTTTGCTTGCCATACCTTGAGGAGATGTTTCAGGGCTCACAGCTACTTGGCTTTATGTGTTGGGAGTGGCAGCCCCAATCTGGACTCAATCACCCATCTGACACCTCCTTGATGTTTTGATATGCTGTAATAGTCTACAGATTTAAATACCTAAAAGAAAGAAGTCTTTTAACACGGGGTTCTTTACATTAAAACTTACTGAGCTCCCGGCAGTTTTGAAGATAATGAGATTTTCACATCACTTTTAATTATAGTAATATTTCCTGCTATTCTGCCTTAATTGGAATATAAGTTGGATATTTTAATGGTGTTTTACTCAACACAGAATTTGAGCTGTTATTTTATTAATCATTGCAATAACCAAAGCAATACAATCCGGGTAAGCTTGTACATTCCGAACTTCCTAAATGGTAGAGCTAATCCAACAACTCTTAAATCAGGACATGATTTCCCAGGAATATGAGATATTTATTTATACACACACATGCATGTGTGCACGCACACACACAGGCTACACAGTCAAGTATTCTGTGTATCATCTTTCAGAAAAAAAAACTGGCAGAAAAAAAAAAGAAGCCAAGAGTGGACGAAAGCCAAACAAACGGAGAGGTGATACTTATATATGACTTATGGGATCAGATTCCACTATGATTTCCACCCTTGCAGTGTACTGTAGGAAAAAAAGTCATGCACTGACATCCTTCAAATGTTTCAGTAGCAATCCTGGTAAACAGTTCCTTTCCCTCAGCTCCTGTCATTCAGCTTCAGCAAGATGGCCTTTCAGGTGGACCAAACACAGTCACTCTGCTGTTACCTTAAGGATCAACTCAGTGAACCAATCCAAGAGATATTTTCCTGTTCCCCTTCTCCTCCCCTCCTTTTTACAGGTTAATTTTATTTTATTTTATTTTAGTTTAGTTTAGTTTTTAATTAGCTGTATCATTTTCCTCTGCACTGCAACCAGATACATTGCTGTACTTGTGAAGATGGCGCGCTACAGTGTGGAGGAAGGAATGATGTACCAAGATAACCCACCCAAACACAAAACCGCAGACCCACATACTGTTATGTTCCTACCCTAACATTACTATTTACATGATTAGTATTATTTATTTATAGCAGTGACACATTAGTAAGCTACCTTTTTTTCCAGCAGAGCTAATAAAGAAAGTAAAATGGGTTGGAGGAAGCATAGTGGATGTCTCTAACAGGAATTATTTAAATAGATTCCTTCCACGCTGTTTTTGTTTTAGTATTAATTCCTATATCAAAACAAGTCATGATCTCAAAGAAGAAGCAAAATTTATGAAAAAAATGCTTTTCTCTCCCTACCAGCTACAAGTTTCAGCCATGACTTTAGACCTCCTAGGTACAGTGCTGTCCATCAAGATGGAAGACAGATAGCTTCTAAGTGTGCATCATTTAGATAATTACATAGAGCATGTAAGTTAAGTAGCTAGCACAACAAAGTGGAGTTTGCAGTCTGCAAACATTGCTAGCGCACACAGAACGTGCTGAGTCTTCTCTATGACCCTCACATACACAGCTCTGTTAACTCTGTTCATAAATCTAATTTCCATAATTGCTAGCAACTGAGTTTCTCCAGTTAGTACATATCTGCCCTCCAAACAAAGCAGGTTTGAAGGTGCAACAAATGATTATCCATTAGCTACCCCATCGAAAAAAATTTCCAGAAGCAAGACTTTGTAGTATCACTGTAAACAGGATGAGTTTAATCATGCATAAAAGCATACAGCAACACCTGACTTGGTAAGGAGTTAATATCAAAGCCTGTACAAGACCACAGAAATGCTTTAATTCTTACATCTTTCCAAAACTGGAAGAACAGGCATCTCCCATTCTTGTGTTATGCTTTGGTTTTGTATTTTTTACAACTAGTTCTATTATGCTGTGCTACCATCTTCAGCAGCAGTGGAGGTGATGATACACTAAGAAAAGTGCAGCAGGGCTGGCAAGAAGATATCATCTTTTAATTAGATAGGTACAGTTGAAATAAGTGGATAGGCTTTTGTTGAACATAGATCCCTTTTCAGTTCAGTTTTGCCTAACAGCAGCTTTTTGTGAAGCACTCCACGCACATAATCTTTGTGTTCTCTCCTTTAAAGTTGTGGATGGCTCATTACCACTCAGGTCATGGTTAGCACCCAGACTGGGGAACTGACCTGACTGAATAACAACCACACCTGGGGCTTGTGCTTCCAAGATTATTGTCAGAAAGATGGCTTCCTTGCATCACTTTACCATATGATCACACAAATCTTCCACTTGTACAGTCAGTGACAGGTCAGAGTGGCCAGCACTGGGACTGGCTAGAAATAAATCTTTTATTGGCATTATTGCCAAAATTCTGACTACAAGCGTTCAATATGCAGCGAGTTAAACTTCACATTTGTTGTCACTGAACGAAAATCGCCCTTTTTTCCCATACAATTGCTGCTGGCAGTGCAGCTCTCCTGGGCTAGCTCTGGTGAGTGCTGATCCTTAGATGAGCTGATTCAGTTCACTAGCAAGCAGAGAGATACCGACTATTTATTTATTTATTTATTTATTTTTCTGCAGGATTTTGATCGTTTGTTAGTTTAATTTTATTTTTTAATTTTACTTTTTCCCTTTTTCCTTCCTCCATCGGCCTGGCCTTTCTTGACTTTGTCCTCAAACTCAGTTTTATAACATTGCTAGAATAGAAGCACCTTCCAATATACTTGATAACATTTCTCTTTCAAGAGAGCAGGTAACAGCTTACTGGAGGGTAATAAAAAGAACAAGCCTGTTACCAAACACAGAAAACATCTTGTGTGTCCAGTATTTGCAATGGTACTATTTCAGGGCTGTATTTCACTGTCAAAACCAGAGGTACGTCTGTTCTTGTGAGCAGGGGTTTTTCCACTGAAATAATTAACTCTCAATTACCAGCAGAGGCAAAGCACATTGAGTTTCTATCTTGTCCAAAAAGGAAAAATAAACTACAGCTGAAGAGCAGAATCAGGTTGAACTCAATGGGCCAGGCTGAACATAAACCACTTTTGCCTGGTTTCAGTGACATTATATAAAATATACTTATTCATGCAACAATCTATTTGGACTACAAAGCACTTAAAGTGAAACTAGCATTTGCACAATGGAAACCCGCAGTTGTTACAAATTGAAACTGAAAACTCAGGCCCAAAGCACAGTACGAATGCAAAGGGGCAGGATCATTCAGTTAGCATTGCAGTGATAATGTGAGAATACCGTGCACATTTTCTGCTCCTGCATAGGAAATGTGAAGAACAGTAGCACAGGAGTTTTCCTAAGGTTACTGGGGACTACTGGTTTTCTCATAAAGTATATAGAGCTAAAAAAAATCCTTTTGGTGAAGACAAGAAAGACACTGTACAGTCACCTCTCCTTATTTAGACTTTATTAGGAATGGCATGGCACGTGTTCATACAGCAAGTGCAGAATAATTTAAAAAGCAAATTCAAGAGAGCTACTTTTTTAAGATCTGTAACAACATCATTAGCCAGTGAAGTGTAAATGAAGTGAAACAACATCTGTTTTCTTGCCTGCAACATAGAAGAAATTCTTCTTTTCCTACTAAGTCAATGCAATATTGATCTCCACTTACTGGATACAGTCTCTCAACCAGTTTCTCGTCCACCAGACAGTCCACCCATCAAATCCATGTCTTTCCAATTTGGAGAGAACGATGTTATGGGGTACTGTGTCAAAAGTCTTAAAGATGATATATTTTAAACATAGTTTAGCTTGGAATTTAGATAAAATTAAATTGTCAAAATCAGTAATAAGAGGATCCACATAAAGATTTATACCAGCTACATCAATTTAATAAAACTATTTCAAATTTATATCCGCATTTAAGCTAGTACAGCATTTTCACAGCAAATTTAGGCATTTATTTTTCCCCTCAAAGGGAAACTGAATATAACAAAGGTATATTTACCCATCAGTGAGTATTTTAGCCTTTTTTAACTACATACATAACTTCCAGGATGTAAAAGCATGCACTTTTTGAATCTGGAGAGACAGCAAAACAAGCACCCTTTCCAATGCACACTTAGTCATGCACTGTGCTGTACTCCGCTACGCTCACAGCTCAGGGAAACATCTCAACAGCACTCATCCTGTGCAAACAGTCTGGTTGCAGAACCTGTACCTCAGTAAGGCTTCCACTTTCTGGGGGAATTTCCTACACTTTTGCAGGCTATGGGCTGAGGTTTACTGTCACAGGTTTTTTGGGTTCCACGCCCCGTGTAGCACTGGCAACATGTGGTTTCCTGGAAGTGGGGTGCAGCTGTTGTGGAAAATCTGAGTCACTTTGTGCAGCTAAAACATATGCTGGACAAACCTCGTCCTCCACAGCTAAATGGCACTTGGTTAAGTAAACCAGGAACCAGACCTTCTTGGCAGGGGACTTCTCTGAATGCAGAGATCTTGGCTTGAGTTTTGAGGCAGGGGGCTGGGAAACAACACTGCCCCTTACAGAGGAGGATGCCCTCTGGAAGAAGGATACTGCCTGGGGAGCTAGATGGATGTTGGGGAACAGGAGTCACTTTGGGGAATTCATAGAATTCCAACCAATCCAACCATTTTCCAAGCATTACGGTTGGAAAAGACCACCAAGATCATCTGGTCCAACCTCAACCCATCCCCACCATGCCCACTAACCACATCCCTCAGTGCCACATCTCCACAGTTCCTGAACACCTCCAGGGATGTTGACTGCACCATCTCCCTAGGACAGCCTGTGCTAATGCCTCACCACTCTTTCTGAGAATATATTTTTTTTCCTAATATCCACCTTGAAATTGGCTGCCCTTTTGGGTAGGTGAACTCCTTTCTGAAGAGAACATTAGGAACTTCAGGTGCTCAGAGGAGGTTCAGGCTGGATAATAGAACGTGGAAGTGCTCAAGAACTGTGGAGATGCAGCACTGAGGGACGCGGCTTAGTGGTGGTGGGCTGATAGTTGAATAGGATGATCTCAGTGGTCTTTTCCAAACCTTTATGATTCTGTAATATCTGGTTGAGTGATACCCTTTGGTGAGGGAGGTGCCACTTGCAGGGCAGCCTGTCCTTTAGGAAGGTCGCTCTTTGTGAAGGAGAACTCCCTCTAGAGAGAATGCCGGCTTTTAGGGCGGGAGATGCTTTCAGATAAGGAAACGCTTTGCAGGGCAAACCGCACCCACAACCCAGCGTGGCCCAGAACCCGACAGGAGGGCAGGCGCAGAAACCCGGCCCCTCCCGGCACAGCGCCGTCGCTCCGGGGCGGGTCCAGGCCTAGGCCCGGGGGCGTGGAAGCGGCGGGGCCGGAGGGCTTATTTCAAGGGCGGCATTAGCGGGGGGTGGTTGGTGCTATGGCAGGTTCTGTGCTGTGGGTCGTGGTGGCGGTGCTGGCCGTGCTGCCCGGGGGGCTGCGGGCCGACACGCCGGCAAACTGCTCCTACACCGATCTCCTGGGCGCATGGGAGTTCCGAGTCTGGCGGGCTGGCGGCCGCCACGGCAACTGCTCGCAGGCGGGTGAGAGCCGATCCCGTCCTGCTCCCCTTCCCCGGGCGGTCCGGCCTCGGGGTGGTGCGGGGGGACCCTGTGAGCTGCAGGGAGAAGGTTGGAGGGTGCAGGGTGCAGCTGCTGGGGGCTGGGGAACTGAAACCAGTGGGCAGGAAGCATGTGGCTGTGTACTATGCTTGTTTAGCAGCCGGCCTATTGGCTTTTTGTGTGTTACAGCTCTCTTGGTGACCGTAGTGGGCAGCCCTGTTACTGCTCGTCAGGTGCTTTCTCTTCGTTAGTGTAGTTTTGATTTGGGTTCAGCTGGGGCTTTTTGTTAGAACCAGTGTCTCATGCCAGCTTGCTTCTTCCTTTGTAGTTTCAGTTGCCCTTCTGAGCTCAGCCTGTCCTGAAAGCAGCTCTTTGCAGCAGCAAAATGTGGTGTTGCTCTATGGGGTTGTACCTGGCTGAGAGCTGGGAGTTTGCCTGGTAACCTTGGGAGGCATTTTTCTGGAGGGGTTGGTAATAGCTTGCTATTACAAGTTATTACTTGATTATTGCTTGACTGTTATTTGAGGAATAGTTAATTCATAGCATTTAAGCAGTCTGTGTTTGATTGATAAGATCAGGCAGGTAGGAGCATGGGAGGTGAAGTTGGTACTGGTGGGGTTCAGAGCATTGGAGGTGTTCATATTTGGCTGGCTGAATGTGAACTAGCAGTGTGGTCAAGATGGCCATTGGCATCCTGGCTTGTGTCAGAAATAGTGCAGCCAGCAGGAGCAGGGATATGATCAACCTCCTGTACTTGGCACTAGTATGGCTACACCTTGAGTGTTGTGTTCAGTTTTGGGCCCCTCAGTACAAGAAAGACATTGAGGCCCTGGAACATGTCTGGAGAAGGGCAGTGGAACTGGTGAGGAGTCTGGAGTACAAGTCCTATGAGGAGTAGCTGAGGGAGCTGGGATTGTTTAGTGTGGAGGAAATCTTATCAGTCAGGGGAGATATCAGTCTCTACAACTCCCTGAAAGGAGACTACGGCAAGGTGAGGGTAGGCCTCTTCTCCTAGATAACAATGATAGGATGAGAGATAAAAGTCTTAAGTTCTGCCAGGGAGGTTCAGGTTGGATATTAGGAAAAAATTATTCTCAGAAAGACTGGTGAGGCATTGGCACAGGCTGCCCAAGGAGGTGGTAGAGTCACTGTCTTTGGAGGCATTCAAGAAACATGGAGATGTGGCACTGAGGGACATGGTGTGTAGGCATGGTGGGGATGGGTTGAGGTTGGACTAGCTGATGTTAGTGGTCTTTTCCAACCTTCATGATCCTGTAATTGCTGTGAGGTGGAGTGGTGGCCATCACCTGAAATGAGGTGCTAAAGGGGAAGATTTGTCACTAAACACAGTGTCTGAGTTGTGTAACAAGTTGTGTTTAAATAAGCTGGTGTTTTCCTGCAGCAGATTTTTGGTAATGCTGTTGTGGTTAATTAAAAGTGCTAATATGTCTAATGTTGGAAAAATGAGCACGTAGATGCACAGTCAGGTAAGTAAGGTCCCTGCGGTGTATTTGTTCAATGTCTTCATTTGCAGGAGGCTTCATTCAGTGAACGTTCTTTTGTAGTAAAATAAACGATATGCTTTCTACTCATTTTTAAACTTCAGTGTCTTCTTTACAATTGTTCTTGCAGGGCCTGTGGAAAAAACAGTGCTTGTGAATCTTCAGAAATTAGACATGGCCCAGGACAGCCTGGGCAATTTTGGTTTCTTCACTTTGATTTACAATCAAGGCTTTGAAATTGTACTAAACAACTACAAGTGGTTTGCATTTTTTAAGGTGAGTTAACTTGTGTTCTGCATCACTGGGTGTTGTTGAAATGGCCTGTACTTGAGCTTCTCCTCACTTGTTGAGTGCCACAGTAGGGAGCACTTGGCTTTCTTCACCTCTAACTTTTGCCTGGGTAACCAGGCAAATGGCTGAGTACTTGCATTAAAAGCAAAACAGAAAATGGTTGTTATTAGCTGGATGGGGAGAAGAGAGCAAAAGTAATATTGTTTGAAAATTCTCTTAACAGTGCTGCTGCTTTTGCTTCTGGGTGTACTTACAGCAGTTAAAAACCTTCATAAAACTGACTCTTCCAGCAGCTTGGGGAAAGAGTTGTTTCAGTTCTCTTTCTGACATCTTGCACTCAAATGAAATATCAGATGTAATTGCTTTTATCTTTCTTTAAAGATCTTCTCAGATGTGTGAAATATAGCCAGTTCACTTTAGAAAGGTCATCTGTTCTCCCAGCTGAAAAACTTTTAGGAGCTTTAATACAAAAGCAAATCTTAAATCTGTAAAGAACCTTCTTGGGTTCCCTGGGTTCTTTTTCTTTGTTTGTTTGATTTCTGTTGGGTTTTTTGTTGTTGTTGTTGTTTGTTTGTTTGTTTTTAATTCTCCAGTCCCTCTTAATGGCTTCAGATCAAGTTAAAAACAGTATTGTCATTAAGGGCAGGCAGAAGACCCAGTTGCTGAGGGGCACTCTGCTGCTTAGCTGATGAGTGGCATTATGAATCTGAAGGGTGGCTTGAAACAGTCTGTGGAATGACTTGTCTGGGAGATGGAGGTTCTGTGCAGCAGGACTGCTCAGACACTGAGTGCAGTCCTCAGCAGGAGGTGTGAATGCAGATGAGTCAATAATAAATGCTCAGGCCTTGTCCTAGCATAGAACCTCTGAACGTGGGATGCCAGTAAGGATGATAATTAAATGACTTTTGTTTCAAATCAGCTTCCTGGGAGCAGCTATTCTGAAGCTGGTGGTGTTACCTATTAAAGAAAGTGAGCAATCTCCTCTTCCTGGAGGACCCTAGTCCAAACTGAAGTGATACATGAGGCTCTGGCTGAGCTGTAACATCCTCCATGTCTACAGGAGTCCACTTAAGTTAAAAGGAGGTTTTAAAAGATTGACAGTGATATTGTTAACATGTTTTTTGTTTGTTTGTTTTTTTTTTAAATGAACTTTTTACGATAGGAATGTTTCTGCCTAAATCAGGATTTTATACATGAGCAAGAGCAAAATTTGAGAGAAATAGCTTATTGACATGCTCTCATCATCTCAAAACAGGGGCACTAAATTACCACAGTGCATATGTCTTACAGGTTTGGTAGGTGATGCAATAAAAACTGCTGACTGTGAAGAGTAGAAGGGGGCAAAAAGCCCTCTGAAATATCTTGGGTAGGGATATTACTGCAAGATTCACTGCAGTGGGAGTGCTCACCTCAAAAAATGGGATTACTGCTTCTGTGAGGGTAGTGGAATGCTGTATGTTGTAGTATTGTAACTGAACTAAGGCTTTGTGTCATCTCTAGCAGGTGGAATTCAGCAGACATAGAAAGTACACCATGGACATCATAGAAGGATATTTGAGCTAACAGGCTGGGAATCCTTAGTTTCATACTTAACATTGAAATGCAGACATGTTTAACAAGTCACTATAGTGAGAAGTTGAGTCAGATATTGATTAGCAAAATAATTTGAGGAACTTAATCACAGAAACAACAATCTGATCCAGAATATAGAGCTGTCTGCCACCAACTTGAAGGCAGCCTTAAGTCTGTGAAGGCTTTCAGTTGTGAAATATTCTTCTGGAAGATGAGAGACACATCAAGTAAAAGCTAAGTACAGATCTGGTATTTTTCTCTCTGCTTATGGAAGTGTAAGTGCTTTGATATGCAGGAGTATTGTTAAACGTTATAACAAAAATACTAGAATGTGCCCAAAGGAGAACAACAAAGGTCCTGAAAATGCTAGAAATCATGACTTAGGAGTGGCTGATTGGTTTGTTGAGCTTAGAACAAACTGCTAGGTGACCTCACTGCTGTCAGTGAGTTCCTTATGAGAGGAAGCAGGGAGATGCTGATGTTTTATTTCTGGCGGCCAGTCATAGAATGCTGTAGGGAATGGTATGAACCTGTGTGTCAGGCAATATTCAGGCTGGATATTAGAAAAAGTTCTTTACTGAGGTGGTGGTTGAGTCCTGGCACAGGCTTATGAGGAGCGTGGTCATGGTCCCAGGTCTCTCATTGTTCAACAAGTGTTTGAACAGCACTCCTTGATATGATCCATCTTTCAGATCACCACGTGGGAGCCAGGAGTTGGACTCAGTCATTTCTGTGGGTCCTTGTCAGCTCGGGATATTGTATGATAAAGATGTTATTGAAAAAACTTGCTTATGGGGAACTTGAGGAGGTCATCTGATTCAATATGCTGCTCAAAAACAGTGTGACTCAAGTGTGCCTGAGCAGTAGCAAGGCAGCAGTAGCTTGTATTTCACAACCATGAAATCCATTTGTAAATAAATGGATTCATTAATAGTTTTGTAGTTGCTTTTGGTATTCATAGTGAGCTAGTTTGGACCGTTGTGTAGTAGTAAGGATTCCATCAACAAGATGTGCTTAAATTAAAGTCTTATTTCCTTAAAAATTAGAATAAGAATCCAAGTTGGTTACCTTCTGTATAATATTTCAATCATGTTGTTGCTGTAAAAAAAACCCGCATATTACTGAGAAGCATGAGGAAGTATTGCAGTGCTTAGTAAATAACTTTTTCTCTTGGATTGTTTTTTTTTTTTTTTTTGCTAACAACTCATTGACTTTGTTGGGCAAGAATTTGAAATGCTGTCCATCGTGAAACTATTATTTCACAATTGTCTGTGGAAACTTGGTCAGGCTGTTTTTTTTAAGGAAGAACTTTAACTCCTGTGGTGTATGTCTGTTTTAATCCATTAATTATTCGAGTACCTAAGGAATAAAAAATATTTAGTCCAGATAGAAACTGAAAATGTGTTTGTTACCATCAAATGCAGTTTGCATTCTTCTACAACCAATTCCATTGCTATCTACTCAAGGCCTCACCTCAAGTACTGTGTCCAGTTTTGGACACCTCAGCACAGGAAAGACATGGAGGTACTGGAGCAGGTCCAGAGAAGGGCAATGAGCCTCGTGAAGGACTTGGAGAATCAGCCCTATGAGGAGAGGCTAAGGAAGCTGGGGCTGTTTAGTCTGGGGAAAAGGAGGCTGAGGGGAGACCTTATCGCCGTCTTCCAGTACCTGAAAGGTTCTTACAGTGAGAGTGGGGCAGGTCTGTTCTCACTGGTGACAAGTGACAGGACAAGGGGAAATGGCCTCAAGTTGCGCCAGGGCAAGTTCAGGTTGGATATTAGGAAGAATTTCTTTACAGAAAGGGTAGTTAGGTACTGGAATGGGCTCCCCAGGGAGGTGATTGAATTGCCATCCCTGGATGTATATAAGATCCGTTTGGATGTGGTACTCAGGGATGTGATTTAGTGGAGGGTTTTTAGAGTTAGGGTACTGGTTAGGCAGCTGAAGATGATCTTCAAGGTCTTTTCCAACCTGGGTAATTCTATGATTTTACTGTAAAGCTTCAAGGGGAAAATAATATACTTGGTGCAGTGCACACTTGAGAGTTTGTTTGAGGAATGGCTGCTTATTGTTTAAAATACTCATACCATTTGCATCTGAAAGTTATTTAATCATAGAGGAATTCATTTGCTTAGAATTGGTCATAATCTAGTAAAATGGGCTGAAGTAGAGTGTTAATGGGAAAGGACTGCCTGGAAATGGAGCAAGAGGAAATTGTGGAAGGCAATCTCTTGCGGTATTGCTTGGTTTTGATGGCTGTTTAGGAAGTGGTAAATGATAATAGGTAAAGTGCCTTTGGAATTCAGGGAAAGGAAGAAGTATTGTGCTTGCTGACACACTTGCTTTGTAGCAAGAGGATACTCTGTATTAAAACATTAGTTCTGTAATTGCCTGTTGCTTTTACTACTTCATGAAATTGCTTATTTCTCCCTGAAATAACTTCACAATTTGCACGCTGTACTGGATTTACCAATTGATTTTGGATTGATGTTCTTTGCTTTTTTGTGGAGTAATTGTGGTGGTGATTTCCAAAAGAAGGATTTCATGCTGATGACTCATTTTGGAAAAGCTAAATTGTTTATCCTAGTATTTCAGTGAATTACGCAATTTTTCAAGTCCTGATGTGTGCATATATATGCATATGCACACAGTTATATTATTACATTTAAAAATGCTCTGAAGTTGGTCTCATTCAATCCTCAGACTTCTGCTCTTTTGAAAGAGTAGCCCTATGAGAAAGCCTTGTATGTCTCCTGTCTCAGCTGTGAGGTTGGGCTTGTCAGGAAAGCATTTGTTGTTTAAGATCTGCTCATGGACTTCTGTTTCACTGCAGTCAGGTTACTTGGCTAAAGCGCCATTACCATGACAGAACAGATAACCTGTCCTGATTGATCTACTGCGATGCTTTATCACTTTCTTCATTCAGCAGAGTTGAACAGCTCTATTTCGTACAGATAATAGTTGTATTTCAGCCAATATATGTGTTTCAAGCATAGGGGCTCAGCTGATACTAGCTGAACTTTCAGTGTAATTCTTCAACATTAAACAAGAATAAACTTATAATTACTAAAAAGAATGATGAGATTTTGTCTGAAGTGTGTCTCTAGCTGTGCTACTGTACTGTGTGGATATAGACACAGCTTGTTCACTGATAATGCATGTTTTGTTTAGGTTGCTTTCAACAGACTTGTTCCTGACAGAAGCTTTAGCATCTTCTTTTGTTATATGATGTTATATGAATACCTCCAGAGTCCTTGTAGGACTTCAGAGTGTCTTTTGTTTGTTTTTAAGCGATTATAGTAGCACAGCATAAAAAGCTAGAATGAGCTGAAAAGGAAGACTGGAACTTTTAATTATTATTCCATGTCTGTTGTAGTATTTGCTTACTGTTAAGTCTAGTATATTGGAGAGAGAAATTGTACAGTTTATTCCTTAAACAAAGTGATATTACTTGAACCTCCAACTTCAGACTTTTGAGTTGTATTCTAGCAGCTATTTCAGCTGGAACAAAAAGGAATAGATTATAAATTATTTCACTATGCAAGGTAAGCTTTTTCAGACTATATATACTAAGCTCTCCCAGGCTCACTTAGTGATATTTCCCTCTCACAGGTTTTTTTTTCCTATTTCCCAACACACCAGATCTACTTAACCAGAGTCTTAATTGCTGAAATAAACCAACCTAGGCAAGTGGAAGTAACTATGGTTTAAATCTCAGGACATAACAAAAAAAGTCTGAATATGTTTTTACTCTGTTGCTGAAATCTAAATGTTAGAGTTGCTAGTGTTATTTAATTCTGCAAATGAATTGAAAGTTTATTTCTAATGTCATTAGCTGAACTAGCTAATTAGCAAGGTGCTTCTGCTGTTTTCCTGAAGTGTAAATGTGAAAGTATGTGTCTCTAAACTGCAGGATGCTCTTTGGAGCCAAGGAAATGCAGATGTAGTTTATGTCTGCTTGCATTTTATATCAGATAGCAACATAGCAGTTTGTTCTGATAGTCCTAATTTTTGTATGCCTGCATGGTAAGGTGTCTGCTGTCCTATTCCTATTTAAAGTGTACTCCTGATGTTATAATGCATAGGTGTGCTTGTAATTTTTATAAGAAATGAGAGGCAAATCCTCATTTCCTCATCATGCTTAATGTAGGTGGCAATCCCAGAATTTGAGTAGACTAATGGGCTGAATGTTGACAGCAGTAGCTGTAAAAGGGGAGACAGGATGGCAGCCTGAGTGTGCTGCAGTGGTGCGTCCAGTATGGTCTCTATCCTTTTGTTCTTATTTGTTAGGGAAATTAAATTGGAATTGGAACATACTGTTTTTTACTAGCAAGGCCAGTACTCACACAGAGTGGTTGTGTTCAGTCTAGTCTAAATCTGTTTAGAGGCATCACTGCAAGCCAATGCTTTTTTTTCATTGATGAGACTGTGAGCACCATTCTGATGAGACACAGTTACAGAATCCATGTACAGTTGTAAATCTGCAACTGCTGTGTGGGATTTAATGAAGTATTCTTGGATTAGGGAGTTTGTGTTCTGTTGAAGTAATCTGTGGTTGGAAGAGTATGGGATTACTTTTCAGTGGTTGCAGATATGCTGCAATAATCCACAAAGACCTTGGAAAGAAGGCTAAATATTAAGGCGCCTTTTGCACTTTAGCTAGAAAGTAACTGTTCAACCCAGGGAATTACATTGTTAGTTAATACAAGTACTAATTATATGGTTTGTTGCTATAAGTGTAAGTCACAACCCAACTGTCCTTTCAAGTTGATGAAGATTGCTTTCATTAATCTGCTTAGAGTTTACTTGATGCTTTCTTCTGAAATTAAACACAAAAGTAGATTGATCTATTATATTTGGCCACTCTCTCTGAAACCGCATGGGTGGGGACTATTACTATGCTGACAAACGTGTGTATTCAATACAAGCATAATCTCTTCACAGTATAAAAAAGAAGGCCTGAATGTAACCAGCTACTGTAATGAGACCCTGCCAGGATGGGTGCATGATGTACTTGGCCACAATTGGGCTTGCTTCACTGGACAGAAGGTTTCTTCATCTTCTTCAGATGTTCATGTAAACCAGCTACCTCTCCAAAAACCTAGAGGAGGGTAAGCAACAGATATTTCACTGATATTTCACATTTGGCAACTGTGCTTCAGGTTTTGGCAGGTTTCTTCAACATGGTTCAATCCTGTGACTAGAGATAAAGTTAATGCCAGTGATAATGTTTGAATAAACCTCGAGTGTACAAAGATGGGAGGCTGTGCCAGTCACATCACACAGCTGCTCCTTCAGTCTGTGTCTTCCTGCATTTTCTGTTTAAGCCCAGCTCTAGAACTGGGCTGATTGAGGTGATTGTATCTAGCAAGTCTCAAATTTCAGAAGTTTTGTCTTGATCATATAGTTGTATAACTCCTCATTTCTGCCTGGTAGAAGGCTCTTCCAGAACTATAGCCTCCTCCACATTTAATTTGGTATGTGCTTTTATATTTCAGTCCCAGTCCTTTTATTCAGTGTACTGTTTTGTTTCTTGATTGCAGGCTTTCTAGCAGACGCTTTGTGCACAACTTTGACTTTGTAAATGCTATCAATAATTACCAGAAGTCCTGGAGAGCAACAAGATATGAGGAGTATGAGAATTTTTCTCTGGAAGAACTAACAAGAAGAGCTGGAGGTCTCTATTCCAGGACTTCACGGTACTGCAGCCTTTTGGTTTGCCATCAACAGCTGCAAAGAATGTGCTCAGCTTTTTGCTCGCTCTTCCTAGCTGTATTTTGGATTAAAAAATTTAGATGTTTAGTGTTTCAAGCCCCCTAGCTCACTTTCATGGAGTGCTTACTTTCTTGTTCATTTAACAATTCCTAACATGTACTTTCTCAAGCAGCTGAGACATGGAGTCATCTTCCTTTTAATCTTACCTTGCCTAGTAACCTCCTGGTGAACTCCTACATGCAGAGAAGAGGGAGTAGTCTTGAGTAGACAGGTGTGTGATATTGTGACCATCAGCTGCTTGCTTGCCATTATTGTCAGCCTCTGCATGGCTGTCTTCTTGGTTCTGCTAGTTCATAATTGCAATTAAAAAGCTGGGAAGTGCATTCCATTGTTAAACATGGATGAAGATTTTCTAAGGGAAGTCCTTGGTTACTGTGGCAACTTGTCTTGCCTGCGGACAAGGGTCCTCCATAATTGGAGTGGTTTCTCAGTTTCAGTGAAGTCACCCAGGGAGTATATTTAGGGTTTTGCAGGCCACATGACAGATTGGCAATAAGTATGAATATATGATCCTACATTACATCATTAATGTGAAAACTGGAATTATTCAGATTGTTTCCTTTCTTGATGGCTGCTTTTCCTTTGAGTTCTTCCATTTTCTGCTCTGATACTGCTGTGAGTGGACTGCTACAAATCCTTTCCAAGCTGTGTCGATTTTATGTTTTTTGAAGAACATAAGATGTAAAAATTGATTTGGATGGGAGTATTTCTATAGTTGCTGAAAGTTCACAACTCTGGTTAGGGCAAATACTTTAATCTGCTTGTAGATATTTCATAATACAGTTCCCTTTGGGAGGGATCTGAGTAGGTCTTATATCCTGTTTAAACTGATCTTTTGAGATAGGTGCTTACTTGGTGAAGACTGAGGCTACTTCAAATTCTTTAGTGTGAAACTATGAGGAAAAAGGATGGAATGTGACTGAGTGTTAACATGCTGTTTCTTTATTATTAATGTTACTTAAAAGTGTTTTTTTTTCTTCTCTTTAGGCCAAAGCCTGCCCCTCTAACACCTGAGTTACTCAAAAAAGTTTCAGGCTTACCAGAATCCTGGGACTGGAGAAATGTGAATGGTGTCAATTACGTCAGCCCTGTTAGGAATCAAGGTAAAAAATATATATATATTCATAAGTCTGAAATACACTAAAAAGGTTTTATCTTACTTGCATCGCATCTTGCAGTTGATATATTGCATCTTTACAGTGAGTAGCATCTGGAAACTTTGTGGAATCCTGGCTGACAGCACTACCAAAATAGAATGTTGTGGTTTTGGTAGTGCTGTTTTATTAGCAGTGTCTTTGGCTGAAGTAAAAGCCAACAACCACAGTGTCCTGCATAAAGACAGCTGTCAGGCTTTGTGTGAATAGTCTCAGTCATGGCCTTCTGTGTACTGACCGAATTATGTGCACTTCATTTTTTTTTTTTCTAATTTCTGCTGAGGACAAATTATCATGTAGCATTAATGGATAACTCACAAAAGTTGTCTTATCAGTTTGTGAACTTCAGCACTTTCTTAAATAGTTACTTGCAAGATGAGATGTAATTTGATATGAAAAGTATGTGTATGATGGATTACATATAACGTCCCATGTGCTCAAAATAGGTGTAAACATACACATAAACAGTGTCCTCTTCCATAGGCATTGTGATGTGAGATACTTTTTTTATTTCCCAATTAAATAGCTACATATTGATATATTCAATCAATGTATGCCTTCCCTGTTGTAGTAGATAACAGATTTCCACCTGCAACTGGGTAATTACCAGCAACTTTGAAAAGCAAAATGTGTGTTTATGTGGTGGAGAGGGAGGGGGTTACTTATATAACTGGACCTGCATCTACAGTTTAGTTCTGCTAAATCTGCCTGCTAGATTCCTGGTAGAAGAAGCATTGAAAGTCTTGTGGGAGTTCTAGATCACAAGCTGTCACCTCACATCACTGAGGGATGGCAACAGGAAATGATATAGTTCTGTACTCTCTCCTGATGTGAACTGCAAATGTCCTAAGAGCTGTTTCACTTTCCAAGCTGAGGAACACTCAGTCTGAAGCTTACTCTTTTCCCTATGCATTGCTGCAAGGTTTCTCTAAATTAGAATGTTCTGAGGCTTCCGGTAACAAAAGTGCCTGTGTTTTTTCTGTAATCTGAGAAACCATGCTGAGTGTATTAAATGTCTATGCAATATGCACTCTGCTCCATTAAATAAGGATTCTAGCCTTCAGGCTTTCAGAAAACAAACAAACAAAAAACCCCAACAACAGAAAAAAGTACCCACCAATTAAGTTCTGCTTATTGTAGATTGTGTGATTTTCTGAGGCACTGAGCTCTTGATTTAAAATGGTTATTAGGTGACTAATTAGAACATGATGTGATGGAAAAGACTATAAGCAGTAGGAAGCATGTTGTCTGGAAGATACAGAGAGAACTGTATGAATTAAAAAATCATGGTATTCCAGATGTCACATGATTGTGAAGTCACTGCTTTTTATCTAAGGATTTCAAATATAGCTTGTGAACTAAACCAGAATTAAAAGATACCTTTTTGTTCTTTGTATTATACATTGAGACATGGCAGGCTTCACACAACTACAGTTGTCTTCAATGGCAATTCTTACAGGCAGCTTATAGAGCAGTAATGGCATTTCAGCCAAGATGTGTATCTTCTTGAAGACAGCCCTGCCATTGCTTGATATAAAATTTACTGGGCAGAAGAGAAGAGAAACCTAAATATTTTGTTAGCCTTACCATGCAACTCCAGTTTCCACTAACTTGTGCAAACTTTTTGCAGATAAAAATGAGTGGAAAGTCTGGTCAGCTGATTGCTTCCTAGATGCTGCGTCTCCTCCTTATTATTCCTCAACATCAGCCCTTTCCTACAGAGAAAGTGGCATCTTATGTGGCTGAAGCTTTAATTGTGTCTGGAGGAGTGAATTTCTAGAAGGCCTCAGGGAAAACAGCTGAGAAGTTGACTCCCTGCTGTTAGTGTGCTTTGCACATAATGAACTGCATGAATACCCCTATGATCAGAGTTTTTTAAAAGACATGTTATGTATCTGTTCTTTTTATATGTAGCAACCACCCCAACAGCTTTCAGATTGAAACGGTTGCATTGATTGTATGTCAAAAACACAACAAAGTTTTCTGCAGCATGGCCCATTTTGGATGCTGTGACAATGGCACCTTTCACTACTTCAGCTAGCCCTGCTGTGCAAAAAGCATTCTTCTTCAGGCTGATTTTTGCCCCTTCTTTTCAGAGACGCATCTAATTCAGTGAAGGTGCAATTTCCCCAAGTCTTGCTTTTGTTATAGCTCTGCTTTTACACACCTACACAGTTCAAGAAAAACTACTTTGTTTTGTTCCTTAAGCCTCCCTCCTTTTCATAGCCCTGCAATTCTTGCCTTTCCTACTGTCAGGAAACAAAAGGAAATTGGTCACCGTGCTGACAATCAGATAAAATAGGACCTCATCCAAGTAATTGTCCTCTTCTGTGATGCATGTCATTCTACTTCTAGAGGTTTTTAATGTGCTACAAAAATTTCCTAGGTACTGAAGAGACCTAAAACTAGAAGCATTACTAAATTTTGTTATAGAAGTAGGAGACTTAGCTCTTTGCCAAGCAACAGAAGGGAAATTTAAGTGCCATGGAAAATCCAGTGTACAATTAGATGTCCTTGGGGAAGTAAAGGGAACTGGGTTGAATATACAGTATCAACTCTGTAGTTTATACCACTAGGCTCTTCTAAGTGAGTTATTTTGAGGTTGGTTTTAGAGGTTGAATGTTTTAACAGGAGATTACAGCACTAAATCCACTGATAGGTTGAAATAATCTAGAACAGTTTTGTCAGTGTTCACTTAAAGTAGTTCACTGCCCATCAGTGAAAGGGTTATAGTCTGAGGCAGTAGGTTGTGAGGCTTCTCTGCTGTGATATGGTCCCTCTAGATTCATTCAGGGTGAATAGCATGGATGTTAAACGATAGTGCTGAAAATTCCTGAAGAGTAGAATATAGTCTCTTATTCTGGAATAACTTGTTGTTGTTTATAAAACAAAACAGTTGCTAAAGCTGTTTTGAACAAAGCTGCTTACAGGCCTAAAAGGTAAATGTATGTTTAAAGTTCTTGCTCTGTCAGCTTTTCAACTCATAATTACTATGTTAGTCTGTCAGGTTTTAACTCTTGTCAGTGCAATCTAATCATACTGGTACCTGAATGCAGGTGACTCAACTTGTTTGTGTGACTGACTGCTCATGTAGTTTTGTGGTGTGGTGGTGGTGTTGTTTTTTATTCCTTTCCTTAGCATCGTGTGGCAGCTGTTATGCATTTGCCTCCATGGGCATGCTGGAAGCAAGAATACGTATTCTCACAAACAACACTCAGAAGCCAGTCTTTAGTCCCCAGCAGGTTGTATCTTGCAGCCAGTATTCTCAGGGTAAGTACACTGGTGCATACAAAGTTAACTTTTGGTAATAATATATATAATATATATAATAATATATAATGTATAATATTGCAGAAGTACGTTCAAAACTTACACACCTTTCTCTCACACGATTTTGTTCTGTTGTCAGAATAATCTGGCAAGCTATACATTATAGAACAGTTTTCTTTATTTTTCTGAAAGATGGTTAAAAATACACTGGAGTTGTCAGCCCACTTTGCTATTGGGGTTGACACTGGGCTGGGAATAGATGATCTCCATATTAAGGATGTTACTGGATTTTAAGTAGTCTCCATCCTCCTGGCCAATCTAAAGTGTTGGGCTGAAAATATAGCTAAGTTGCAGTGCATGCCTAGAAAGAAAGGAACCAAGTGTTCTGAAAGCATATTCAGAGAGAAAAGGAACATATGGGGAGGGGGGAGATGAGCAAAAGCAGTGACTAAGGCTTTACATTTTCAGAGGAGAGTACCCATGCTGTAACAGCTTTTTTTTGTAGTGCATAATCAGCTGCAGTTCTTATGTCAGGAGCAAATCCTTGAGGAGGTGGTCCATGTATTAGCAGGTTCCCAATACAGTTCCCACTGTGCTTTGAGTTCTCTTGTGTGTAATTTAGAAAGCTAGCTATAGCTAACTGGAATATTAGGATAATTGGAGGCACTTGCAGCTTGTCTTCAGTACTGTAATCTGAAGGTATTCCAGTGTTTGAGTGGGAACATCATATCAAATAATTTTCCAAGGGAATAACCAGACATTTTTTGTTTAGGTTGCGATGGTGGCTTCCCATACCTCATTGCTGGGAAATATGTCCAAGACTTCGGTGTGGTGGAAGAGGACTGCTTCCCTTACACAGCCCGAGATTCTCCATGCTTGTTCAAGCGCAGCTGTTATCACTACTACACTTCTGAGTACCACTATGTTGGTGGTTTCTATGGAGCCTGCAATGAAGCCCTGATGAAACTTGAGCTTGTTCTGAATGGGCCAATGGCTGTTGCCTTTGAAGTTTATAATGATTTCATGTTTTATAAAGAGGGAATCTACCATCACACTGGGCTGAAGGATGACTTCAACCCTTTTGAATTGACCAATCATGCTGTCTTGCTGGTAGGCTATGGTAAAGACCCCAAAAGTGGTGAGCAATTCTGGATCGTCAAGAACAGTTGGGGCACCTCATGGGGAGAAGACGGTTACTTCAGAATCCGTCGTGGCACTGATGAATGTGCAATTGAAAGCATTGCAGTGGCTGCCACTCCTATTCCAAAGCTATAAACGCAGAGGTCTTCATTGAGTGCCTTTGAGAAGGAAATTCTTTTATGAGAACGTACCAATTTTTAGAGAACGGTTAAAATCCATTCTCTAGCTTAAACAAATGAGCTTTAATGAAATTTTTCAGACTAAAGAAAAGAGTTTTGCTAGGTGAGGATGCTGAACTGTGTACTGTAGGCTTCCTCTCTGGAGTCTAACAGTGGATCACCTAGAATGCAGCTGGCATTTTGTTAACAGTGGTGATAATTATTAATCACAGGATATACATTTTCCTGTCACCAGTTACTTTTGTTTTTCTTCTTTTTTGCCATGGACAATCTTGAACATCACAGGAAGTGCTGTGATAATCTGTAACTACTCTGAAAGGACACTGTAGTGCCTTACTTCTCAGAAATCATGAAGTCACTGCAGTTCAGAACTGAAGTGTGCGTTGGAGAGGGAATGGGCAATTCTGCTGATTAAAGGGAAATTTTAAAGCTTTAAGTGTCCTGCAAAGGCTGCAAGTCAAACCCTTATGATGCTGAAAATCAATTCTGCATTTTGGCCTGTTACTGTATGCTCCAGTTCTGGATTTTATTCCTGTACTTTGCAATTGATCATCTCAGAGTCCAATAAAAATTACCCCACACCTATAGTTGTTTGTACTTGAAGTAGTTTTGAACTTGTCAATAACTTTTTGCTTTGGTAGTATGTATAATGACTGGGATGGAGAGGGAAAGGATGGATGAATTACAATCATCCACGTAAAGCCAAGATTCTTACTGCTATGTCAGGTAAGCTTGGCAGTGCCAAACAAGGTTATCTAGGAGATGGGTAGTCCTTGCTGAGAAAACTGGCTAGATTCTCCACTAATGCTGCTTTTACATCCCTCCCTGCTCATCTCTTGTTATTTCTCAAATATGCAGGGAAGAAGACTAGAACTGAGGGGCGGATGGGAATTGGAACACTTAAAATGAGCCATTAGTTTCTAGGTGAAATTGGTACTTTGTTATTGCAGCAGTACTTGGCTTTTGCTGCTCACAGGAGTAAGTAGGAGTGTTCCAGAAATGAGATCTAGTAGAAGAATGTGTGGAAGAAAATTTCAATAATCTGCTACGGTATTTTGTATATAAAATATATTCAAGGACATGAAGAACTCTAAATGGATGAAGTGTCTGTTAGTGATCAAAGTGTCTCATTTAAATTAGATGGGAAAACTCCTTTTTACTTCAGTTTTCCATGGAGACAACAGTCTCCAGGATAACCTAGTGCTGTTTGGTTTGCTTTAGCTGGAGTGTGTTTGTCAGTGGGGAAGGAGTGGGTCACTTTCAACTTGCTCCTTCCTGAAAGGGTTATTTGATGATGCTACAAACTGAGATGCCCTGTGATGACTTAATCCTGTAGTAGTGGCTGCAGGTGTGAGGCTACATGGTTGTCTCACTAATGTTTACCTGAAATACACAACCAGGCATGGTGGCATGCTTTCTCTTGTGCTTCTCTCTAGACCAGACCTTTCCCTGTTCATAGGGAAAGTGCTGGTATGGGAACAATAAGAAAATTGTTCCTGAAGCATAAGAGGCAATGCTGCTGTCTTCTTGCCTTTTGTGGAGCGTGGGGATGGATGGTGGGGGCATATTTTCCTAGATAACATATGCACAGTTTGTCCCTGCTGTGTTACGGTGCATAACAATGGTGTGATAGTTTATGTGCTGGTGAAGACCTCTCAGTAAACTGCCTCACATCAGTCTGGGGATTGATTTGAGTTACAGTAATGAAACTAAAGCTGAAAATTGCTTGGAACTAAACAATCAGGGATAGAAGAAATTGTGTCTGTTTTTGTTATGAGAGACAACAGTGCTGGCTGCACTGTAATGCCAGCAGCATACTGCCTGCTACGTTGGTATTACAGCTGCACAGCTTGACCTAATTTGGATGACTGCTTTTCTATACATAAGTAGCTATGTTAACATGGATATAAACTCTTGTGAGGTATGAAGGGTGATCTGCTGCATATAAGTGATCTTCAGGCTTATTCTGTCACCTGTGATTGCCTGCAGTTTCACTACAGGGGTACAATGCATTTTGAATATTGATACTTGAATATCAAATGCATTCAGAAGTGTCTATTAATAAGCAGCTATCTTCATGAATTTTGCATGGATGTGCTAGGTTCTTAGATTTCTTTTACATCTCTAGTGCTGTTTTGAAGATAAGCTTCAGAACAGATACAAAAGATCGGTCATCCTTATTAGTTTTATAATCCATCAACCATTAGAAAACTAGATCTTAATTAACACATTATCACCAAGCTGCTGCTGACACTTGTGGCACTAATACAAAGACATGCTGTTCACCTTGATTCATGTTAGCTACATCTTCTAAATAAGATTATGTTCTTTCGTTAGAAATTTCTGTCTATCACTCCTTGTGTGTGGCAGCTGTGCTGGTGTTAACATGAGGTTGGGAGAGCTCTCAGAGCTGTCTGTCACCATCACTGCCACCAACAGCTGTCATCAGATGTGCTTGTTCGCCTCTGCCTGCCTGTGTATGTGAATGTCCCTGTTTTCTGTTTCAAAGTTGCATGGAAAAATGTCAAGCCAGCAGCTCGACAGAGCTGTCTATGTGGCCCACATGGCATTTGGATTCTCAACTTTTGTTTGGGATTGTGAGGCCAGGCATAGAAGCTGCATCATGGAGCCAGATGCTGAAGAGCAGGCACGTTTTCTTCCCAGGGGCCAAAAGAAATGCAGCTGCAAGGATTAATAAAACTTTTTTAACCATAGAAATTATAGAACATCCTTGGCACGCTGGGTTGCAAAGAATAAATCCTACTGGTATCTTTGTGTTGTCAGAAGTAGAGAAGTGTGGGTAAACTTGGCTATAAGTACAGAAGACTGCAAAAACCATGCTACCTAAAAAAATGGAGAGGTACAGGTCTCTGCAACTTCACCTTTTCTAAGAGGTGGTAGTTTGTTCAGATGGTTTCTATGAGTGATGTGTTAAATGGAGTAGCTTGAAATGAGAAACAAAGTGTCACATTGGAGAATAATTGCACATTTTTGACAAATGTGTCTTGCAGTGAACAAGTAGGAGCCCAATCTATTTAACTTATGAAAAAGAAGGTTAATAGATAATGTCGTGGTTGATAAATACTTTCAGTGAAAACTGAGCTGATCATCAGCTCAGCAAATGTCTTAAAAATTCAGTGGTTTGAACCTGGATATGTAAAAAAGGATGGATAAACTTTAGCTGTTTGGCAGCAAGTATAGTGAATACTGAAAACCTATTGAAGGCCATGGTGGCGTCTCCATCTCTGGAGTTGGGTCACTGTAGTTCGAGTGCTTCCCCTGGAACAAGAACTGCACTGGGGAATCTGCTTATTAGTATCTGGAGGAGACCTTGCCAGACCATAATAATTCCTTGCAGTGATCTGAGGACATGAAATGCAAGGTGGCTTTTAGCTTCCAAAGTTGCCTGTCTAACCTGATATTACTTGCTGTATCAGAAATGACAGAAGAGGCTTTTTCCTAGATTTACTTAAACTGCTAAAACTGGAGCTAAGAGTTTTAGGAGTTTTATAGATCCAAGGGTCTGGGGAAGAAGAGGAAAATCATCAAGTGCACCAGTGGATATTATTAAAATAGCAAACCTGGGAGAATACGGTACTCTGATAGCTTCTCTTTTCTCTCCTTTAATGAGTTGCACTCAAATCTGTTGCTCTCTTTCCACCGTTGCTGGAGGCTTTAGGAACTTGTTTGTAAAAAGAAGTTAAAACTATTGGACTGCTTCAAAAGGTTCCCCTGTTAATGTAGGACTTAGTATGACCTTCAAGAACATTAATTTGTATACATCAACTAATTGGGTTTTGACATATTACTTTCTCAATCCTTACATTTAAAAAGAGGCAAATTTATTATTATTTTGAGATGTGAAAAAGTGGAATAACAAAACATTTTTTCAGTACTCTCATTCCTTTACTAAAATTTCCAGTCTTTCTTATCCTTGACAATCACTGCCCTGCCCTCCCGAGTGTGACTTTTCTCACTAAATCATACATTGCTTAAGAAAAAAAAACATTGCTTCTGAAAAACCATATCTACCATATGTTATAATTCTCTTTAGGACATGAAAGCTGGATGTTATGGGTATCATGTGATAACCAAAAAAAGAGGTGAAAGCTTTGACTACAGTATGACATAACAAAATGTACTTGCCTACCCCTTCTACACTGTTAGTTTTAAGCAAAAAGGCTCTCACTTTCCTTGGCTGAGACCCAGGGTATGTTGTGTGATTAGAAGAGTCAGTGAGTGCAGTTTGAGGAAGCTGAGGTTTCCATGCTGGTTGCTATGGTTTCTAGAAGTGGATGTAGGCTGAAGCAGTGCATAAACATGTGTGTGCATGTTTAGGTTTCAAAAACAACAAAAAAGAATTACTAGTGACCCACAAAATTAAATTGCAGGTTTCTTGTCTACGTGATCAGGGTTAGAAGGGACCTTTAAGACCATCCAGCTCCAGCCCCTGCCATGGGCTGGTTGCTTCCCACCAGCTCAGGCTGCCCAGGGCCCATTCAACATAGCCTTGAGCACATCCAGGGATGGGGCACCACAGCTTCTCTGGGCAACTGTGCCAGGTCCTCACTGCCCTTATAATAAATTTATTTCTAACAACTAACTTGAATCTACCACTTTTAGTTTAAAGCCATTCCTCCTTATCTAATTGCTATCAGACTGTGCAAAGTCAGTCTCCATTTTGTTATAAGCTCCCTTTATATATTGAAAGGCCTCAGTGAGGTCTGATCAGAGCCTTCTCCAAGCTAAACAACCCTCAGCCTTTCTTCTTAGGAGAGGTGCTCCAGCCCTCTGATCATCTTCATAGTATCATAGTATCGTGCGAGTTGGAAGGGACCTTAGAGATCATCGAGTCCAACTCCCAAATGTTCATGAAGTCCTTCTCTGCAGGGCTGCTCTCAATGTGCTCTTCTCTCAGTCTGAATGCTTGCTCCAGGAAGTACATAGGATTCCCTAAGATGTTTCCAACCTGAGTATCTCAGAAGAGTTAGTCTTCCTGAAAGTAGATGTTTTGGGACCACTGAGATGCCTTAACTTCACCTGGAAACCAGAGTACCAGAAGCACCAGCCTCCTGGCTTTTGGCTTGCTGTTCTGCCATTCTTGTTCCTGGTTCTTTTGTGAGCCCCACTTTTGCACTGCACTTTCAGTTTTGGTAGATCTCATGGGCTGTCAAAATGGTGGCCCTATCTTGGGAACTTTTCATCTCAGTCTGTAACCTTTTAGGCATAAGCAGCCTTGCTCAAATAGCTGAATATTTGTAAATAGGGGAAGGACAAACTCTGCATCTGTACTTTACTATCACTTTGCACAAGGATTGCCTTCTAAATCTCATACGTTAATAAGGTTGTTGAGGATGTGAATTCTATCTCTCAGTTGTGTTTCTACCTCCTTTCTTGAAGCCCTCTATTAACCTTGGGATTATACGTGCGGGTTTAAATCAGTAGGATAATAACTGCAGGAAATGACATCCAGTTGTATGTATGCTGGGAGGGAATCAATTACAAGAAATGGACTAAAAGGCCAAATCAAATACATAAAACATGGCAGTGGGATGATAAAATATAACCAATGCAATGCTTTTGTTTTCCGCAGAGTTTATCTATTTTTTGTGTGTTGCCTGAGGAAAGAAATAGAAATAGGGTGATTGCATCTTTCTGACTGCTGGGGGCTGATTTTTCAGCTGCGACATTGGGAAGTTCATCTTTTTCCTTTTTAATTAAAGAGGCTGGTGAAGCAAAACTTAATGTCATCTCTCTTACCCATTTGGATTGCATATATTTGTAATAGCAGCATTATTTTTGCTCTAAATGGAAAATGAATGGTACTGACTGGGTGTGGAAACACCAGGAGGGACAGCGGGGGATGAGCTATAAGGAAGGCAAGTGCTGGCAGCACATTAGTTGTCACTGCATTGAGTTCTCAGCACATCTGCATCGAGTCCTTCAGGATACATGGAACTGGTCACAAACGGCAACATAGAAGAGGTGACGATTGGGGAAAAAAAGAAAGACATCACACCTTCACTGAGGTAATGTTGAGAAGAAAAGGACAAAACTTTCTAAGCAGTAGCATCCAGGCAAGAAGACCAGATACTTTAATAGGTAATCATTGAATCATAGAGAGATTTGGGTTTGTAGGGTGCTTAAAGATCCTATATCATCTCCAACACTCCTGCTGTGGGCTGGGATGCCTTCCACTAGACCAGGGAGCCAAATCCAGTCTGGCCTTGAACACTTCCAGTGGTGGACATTCAGTTTCTGGGCAACCCGTTCCAGTGCTTCACAGAGGTGGGACAGAATGGGGAAGGCCGAAGTTCACAAATGACTATTTTCAGATCTCAAAACAGTACTTCGTCTAAAACCAGCAGCTGAAAGCTAGTCTAAGAAGGATGAGGAGATTATGAAGGTTGAGTTACTGGCATGCCTTTCCTTCCTGTTGCTTCAAGGAAACCTGGCTGAAGCACAGGTATGTGTGAGTATAGGTATACAAGCTATCTGAACATACATCATGACTCTTGTGAGAAGGCAGGTGTGACAGTATTACTCCATGTTCCAAAATAAAAACACTTTCCCCTTGATAGATCTTGCACTGAGCTATGCTCCACTGCTGCTACAGTGAAGCAATGTTAATTACTACAAAATCTCCGGCTTAAGAGTTCAGCTACAGGTCTCCAAGTACAGCCCCTTTCCTGAGCGTTAATTTCAGTGGTGTTTTGATCCTGTGAATGAGCAGGAATAACCTCACTCCCAGCTGCCTTTCCCCTGACAGCTCCATGTCAGGTCCTGTCGCTGTCACACAGAGCAGAGCTCAGCGCTGCCCTCCGCTCCCTGTGAGGAGCTGCAGCCGCCATCAGGCCTCCCCTCAGCTCCTCTGCTCTGCTACGGCTTGAATGGTGGCTCCTTTGGGAAAGGGGCTCCTCCAAATGGCTCCTTCAGGAACGACACATGAGTTGCCTCTTCTGGGATGGAGGAGCCCCCAGAAGCAGCAGCGAAGGGAGATCTTTGCGTGTCTGAAAGCAGAGGGACCATTTCAGAGCAAAAACTTCAATGTAACCTGGCTGGAATACACCAGGTGAAGCTCAGCCTGTCTTATAGAGAGACCACTCTGTTAAACCTTCCATTAAGTAAAACTGTTTGCTGCTTTTATAAGAAATACTTGCTCCAAGAAGGAAATGGCTTCTCTCAGTGTTTGACATTTGTGGCACTCTTTTGCAGCTTGTATCTCAAAGACAACAGAAATGTTTAATCGGAACAGGTTATTCCTGTGTCTGTGTGGGGCAAGAGACAAAAGATTTGGAAACACAGTATGGTTTTTAGTTGCATTAATGAAAAATGAGATCCTGATTCTGGCTAAAAAGACAGTAGGAATGAATTGGGATTTTTGCTATGTTACAAATATATAAATATATTAATATTTAAGGCTGTTTTATATTTAAAGTGCCTGTAACTGGACATGCAATCAGATCACGGCCTTAGATCCTCATACAAGTGAAATGCTGTGGCAATACACTCGCAATATGTTTGAAAAGTGGCTTTTTCTTTTAAATTAACAATAGTTGCTGACCTACTTGTGCACAAAAATGTACAGAATCGCTGTATTTTCTTGGGAAGAAAATGGGGAACAACGATTGTTTGTTTGTTTGCTTTTCCTAGAAAAACCAGCCCTCATCACTGCAGGTAGAAAGCAATTTATTTCTTTCTTGACCTTTCTCATGAAAGGAGCAATAATAATTTCAGTCATTCCTGTGAACGGCAGTGTGATGTGTGCCCAAAAGGTAATAGGTGCACAACTGAATATGTTTCTGCAGCTCTGCATTGTGTAACAAGGACAGAGGTGGCTGCTTATTTAGAAGTTCTCTAAACTGAGTCATTACTGTTGTTGCATTACATTTGTGTGTTTTTCTCTAACATATGAACACTGGAGGTGAGGCTCTGAAAAGACACAGTAAACATCAGTAATGACTGGGTACTGCTATGTCCATCTGTGATTCTACATTTTGAATAACAGTGGAAAATGCTTGAATACACTGAGGTGAATTTCTGCTAAAGGTAAGTTGTCACTTACTTGGAAGAAACCAGGACCGACAGTCCAGGAAACTATGATTTTCCAGCACTTTATTCTCAGGCAGATAAATGCTACTTACAGTGAAGTAATCCTGACTTCCTGACCTATGTTACTGATGCCAGTGCACTCCCCAGGCTGCCAAACACCAGTCTTAGTGAGTAGAGGGCAGGATTTGTCCTCCCTGTTTGGGCAGATGGATGCCCATGGGTAGCAGAACTTCTTAAGCATCCCAGATAAATATTGCCCTCACTACTGGCTGTTTAGGCACAACTTCTATGCTTTTCACAGGTGTTTTCAGAATTAAGGGTTATTTTTATTTATTATTCTCATTCTAAACTGTGAGGGCTGCTCCAAAAGTAATACCTTCTATTTTATTATGTTGGCCCGTGACATCATAGGCACGTGTTGTTGGTATGGCAGTAGGGACTGAACCTCCCCACCAGTATTCTGTTATGTTTTGTTGCTGTGTGACAGATGGCAGCAATTGCATTCTGACAAATGGTGTCTGACATAAAAGTGAGTATGAAGCAAAGGTGTATCACTGAATCCCTCCATGAGAAAAGAAAGGCACCCATTGGCATTCATCAATACTTGCTGAAGGTTTTTGGAGACCTAACAGTGGATGTGTGCACAGTGAGGCAGCTGGGTGGTGCATTTCAGCAACGATGACAGTGGGTCACTTCCACTGGTGCAGGTTTTTATGTGTGCAGCATGCAGCTCTTGCTCATCATTGGCAAAATTGCACAGTTAGTTGTGGTGACTATGTTGAAAACTAGCATTTTGTAGCTGAGAATTTGCTCTGTCAGATAGTGTAATTGTGCTCTTTGTGTCTGTTGTAGTTTCCATGAAAATAAATAGGAGGAATTACTTTCAGAGCAACCTAGATATTTTCCTAGATAACCTGTAGTTGGAGTTTATAATAATTTTTGCAGGTCTGTCCTTTTCTGTTGACTTTGTGTACAGCTTGGTTTGGATCAGTATTTGCTTTATAAAACCTGTCAGCAGGATCTCAGGAAAAGGAAGCCACTGGCACTGGTCTCCCCAGACTGCTCTATGGTGCTATAAGACACCACAGAAATGACCAGAAAAGCTACCCGTAATCCCACAGAAACCAAACACTACATAAAGAAATTCCGAGCAGAAGTAGCAGAGAAAGGGGACTGGTGCAGACATAACAGCCCGATTCCTTACCATCTCTACATGACATTTTGCACAGATAAGTTGCCCAGCATAATGAAGGGTTTTAGAGCCCCCACACTACTGCTAATTTTCATGGCCAGGAATCTCCTAATTAATCATCTTCCTGTGCCGACTTGATTTTGAGCCTCTCCAGACATAACATGTAACAGCACTGAAGAATGAATCTGACCTGAATGCAATACAAACTTCTGTTAACAAATTCACTGCACCAATAATCTGATTAATTCAGCGTAACAGTCAGCTATTGAACTCCACAGCTCTCAAATTCATCTGACTACAAGGCACTGTGGATACTTAATGTTTTCTATGCAGTACTCCAGACCACACAGAATCAGGCTCTCCAGACATTCATATTTTGTGTCAATTATTATGGAGTCCATTCCAGCATGGTAACACTCTCTTGGAGGCTTTTCTTTGCACACCATCCCCTGTGAGACAGTTACTGCAGGAGACAAAAGAAGCAAATAGTATTGCAGCTGACCGTGCTGTATGAATAAATTGCCTCTTCCTGTGAGTGTAGTTAAACACTGGAGCAAGTTACCTGGAGACTGGAAAGTCTCCAGCCCTGAAGAAACACAAAACCCAACTCTACATGGTTCTAAGCACCTTGCTATCACTGACTTTGTTCTGAGAATGGTAGTTGAACTCAGTGACTTCCAAAAGTACCTTTTCACCTCAGCAATTCTATGATCTTGTAATATTTTAATGAACAGCAAATGTGACATACAAACTATATCTTTGACGAACCCTGTTTGAATATGCAACCTTGTATGAAGATGGGGACTCAGTCCTCAATGGAAATCTTTATGCCAATGTGTATTCATTTCAGATCTATCTTTATACATGTTCCTGCACATAAAGTCAGCAGTGCTATGTGTGCACCATAAGAGAATGATCACCTCCAAGAATCAGACTTAAATCAATGTGGAATCAGAAATTCTGCCGATGTGGCTCATCTGTATTCTAAAAGACAATGCTGTCCTGTTGAGGACACAGTAGACAAACTTTCTTCTTTAGACTGCACCCATCTGTAGCACTGCAGCTGTCCTCTCTTCATAACACAATTAATCACAATTAATTCACAGTAACTGGAGAGAGTTGAAACTGCTATACTGTCAGGTTGACCCAGATTTTTTGTTGGTAGCTCCGAAGTAGCAATTCTACAGATAATGTGACAGTTAAGCCTACAACCTCATTGAGTGCTCTTACGCTTTGCTTTTGACTCTGAGGCACAACAGTTTGTTTGGAACTGGCACATTTAGGACTAATTCTGTGCTTTCATTGCCATTTAACCTCAGGGAGAAGCTATTTTTCTTTTCCCAGAGTATTGCTGATGCCTATTATAAGATTTTATCCATGGTAGACATTGTGCTCCCTCTTGTTATTGTTCTTTTTGAGTTACCCTGCGTTCATGTATTCCCAGGTGATTGCTCAAATGTGCTTGGTGTAAAACACACTGCAACCCATCTAAGATTTTGCTGCAGGCTCTGAAGGGTATACCTCAGCTTTCATTTTATAAGGTTGTTGTGTAGATTTTTTGTGAGAATATAAAAAAAAGCCTCACTCAATACAAATTCTTCTTAGAGGGTATTCAGGCAATCATTTTTGGTTCTTGCTTTGAGATCTGACTTTGCAGAATCCCTAGTGCTAGAAACAGGTTCCACTGTTCTTGGGTGCAGATTTCCTCAAGCAGTGACTCATACCTGTCCAAGAATTTTTAAAGGCATTGTAACTGCTAGATGGAAAGTTTTTAGCTGTTTTTTGAGAGGTGTTGTTCCTGAGATAAATCAGAGACTGCTAGAGACAATTTGTGCCAGACAGAGACTCTTGTTTTTTGTTGGACAGCTGGGGCATAATTCTCAGGAAGCAGAATTTGGGCATGCCCATATTATGCTATGGATAGAGCGCTGTCAGCTGTGATATAGACTGGACTTACAATGAGTGAGAATAACTGAGCGCAAAAGATAAAATAACTTGGCGTCTAATCATCATAGCAAGCTAAAGGGTATTTCCATTGGTTGCATAAATATTGTTTAGATATTCCCTGAGAGTTCTTTCCTGATGAAGTGTATTTTCTGCTAAGTTAATTATAAGTTAGGAAGATCATAATTTAATCAAAGGGGAGCTCTAGCCATGTTTGACAGGTCAATAACCGTTCCACTATGGGGTGGCATGTTTGATAAGTCAATAGTAATTTTAATCAGGGTAACAATTGGAATGGAAGAAAGGAAAATGCAAACTAATTGTACCCTTTTAGTCTAAAATAAAACTGGGGGTAATGCACCATTTTGTTAAAACTATCTATTTATCAGTACGGATTTATTCTTGTCATAATTAACCATTCTTCTAATGAAGTTAGTGAATATTTTGTGACTGAACTGAGGGAAACAAGATATTAATAAAAGATGAACTGTCTTCTGTGTAGCCAGCCACTTAGCATTTGATCCATACCCTAGGATTAATTGGGGTGTGAAAAACTGGCAGAAATCTGTACTGAATTGCAATGTTTCATATCAGGTTTTTTGTTGTATTTTGTTGGTGGTAGTGGTTTTGTTTGTGTTTAAAGAACTCAGTAAGATAATCTTCTAACATATGAATTTTTATGTGTATATGTATGTGTGTAATATGTATATACATACGTAGGCATATATATGTACGTCATATCTCAGAATCTTTCAAGGCATTCAAAGCTAACAGGTATAACTGTAATAGCTGTGATATGAAAAAAGCCAATTATTTAAGCACAAATATTTGTAATAATATAATAATACAGAAATATTTAAAATCAATTTCCTCTGTCAAAAACTATTACCTTGCGGTTTTAATATTGTCATTTTATAACAGGCCTGGTTCTTAGTCAGAAGTGAAGGTTTCTGTGGTATATGTTGCACAAAGATAAGGAGTGATAAACTCCAGGATGCAGCCACATTGTCCTTGACTCCTGTCAATGTAATTGGACCCTCAATTTTATCATTTCTTCCAGAGAAAAAGCTTGCTACTAATGTCAGGGAAATAGTGAAACATACAGTGATGATTATTGCTGTAAAATGAGTGGAGTTTTATGCTATTGTCAACATATAGAAATTCCTTGAGTATTATTATTTACAATGGAGGTGTACTGAGTTTGCACAAATTCCTTCAAATTAAAACAGAGCATTGGTATACTTTACTAATATTAGTACGGGTATTAAAACAGAGGTAGCACAGTGTGGGATGACACTGTTGTTGCAAATAGAATTGTAGTTAGGGAATATAAAAATCATAGAATCATAGAATTGTTTGAGTTGGAAGGGACCCTCAAAGGCCGTCTAGTCCTACCCCCAGCAATGAACAGGGGCACCTACAGCTTGTTCCAGTGCTCAGAGCCCCATCCAGCCTGACCTTGAGTGTCCCTAGGGATGGGGCGACACCGTAACTGTGGGCAAAACAAAACAGCATGGAATCACATTGTCATGAAGGGTATTTTTGAATTATTACTTATATTTTATATTTACTAAAACTTAACATGCATTTGTTTACTAGAGGAAACACAGACAACCAAAAATATAATCACTAAGGCATCAACTAAATCCAGGGTATGTTTGTTTACCTGTTCTTGTTGCCTGAAGGTTGTTGAACAACTCAAAGTAAGGCCCAGAGTCACCATCAGGTTCTCCCTGCTTGATGAGTCACTGTGTCAGCTGAGCTATGGTAACTACCTACCTGTGGGTGGCCAATGCAAACTAATATGGTTTTAATCAACTGCCCTCAATATAGTCTCAGGTTAAGACAAGACAGAGAACGTGATACATGTTCCAGGCTGGGTACACTTCCCCGGGACAGCAAATCACTGAGTTGTAGTAACCTGGTTGTGTGCCTGGAGGGATCAGACTGTGTTGTCAAACAGGTCTTGAAGTGAACATTTAAGACACAACCAGCCTGAACTGTCTGACTTGCTCGATGGCAGTGCTTGTCATTCCTTCAGCAGAGCTGTGCAAACAAGCAGTAGATCCATACCTTTCTGTTCTGCTGCCTTTAGATGCCAATGAAGCCAAAGCAGTATGGAGACAGCATTTAGGAGGTGGGAAAAAACCCATCTCAGCAGGCTTCTGTAAATGACGTCTACAAACTGGCACTGGCACAGGCTGCCCAGAGAAGCTATGAATGCCCCATCCCTGGAGATATTCAAGGCCAGGTTGGATGGGGCCCTGAGCAGCAAGATGGCAATTCGCACATGGCAGGGGTTTGGAACTAGATAGGCTTTAATGTCCCTGGATACTTGAATAGATCTGGATACTCAATATGTGCTTCTAATTAACTCAGCAAAAACCATTTCTCTAAAGGTAGTGGAGCCTTCAGCATGCTCAGTCCACATCTGAATGTCTCACAAAACACCTCACCTGTGGCCCTACCACCATCCTCAATGGTGACCTTGATCCAGCCTATGAGGAGCTCATTGTACCAGGGCATCGCTAGGGCCAAGAATCTTGGCTTGTTCAAAGAACTAGAAACTTAAATAATGTGATTATTCAGAGTTATTATAGCTAATGCTAACAAAAACTTTGGAAAGGAGGTAAAGCCTCATGCTCCTGGGTGTAGGCCAATCTCTAACTAAACTTACTAATAGCATAAGACCTTGGGGCTGATTACCTAGTTAATATCTGCTCACAGCTGGGTTTCATGCACTGGACTCCATGTATTGGCATAACAAAGAAGGATAAAAGATATTACTGTAAATTCAGCCTCATCCAAAACACCAATTTCTTAATTTCCTATGTTGCTAATCTCTCTGACTCTGTTCTTTCTTAACCTTCAAGACAGGACTCTGCAGCTTTAGGAAAGTATTGTAAGCCCTTGGAAATGCTTGGCCATCAGATACTCCCTCAAAATGGCAGTGGTAGGAAGTTAGAGACACATCTTGCACTGTAGCAGGTAGCAATGATAATAGTATGAATCACACAAAGGCAGTAGCTGGTTGCAGTGAAGTGGTTTGTGTCTCAAATCACAGCCTTTAATGATGTCTCTGGCTAAGAAGGATAACCCCTTTGTAATTTTCTATCCAAACAGAAGTATAGAAATAACAGGGGTCTTTATTCGCTTGTTTTGAATGAGATTTTGTCTTACTGAAAAAACGTCTGTCAATAAAAACAGAAGTTTCAAGGAAAAAAGAACTCCTCGGATTACACTTTTTCATATTTATGTGTATATACAAAAAGTTGAGTTTAATGATTGATTATAAAACATTGCATAAGTTTTCCTAGTGGTACTCTGAACTCTTAATAAAATCCATCTTTTTGGATAGGTGACAAATTCCTAATGCCATTTCAGTACATATTTGGATGAGAACTCCATTAAGGAGTATTTCAGTAATCACAGAATATATTTTCATGTTCTCATTGTCATCAATAATGTAAAAATCCTTCATGGATGAGTTTCACACAATATTAAAATCTGGAGGGTTTGCTATCAAAACTGTTGAAAGATCAAATGCCTTTAGGCAACAAAGGGTGAAGGTTGCCAGAAAAGCTGCTAATTTCAATTAGAAATCATCAGTGCAATTTTCACTTAAAAGATAGGGTCAATCGTGTCAATGGAATGATTTTCTCATTGTTTTTAATTGCTTGCAGGTTTGATATAACTGAATTTGGAAAACAGAGAACTGTTAGACACTGGCATTCATACGCTCTAATGCTGTTATGCTTTTATAACTTCTGATTATCAGTCATGGGATAAATCTTCCAGATTTTTTTGTGTTTTAGATTCCTGCAGCACACACAAAAAAACCTCCAAAGCATGAGCTTTGTGCTGCGTTCAGCCAATGTGAGCATGCTGATATGTACAGACAGATGATCACAAATTATTATGTTAATGCAATTTAAAAAATATTTATCTGTTATAATTGAGTTCATGCAGCCCTCCTGGAGTGGACACATGTAAAGATGCTTCATATTGTTACAACTGCCACTTCTATTATTACCAGTTCATGAACAATGACTTATATTGATTAAAAACAAATCACATCTGAAGTTAAAGCAATACAGCTTTAACTTTTACACTGTAATGGAAGCATGGCATCCTGCAAGGAGATTTCTGCCCTGCTGCAGTGACTAGCATTTAAAACCTGTCTAGAAGTGAGGAGATGCAGTTAATTATCACTAAGAAGACAGTGATTAAAAAAAATAATAATAAAAAAGCAAGCAAAACTAGAGCACAGTAGAAACACTTCTAATGAGGGGTGAAACAGGGTCCAGGACTGTGACACTGATTTTCCTGCAAAGTTTTCAGCAGGCAGACTAATCCCAGACACACCTCGTGCTGCCCTTTTCATGTGTGTACCTCCTAAACTTTCTGGGAGACTTTTCTCTCCCCAGCCCTTTGCTTCCTCCATCTCATGGGAGGGCTGCCTGCAGGATCTGGTGATCCTGCTTCCGCACAACGCCAAGCAGCCTCCACCTCCTTCCCTGCTTCCCTCCCCAGCTACTCACTCCCTCTCTCCCCTCCGGCTGGCAGGATTCCTGGGGCAGAGCATGCAATCAGTTCGCAGGGAGCAGCTGCAGCAACAGGAAAGATGCAGAAGCACAACCAAAAGGAGCACCTCTACAAGCTGCTGGTGATTGGGGACCTGGGAGTGGGCAAAACTAGCATCATCAAGCGCTATGTCCACCAGAACTTCTCCCCCCACTACCGGGCCACCATTGGGGTGGACTTTGCCTTGAAAGTCCTCAGTTGGGATGCTGAGACCGTGGTACGGCTGCAGCTCTGGGATATTGCAGGTAAGTACAGAAGGGAACCCTGTGCCCAAACCAAGTAGAGATTATAGACAAAATAAAGATCTGTATTTGTTTGTACCAGTCTTTAAATTGCCTTTGTGGTGAGAGGAGAGAGAACTTTAAGGTAGCTTGAGATTTTGGAGTTGCCGTAAAGCCAGCAGATGCATAAACAAGGGATGTCAGAGCAAAACTTGTCCTTCCTGATTTGTTTCACAAGCCCTCAGACCTGTATGGGGACATGGACGCCTCTCTCCAAGTGCCCTGACTTTTCCCTGCAGCTGCCACATCATTAGACTCACAGATCTCTGCGAAGGGAAAGAGATTGACAGGAATTTTTTGGCTTATTTGTTTAAGTTGGTGGAAGATATGAGAGGGATTCAGTAAGATGGCTAATGTGATTTTGGTAGTTAAAAAATAATAACAACAAAAAATCATGGTGTTACTTTGATCACAATACATTTTTTCCTTCCTCTCCTCTCTCTTCCACCACCTTCCTTGCGCCCAATAAAATGTAAAATCTTCTGCAGCTACTTGAAAATTGTTTACATTTGGGCAGACTTCTGGTGGTTAAAATGTATTTGGTCTGATTTACTTATCCTCCAAGAATAAACTACCTTATTTTACTTTAGCCTAGAATAAAGAATCAAACATCAAGCCAAAAAAGAAAAGGTAATTTAATCTTGGTGGGGAGGGGGGAAAGGGGGAAGAGTATAGATGTCCATCTCTATACATGCGTATTTAGATCATTAAAAATAGGGAACTGACATTGTTATAGTCTGTGTTTGTTTTTTTTTTTTTATATTTGACTCCCAATTAAAACTGCAGCTTTTACTTTTTGCAAACCCCCTTCCTCGACTTGAAGGACTTTTGAGTCAGTGGGCAAAATAAAAGCTGTGTATGGCGTATTTTGCGTGCCGTATGTAATCCTTCCTCGTGTAGCGTACATGAGAATCCAAGTTCAGCAAAAACTCAACAGCTTACAGCTGAAAGGAGGGCATCTTTAAAACTCTAAATTAAGAAGCTGTGTTCAATAAGTAGGGAATGAAGGTGCAGACTGCATGAGCTGTTAGGCAGCTGTGCCAGCTTGTGGGTTCAGTATGGTGTTGTGCAGAGTGAAACTAGTGAAATAGGAAAATTCTTAACATTCATATCCATGGAGGGAGTGCCCTCTTTCCACAGTTAGCTGGCTCGTATCTGAGCACTGAATTTGGCACTGAGGTACTAAAACTTATGCAACAACACTGCTTTGTGCATACCCTCAGCCTTTTTACACAATCATATAGTTTTGGGGCTTTATGGTACTAAATAAGCCCACATCCAGTATTCATTTTTACAAGTTGGAATAACAGGGAAAGCATTGCTTTTATTGCTTACCAGTGATTGATTGTAACAATAAATATATATACATCCAGCAAAATTTTTCTGTGTGTGAAAAAAACAAAAAAAAAGCTTTTAAAAGTAAATTCTGAATGCATTATGGACTTAAAGAATGTATTTTGCATGCTTTGTTTCAGAGATTTATTACACTACTAATCATGTGCTGGCGGATCATATGATGTAGCTTTCAGTCAGGCTGCAGAAGCAATTAGACCGAGTTGTAGTACTGAATGACTAGCATGCTTTCTGAGTTATCACACATGACAGAGAGAATTACAGCACAGTACTAAATTTCATATGAATTGCTCAATTCAGAGCATCTCTGTGAAGGTCAAGACAGTGGCTGGTAATAAACAGAGTGCTGTCTCAGTTTTAATGACTTCTGCGTAAGGAGCTGGAGCTGTTGATGGCTGTACGTAGAAAATAAGTTCTGCAGGTAACATTCTCCATTCAGAGCAGTGTGGAGTTACAATAATGCATCTCACTGGTGAGGAAAAAAAAAGTGTTTAAAAATGAAATTGAAGTGAAACTGGTTGGGTACATGGTGGGAGTGGAAGTACTTTGTCCTTGCCGTGGCTGTCATTTGTCATCACTTGCAAAGCACAGATAAATAGAGGTAGGAGCAACCCCTGACTTTTGCTAGAATCTTTGTTACTAGGTCATGCTTAGCTTTGAAGATAAAGATTATCATATAAAACCCACTCAGTTCCAACCTCCTGCTAGGCTGGTTGCCACCAACAGCTCAGGCTGCCCAGGGCCCATCCAACCTGGTGCTGAGCACCTCCAGGGATGGGGCACCACAGATCTCTGGGCAGCAGTGCCAGGTCCTCTCTGTCCCAATAGTAAAGAATTTCTTTCTAACATCTAACCTATTTTTCCTCTCTTTTAGTTTAAAGCCATTCCCCTTTGTCCCATCATACTATTAAATCTTGTTAAAAGTCACTCCCCTTCCTGCTTGCTTCAGTTACTGGGAGGTTGCAATGAGGTCTCCCTGGAGCTTTCTCTTCTTCAGCTTGAACAAGCCCAGTTCTCTCAACCTTTCTTCACAGGGGAGGTGCTCCAACCATCTTTGTCATTCTTGTCTGGATCCCCTCCAGCACTTCCTGTACTGGGTCCCTCAGGCCTGGATGCAGTACTCCAGATGGGGCCTCATGAGGGCAGAGTAGAGGGAGACAACCACTTCCCTCTCCTTGCTGCCATTCCTCTGTTGATGCAACCCTGGATTCTATTGGCCTTCTAGGTTGCAAGAGCACACCACTGTCTCATGTTCAGCTTTTCATGCACCAGAACCTCTAATCCTTCTCTGTAGGGCTGTTCTCAAGGAGTTCTCCCAGTCTGTACTCACATCTGGGACTGCTCCAATCCAGATTCAACACCTTGCAATTGACCTTGTTAAACCTAATTAGGATCTCATGGACCCATTTTTTTTTAAGTCTGTCCAGGTCCCTCTGGATGGCATTCCTTCCTTCTGTTCTGTCAACTGCACCACTAACTTGGTGACATCAATAAATTTGCTGAGGGTGCATTGGACTCCACTGTCTATCACTGATAAAGATGTTGGATACAATGCAACTCTTTAACCAAACTTAAGGATGTTGGCTTAGCATTTAGAGCATTTTTAAATTGAAGGTAATGCTGCAAACATGTCAGTATTGTTTTGTATCTGTACTTCTATATGAATATATATGTGTGCATATCTCTACATATCAGATATCTCTGCATCTCTCACATTCTCATCTCCCCCTTCATACAGACAACATTACTACCAGGCATAATGTGTAGTGTATTCTTACTTACACTTCACTGTATGCATCAACGGGCAGTAAATTGTTTAACAATATAGAAATAATTTTATCAAAAATATTTTAAGTAAAAATAGTGTGAAGCTTATGTGTATTATTAGTAAGAATATACCTGGGTGACTTCATGGGTGGAGTGGTGCACTCTAGCCACAAAAGAACTGATTTTACCAATTACATACCTCTGATCACAGACATAAGAACTGGTACACATGGTAACATTCTCCTTGTCTTTAATTTCATTTCAATACTTCCATTTTGTTTCACTGAATGCCCCAAACAACCTGCTATGGTATTCATGTGCTTCTTGAAGTATGCCATCACCTCTACTGCGGTGTGAAATATTGAAATCTTGCTTCTCTGTCTTTTGATTTGTTCTGTTGGGTTTGTTGTTGTTGTTTTTAACTACATGTTACCCCTGTATGAGCATCCTTTAAATTTGTCAGGAGATTGTTTGAAGGGAAACTTCAAAGGAAACAGTCATAACTGAACAAGGCTTTTACAAGGTAGGATCACTTTAGTCTTCCCTCCCTTCCCTCTGTGGTAGCTCTGCAGAAGAAACTACCCATTGCAGACAGCATGTCCAGATGTCTTTGCTGTTCACTTCTCTGTGCTGTTGCCCATGTGTTGTGCCCATTTAATTGTAGGCTCACTGCAGGCAGCAGCTTTCTGGGGCAGAGAGCAGCCTTCTCCTCCCCACTTGCGTTTTCAGAACCATTTCAACACTGCCATTATTCCAGCTGCTATGCATGTGTGGGCTGCACTATTAACTGTTAACAAATACATATTGGTTTGCTTTTACAAAGCTGGATCTCGACTCATAAACACTCGGTTAGAGACATCCAGGCAATACCAGTGACAAAAGACTAGTTTAATTGCTTTCCCTGCAGTTTCCACCTTCAGAAACAACAGTATTTGCATGGATATGGTCACATGACTTAGTAGTTGTAAATTTGCTGGGACTGTTATATTCCAGAAGGAGTAAAGAGACCATTCACTATTGCAAGGCACAGTGGCTTAAGCTTTCAGTGCTTGCTCAAGATTACAGTATGTATGCATAAATAAGATAGTCATGGTGATTTCTAGGCTAAGTTACCTTGAAATTACTGTTTCACAATCATAAATATTTCCATCACTGTGGTGGTTTTATTTCAGTAGTGATTTGATGGGATCTGAGGGCCTGATCCAGCTCATAGGTTGCTTTTCCACTTTTTGGCATGCCAAATGCAGGGTGCCTTTAGGCTAAGTTTCAGTCCTGCTTCTAGAAAGATAATGGCTTGACTTTAGGGGTGAAAATTCTGAAGGGTATTTTGAAGTAGAAGATAACAAGGGTTTAAATTTTTGTACAAATTCAAGCTTTTCAGTTTTGGGTAAAGACCAGTGGTTCCCAGAAGCTTTCCCTTTGTTGGATGAGGGATAGTGGCAAGAAGTGAAACTCATAGTAAAAGTGGGGTTGAGATGGTTTTAATCAATTTTTATCTATTTTTTATCTATTTTATCTATTTTTTAGATACTAGCAGATACTAGCACTTTCCCATCAGTTTTTATAACTTTATCAAAGATGAAAGTGGCTAGTGGACGCTGCAGAGTTCTGCAACTTATTCTCATGTGGTGTGCATTTATATAAGCTATAAAAGTTCAGGTGTTGATTGCTTTAAGCTTATTAAATGATACTTTACCTTGTTGCAGAGGTGCCTTTGGTATCAGTATAAATGTGTGGACAGGTACCATTCAGACAGCAAATCCTTCTTTTGAATGGAAATCTTGGTGCTTTAGCACCTTCATCTGTTCGGGATCACTTCAAAGTGGATCAAAATTTATCTGGTTTAACAATTAGGCATCTTTTACTGAACCAGATGAGTGTTAGCTACTATTTTTCAGCTTACCAGGGGGTCGAGTAAATTGAGTCATAAAATCATAGAATGTCCTAGAAGGAACAGACCCATAAGGATCATCAAGATCAAATCTGTTGATATTTTCCTGGTTTCCAGTTTGCCAATTCCCAGCTTGTGCTGGTTTGCCTCCATGGGGAAGCTGATGTGACTTCTTAAGTGACTGTCCTGGCTGAGAAAATGCCCTCTAGGTATCTTTTCTCAGTCCCTGACTACAAAGAAACCCTAATCTTAGATACAATTGGTGAACAGTTTGTGAATGAAGTTAGGGCTGGACCACCATCTCACTGCACCAAAATCGTCAGACTTGTGGGATTTGATGCAAGAGGGGCAGCAAAGCACAATGATCTACATAAAAGGTTTAGCAGGTTTCTGGTTCTTCCCATTAAAAACAGAACCCACCTGCCCCAGATTCTTGCTATAAGGCAGGTTCTAGTGTTCAAGACTGCCTGTGAGATACCACTGAATACCTAATGGTTGATCTATTTTCTAACATAATTACTGCCTAAACCATTGTGCTGCTGAAAACCTGAGGCCACATTCTGACAACTTTAATACATCAAACAGCGCCTATTTTTGTGAGTAATTCTGCAGAAGGAAATGGTTTTAGGAACCTCATCTATTAAGATAGCTGTTCACATAAAATGGGACCTCTGGAAAAAAAGTCTTCCTTGATCCTAAGACAATACCTTGCACTGCAAACATAGCAGAGTTCTTTTTCCAGCTTTGCCTTTCAGTTTAAATAAGAGTACAAATATTATGCAAATGATATAATATTAAAGGTCCATGGTTACAAACCACTATTTTCAAAGTTTCATCATGTCTTTATGCCAAATATGTTCATTTATTAATTGTAGCTGATAGGGAAGATTATTTTTTAAAAGGGTTTAGGCACTTTATTCAGCCATCAGCTTCATTTCTTCCCTTTCTTTGAAGTGATTTTTAATGGAGGTTGGTGAACTCTCTCTGCCTGCAGAAAGCAGCTTTATAGGTACCGGGGCTTTTCTGTGGAGTGAAAAACCTGGGTATCCACAAATGCAGTTGGAAAGAGAAGAAATTAGTGTCATAGAATTTGTCAGTGTTTTATGAGATACTATTAGCCAGAAGAACACATCTGTGGTGCCTTTCCTTCCTCCAGCTCTGTGATAGATGATTTATATTCTGTAAATTAATGATTCAGTGCATGTTCTATGACAAAACATCCCACCTACCTTATAGAACTGTGTAACAACAACTTACACAATGTAGAAGTTCCAAGTTCAGTTATTCTCGTGTCTACATCACATCTGCAGTGTAAGCAACCAAGACATTTACATGAAAAGTAAGAAGCATTACTGTAACACATCAAAAACAAATTGTATTTGTTGCTTCTGACCTCACTGAGAAGATGTTGATCAGATTTCTGTCTTTTTTTGAACATACCTTCTTGTAGATGGAAAACATTTTCTCAACCAGGAGATTGCTGAATAGCGCGTGACTTAGCCATGAATCTGATTTTCCCTTCTGATAGGATCATAAGACATTTTAAGTAAGATAACCATAAGAAATTTTCAATACAACCTTACATTTTCTGGATTTTTTTTATATTTCTATCTTGCTTTATCAATGGAGAGCAGTGTTTTTTTAAGGTAAAATATATATATATATCTGAGATTCATTAAAGGAAGTCAGATACAGATTGGTTTCTGTGTCCTTCAAAAGATCTTGCTGTTGCTAGAAACAACTATTGCATAAAACCAAAGATGAGTACAAATGGACTCATTGTCTCCATGATGTGCATTCAGTAAATTCCAAGGGCAGGCCCTAAGTCTGCCTGGTCAGTGCCATTTACATGAAATGAAACTTCATGGTCTAGAAGCTCAGGTCTCATCTCAGCTTTACATTTGACAACACATTTAATCACATAAAGTCTCCACAGGTAACCTCCCTGAGGTCAGACAAACTCCAATCTTCTTGTATTTTTAACCCACTCAAAACCACATGTATCTAGAAAATAAGGCTAGAAACAGGCTTTCATGGAACACTGTCTGCTTTCATAGCTTCTTTTCCCAGCTATGGGAGTTTATTGTTAAGTACAATGCTTAAAGATTGCTGTTATCATTAGATGTTTGCACTATTTACAATTGTTGTTCATTTTTGGATCAGAGCTTCGCAATAGACATCAATGGAAATTCTGTTCTTTTCACTTCAAGGAAAATACTGTGTATTTTTGGATATATTTTTGGTCAATTTTCCTGTGAAAATAGCATACATATTAACAGAACCCCTATGATCAATATTTCATATCTTAACATCACTGACTTCTTTTCACTGTTAATCATATGAAATATGAGACATTTCCAAATGTCCCCATTGAAACCTAATGTTATCTGTCTCCTCACAAAACACAAACAGCAACAACAGCAGCAAAAAAAAAAAAAAAAACAAACAACCAGCACAACAAAAAGTCTTTGTCTCTAAATGCATTTCCATAAACCTCTTTGAATTCAGCAAATAAAGCCATAAAACTTCTAAACAGATCCAGTGTGAAACTTCTTCCACCTCTTACTGGAGCAATACAGTTCTTTATGTTACTTTATATTGCTACTGTTGTGCTGGTTCTGATAATGTTTTCCACTTATTTAAGGTTTTAAATTCACCTTTCTCACCTTTATGCTTTGCTTCACCAGAAATTAAGTTCATAATGAATCTGATGTCTGGTGTAGCTCAAGAGCTTAATTAAGTTATGGTTAAAAATAGGATGGGCTTTCATGCATAAGGAGATCAACTGGGTTAGAAATTTCCCATATAATAATGTAGTGTAATGGAGCTTCAAATCTCATGCCTAAATTTTTTGTGACACTTGTTTAAAATCCTATGATGTGTACCAAGAGCCATGATGCTTTCCACAGAAATTTGGCCACTTAAAAAGTCTAAAGTTCAAGCTTGCCATACTTATCTAACTCCTTTTTGCTGCTATACTTTCATTCTCATACAAATGAGTCTGGCACTCTAGTTATAATTATTTAGACAAATAATAGCATTCCAGAGGTGTCAGACTTAGGAAATCAAGCTCTGTCTTCAAAAGTGTTCCACTAGAAAATGTGCTATGTGAAATACTGACTTAGATTAGAAGCAGTGATTTTTACAAGTTGTTTTTGTTTTTTTTTCCTTTCTATGTTCATAACCACAGGTCAGGAACGATTTGGAAACATGACCAGGGTCTATTACAGAGAGGCCATGGGAGCATTTATTGTCTTTGATGTTACAAGACCTGCAACATTTGAAGCTGTGACAAAATGGAAAGAAGATTTGGACTCTAAGCTTGTTCTTCCAAATGGCAAACCTGTGCCAACAGTCCTCTTAGCAAACAAATGTGACCAGGGAATAGACGTTCTTATGAACAACGGCATCAAGATGGATCAGTTCTGCAAGGAAAATGGGTTCGTGGGCTGGTTTGAAACATCAGCCAAGGTAATGTTTCAGTTTCTTTTTAAATGTTTTTCTTTGTACAGAGAAATTGTTTCCCAAAATAGCTCACGGAGTTGAAATGTCTAACTTGCAATGCTTCTTTCTTGGTGGATTTAATTAATGGTAGATTTGCAAGTTCATTAAGCCTTCTGTGGTAGTTTGTATTTCATTTAGGTGTTGTTTTATCCCAAAGCAAATTATATGCAACTATATGAAATGCAACTTCTCTAAGGATGTAGACCAGCAGAGAATATACAACTGGTCAGCAACATACTTTGTAATAGCCCGGGGAAGAAGATGACTTCTCCAGGCTTTGTTCAGCCTGGAGAAGAGAAGGTTGCGGGGTGACCTCATTGCAGCCTTTCAATACCTGAAGGGAACTTACTCCCAGGAGGGGAGCAAACTCTTCGAAAGGGCTGATAATAGCAGGACTAGGGGAAATGGTTTTAAGTTAAAAGAGGGAAGATTTAGGTTGGATGTTAGGGGGAAGTTCTTTACTAGGAGAGTGGTTAGGTCCTGGAACAGGCTGCCCAGGGAGGTTGTGGATGCCCCGTCCTTGGAGGTGTTCAAGACCAGGTTGGACGGGGCTCTGGGCAACCTGATCTAGTAAAGACGTATGTTTGGTGGCCCTGCTAGGCAGGGGGGTTGGAACCACATGATCCTTGCGGTCCCTTCCAACCCGGGTCATTCTGTGATTCTGTGATTCTGTGACTTTTGACAAGATGCAAGGCCTATTTCTTACAAGGAGATGAAAATATTTTCCATAATTCTTGCATTGAATGTTGTCTCTAAATGTTTATATAACTGCTGTCCCTAAGGAATCTGGTCTGAGACAAGAGCTTCATTGTGTTAACTTCCAGAAAGCCAATCCATGGTAGCATTCATAGTCATCTAAATGTTATAAGCTCTCATTCTCAATGGGTTTTTCAGAAAAGTTGCATAACCAGGGAGGAAAAAGAGTATTGAAGCTGCTGAATGAGCTTCTCTTATATTAAGTTCTTTGCTTTGGTGCAGATTTTGTGGGTGACTATAAGGAACTCATGATTAAAATCAGAAATGCACTGGGATATTTAGAGTGAAAAGACCCAGTACATCTAAGTCACAACTCCATTATATCAGTTTGACACTTCTCATACAACTTCAGTATGTAAAACTTTGCAGAGCTGACATACAATGAGGTTCTATGAAAGGAAGATGTCTCACAGACCCTATTTGAATACGTGACACCTGCATACCGCTATAGTTTGTGAAAGGCTGTCGTAACCTTGGGACTTTCCATTTATGTAGTGTAATTTGAATAAAGGACCCAAGAAATTGTGATAGTATGTGTAAAAACTGTATTCCAAAAACTGCAGTAAACTTTAATAAGGTTACCATGCAGGAACTATGGAGAGCTTCTGCCTCTAGTTACACCATGACAAGATTTCTGTTTATAAAGAAAGCATGTGGCCAGGAATAAATAAATATGCAGAACAAATACCCACCATTATATTTTCAAAAGCTTTCAGTATGTTTAGTCTTTTAAATATAGCCTTTGTCCTCAGCTCTTTATCTGTAAATCTTCTTTGCATTTCCAGCCTTCTGTCTGCTTTCAGTTTTGGCTCATATTCACAGTACTTAGGAGAGGAGTGTTTGACCCCTTCCAATGCCGAATGGGTGTTTTTGGATAAATTTATTGTCCTCGTGTACCTAAGTTCCACCTACATTTTCATCTCAGTGCCTTGAATCATGTTTTTCCTCTATCTGCTTTGAAGCAGAATGAGAAGCGTGTGATGTGGCTGTCTAGACACCTCTCAGAGTAAATGGAGAAAAATGTACCTTTCTATATCATCCTGAATTGGACACATCTCCCTGAAAGGAATATTAGCTCACCATTTACTGCCAAGAGATCTTCTCTATCTCCTCCCTGTAGCTGTCTAATATTAGGTTATATGATTTACACACGTATTATATTTGTGTAGCTTCTATCACAATGCTACCATATTTTTACTATCACATTCAATAAAAAGACAGGAAATTTCATATTGTGATTCCTATAATCAACAATGATATCCAGTTAATCTCAGTTTGCTGGAACCTGAATTTATACTAATCTGATTATTTCATTTCTATTATGACAATGATTTCTAGTAGAAGTTTGATCATATGTGAAATAGTGATTTAAACACAAAAGCTCCATGGGTATTATGTTTATTATATTCTCTGATTATGAAAACTGCTCTCTTCATTAACAGCCCAGGAGGACATTTGAATATTTTAAATACAAACAATATGGATCTGATTGGCCAAAATTTTTAGCTGAAAATGTATCCAGTTTGTATGAACGCTTTATGAAAGTTAATTAAGGATTTTTCTATGGTATAGTTGTGTTTTACTTTTCTGGTCTTGACATCTTCTAAATATTAATACTTAAAAGAAGTCTCACTTGTATTCAGCAGAAGTAACATCAGGTAACTGTTTCAAGCATTTTATGAGTTGTGTGTTGAGATGTCACTGTAGTTGATGTCTTCTTGTCCCTACTGAATGGCCTCCAAAGTAGTCAATATTCAAAGTGCCATCTTCAGGAAAACCCTTTGGTCTGTGTCTGTGAGTAAATTATCTTTCTCTACGAATAGGGTTCTTCTCATTCCTGCTGATTTGTGCTGGATGAAGCCACTGGAATCCAGTGTTCCTTTTTGGGACAACCAAAAATTTGCTGTGAATAGTGTTTAGTGTTTTAATTGAGAGTGTTAGTGTTCAATTGAGAGAATGAGATCTCTTACATCAGGTTCTTTGTGATAATAATGGCAGAAAGTTATTTACTCAAGGAGAAAATGAAAACATGGAAAGCAAAGCATTTGAAATAGCTGAAAGTAGAAGATATGGAGAGGGAGGGGAATTTATCAGGATGAGTTATTTTTTGTGTAAGAATTACATGTTCTGGCCCTTTTCAATATTCTATTAGGTGTCTGTCTACCTTTCAGGTCACAAATAACATGAAATATCTCATTGTATTTGATACTGAGTTCACCTATGATGTGTGACGTTGTATATGGCTGTTTTCTTCAGAACTACTTATTCTTAATTCCTGATATGTCCATGAATCTGCATTTCTCAGGGACAAGAATCAACTCACTAAGTACTCAAGGTCGAATGGCAAAATTACCACAAAAATAAATAAACTAACAATTAAATAAATAAATAAAAATATGGGAAGACATGAACAGCAGACTGGTTTAAAATGTTTAAAATGCTTGGAACTATAAGATTTACAGAGAGAATGTGGTGGCAGTGAGATTTGTTATCTATGTTAGGATGATGGAGGGTGGCCTATCCTGGGCAGAACTTTGGAAATGGAAAGGACAATTAAACATAAAAGACATCTTATGGGAGAAAAGTTCAGTCTAAGTTCCTCTAAGCCAAATAGGCTTGAGATTTATAAGTTATTTAAAAACAATAATTATCTAGATTCTTCTTACTTCATTTAGCTTAGAAAAACTGTTAGCCAAACAGTCTGCTTACCACTGGAGTCATATTGGAATATATGACTCCATCCTTGGAGTGTTCAAGACCAGGTTGGACGGGGCTCTGGGCAACCTGATCTAGTAAAGGCGTATGTTTGGTGGCCCTGCTAGGCAGGGGGGTTGGAACTACATGATCCTTGAGGTCCCTTCCAACCCGAGTCATTCTGTGATTCTGTGATTCAGTGATATAAAGAAATCCAGCTATGAAAAGACTTGTCTTCTATAGCCATTGAGGGGAGAAGTGAAAACTGAGGCCCCCATTCCTTTTATCAGACTATTTTTTGAAGGTACAGGATAATATCTGATATTCTGAGATCTCCACATCTGATCTCCTTCCTGAATTGTAGGCTTTAAAATGATTCAAAGCAGAATAATTACACTAAGGACAGTGAAATCACAACATTTATGGTAAGTTAGATCACAATAATTTACTAAATAATTTACTAAATAGAAGTTCTTATTACTACTATTTTTAAATATTAGTTGTAACATATATCCAGTATTCTTTCAGCCAAGGGCATATTAAATAATTGAATTCAGGTAGGGCATATTAAATAATTGAACTCAGGACTGGGGAAAATAAAAACCTGCCTATGGTTGCTATAGAAAATAGAAACTCTTTTCTGAAGCGGAATAACACTGACGGAGAAGTCATCATATTGCAGCTAGCAGTTTTAGCAGTTCAAATAAGTAATAAATCTTTTTGTGGTATCCTGGAATAATTAGGTCTCCAGAGGTTTCTTGCCAGCATGCTTGGAAATGTTATCACCTTCATAACAAACTGAATAAGATTTATGTGTTTTGGAAAAACAAAGGTGATTATTTATAAAAATTCATCTTTTGGTTCTAGTTGCCTTGCATGCTGTATGTGTACCTGCCATATTTTATGCTGTCAATGGTTTGATTTTTTTTTTTTTTTTTTTTGTCTATAACACTGGAATATTACACCAAAAACATCACTGTATTATTCCCAGGTGCCGTTTTTCTTAACGACTTTAGTATAAATCATTTGAGCCACGTAATGTATTATCTTGTGTTAGCCTGGATTCTTACATTAATCTAAAGGAAACATTCAATCTGTTCCAATCTTCTACTCTCTATAAAGATAAAACTTATTTTAACAGTTTCTCATGTAAGAATGACCTTGTTGGGCAACAGCACAATGCAATATAGTCGTGTTTTATGTATTGCTGTAAGTCCAGTAGAGAAAATGGTGTCTTTTACCTGTGTCTTTGGTTTGCTCATATTGATTAGTAAATTATTTAATTAATTACATTTAAAGAGAGGAGATTTAGAATGGATGTTAGGAGAAAATTCTTTACTCAGAGGCCCTGACACAGCTGCCCAGAGAAGCTGTGGGTGCCTCATCCTTGGAGGTGCTCAAGGCCAGGTAGGATGGGGCCTGGGAAGCCTGAGCAGGTGGGTGGCAACCAGTCCATGGTAGAGGGTTGCAACTGGATGGGTTTTAAGGTCCCTTCCTACCCAACCATTCTATGATACTATATTGTATGATATTGTGAAAAGTGACTTTTTTTAAAGGAAGAAAATTTCGCATTCCTGTTGCACATGTAATTATCCAGAATGTCACGAGCATAACTGAGAAATCCACTCACTTTTTCAAGACTTTAAACCATACTTGCCACTATTCTCAGTTTGAAGAGGAAAGCTTTTAACTTCTATTAGAATAGCATCAGTGTTAAGCTTATTATCACTTCATAATGAAAACTGAACCATTCATCAAATCAGACAAATTAGGCAAAGCTGAGGGTGTTTGAGAATACCTGGTTCAGAAGTGAATTTAAATATCTTATTCTTCTATAGCTGTGTTATAATTATGCCTGAGTTCCTCATTCCATGCTAAAATCCTGCTGTCAGCATCAGAATTAGATAAAAAGACATTCAAATTTTGTCCACATTGCCCAGAAGGTCTGGTAGCCATGCTTTCCACATTCTTACCAACAAACTGATCACTGAGAACTTCATTCCAGGCTACTTGGACACATCCTATTTGGACCTGGAGAAGGTTATATCATCAAGTTATATGATCTTTCCTTCTTTAGGAAAGGTAGGTAATAATGTGTCCTTCTTGCAGCTTGTATAGAATGTGGTTCCCAAACACTGGACCAGGCATCAGGAGTCTTCTTTGCCACTATTCCGCTGGATGACCTTTCAGAAAGTCACTCTGTCCTCTGACCTAGACTCCCCCAATGAGTTATGTATTGCTTCTTACATTGTCTTTTTAGTTTGCTCCCTCTCAAAATCAAATTAATCTCACAGCACAGAACCATAGAAAATACTTCAGCTTCTGCCATAAACCAAGATCTGAGGCTGACATCTCAACAAAAGATTTCAGTTCAGATATACAGTCACTACTGTTGGAATACATTGTTGATTTTGTTTCCTGGAACTAAAAGAGGTCACTTCAGAGCACACAACAGGCATCAGATCTATCCTATAGCTCTCTGGATCACTGTTATGAAACATATTGTTTAGTGCTGGTCAAAAGCTGTACATTCACAGAATTACAGGACTTGATAAAAGGGGCTTCCTCAGGTCATCTAGCCTGATTCCTTCTTCAAGTGTGGATGCCTAGAGCAGGTAGACCATGATGCAGTCCAGTAGGGTTGTGAAGATCACTGAATTCAGACAGTCCCCAGGCTCTTTTAGCAACCTGTGCCAGTCTTCAGCCATTCTCACTGTAAGAAATTGTTCTTTGTGTTCAGATGCAATTTCATGTGTTTTACTTAATTCTACCGTATCTACTTCTTGCATAAACCTGGACGTTTTGACATTTCCCTCAAAAAAGAAAGTTCATAATTTTTTATTCCAAACAACCAAATTGCTAAGTTTAGGAAAATCGTAAATCTAAGGGAGCCTTTGGCTGAGTTTTGGGTTAGGACATGCTGCTCTTATTCCTCAGCCCTGGAGGCTGGCAATGCAAGCTGCCTCTGAAAGGTTCTTACAGTGAGAGTGGGGCAAGTCTCTTCTCACTAGTGACATGTGACAGGACAAGGGGAAATGGCCTCAAGTTGCGCCAGGGCAAGTTTAGGTTGGATATTAGGAAGAACTTCTTTACAGAAAGGGTGGTTAGGTACTGGAATGGGCTCCCCAAGGAGGTGGTTGAATCGCCATCCCTGGATGTGTTTAAGAGCCGTTTGGATGTGGTACTCAGGGATATGATTTAGCAGAGGTTGTTTTTTTTTGTTTTTTGTTTGTTTGTTTGTTTGTTTGTTTGTTTGTTTGTTTGTTTGTTTTTAGAGATAGGCTACTGGTTAGGCTGCAGTTGGACTTGATGATCTTCAAGGTCTTTTCCAACCTGGCTAATTCTATGATTCTATGATTCTATGACTGCGGCCAGACTTTCTTCAGGCAGACTGCCCTGAATCCACACTTGATCTGCTTCTCCTGATGGGAAGGTTTCTTACTGCAGCATATTCAGTGAACTCTAACGGTTCATTTCCAGAAATGATCTTGTTCTTGATAGTGAAATCACAGCAGTTCACATCTGTGAGTTTCATGTTCATGCACCTGGATGCTTTTTAACTTGTGCTGTTATATTTTCCTAGAAAACCAACTGTGGTGATACAGCACATCTTAAGAAGTCTCTGCTGCCTGCACTTTGCAAGAGTGCTGATAAGGGAGTAATGTAGCCATTCCCTCAAATCTGTTGCTCCAGAGAAGTGCAGATTAAAAGGTCTTTAAAGCAATATCCCTGCTCCTGGATTATATTGCATGATAGAAATAAAATGTCGAAACTCTGTGGTTGATGTTGAGTTCCATGTAATACCAAGGTGTTCTGGAATTTGCAAATTTTTACTTTAGAGAAGTTGATTTTCTTCAGCTCCGGTTGTAGGACCTAGAGTTCACATCTCTATTTGGTGATGGTTTAGACATTCCAAGTGCCCCTTTTTGGTAGATACACTTGCACACATGCTGTTAGAAGAGAGTAGTTCAGTTGGAAGGAATCTTCAGAGATTACCTAGCCTTTTTCAGTGCAGACCAAAAGTCAAACCACGTTGACGAGGACACTGTCCAAGTGTCTCTTGAACACTGACAGGCATGGGGCATCAACTGCTTCTCCAGGAAGCCTGCTACAGTGTCTGACCACTCTCATGGTAACTAATTTTTTCCTAATGTCTAGACAGAACCTCCTTTGGTACTTACTGCTGTTCTCACATCTGTTTGCCCCCTTGGCTGTCAAGACATGCTGCTGTGTTGAACTGACCCTGCTGTCATCATTACCTCCACTTCCCTTCCTGCTGAGCTGCCCTCCAGCCTCTCATCACCTTTCTGTGCCCATGTCTGGCAGTCCTCCATCCCAAATGCAGCACCCAATATTTTTCTTCCTTGCACTTCACATGATTGCTGATTGCCCCAGTGCTCCAATCTATCTAGATCCCATTAAAAAGCTTCTCATCCCTAAAGGGATTCAACAGCACCTTCCAACTTAGCTTCATTGACAGTCTTGCTAAGGAAGGATACATTTAACTCTGCGTTCACATCACTGACAAAATGTTGAATAAGAGTAACTTTAGAATAGAGCCTTTGGGAACACTACTGGTGACCAGCTGCCAGTCATGCATAGCCCCATTCACTATGACACCTTGATTTCTGATCTTCATCCACTTCATCACCCAGGGTAACACGAACTTGTTTTTCTCACAGTTGGACAATTTGAAGGGAAGGTGATCTGTAGCAGTCATCACAATTCTTGTGGTGTTTCATGTAGAACAAATTGTATAATAGTGGCAACAGTTAAACCATTTATACATAGAAAGATATTTCACTTTATTCTCTCTCATATATATATATATATATATAAAATCAAACATAAAAAATTTGATTTTTAGGCATAATGGAGTCTGTGTGTCTGTTTCAGTACGATCAGCAGGATGTCTGTAATTATTCCTCTATGTCCAGGCTTACATCTTGATTGTTGTTTCCTGGTATGTACTGGATGGATTTGCACCTGCTCCTTTTTCTCTGTCCTTTCCTAGATTGCTTTCCAACACTTCCTCTTCACTGAAATTGTCAGATCCCTGGGTGTCTGTTTGGATAGCAGATCACCTCCTACTCTCTGCAGCTGCTTTTCTCCCTAGGAGAATATTGATTTTTCTTTTTTATTTTTTTTGGGGGGGGGTTATTTCTTTTTATTTATTTTTTCCTATGCTGCAGGAGAAGAGGTGCAGAAATCAATATTTCATTAGATAGAACAGAATCAAGCAATGTCTGGTCAACAGAACTGGGACAAGGATTAGAGTTACATCGTAAAGCAACAGCAGCATCAGAAGGCAGATGATCAAGGTGTAGAGCTGCTTTGGTGGCATAAGCACAGACTTCTTGCATTGAGTGACTTAATGTGCTGCTCCTCACCTGTACCACATTCCAGTTGTCATCTGAACCATGGGAGAAGACTAGAGTTGGACACAGTCTTAAGAATAGCAGTGCTGGCTGTAGAGCTCACCCTTGCTCTTTTGCTCCCTTGTCCCCTGGCAGAAATTTTCAGCTGCACAATTTGGACCATTCAAATATATGTTCAGGAGTCACTGGGCCATAGCTGGATGATAATATGACCGATCCTGAACACACTATGGGTGGGACCTTTTATTCCTTTCATCACTGAATAATGATTCAATGATTTGAAATTAGAGTTGTAGAATGGCTTAGGTTGGAAAGGATCTTATGATCATCCAGTTCCAACCTCCTGGCTATGGAATTAATTCCTTTCCACTAACTCAGTACCAAGAGCAGAAAATCTGTAGCATGGCTGGAAATGTAATTTGCAGGGTCGGTACTCTTGTGGAGAGGAAGGTGGGCATGAACTGAAAATCAAGAGTTACTCAGGTAGAACAGTGAGAACCTAGCATAAACCTTATAATAATCAGTAGATCTATGTAGCAGTACTCAGTCCAAAATGCAACCAGCAAAGGAATAAGCAATATGAGTTAAGTTTGGTAAATCATTTCATTAAAATGGAGAAAAAGCAATGCAGGAAAAAGAAAAACATTTCATTTCATCTTTTCCAAAACTAAATATTTTGAATTTTTATGTCAAAACAATATTCTCATATTCAGATTTGGATTTTTTCCCAAAAAGCAAAAAGCAGGTCTAATAATCTGATTTTGATTTGGTTTGAGTTCTAGTTGAGGTAGAACAGCATTGCTTTTCTTTCTGAATTTTTAGTCTCAGGAACCTGGAATTTCTTCTAGCAACAGTGAGGATAAGAGATGGCCACCTACATCCATGTTATGTCTTTGTGGGCTTGGGGTCAGTCCCTCTTTTCTACTCAGATAAAATGCTGATCTTATGTCTCTGACAAAGAGGGTTGCTGTTAATAGATGTCAACATTAACAGATTTGGGCATGATCTCAGGGAGTCACTAAGGCTTTCTTGAAAAGTTACATGCTGCCATTCCAGAAGAGAAGCAGCACAGCTAACTGAAGTGCTTACCAGTCCATTAATAACAGAAAACATGATGGGAAAGACTTTTGGCTTTTTTCACGATTTAGCAATCCTGTTTTATCATTAGCTCACTAAGCAGCTCTGAGACATTTCCCATGCCATTTTTTTTTTTTTTTTCTAAGAAAATTTCACACTGTCCTGAAAAAGACTTTTGGTGCATGCCTAAGGAATTTGTTTGTCTGGTCCCAGAGAACCGTGTGATGCTGTAGTGCTTTGACAGCTCAGTGCAGACATGATTCTCAGCTCTTTCTTACTTTCCAGGCACTACTATGAAAATGGCTTGTCTAAAGATTTATTTATAATTATATTTTTATCTCCAGGCTGTATGTGGCTCTGGGCAGCCTGGTCTGTTGGTTGGCAACCCTGCACATAGCAGGGGGCTGAAACTGGATGGTCATTGTGGTCTTTTTCAACCCAGGTCATCCTATGATTCTATGATCTTTCATGTAATTGCACCATCCCTATTGAAATACACACATCAGTTTATTTTTTATAGCTATACTTCATAGTTAAAGATCTCATCTGATTTTTTTGAACACAGGCACAAAGGAAGTGTTTCACATTAAATTTTGCAGGCTATTTTGTTAGTGTTGCTGCACTGGTGCTGAGCATTTTCTGAAGGTGGACTTCATGGCATTATGTGTGTGGGTGGCTTTCGTCTCAGTACAGTAAGCCTCAGATAAATCATGGAAATGTGGGTCAGCCTTAAATTGCAAATACATAACTTTCTTGAAGCAAGAGAAGCATGTGTGTATACATCAACACATACCTATATTTATATATATGGATATACATATACATGTATTGTTGGTGTGTGATACAATATTCCATATCAGCAGTGAGTTTCAATCTCTTGCCATGGAATCATGGAATCATGGAATCATTGAATCTTAAAGGTTTGAAAAGACCACTAAGATCATCTAGTCCAACCAAAAGTCGCTTAAAGTATGTGCCAATGTAGAGTGGAAGAGAGTATTGTATGCCAGAAAACCTGACTTTTCATTCCAGCCAAACTGGTGGCTGTCTCACTAATGAGGTTGTTTCAGCTCTGCTTAGTCTACAGACAGAATAAGGGTTGCTTCAAGCCTAACATGATGTGGAAGGAAGGCCCAAGTAGGAACAGACGTGCTGTGCATTTCAGTCTGAGTCTCTGGCTGTGGATGTTTATCTTGAAAATAAAACCAGTGGTGACATTTTGCTTCTGAATCAACACTTTGGAGATAACTCAGTCTCAACAAAAAATAACCGAGGAATCCTAATGATATGGAGCTTATTTTTGCTGTTTTGTGCATAACTGGAGATTGTATTATTTTTTTAATGAAACTGTTCATCTGAAGTTTCATTGAGTGCAGTGTATACAGAAACGTTCCCAAAACTGTGGAAAAGTCTCTTAAAAAGTAAGTCAGTAATGGCTGTAATTGTTGATAGAAAATTATTACTTTGAAAATCAAAGTTACAATCATTCAAGTTATAAAATATGGATTTGGGAGCTTTACTTCAGGCATTTGCCTTTTTAACATCTCTCTAGCATTTGTTTCTTTAGTTTATTGAAGCAATCAAATCACCAAGACTTTGGGTAATTTGAAGTGAGATCTGTGTATAATTTAAAGGAGATGTGAATCATAAAATACATGAGACCTAACTAATAAAAAAACAAACAAACAAACAAACAAAAAAAAACACTACAGTAAGCATTATTTAGTACAGTCAGTTTTTAAAAGCTGTTTATTAAGGAAAGTAAACTTTTGATGTTGCCCACAGAAAAGTTTAATTATATGCAGGAAATATGCAGCGTAGTGCAATTAATATTGACTAATCAACCTCTTTCTCTTTTACTTGCAGGAAAATATAAACATCAATGAAGCTTCCAGATGCTTGGTGAAACACATAATTGCTACTGAGAGTGATCCAGTTCAGCCTATTGAAACAGATATTATAAAACCACACTTGAATTCTGGCAAGATTGTCAGTTGTTCAGCTTGCTTTAAATCTTAAAAGACTTCCAGACTATTGCAAGAGCTGAACAACTATAATTCACAGTGTATACTTCATCCAAAGTACCCACCCTACCCAGATTGTCCATAAACAGATTTCAGTTATCTCAGAGATCTACTTACATTTTTCCATAATTTGTTAACAGCTAAAATTTGTCACAAACTTTTCACTGATGGCAACTATTCAAAACTGTTTTTGATTATTAGTCAAATAAGAACATGAGACGTCTGTGTTTTCCTGGTTGGTTGTCACCACCAGTGATATCAAAACCTATTTTTCTGCAATGTTGTTTCTGAAAAGTCATTTTCATGATGTTCCTGTAGCAATAACCTACTTATTCCCTTGGTTCTCCTTGCTTCCCATTAAACTTGAATGATCTCTTTTTGCATGAAGAAGATGATGATAATGAAGATATAGGTGTTCAGGGAGAGGCAACAAGAAATTTCAGTGTGAAATATTCCCGCGTTCATTCTCCTGGGTGAGCTGGCAAGGCTGAACGTGCAGTAACCGTTCATGTCATTCAGTTCTTCTGAAGATCTCAGCTTCTGAGACTGAAACTGTGTCAGTTTTTGCTGTCTCTCCCTGAAGACTTACAACAAGTAAAGGGTGATAAAACAGGGTAGTCTCACAAGTGATGGAGCTGACAGGTTTCAGAAAGGTTATCAGTTCCAGAAATCCAACATCTCCTCTGAAAAAACTTAGTGATTTTGTTCCTACCTCTCCATCCCTCATGCTGTGTATTCCACAAGTCCCTGAATGCATCCTCTCCATTGCATTGATTCTCATAGGATGTCTTTTTCGTGATGTAATAAATAAACTTTGCAGGAACACATCTTTGTTGGATAGTAGGGTATATACTTTCTGAGAACATTCTTGTAGAAAACAAAATCCTGTGAATGATCATAGAAATAAAAATGATCATAGGAATAAAAATGGAACAGCCTTGAGAGTAAACACTCCTGGAGAATTTGCAGGATTTGTTGAGCTGCATTCTGAAATGAAATGGCAGACTTTAAGAATCACATGAAATATATGTGGACTCAAGCAGACAGGTGTCTGGACAAAAAGTCTCGACATCTGGTTGCAGGTCCCCGCAAGACAGACTTTGCCTGTCTCCTGCCACAGGCAAATCACTTCCACTTCCTTATTCCCATTCAGCCTATTCCCCCCTGAGCTGTGAACTGTCAGTGGCAAGGCCTATCTTCTGAAATGAGTTTCTGTCCTTGGAGATGTGTAACACCATGGAGGGGAGGAGGCAGAGTGTTATACAGGTGTTTGCAGACATTATTGCATTACTTCACAATACTTCTTAGAAAAGAAGGAGTAAAGCTCCCAGAGGCTAGCAAATAGGTGATGGGTAGGAAAAACTAAACAAAAGTCTCCACTGTGATCTTATGCTGTGAAACCCATGGGGTTCAAGTGTCACTACAGCTCAGTATGGTAATGAATGCTCTCTTACTATATAGGCACTGCAGAGGAGAGCCAAGGATGGAGATTTGACCCTTCGCATTCTCTCCTTACAGCCTTAAATTGATACATTTTTATCATAGGATTTTAGAACTGGCTTTTTTCAAGGTGAATAAATTTCAGATCTTGATTTCAGAGTCATCTTTTAACAAAGGCTCCTGCTATGATCTGAGTCAAACACCTTTCTGCCTCAGTTTCCTCATCTGTAAAATAGGGATTGATGACACACCTACCTCACAGCACTCCTTGGAAGTTACTGTTGGAACAGTGCCTTAATATGTTATACAAATGCCAAGACGTATTATGGCTCGGAATGAATTATGAGTGCCCTCTAGCATAAATACATGGTGCTCTAATGCTCTAATGTTTAAATCTACCCACGGCTTGTCTGTACTGCAACAATTAGCTCCAATTATTCCACCTCAGTTAATCTGGTTGGGGTTGTAAAGCAGCGTGGTGCTGCACAGGATGATTTGATTAGCTGCAGATGTGTTGCAAACTGATACTGGCTGCACGGATGTCATGGTACTGGTTTAATAATCTCAGCAGCTAGGCTGCAATTAAGATCTACTGCCAGGTCAGTTATTTAAGATTTAAGCATTATTTATGTCAAGTTGTATGGATACCTTAGTAAGGTTAACACTTAATTCATACCTTCAACTAGCACAGTGGGGAACACAAGCACCCAGACAAATAGATAGCTTCTAAAAGGCTTCACAAGCTGAATCCCATGCTTTACGTGCAAATGTAGATGCCTCAAGCAAAGGAAGTTGCTGTTACTTCCTAAAAAATTACTCTGTACTCAACTTTAGTTATCTTCTGATCACTTATCTTTAATAGCTTTTAGGCAACACTCATGACAGATATGACTAAAAATCTGGGATAATGGCAATTAAAAAAAAATAAACATAAGTTAAACATTTAGAGGACATATAGGTTTTGTTTGTTTCTGTTTTGTATCTTTTTTTATCTTTTTTTCCTTCTCTTAATTTTGCTTCAATGAGTTCTATAAACATCCTTTAACCTCCAGTCTCATTATTTGTTGCCTGTATTTCTGTTGTGTCAAGTTTTGCTACAATCACAGTTTTGGGCCAAATATCCTCTGATAGAAGGGGGCAGAGTTTGGTCTATTTCTAGGCTAAACACGATATGAGGTCAAATAAGACTTAAAGTCATACGTATTTATACTGCGAGAATAAGTATGAAGAATCAAGCTTCCTTAGGAAGTTATATAACTTCAGATATTCATATTTATTTGTACTGAAGTGTTAAGAACCGGTGAAGTCTCTTTCTACAATACAATAAATGTGTGAATGCCACCTGTGCATCTAGAAAACAGAGCCCTTGCAGAAAGGTTGGTTGTAGGCAGGCCAGAATGAAAACTTTAACTTGGAATGAATGAGCTCAACATGCTGATACCTTTTCAGGAACAAATGTAATCCAAACAGATTGGATTTCTTAATTATTTTTTTTTTTATTTGATAAATTCTATATTATGCTTTCTTTGCTGGATTAGGGATCAAGAGTCTTAACTGCAAAGACATTTCAAAATGAAACATTTTCCCCTCTTGTAATAAATAATAAAATATGGAATCATACAATTGTTAAGGTTAGAAAAGGCTGATAAGCCTTTATATCATCTAGTCTGACTCCCAGCCCATCACCACCATGCCCACTAACCATCTCCCTCAGTGCCACATCTACCCAAGTGGATAAAGGTACTGCAAACTGGATTTAAAATTCAGTCACTCCAGTTCTCTATAAAACTCAGTATATCCCAGCACCCATAACCACGGGGTACACAGGCAATGTGCTGGTCATAAAGGATGAGACCCAAACACTCATGAAAAATGATGGTTGAGCATCTCTGCCAAAGACTTCAGACAACTCAACCACAACACAAGCAATGATAGAGCGTCTTCCATCTTCTATCCTGAAAGATTGAGACATGTAGTATCTCACGGTCCTAAATACATTTAGGTGATTCTAAATAACTTGGAAAGCACATATATATACCTAGAACAAGAAAATAGGAGTGACCTGTAAATTGTGCTCTTTTATGACTGAAAGATCACGATCATTATTTATTTGACCAGGTTGGATTTTCAATAAAGAGCCATTTGAATACTTAAAATTTTATTCTTCTCATGCACCATTTTTACGATTATGGCTTTTTTATTGAACATTTCAGGAACAGTTGTTCCCAACATAACTTTGTATATGATATTTTGTCTTCAGACTCTCTCTCTCTCTTTCTTTTTTTTTTTTTTTTTTTTTGTCCCTTCTATTTTAACTTACTTGACCTTGCAAAAGGGGAGGGAAGGTGAAGGGGCATGTTTAAATAACAGTTTTGTTTTACTTCTTGAAACAGCGTGTTCGGCTGGTTGAAGTGGAATTCTTACATGTGTGGGGGAACACAATTTCATGTCAATTGCCAGCAAACAGTCAATGGAAATATATTTTATTGCACCAATATTGATGCATGTGGCTGCAGGTCCAAATGTAATAAACTAATTATATTTCTGACAAAATGCGGAATGTGAGTGTTTTGTGACGTTAATTCATTAGCTTTGTAAGAACATACGAATAGGCCGATATTAATTCAACTGTTCTCATCTGCAGTCAATTTATGATGTATTCCCAGTGGCTTTGTTTTTTGCTTTGTCTTTTTGCCCTGGAATAGTTTCATTTAGGCTGTTTCCTTTCTGTACATCACTCTCAAAGCATCCAAGTTAGCATTTGACATTGATTAAGGGCTTGCATGTCCGAGAATGAAACTTTGTACTTTTTCAACCATTCATCATCCCATTTGATTTGCAATTCCAGATACAGTTCTTATAACTCTGCCTCTTGAGAGAGCTGCAGTTCAAAGTCTATTTTCTGAAGGAAGAAATTTTGGCTTGGAAATAGATGCATCATCAGTTTGGGGGTTCATTATTGAACACAACCTTTTTTCTTGGAAGTCTGACTGGGTAATAAGTGGGCTACATTTGCAAACCAGGCAGCGTGCATGTTTAGGATGTAGAAACTGCATGCATTCATCTTCAGCTGTCAGGGCGAACAGGTGCCTGCAGCAGTTCTACACATTGACCTTTCATTATTCTCTTCTTGTGCCTTCATCTGTTATGTTGTCTTGCTTTACAAATAAATAAACATACAAGCAAACGAACGAATAAATGAATAAATAATAAATAAACAAAAAAAGGTGCATATTTACAATGTGAGTCCAGACTTTATTTTACAATATTTTTCTGCAACCACACACATACACACATACAAACATTCTGGTTTTGTTCCCTTTTTAATGAAATCTGACATCTGCATGCTCTGTGGATGGAAATGCCCCACAGTGATGGTATTGTTACCATTACACTGAATAATTGTTCACCTTGCAATGAGGAAACGTCTTTGAACAGCTGAGAATACACATTTCCTGTAATTCACTTCCCTTTACAATTTCAGTGCATCAGCTGCCTAATTAAGACTAGAATCTCCATGTTTTATGTTTCAAATGCATTAATAATAGTTTACAAAGATAAGACATTAAACTGAGTACAGACTCAGCATGCATCTCCCTAGAGTGGAAGCTAATAAACATGTCCTGGCAGACTTCTCTGCATGTCAGTAGCAGGAGAAAGTTGTTTTAGTCTGATATTTGCCTGGTTTCTTCCAGTAAATGAGCTTCCAGCTAAGCTTAAATATCTAAATTCTGCAGCAACAAAACAATGCTGCTGGCAGTATTCACACCTGGCATTTGGAGTTTCAGTAGTTTTAAAAGACCAGGCACTATTTCTTTCAGAAATATTCTTTAATATTTCTTTTCAGAAATAGTATCTTTGTTAAAGGTTTGAATGTCAGTGGCATTTAAATATTTTCTCAGGCACCAAAAAGATCATTCGGGTATCGATCTCTCACATTAATCCATCCACATACTTCTGCTTTTGTGAATTCATGCCTTTGGCTTTTACAAAGCATAGAAAAAAAGGGCAACAGAATCATTTCAGACATACACATCTGCAAAGGAGATGTACAAACATAATGAAGGGAATGTAACCAGAATCAGGACGGAGAACAGCATCTGGGATTAGAACTGGGGTAGAAGCTAGAAACATTTAAGAGCTATGATAAGATGTTCTACAAGTTCCTTAGAAATGCAGAAGTTACTTAGTGAAAATATGACTCAGTGTTCAGATTTCATCATAGAATCATAGATGCACAGAATCATAGAATCACGAAATGGCTTGGTTTGGAAAGGACCCCAAGGATCATCAAATTCCATCTCCTCTGCCATGGCAGGGCCACAAACCTGAAGATCTTGTAGTAGACCAGGTTGCCCAGGGTCCTATCCAGCCTGGTCTTGAACACCTCCAGGGACAGAGCATACACACTATCAGTTATCCACACCCTTTATAAGCCAGAGATCTATAAATTTTGCAGGGCACAAAGAGATATGTCTCTCTGTTGTATGCCTTGAAATTTGCCTCTTCCTTGGTTACCTCCCTGAAGCTTCATAGCTTTTTTCACGAATTCTCTCTTTTTGGTGTTTGGTGTCATCTCTTCTCCTTATCTGGCTTATTTAGTGAGGAGCTTTTGTCATTCATAAGTGTTTAGCACTGAGACTCATGCTGCAAGGTTTATGCTCTTTGCATTCAGATTATGCCTCCAAGGGCCTCTTGTCATTCTGCATTAGCATTTCTGATTAACAGCAGTGTTCAATATTATAGAATAACAGAATCACAGAATTGTAGGGTTTGGAAGTGACTTCTGGAGATCACATAGTTCAAACCCCTGCCAAAGCAGATTGCTTAGAGTAGGTCACACAATAAACTGCCCAAGTGTGTCTTGAGTATCTCCAGAGGAGGAGACTCCACCAGTTCTCTGGGCAGCCTGTGCCAGTGTTGTCACCTCACAGTAAAGTTTTCCTTATGTTTGTGTGGAACTTTCTGTGTTCCAGACTGTGTCATTTGCCACTTATTCTGTCACTGGGCACCATAGGAAAAAGCCTGGTCTCATTCACTTGACTCATGCCCTTTAGATATTTATGAGCATTGATATGATCCCCTCTCAGTCTTCCTTTCTCCAAGCTGAACAGTGTTGGATCCCACTGACTTTTTTTCATAAGAGAGATGCTCCGGGCTCCTCGTCATCTTTGTAGTCCTCTGCCAGACTCTCTCCATCAGTTCCCTGTTTTTACTGAATGGATAAACCCAGAACTGGACACAGTACTCCAGATAAAGTCACTCCAGAGAAGAATCTTGTTGCAATACGTGGATGATAAAGAAAAGAAAAATCTTCAAATGGTTAATAAACCCATCTGCAGGCAAAGTGTTCCAATGTCAGTGTCTAGTCTGAGCAGTGCTGGAATTTGAACAAGAAAAAAGAGTTAGAAACCTGACAGAAGTGAAAAGAGAAGGTTCCCAAAGGTATCTATCCCTTGAAATCTGTGGCTCTTGGGCAATTTACAGGTAATGGATATCTAAGTCTTCATCTGTTCCTGACTTGTGTGTCAAACAAACCCATGTTTAAGTCTTAGAGGAAAACCATTTTTTTCTCTGGTTTTCCAAAGAGGAACCCATGTGTGGCACAGAGACTGGAAAACACAGCATGGCATGTGGCCTACTAAGTGTTCTACATCACACATTTCTTTTTTTTCCCTCACTGAAGTGATATACTGACAAAGTGAACTACCTGTCAGAACTCTGTATCTTCCAGAGAACTACTGCTCTTCTTTCACTTAGCAGGCACAAGTAAAGAAAAGCCATAGGTTCCAAAATTTAAAGATAACCTAAATAGCTAAAAAGCTGCTGAGATATCATGTGTAGGGCCTTCCACTGCATGGCAAACACATAATTATCAGCAAACAGGGAAAAGAGTCCCTAGATATCAGTCAGTAGCTTGATGTTATAGCTCACCTCTCAGAGGTTAGCTTCCATCTGGAACAATACCTTTTAGGCACATTTAAGATGATGTCAACAGCAACCAGAAATATTTCATAGACTCTATGGCTAGCAAAAAAACCAAAACAAACAAACAACAACAACAAAAAAACAAACAAACAAACAAACAAACAAACAAAAGCTAGATGACTAAATATCATATATATCAGATCTACTTCTTTTTCTATCCATGTTATATGCCAATTTCTTCAGAGTTTGTTCATCTAGATTTATGTAAATCACCACCACTGTAGGAGAGAATACCTATAAACATCATGCCTGGATATGGTTGGTGTTCATAGGATTTTGGAGCAAATCCTCTGCAATGAGTCTCCTCTCCTCATCCAGGGGAGATCCAAGCACCACTGTTGCTTTTGGCTCCTGTCAAGTGAGAAGAGATCTTAGCTCAAGCATGCAGCTGAAGAGGGTGCTACGCCTGTCTCCTGACCAAGCATGGGAATGGGGCAAGGTTCAGCAGGTCACACGACAGCTTTTCACCTATTCTGCGGAGTTCCACCTATGCTTAGTTTGCATGGCCCCATATCACCTTAGATGCAGACTTATCCACTATGGACTGGACTCTTCTAAAGAATAGAAAGCCATACCTTAAAGAGAATATAAGGACCTGAGGAGGGACCCATTTTGAAACCAAGGCAGTTGTCAGCCCAAAGACATAGTGCCTCTTTTCCTGGCAGCAGTAGTTCTCCAGGTGCCTCTCTGCCTTCGAGCATGCTCATGGATGCCTCTCTGGCAACAGCACTGAACAGCTTAGTATCCAATTAATTCTACATATTCTTCCACTACAAAGCCCCTGATTATTAATATTTAAACAACAACTTCAAAGTCTTACTGCCACCTTCTTTCCTATGCTACCACCCACTAGTTGGAATGTTCAACCTTTTATCCTAGTGGGCTTCAAAGTCTTATTTCATGTTGCCCTCAAGTGGAGCAAGCAATGGAAGTATTGCCTGTGCAGAATAGCCATATTAGGATTAGGCTTCAGATGGTTTTAGTCAAAAGATTATCTACCTTGGCAGTGAAAACACTCACTTTGGAAAATGCTTAAATTTCTTTCCCTGAAAATTTCCCCTTCTACTAATTCTAAGATTTACAGGTCCAGGTTCTGTAAACCTATAGAGTACCCTCTGTGTCTTTATAACATCTGTCTTTTCATCTTTTATAGTCTCCGCTTTTTATGCATCTCAGGTAAATTTTGCGCATAGGAACAATATGGCTGCATTTGCATTTGTGTCAATCCATGTTTGATTTAAGAGCTACAAAAGCTCTTACATCTGCATGCACATTGATCTTCTGCTCTGATAACACTAAATGCATTTATCATCTGATTTACCACCTAGTAAAGAAATTGAGGGGTAAAATGAAAAATGTAAATTAAAAATTGAAAAAGGTGAAATTCACAGCAAAATGTTTCTTAAGAGTTAAGGAAGAAATAAGAGAAAGTCTTACAGTAGAGATTCATAAAACTTTATTTCTCATTATGTAAAGAATTACAAGTCAGAATGAGTGCATACATCCAACATGGGACTGTCAGCCCTGGTGGAACAACGTGTCAAAGCGCTCAAAGAACAGGAAAGCAGGAAATACTATGATATAATTATTTCAATTTTAAGAGGAAAAAAAATAAAAAACATTGCAAAATCACAGAGAAACATACATTAGAAATAGAAAGCATATCAAATTACTGTATGCATTACAGTACAATTTTACTTACAAAACTATTTACAAAAGGGAAATCAGGATTGCAAATGACATCAAAACTCATAGAGATTGAAACCAGGTCTTTGATTTTTATTTTATTGTCTACATAGCAGCTAAACTGAAACACCAGCATCAAAGAATTCAAGTAAAAATGTATTGAATCCTGGAACCACGGGAGCCCTGCAGTTCCCACTGAGCTCTTGGTGAAATATGAAGCTAACAATGAATTTAAAATATTCAAAAGTCATGAGGAATACCATTCCCAAATAATGTCATATTGATTTCACAGTCATTAGATGACTCTAAAAACAAAGCCTTCTTTTCTGACCTCTGAGCACTGAGAGTTTCGGACAATTTTCCTCACAGTTTTTCCCATCAAACAAGATTCAGAATGCTTCTTTTTCCAAAAAAAAAAAAAAAAAAGCAATGAAAGACAAAATTCCCATCCACTGTAGGAATCCAGAATTTGGGAGATTAAGCACATTCAGCAGAAGTTCACTAACTTGTATTAAGAAGAAACCTTGAGCGACAGCCCACATTAAACTGTAATTTCTGAAAACATTGTTTTCATACAGTATACAGCCTGAAATATGTATAGTGTTATATGTTGAAGGTTTAATACACACATGTATTGTACGCACAATATGTACACATGCTCATACAGCATCATATAGAGTTTACTTAATTACAATAGATAACTAATTTTAGAGTTGTGACACCTCATGTCAGATTCTTCACAATGAAATTTATATCCTCCTCTGCCTTCCAGTCCAGATGTACCAACTCTCCTTTCTTCCCATCATGGAATCTCTCTTCCATTGCCTCCCCTGCAGTTCTGCTCAATCCTACTGCCACCATGGCTCCATGTATCTCTCCATAGTTCTGCACTCTTGCTGAAGGCCACCCTTTTCACTACCTGCAGAAAGTAACCAAGTTTTGCCCTTCCCCAGCATTTCCTAGGAGCACAATTTCTGTGTCATTTAAAAAAAGCACCTAGCTGGAGCTTACACTTACTGAAGTCAACCAGACTGACCTCTAAAGGTAGATAACCAAGATGTAGAAAATGAAAAACAGGTATTATGGTAGGTCAGTGGAAGGTAGAGTGTTTTACATTACAGCATACTGATTAATGTACCGTCACCAAAGGTACAGGAGGACTGTTCACTGCAGTCTCTTGGGATTTATCAGTTTCAGCATGTAGCTGACATGCAGTTTCCTTTCCTGTTCATAGAACTGTAGAACGGTGGTTGGAAAAAACATCTGAGATCTTGTAGTCCAGTCATCAACCCATCACCCTATAGCTACTAAGCATGTCACTCAGAGCCACATCTTCATGTTTCTTGAACATGTCCCTGCATCACTTCCCTGCGCAGCCTGTGCCAATGCATCACCATTCTTTCCTAATATCCAACCTGAACCTCCCCTGGTGTAACTTAACACCATTACCTCTCTTCCTATCACAAGTTATCAGGGAGAAGAAGCATGCTTGGTGACTGTTACACAAAAGCAGTAGTGTGAAAATTAAACAAAACCACCCTCTTATGCTGAGTCCCAAGCACATATTTATTTTACATGTAGAGAAGACAGAAACATAACAGAGAAAGATCCAACCAGAAGCTGAACCACTAAACTATACCCATCATCCAGCACATGGACCAATTCCCTATGAAATCACCTGTAGTGTTGCCATCTCCCTGGGCCGCACCAACTGAGCTGCTAGACCTCTTTCTCTCAGGGTTTCTTGTGTGTCTTTTGCTGTGCCACCAATGAATAAGTGGTCTCACAGAAATCTTAACTAAAATCAGAGGAAGCCTCACAGCCACAGAAGTCAACACAATCAATTGAATCATTAAATTCTCTGAGATTGCAGTCATTAATTAGAAATCTTTTAATCTACTTATAGCCATGGGGGAAAAAAAAAGAAAAAAAAGAAAAAGAAAAAAAAAAAAAAAAAAAAAAAAAAAAAAAAAGCTTTTCTCAGACAATTGAGTCAGCTTTTCTTAGATCATTTCCCTAACATAGTAATAGTCTCCAGAGTAGAAGGACTGTGGGAGATCCAAAAATATTAGTTGCACATGCAGACTATGGAGTTCTCAAGCTAGGAACAGCTGGTAGCAGAGACAATATCAGATACATACACTTTTCTTACCTTCTCCTCATTGTTTTTGACAGCTAGTGGAAGTAGGGCACAGCCCCTTGGTCCTATCCATAATGTTTCTTTTTACGTTATCAGAATGTGGAATGAAGCCAGCTGAATTTTTCTCTGGGGACTACACACCTTCATCCTGTATAACGGCAAGGTAAGTGGGTGACAATTTTTTGGCTTATGTTCTACAAGAATCACACTGAATGCTAGGAAAATATTCAGTAACAACCTGGAGCCAAGCAATTTGTCATCCTGAGCAATTATATTGAAATTCTTAACATCACAATAAATGCCGCCTTGCTTGATGTCTCTGACGTGAAAAATGGTTTATTGTGGATTTTCTTTTACCCATATAGCCATATGACCAGTGTAGCTGGTTGGCTGATCTTTGTATGAAGTGAATTGTCTCTTGGTGTACTGCCTACAACCAACAAACTCAAAACCTAGAAAATTTTAATTCCCAAATGTAATAAACTGTACAATGTACAGCATAGATGTGGTCATACGAAAAATCCTGTCCCTCCTAATAATATTGCATCAAGAATAATTCCTGTTAGGGCACTTTTATTTTTATATTCTTAACACTTGAGAATGTCTTCTTGTTTTTTTCTCTCAGTAACTACAATCTTCTACACAGTAGTCAAGTTCAAATTTCTGTTTTGTTTTTTTTTTTTGTTATTTTTTTTTTTTGGTAGTTTTCTTTAGTATATGAAATACTTTGTTACATCGACATCTGCTTTGAAGTGCATTTATAAAACCAAGTGAAACATCATGTTACTGGTGTTTGGTTTTTATTAATAAGTAAGCTGGCTGTTCCTTAGTTGTATCTTTTAACTTTTGTCAAAGTCATTAATAGCTGTGTTTTCCATCCCAACTCAAGATTTTTTCCAAGGTTTTAGCTAAATTTATCCAATATTTATGCTACATTTAACACTTCTTTCTAGGTTATTTGTTGGTGCATGGCCACTTCTAAAGGAATGCAAATGTATAAATTTGTCATAAATCAATTTTTGATTGTCAGTCTATAATAAGATCATATCATATCAGCACAGACGATGATGCCATTTTTACATTTACATTTTATTTTTCCCCATCTTTCTCCCTATGATTGTCGCCTTGGTACTCTATACAGTTTTGACAGTTTGTAGTTGACCCCATTACACCGATCTAATTGATGACCACTTGAATTATGATGACAAAGCAGCTGCATTAATCACGTAACATATCTGACTTATTTTACCCTATTAGCCCTCTGGGAAATCTTTTAGAAAATTATATCCACATGTTAAGCTCCTTTGAACAGTCTATTCAGCTAAAGACTTAGCCACCAAAATCCATTTATTTTCTCTAGAAATCAGTCACATAATTTCTAGTGACTTAGCCTTTTTTTCACCAGGTCAAAACCAAATTACGCATGTATTTCATTCCCAAAGAACATTCACTTTAGTACAGGTAAAAAAAATGAACACAGTGTCCATCAAGTTCTCAGTTCTGAAACATACAGAAATAGCCTGCAAGTTTGAAGAGTTTGTTTTTTCTCTTTCTTATTTGCTGATAATGATCTGAAATATTAATCAAGATGAATGATGTGTGCTCATTCATCGCCCCAGGAAATCCTCATTGCCTCATTATCTCATTCTGTACAGCAGAAACAAAAAACAGGTGTCTTCATTGTGGATATGTGAAACAATTCAGATTTCGGGGGTTGGACTCTTTTGTTAGTAGAACATTCTGTAAAAAGTATTAATGTTTTCCTATCCTTGTAATAATTTATACATGGTGATGCCACTGTTTGTTTTAATGACTGCTTATTTGCATAGGTAGATGGCAGACTCACCGTGACTGCCTGGTTTACATGAACAACCAAGATGAGTTCATATGGAATTCCAAGCTGGAAAGAACTCTTTCCCACAGGAGCAGCACAGAATCTCATCACCACTTAATCTCATAATTAGTTTAGAAATCATATGCTGTCCCTGCACTACGTGAATAAACACCTATCTCAGGTGTATGGCTTATGCTCCAAGTAGATATGATCTTCTTTATGCTTCATAAACTTGATTGAGATGATGTCAAGTTAACATTGTACTGAACCTCACCCAGTTTCTCCCACTTCTCAGCACTGTTTCTTTGTGGCTTCTTCAACTCTTAGCATTATGCTTGTCAAGACTATAGAAATATTCTTTTTAAAGGGAGATTTGAAAAGAGCTGGATTATAACCAGTTGCCAGAGTCTGGTAAGGAATGTATTGTCTCAATTCAACATGAGATAATTAGCAACACTTTAATGTTTAAAAGCATTCCTTTGGACAGAGTCAACTGACCTGGAAGAGAAATCTCCTAATATGACAAAACAATGTGTGTACCTCTGTTTGGATGAGGTCTTAAAGGAATCTCTTTTATTTTCCCACTCTCTTCCCCTGGGAAGGTCTATTTTGGCACTGAAGAATCATGTTTATAAGATACAAAACAAGCACTGAGCTTGGATCACTCATAAAATAATTTTAACCAAGGCACAATGAAAGTAATACAATTTGTTCCTGTACTGTATTTCCACACATTTCCAAGGAAAGAGATAGAAGAAATACAACTGCTTTGAGATCTGTCTCTGGGACCTCTCATACCAAAAACCTTCTTGTGGACATATTAAATTTGAGTTTGGATGGACACTGGGTGAAAATAAGCTTTCAGGACAGAAAGAAAGCTTGTAGACAACATTTGTGAGGGAACAGCTGGCTATCTAGACTGGCAGATACTCTTATTGATATGGTCATTAATAACTTAAGAGGCAACAGTGCCTTGGCAAAGGGCTTCAGATTTATTATTTTAGATACCATTTCACTTCAACTCAGAAAAATCTGAATCTGCCAGAAGATGTTACCCTTTTCTTCTAAAAAAAACGCCAACCATAAATTCACAGACCTTGCAATATGAATAATAAAAAATGGAAAGTCATCACAGAGATAAGCATTATGAAAAGTACTGGCTAAGCGTACTACAAGTCCTCTTCCTATATGCTCCATTTGCATCTCACTTGGCAGAAGAACAGCTTCACAGTGAACAGCCCCAGGACCTCTGATGTTGGACTGCAACCAGAGATGAGAAGACAGCCACAAAGGACATGACTAGGAACTTTCTCTAACCCTGCACTACTTTCATTCTATTACATTCTCTGGGTGACTGCTCCAGTTTGTTGAATGGAAGAAGATACCTTCACATCAGATCCCTGGGGAAGTCCAAGTGGATATTAGGAACATCACTGAGTTCCAGCCCCCTGCTGTAGGCAGTGACACCTCCCTCTAGGCCAGGTTGCTCAAAGCTCTATCTAGCCTGGCCTTGAGTGTTTCCAGGGAGGGAGCATCCACAGCCTCACTGGGCAACCCATTCCAGTATCTCACCATCCCCACAGTAAAGATTTTCTTCTTAATATCTAATCTAAATATTCCAGTTTAAAGCATTTCTCTCCCCAACTTTCTTGTAGGCCCATTTCAAATACTAGAAACGCCCCTATAATCATTCAGTTGATCTAGGTTTAAATCAGTGAATAATATTCTCAGACTATTTCTGAAACTAACAAGCTGGGTTGGGTGAATGAGTGTAGAGAAATAAACCTTGCATTTTATTTCTATAGTCTCGTGATCATATATCCGATATTCCTTTTACATGCCTATGGAATGAATGAAATATGTAGTTACTGAAAATATTGAAGCCTACTTTCAGAAATGGCTGGCATGATGTTTATTCCACACATTTTGCAAAGACATAATTCATACCAGTAAGTATTTGAAAGAAAAACAGAAAAACAAGAATAATATAATGCCATGGGAAAACAAACAAACAAACAAAAAAAAAACTATCAAGGATATTCCCGAGCAGTAATACTCCACTCCTCATCTCAGAGGAATAAAATACAAAATCACAGAACAGCCCAAATTGGAAGGAACCTCAGATGATCATCAGATCTAACCCTTCGTTGGAAAAGGGAACCTGGAAGAGAATATTCTCCTGAGGAAACTGGCTGCCCATGGCCTAGACAGGTATACCCTTCTTTGGGTAAGGAACTGGCTGGAGGATCGTGCCCAGTGGGTAGTGGTTAATGGAGTTAAGTCCAGCTGGCAACCCGTTACAAGTTGTGTCCCCCAGGGGTCAGTTCTATGGCCCATCTTGTTTAACATCTTCATTGATGACCTGGATGAAGGAATTGAGTGCAAGCTAAGTAAGTTTGCAGATGACACCAAGTTGGGAGGTGGCGTTGATCTGCCTGAGAGTAGGGAGGCCCTGCAGAGGCATCTGGATAGGCTGAATCACTGGGCTGAGGTTAATGGAATGAGGTTCAACAAGGCCAAGTGCCAGGTCCTGCACTTTGGCCACAATAACCTCATGCAGCACTACAGACTTGTGGCAGAGTGGCTGGATGACTGTGAAGAGGAAAGGTACCTGGGGGTGTTGGTCGATGCTCAGCTGAACATGAGCCGACAGTGTGTCCAGGTGGCCAAGAAGGCCAACAGCAGCCTGGTCTGTATAAGAAATAGTGTGTCTAGCAGGAGCAGAGAGGTAATCATCCCTCTGTACTCTGCTCTGGTGAGGCTGTATCTTGAGTACTGTGTTCAGTTTTGGGATCCTCATTACAAGAAAGACATTGAAGCCCTGGAATGTGTCCAGAGAAGGGCAACAAAACTTGTAAGGGGTCTGGAGCACAAGTCTTATGAGGAACGGCTCAGGGAGCTGGGATTGTCTAGCCTGGATATGAGGAGGCTCAGGGGAGACCTCATTGCACTCTACAACTTCCTGAAGGGAGGTTGTGATGAGGATGGGCTTGGCTTCTTCTGCCAGGCAACAAACAGGACCCAAGGAAATGGCCACAAGTTGTATCAGATGAGGTTTAGACTGGACATAAGAAGGAACTTTTTCTCTCAGAGTATGGTCAGGCACTGGAATAGCCTGCCCAGGGAGGTGGTGGAGTTGCCATCCACGGCAGTGTTCAAGAAGTGTCTGGATAGGGAGCTAGGAGATATGGTTTAGTGGTTTTCTGTAGGTATGGTAAAGGGAGAATAGTTGGACTAGATGATCTAAACTGGTGCTGTTTATTTTGCCTGAATTATAAAAATGCATGGAAATCATAATATGAAGCTTCCTGGAAATTAATAAAATATCCCACTTACTTACCTTATATATAATAAACAAAGAAGACTCAGTAAGAAGGTGAAAGACCTGTGGAAGTTGAAAGAGTTACACTGTGTGTTCTGTCTTCTACCTGGTCTTGTCTCTTCACATATCATGGAGTCATAGAATCACTTGAGTTAGAATGGACCCTTAAAGGCCATCTAGTCCAACTCCCATGCAGTGAACATGGATACCTACAGCTCTATCTGGTTTCTCAGAGCCCCATCCAACCTGACCTTGAATGTCTCCACGGATGGGGTACCCACCTCTTGCCTGGGCAACCTATTCCAGCACCTCACAACCCTCACTGTAAAAAACTCCCTTATATCCAGACTATATCTCCCCTCTTTTAGTTGGAAACCATTTTCCCTTGTCTTATCACAACAGACCCTGCTAAAGAGTCTTCTAAAGAAATTAAAGGACTGTAGAGAGCAAGAAACCACTCCAACCTACAAAAAGGATATTCAGGCAATTATTAATGCCGGAATTAAAAGATTAAAGTTGTCTGAAGTTGTAAATACTCATGTTCTCTTATTAATTACACACCCTACTAAGCATTATACCATACTTTGCGATGCATGGATTCATCCTATACATCCTGTGCAAAACAGTGCTTTGGGCCTCTGTTTAAATTTTAGTGCTCTTCTAAATCAAAATTCTAGGTTTTATATTCTCTTACACTGATTTCCTCCTTTCTTTCTCTATAAAACCAATACTCAGCAGCAGTAAACACATTTACTTTGAGACCCAGGCTTAAAACAATGATTTTATGATGAAGCAGAGCAGAGATGACCCCTCAAAATGTATGCCCAATAACTCTGTTGAATCATGTCTATGAGACTGATGTAAGTTCATCTTTAAAGGTACTGTATGCTCACAATTCCTGCTGAGGCTTTTCCATCCAAGTTCCTGTGCAGGCATCTGACATCTGGCAGAGTCTGCCTGTGCTGCATAGCTGAATGCACTAGACATTTATCATTCCTGCATTACCACACTGAGCTTTTGCTGTGCTGTGGGAAGAATCCTATTTATCACATTAAAAATGCAAGAAACAAGTTAAGAATCCCACTGTTAATAAGATGGTACTTCTCCTATCAATTTTAAGCAATGAACACTGCAAACTCCTTTTCAGGCAAGTTAGATTAATATTCACCACTCTCTGTTGTCAAGGACAGGCTCCTGCTGTTATGTGTTGAGCTCCTGACAGTTGCAGGAGCTGTGCTGAGCTTCAGCATTGGGTGGCTGTCAGATCTAATTAATGTCAATCCCAGAGATCCATTCTCCATGTTCTTGGCTAAATACACTGATGTACTCTCCTAGGTTGAATATATGGACTGTACTTATGGAGTATACTAAATATAGGATATGTCAGTTTACACAGCAAAAAGCTTGAGAAATTTCTGGGAGGGCTGCTCTAAGAGTAATGCCCCCTACTTTATTATGTTGGCCCATGACGTCAGAGGCAGATTTTGGAGGTGTGGCCATAGAGGTCACACCTTCCCAGCTGTATTCCATTACATTTTGTTGCTGTAACAGTTGTCAGCCAAGGGGCAGTTTGACAAAATGGCATCTGACTTAGATGTGTGTGAAGCAAAGGTGTGGAACCGAATCCCTCCAGTGGAAAAAAATGCATCCATCATTGACATTCATTGATGCTTGCTGAATGTTTTTGGAACCAGCAGGTGTGTGCACAGAATGGTGGCTGACAGTGCATTTCAGCAGTGATGACAGCAATATGAAAGAAAACCCATCTTCTGGGCAGCTGTGTGGATGTTTATGATTGTGGAATGCAGGCTCTTATTCACCTCTAGCAAAAATGTACATCTAATGATGATGACTATGTTAAAAAATTGTGTTTTGTAGCTGATAATTGTTTCTATCAAGTAGTGCTATTGTGCTCTTTGTATCTGTTGTAGTTTCTAATAAAATAAAATAAATGAAAGGACAGATCTTGCCTGAACAATCTGGTGGCCTTCTGTGTTTGAGTGATGGCTTTGGTAGATGGGGGAAGGGCGATGGATGTCATCTACCTGCACTTCTGCAAAGCCTTTGACATTGGTCCCTCACCACTGTCTTCTCTCTAAACTGGAGAGGTGTGGATTTGAAGGATGGACAGTACAACGGATTAGGAATTGGCTGGCTGGTCTCAGCCAAAGGGTTGTGATCAATGGTTTTGTGTCAGGGTGGAGGCCAGTCACAAGCAGTGTCCCTTAGGGGTCAGTCTTGGGACCGATGCTCTTCAACATCTTCATTAGTGACACAGATGATGACAAGTTTGCAGATAGATGGCACCAAGCTGAGTGGTGCCATTGATACACCATCCAGAGGGACCTGGATTTGCTCACAGAGTTTGAGTTGAGCAGATGCCATTATCAGCCAGCACACTGTATTTATGGAGCATTACAAACTTGTAAGTGCTATCTGTGTGTACAGACATGAAAATATGTAAGAGCATTTTCTTGCTCCATGAATAGCTTCAATATCCCTTCTTCCAACCTTGACTGTAAGTTTTGTCCCATACTCTTTCAATATCAATTTTACACAGGTCTTCAGTAGGCCTGCAGAAGGCAAGCTTGGTTCTCCCGCTAAGATGCATTGCAACTGTGTAGTTTACCAAGCTCCTACTGAGGCACATTAATGGTGCCCTATGCTCAGGAAGTAATGTCACTGTTATTTTGTGTCATTCTGTCTCTGTAGATTTCTCTAAAATATGCTCATCAAGCACAAGCAACTATCTCAAAAAGCTGTATTTCCCACTCTTATTAAAGGTTACCTAGAAACATCTGCAGTACAATAACAGTAAACTTTCACACATCCAAGAACACCAGCCATAAAGTGCTCCACTGTGCCTATTAACTGCAGTAAGAACTCTGCACAGGGGAGCACTTTATTGCTTCATTATTGGTTTTATATCATTTTAAATTCTGTTCACTGCAGAAACAAACATCCAGACAAATATTTAAAAAGCTAAATGGGGAAGTGTAGCAAAAATTAATCTGCTGCTGGAACCTTTAATGTGTGCAACACCACGTATGGTGTATCTGTGATCAGAGTGCAATAAAATACTTTTAAAGGTACAAAGAAAACAATGTATTTGCCTTTTTAGTAAATGCAGTTATACTTAATCGGAAGTGATCTGACTGATAGAGTGGGCTGACAGTGAGTAGGAATGTGCTGGTGATACATGTGGTGAGGAGATAATTTAGGAACTGCTTAAATCTAGAAAGACTCAATTCATTGTTACAAATAAAGTATGATTATAAGCAAAGATCTAGAGGTTATGTAATCTGTAGCTAGATAGAGATGGTACATAGTTGAATAGATAATTTTGCCAGTGTTGTCACTCTTCACCATCCTGTCAGACCAAAAAAATTAGGCAGCAGTTGCCTGTGATGTTAAGATATTATTTGAGAAAGAGTGGAAATGTTCCAAGCCTGAATCTTTGTTAACTAGTTTAAAACTTCATGCTCTTGGAGAATCAGAGCCCTGGAGCTGCTATTAAAAAGCCAGTGAGGTGACAGAACTGATGTCAAGGTTTTATGATTAATTAAATAACTAGAGGATTTAAACACAGAGGTATAGTGGTGATGTCAATGTAGTTTCATAAGAAGTTTCTTGTCAGCTACTTTTCTGTTCCTTCCTCCCTTCCCTTCCCTTCCCTTCCCTTCCCTTCCCTTCCCTTCCCTTCCCTTCCCTTCCCTTCCCTTCCCTTCCCTTCCCTTCCCTTCCCTTCCCTTCCCTTCCCTTCCCTTCCCTTCCCTTCCCTTCCCTTCCCTTCCCTTCCCTTCCCTTCCCTTCCCTTCCCTTCCCTTCCCTTCCCTTCCCTTCCTGTACAGCAGTCCATAGCTACAAACACAGATTAAGCTGTGTATTTCTATTCACTAAAAAAACAGAATTTGGATCATGCCACACCTCCTTTTGGAGGTGATCTGCTGCAGAATTATAAGAGAAGAAAGAGAAATGACTTATAACAAAGCAGTAACACAGCAGGGAGTTGTTGTACCTTACTCCCTGAATAAAAAGTTTTAATGATAAAGGCGGTAAGGCACTGGAACAGGATGCCCAGAGAGGTGATGAATGCCCCATTCCAGTAGACAATTGAGGTCAGGCTGCACTGATCTCTGAGCAAACTGATATAGCTTTAGATTCCATGATTCTATGAAATAGTTATTTTTTAATTGGAAATACAAATTGTTATTTATACATAATAACATCACTCCTGGAAATCTGCTAGCAGTGATGCTTCTTTTCTTCCTACAAAATCTCTGTGGTCAAAAACTACTTTTTTCAGTCTTTGTGATGGTCTCAAATTGAGATTCTGTTTCTTCAGGAAAAGTTATTTTGCTGAATCTGTCTGATTCAGGCTAGCAATGATTCTGCCCAGTCACTGATCTTTGAGGGAGGGCAATGTTTGCTTTCATTGCAGATGACTGCAGTGCAATTCCCCAAAGACCAGAGAACAATTATGATGAGTGAAAATTGCTGATAGCTTGAAAATGTCTTCAGCCTTTTGACATTTTCAAATCCTTTAATCTGTCACACTGAATGGTACCACTACATTTTTACTTTTATGAAAGGAAGCCACTATTTGAATGCTTGCTATAATGACTGTGATCTCAGAGGAAGTAAAGAGGAAAGAAATCGTCCTGTTGTCTTACTGCCTGCATCTGCCCATGAAAAAGTTACTTAATGCTCTTTGTATTGTGACTGTGATGTGTTTGTAGTGGAGATGGATTAGATTCCAATCTCAGAAGAAAATCAGAATAATGTAATTTACATCAATGGAGTTATTTTGCTTTTTACTGTGTAGAAGAGGTGAGGAACTCCCTCAGACCTTTCTTTATTACTAGCTCACCAAGTATGAAATTTGCAGTACAAAGACACCTTTTTAAAAGATAGTGGTTTTAGCTTACTTAAATTGCCATCTTTTCCTATAGAATGAGAATGGGGGGTTCGGTGCTCTTTTCCCCCCACATGAGTTTCTGTTATTTGTTAATAAAAACAAAATAGCTAATAACTGTTTCACTCACACAAACCTAAGCACATAGTCAAGTAATGACGCATACATAATTGTCAAGTATCTGCCTCCATTTTACTTCATCCTGTGGCTAATTGCCTCACTGCAGACTGCCAATTAGTTTTACTCCCAGCTGTATTCAGGAAGCCTACAGGGACTGCCAGTATAAGCCTTTGAAGTCCTTTACATTATCTCCTAATCTAAAAAGCTTATCGATGCAACATTTGAGAAAAAGAAATAAATACTTACAAAAAACACTAATCTTTCCAAAGCCCTAGAAATTACTTGAAAACATTTGGAGATACTGAATAATGAAAGTTACAGGCTCTCTGACCTTTGCCCTCTCACTTCTATCAGGATGTTCATGACAGCCTTTTAATTTTTCCCTCCAGATTTCTCAGATTCTCTAGATCCCAGTTAAACTGAGAAACAACAGAATGTTTTGTTAACATGCATGTTAACACTGGTTGTTTGTAAACTCTGTGGCCACCTGGCTGAAGAATTACAACCAAACATGGCATTTTGTACTTCAGAGGCACTCTGTCATCACATGATGCTTCAAGGCCAGAAAGTGCCAGAACAGTTTTACCTGCAAGTGGAACATTTCTTCTCTTTCTTTAGCAGCAACAGTAAATGAGCAGAAACACAGGTACACTCACTGTGAAGCTCTAAAGTCTAATCTTACAACTGATAGTTATTTCCCCACATTATATCTTCCCTCTGAAAAAACACAAACTCTCTTGTATGCTTACATATGTCACAGGCTGATGCTGAGAATACAGTTAGTTAATACTTGTGTGAGACTTCATTAATGTTAGGTTTGAAGGGATGAAGGTTATCGCAGCATTCTCTGTAAGTAAGAGCATCTGGCAGGAGTCTAGATCCCTACCTTAACAATATTGAGGCTATCAGAAGGAGTGCCTTTACCCCAATAACAACTATCTGTCACTCACAGTCTAAGAACATTGTGTCATTCTTTCTTAAGCTTCTGTGCATGAGGAAGAATCTGTGCTTTTTGACAAACATATCCTCTGGTCTGTAAAAATTAAAGAAATAGCAATGGTTTGGCTGTGTTGGAAAGCATCTCAAATAGCATTTCTACTTTTCTTTGTGCTCAGTACTTCAGGAACACTTTTTCTGTCTGTGCTAGCTGGGTTCATTTTCAAAGGATGTATAGTTTTGCCAATGCCATGTGTACCACATAATTTTTGTTCTCTTTTTTGACCAGTGTCCACTGATTCAGAAGCAACTCTTTTCATTAGCTGCTGTCATGAAGTTGTAGTTAGTGTTAGGTATCCCTTCTGGCATCCTTTTACATTTCTAGTCGCTCCCAACTCGTCTGTGATGAAAGGTTGGTAAAGAATCTTACAAAGAAAATAAGTAATTGTGAAATCTAACAGGTATTTATCTTTGCTATTGTTTCACATACAAACTAAAATATCTGAAATTATTAACACTGAAAATCCATGACTATATTTTGTCCATGGAAAAGAAAATTGCCTTTAGAACTGGAATAAGTGATTCACTTGTTTAAAATAAGAGTATGAATAAGAAACAATACTGCAAAATTTCAAAAGATAATCCTCCCATTCTTTATGGCATATTCCCTCCCAGATCCTTTTATCTTCTCAGCCTTCGTTCTTCTTTTTTTCATTTTTAGGTCTTATATCTCTTGCCTGTGCCCATATCTTCAATTTTTTCACATTTGGTCTTTAAATCATAGAAGAAAGCCTTCCCTAGAGAAGAGCCCTGTGATTGTATGAGTATGCATATAAGATCAATAATGCCATTAATAAACTATTTATAGTAATAAAATACAAAATTCCACTGCTATTCAGAACTCTGACTCTCAGAGTCCATGCAGTAATGTTCTGTACACATAAAGAAGATTCAGCTTATTTTTCATCATCATTATATTTGCATACATAGTCGTTAATGAATGTATGGATGCAAATGTATGGAAAATGGTAGAATGTACACTAGGGCATTAGGTTAAAAAACATTTATTTTTGTCCCAGAAATTTATCCGGTTATATAGAAATTAAATTAAATTAAATTAAAACAAGAGTGAAAGAAATTAGATATAGAGCTACAAATTTATGTATTGGGCTGAAAATTAAGAAGAATGCAAATATCGAGTTCCCTGAAGTATTCTCTTTATTTAGAGAATTCCCATTTTGCTGAACAGTGATGAGTTAAATCTTGATTTAGGGGAATCACGTGAAGCTATACTCTTTTGAGGTGATAACCTGTAACTCTCTGGGGTGAGCAAGTGATATAGGCAATTCTTCAAAGTCACCGGACCATATGACAGTAATGCTATGAATGATTATAAGAGCAGATATACAACATTCAGAGCAACTGCTATTTCATAGGTGAATACAAGTTTCTAAGCAGCACTGAAGGCTTTATTGCTTTCACTGGTAACTAATTTTGTGAATGAACTGATAATTTTTATGACAAGTGATCTCTCTCACAATTAAAGCACCAATGCAGTTTATCTTTCCCTGACATGTAAATTATAGCATTCAAACAAAGAAAGAATAAACAGGGGTGGAGACTACAGAAATCACATTCTGTATGCATAGTGAAAACCTGTAGAATGGGTGCAACTTAATGTTGATAAATTCCATTGGGAGGAAGGAGGAAATGTCATGATAAAGAGCTTCATATAAGGCAATACAAGATACAGAAAGCTCTAAGACATGAAATATCTTGCATATGTACTACAGTTATGTTGCTATCTCTAGAAGTTAAATAGTCAGTAAATCTTATATGCTTTTAGTATGAAGGTTAAAGTAACATGAATAGACACATTCACAAAATAGCTTTGTGAACATCTTGTTCACTTTGCCTCCCTAACATCACACTTATGGAACTCACTTTATTGTGCTAGTGTAAAATATCATTTGACCCAAAAGGCATGACCCCTGGATGAAAAACCACGTCAAACACATGCAAATATTCATCACATACAAATTATTGCACCAGCTTAAGAATGACTCAGAGAGCTATTACGACTCCCATCTGTTTCAACAGGATTGAAACAAGCAGAAGATGGCTGTGAAGAAATTCTCATTATAGAGCTTGGACAATCCTTTAAACTTTCAGAATGAATGAGAATGGCATCCAGTTCCTGTTCTGAAAGGGGTACAAGAAAATTAACAGAAGTGGAACCGTGCCACGCTCTCAGAAACATCTGCTGTCTTTCCAGGGCTACTCTTGAACATGCTGTCTGAGGAATAGGCTTTTCAGTAAAAAAGTTTATACACTTTGACAGAAATCGACAAACATCTTCCAGCCAGTTACAGCAGATGGCAGTTCAAAAGACTGAGGACATCTGTTTGTGACTCATCAGACTTTGAAAAAGATTACCAGAATTTGAGATAGAGCTCTCAACAGATTTGGTACCTCCTAGGTGAGAGTGGAGTTACTTCCATTTGGCAAAAGGTCTCGTGCTGATGCAAATTTACAAAGGAGTGCTTGTTGTTCATCAAGGATTTACTGTGTAAGTAATATACAGGTCTTTGGGGAAAAGTTACCAAATGTGGACTTGTAATGCTTTCATGCAGAATTCTTTGTTCCTATGACTAGTTTCCAGAATATTCCTCTATTTCATTTTGTACATTGAAAAGATGGAGTGGGGAAAGCAGCTAACAACACATTCTTTCACAAATGTTTCATTTGCAGTGAAAGAAATTATGAAGTAAACTACTGTTGCTAGAGTTGTAAAGCTCCAGTGATTCAATGTTAATGATTGTCTCAATCCTTCTTCTTCACTACTGAAGCATTATTGACAGCAGAAAAATATCATTTTGTACAATGCCAAAATAACTGTGATGACTTTATTGTGAAAGACATCAAGAAATTTTCCACAATCATTAACGATTTTTATGCCTCCTACATTTCAAGAAGAGTATACATGAACTCATTTACTGGAGGTAATGCTCTTCAATGTGTGTACACAAGGCCATGTAAGAGAATGATGTTATATAACAATTATTTAAATTAACCCTGAGAACCCCTCCACAGATGTTCCAAATGACTTCAACAGGCTAAAGACAACTTCATATAATCAGAACAGTCATCATTTGAACACACAATTAAATATCTTGCAGGCTGAATATCATGTTGCATTTCCTTATATCCATAAGTTTCTTATGATAAAGGCAGTGAAGCACTTCAACAGGTTTCTCGGAGAAGTGATGGATGACTCATCCCTGGAGACACTCAAGATCAGGCTCGATGTGGCACTCAGCAGCTGATGGAACTGTAGGTGTCCCTGTTCCATGCAGGGGAGTAGGACTAGATGGCCTTTAAAGGTTTCTTCCAACTCAAATGATTCTACTATTTTATGGTTGTGTTTGTAGTAGTAGATGATCCAAAGGCACAGTCTGAGGAGGGGATGTGATATACATCAGTGAAATAAAAATAGCTAAGCTATCTCACAGTATACATATTCTCATAGACTTTATTAGGTTATTTACATCTTCTTCCAGAGGCTAACCATAGTCTGTGACCTGTAAGATACAAGAATTTGCAAATGTTATCATGAACACATGGACAGAATAAATATTGTTGATTTTCTAAATATAAGTAAGTCTTGGTTTGCTGCTTTTTTCTTTGATTCAGTTCATGATTACATACTCTACAGAATTAAAAACATCCCATCACAGAAAATTTAACAATAGACTCCTGGAGAGAATCTATCTTAAGAAAGAAAATAATTGCAAGGGAAAACTATCCTTGCTGTGCATTATGTCAACTATTTATGAGTTAGAAGAATACATGTATATTAAAAGTATTTTGCTCTTTGGTTGTTGGCTTATTTCTTAATAGCTACAAAAGCAAATAAATAATACTTCCTACTCTGCTGTTTTGAATGAAGAAAGAGCAAGTGTGCAATTGTGTGCTTTGAATATCTTTACTACTTCTCTCTCCTTGGCAATAAAACTATCTGCTACAATACACTATTATACAAAAACTTTAGAGACAAGTGCTTTTATGAAAATTCAACACTAGAAAATAGGTACAGATTGCTGCTTCCCTTGGGAATAAAAGATGATAGAAAACTCCTTTGAATCTTGTCAGCACAATAGACTACCTCTACAAATAATGGGGAGAAATTACTGCAAAAAGCAAGCCAGTATTAGATGAGTAGAAAATTGAAAGAATTGATCAGAAATGTTTCTGCCTCGATGTTCCAAAATAAATGCAAGCAATAATGTCCTATTTTCAAATTACTTCAGGATAATAGATGCATCTTTGCTGCACTCACACAAGAAAATTAATGATTCAGAATAAAAACACACAGTGGCACAGAATTACTACAGTGTAGCAGGATACAATGCTCATAGGAACTAATACTGAAAAGGAGGTGTATTATAAAGTCTTGAAGCAAGTATAATGCTAGCAAGTAAACAACAAACAAGATCTTGACTCGTGAAACCTGTTATTCTATTCTTGTTCAAATAATACAGCTTTCAATTCTAACCCTACTATTATGTCCTGAGTTGATCTCAGTGTGGATCAGAGCCCTAGGTATTGTCCTAACAGATCATCATGTCATATCTGTAGTGTGAAATTTAAAATTTGTTTATTGCCTAAGAAGAACTGCACTTTTAAACATGTATGTACACTTTTCTCAGGCTGCATAGACTTTCATGATGTACAGTGTCTTTTTTTTTTCTTTTTTTTTTCTTTTTTTTTTTTTTTCCATTAGCTCTGCAAACTATTTTGTCCAGCTGCAGATCTGCAGGTACATTCAACTGAATACTAATGAGTTCTTTGTGCCATGACGCCAATGTCATCCTGGGCCCCATCTCCTGGTGGCCCATGTCTACATTCCCCTGCACAACATCCCATGCTTCTAATGCTCAGTGCTTCTGTTCTCTCACTTGTAGTTCTGCATCCTACCTCATTGTGTTAGTCGTGAATATCTCATTCTATCTAGAACAACTGGTTGTTACTGCTATCTATATAAAAACATAACTATATTCTATGAAGATATGTAAAACAAAATGGCAACAGGCACTTGACTGGAAAGCAACAGCCCTGAGCATATATATAAATTCAGTAGATGTGTAATGGCCAATGGCAATACTGATGGCAGAACTATGGACTTATAGGATGATTACAAAGAGACAGATCATTTTCAGTACAGATCATCCATTCAGTTGAAGGAACAGAATGAGCCATATCCTGCTTTTGGAAAGTAAATCCAGACCTATGACTGAGTTGATCCTTGTGTCTGGGCAAAGCTGGTGAAATCTAGTTTGTGGAACAGTGGGACATCTATTTCATTTGCAAAATATCAGCTACTATATAGCGATTAGGATAAGATGGGATGGATCTGCCCCAGAATTCACTCATTATTAAAAGAGAAAAAAGGCTCCTTTTATTTGCATATATGTGCAAATATATGTAGTAGAATATCTGTAAAGATCAAATGGTACTCAAGGATATTTAGAGTAGGTGGGAGGGGAGTATTTTGTCATGTGTAATTTACTTATTCCACAGTATTAAATCAAATGATTTTAAGCTACTGAAAACATTGTATGAAAGATTTTATTTTTTTGCCACAGAGTTTTTTTTTAATCTCAGCAACAATTTTTGGAACAAGAGAGAAAAGTCATCCCCACATAGTGGTGAGTAGCTAATAGAACTGACTTTATATTTCTCATGATTTTCTGTTCACTGTTCTGTGTTTGCAGAGAAATAATATTAGAGATAACTTCTTTTTGTATCCATCCTTGAAGGGTCTGTATGCTCTCAACTTCTGGCTTCAATCATGCATGCGTGTTCATTATGCTTCAGCCATGGAAAGGATTTGGTAAAGAAAATCTGGAAGGGAGTATGAGTGTGAGAGGAATGAGCATGCAGTTACATGAATGATTATTTGGTATAGCATTTCACTGTGAAGAGCAAACCAAGAAAGGAGAGAACAGTTTACATTGTGCAAGTTTTAGACTGATATTTCATACATTTTGAATTTAGCGCTAAAGAGTCTGAAGGTATCTGAAAGTTTACAGAAAAAGAGTGTCAATACTATTCTCAACCATGCAGTCATTTCCTCACCAAATTGAAAAGCAGATTGAGCAATTATTGCTCTTTTCTTGGAAGTGGACATTCATTGAAGAGAAAATGTGAACAACAACTGCTTCTTAGACCCTCATGAGTTACATACAATAGAGAACGTCTCCAACTAATTTTCTGACTACAGCAAGCATTCTGTGGGAAAAAAAAAAAAAAAAAAAAAAAAAAAAAAAAAAAAAAGAATGGAAAATAAGTGGAAATGCATCTCATTCAGATCTGTGAAAGATTTGAAATATTCTATATTTTGTGAAACCACAGAATGGTTGCCATCAGAAGAGACTTCTGGAAGTTGGCTGGTCTAAACTGCAAGACATCACTGCACAGGCAGGGCCACCTAGAGAAGGTTGACCAGGACTATCATGATTGGAATTTGTAATAACAACACCATCCAAGATGAACAGTTAACTAGAGTAAGAAATGCAGAGCATAATATATGCTTTTGTCTTAAGCAGAGCATAGTCTTTTGATAGCCTTCTACAATGGTATGACTAGCTTGCTGTGAAAGAGGAGAATAGTAGGTATACTATATCTGGTTTGTTGACATAAATGAGAATTGCAACATTTGTCATAGTTTAGGTAACCCAGAAAAGTGGTGTATAATTTCTTGGTACTCATACTCTTCTTGTTGCTGGATGAGAAATAGAATTAATATGGATTGGCATCATCCCCAAACAAAATGAATGGCAATTTTTGTAGACATTAAAGACATTTTAGGAATAAATGAAGATTATAAGGGCTGAGGCTTCTCTGATGGTAAAGAAATAGGCAATCTTATAAAAACAAAATGAAAGACATAATAGCTCTTCCTGCTCCTTACAGAAGACCTTTATAATGCCTAGAGAAAAAAAAATGGATGATTCATCATACAGCACAGAGGTTTTTCTAAAGTAGTTTCAAAACAAAAAAATGAGAATTTTGTCACTATGGTTTCCTAGAGAAGGCAGAGATATGAACATACAGGGTACAGACAAAAACACACACATTACATTACTTGCAACACCAGAGGCCCGGGTTCGAATCCCCCCTGTGGTGCAAGTGGCAGAAATGCTGCTCTGCTACACAGAAAGGCTCGAATCCCGGGAGTTGGACTCGATGATCTCTAAGGTCCCTTCCAACTTGCATGATACTGTGATACAGTGATACTGTGATTACCAGCAACACTCAGCATGTCAGGGAGTTTCACAATACTGTTTGTTTTTTTTTTTTCTTTTTTTTTCTTTTTTTAATAGAAATACTTGGTTGAATTGAAGAAACTGTTTTTGACAGTTGTGTTTCATATATAATGATGGTTTAAATTACAAGAGAGATGTTGACAATAGTAATTTTCCTTTCTGAAGAGGAACAGGACTTATAGAAATGAGTCCAATTGATGTTGAGTCTATGACAGAATATATTCAAATTCACATTCAATCAAAACAGCTAATTATTATCATTACAGATACTGTCAACCTGTGACCCTGCTGATCATTCAAGAAATGCCAGAGACTCAAATCAGAAATGTTGGCTTAATTACTTGATGTTTTTTCAAACAATGCAGATCTCACATGGCTTCTTGTTGGTTAAACAGTAAATCTCCTTTGAAAATATGGGAGTCATTTCAATATATAATTTTTGTCAAAGCAAGGCATGTAAACAATATGATCATTTTAGTAAGAGAAATCTGATGTCCAGGTGAAATGCTTGAGTACCACAATGGACTGATCCTGTAGAATAAAGAAGCCATAGTTTTTGTACCAGATTTAAAGAACATTGTTCAAATAATAATGGAAAAGTTCTTTCAGTTCATGCATCAAATACTGTAAGAGTGTACCTAGCTTTTGGCTTCTATGAAGCTCTCTGTATTAGCAATATCAAGACTTAGAAGCTTTTTATACATTAAAAAGAATACTCTAACAAATTTATACAAGTTAAATACAATTGAAAAAAAAAAAAAAGACTATAACTCACTTCTTCTCAGAAAAGAAATAATGGAAAATAAGATACTCAGGTAATCAAGCACTCTTCATACACTGTCTCATCAAACCCCTAGAAGAAGAGGACTGGCAATCAGTTGTATTCACTTACCTACGCATAATAAAGATATGAGAGACACATAGGTCTTCTAAGGAAGTTTTTATTCTTCAGTGCTAACATCTTCATTGTAGAGTCATTGAATTTACTGTTATAAGATCACAAACACTGACTACAAGTACCCCTAGAGTACTGATGGATAAAGTTATGTCTTTCACAACCATTCTTTCAGTCATGCATCCAACTATACTTGTGTCAAGAAAGATCTTAGCAACAGCCTCTTTTTTAAAACTGTTGTAAATCTTGGAAAGTTACACACAAGCAAGTGTGATAGGTGTAGTCTTTATTACCTCATCAGAATAATCTAATATTTAGCTGAATGACACATCCTATCAAAACAGATATAAAGAGAAACAGACATTTGAGATGTTGAACATTTTCCAGCAGTGTCAAAAACCTTGTAGAAAAGATAGTCAGGCAAAAATATTCTGTCCTACTTCCCATGAGCTATGCAACTGCTTTCTCTGAAACAAGTCAAACCAAACTGAGAAAGTGATAAATGCACATGTTCTACATAAAAATACAGTCATCAGTATAGCAGAATATTCCGCTTAATTACTAAACTACAGACTCAACTACCAAATGAGAGTAGAAATTGTTTGGCTTTGGTTCTATTTTCAGATAAATTCAGATCTTCATTCTGACACCTGCTTCTCCTCTGTCGAGATATCATCTATGCCAAGAAAAATATACATAGCATAATGACTGTGTGCAAAGAAAAAGGCTTATATCACTTAGTCAGCTAGTGACAAATTGCGTGTCCAAACTATCTCCAGTGACAGTCATTTTTGAAGGACAGTATAAACCCTCGAGCAGCTAAATCATTTCAAAGTCAAGTAGAGTTACCTTTTGATCTCATAAGTCACCATGAAGGAGACAATGGAAAATACAGAGGAAGTTCTGTGCCCAAAGCAACTGGAGAGATGGCCATAAATCCTTCCAAGGGGTGTTCTTTAAGGAAAAACCAAAGGAGAAATAATGGGCTCAATAATGCAGTAATGCTGCAGGATGTTCATCACAGTCCTTCCTAAACTATGCCCAAAGCATGGAATTATGAAAATCATGACCATATGGGGAGATGTGGCCACTGCTGAGTACATGACATATAGCAGCAAAGGAAAATCAGATTTGAGACACATTCTTTTCTTGATAATGGCTAGGAATTAATCTGACAAAACCAACCAAAAGGCTCATAGGTTTAGATTTTTTCCAGTTTTAAGATTTCCCTTGGGGAATTAAGAAGACCATAAGAAGGGAGTGTCTATTTGCAGAAATCAAGCTAAAGTTTTGGAACTCATCCAAGAGCAAACAGCTCCTCCACCTGTTCATGAATGACAGCCATGGGACAGGCTGAAGGAAAATATATTTTTATGTCATTCTGTATCAGAAATCAGTTAAAGAGACAACTTGGTTGGACTTTCCAAGATAGAAGAAAAGATTACTCTGAACATACTGAAAACAAAAAAGCAATAGCCTGCATGTAAGGCATTTAACTTAATAGCACAAGCACAAAGGCCTGGAGTCATGAAGAGTGCTGGCTAGATATTTTATTATAAAATCATGTGTAATACTTTTTCCTTCACTATTAAAAAAATACTTTTCTTTAGAGAATTTCACTTATCTGACAACAACAGACTATGTGTTGGGAAAGGTAGCAGCATTGGTGCTTTCAGAGGAATCCAGCTTTAACAAAGTGAGAGCAAGTGCTTGGTGAATATATGAAAGTTATAGAGTCAAGTCCTAATAATTATCATTACAAAGAAAGATGACACTAATTTGTAAGTTCCAGATTGCATACAGGACAGAAAGAATAGAAGTCCTTCTAAACTATTAAGCCCCAGAGAAAATGTACACATTTCAAGGTCAACAAGACAAATATGCAGTATGAAATTGAAGAACTATATGTGAAAAGAATTCTAACACAGAAAAATTTACTGTTGATGTATGTACAAACAAAATAATATTGTCAGACATTTTGTAGACAGGCTTTATTTAACATTGACAGACATAACAAAATTAATCTTTGCTTTCCTACAAGACTGTTCAGTTAGTATTTCCATCTACTCTGTCATGATGGAGAACAAGGGTCAGAACTTAGTGATGAAAGGCTAATCATCAAAATTATGTAGAAGCCAATCTTCATCATTTCAGTGCCTGCAGGAAGGGAAATACTGATACACACAATGGGGAAGGAAGCACATATGTCCTGCCATTACTCTGGTCCTTATCAGATACCTAAAGATTTCTCTCTGGAAATGGAGGAAAAATTGTTTCTGCCTTTCAAATATAAATTGCTCCTTGGATGAGTTTCCTGCCCTGAGTGGAAAGAGGTCATGTGAGCACTTTGATATTGTATTTACCCAGAAAAATTTGTCAGTAGCATTTAGCTGTACTATTCCTTTATCAATACCACGTTTGTCCAGTAAAGAAGGATTAAATGCAAATGCTTTTGTGCACAATTGCTGAATTTCACGTAATACAGCAAACTAAAACTTACCAAAACAATCATCCACAGAGCAGGAGCAACAGTGAAAATTTAGAAAGTTTATCAGAACTCCAGTTCACACAATGAAATATTAGGATGAGCCCAAAGTATAACAGCACGAATGGCCTCATACACAATATAGAATATAGAATCATCGAATCACAGAATGGCTTGGGGTGGAAGGGACCATAAAACCCAATCAGTGTGAACCCCCTGCCATGGGCTGGTTGTCCCCCCACCAGCTCAGGCTGCCCAGGGCCCATTCAACCTGGCTTTGAGCACCTCCAGGGATGGGGCACACAGCTCAATGGGCAGCAGTGCCAGGGCCTCACCACACTCTGGGTAAATAATTTCCTTCTGATGACTATTTTAAATCTCTCCTCTTTAAATGCAGTTCACTAAAGTATGTACTATTAAAGGTGATTTTGTGAACATCTGGGGATATTTATTATGCAGTACTCCACATGGGGCCTTTCCGAACAAGCCAACAGCACAAACAAGTACAAATAGTCAGTACATTATGGATAATGTACTGTGGCTGCTGCAAAACAGTCCTGATCTGCATGTTTTGAATAGAGTGGAGAAGTGGAAATGCTTTGCTGTTTAACTCGTTTTTGGTTAAACTGATCAGGGATCAGATGTCTGCTGAGACTTTGGCAACCCTTTTTAAAGCTTTGATCTGAAGCACATGATCATCTTTCCTTACAGCATTAGAAGTGGAAAGAACATCCAGAATTTTTAAAGAACTTCAGAGAAATGCTGAAGGCACATGCACAGTTATATTAGCTAATCACCTGATATTTTTCCTACAGTGCTTTCTCTAGCAGAAGTCCTAGGGGGAAGGAGGTTTACATGCAGTTTTGAAGGAAGCTGTCTTTAAACAGCCATTCAGCCTGAAGGTGCAGAAATAAATTGATAAAGAACCAAACATATCATCATCCTGTACAGGAAATGGATTAGAGAAGCTCCAGTCAAGCAGTTTTCAACTCTTCAGTGTTCGATGAACACAGCTTTGTCTTCAGAGAAAGGATTTCTCACATCAGCCTGAAATGCTGTATATCCTATAAGGGGTTTTTAGCTTAGGTCAAATTACAAATGATGAAAAATGAGATAGTGGGAAATATTATCCTCTTTGTTCCTGAGGTAGTACAAAAATTCCTCCATGGAACTGTTGATTTTTTTTTTTGTAAGTACAGTAGCACAGAAAGGAATTTGGCATCACAATGTTGTCTAACTGAAATTGTCTATTTCCTTTCTAAAATCTACTTTAAAAATACTTCTTTGTTGTTGTTTAGTTTATTGTGTACGTGTGTGTGTGTTAAGGCAAAGCTATTTGTAGAAAGTAAACAAAAAGAAGAAATAAGAAGAAAATATGTATATGATATTTTTTTCATTAAAGAATCCTGACCTGTAAATGCATGTTGTAACCATCCAGGTCGTGGGTTCAGTTCAACAACATTACATTTGTAAAGAATTACTCATTACATTTGCTGGCTTTACTTAATACATAGTAAGAAACTCACATTCAGCAGTCATTCTGGTATCCATCAACCACTTTCCATGGTATCTATTCAAAATAGCATCTACTGGCACAACAGAAATATGCACCAAATTGTTCTGGTTTATATTGTTTATATTATGAAGCCTTTGGTAGAAAGTGGGGAACCAAAGAAATCTTAGTTCTCTTGTCCCAGTATACCTTGCTTTATGTTTTGTTGTTGTTGTTTTCTGCAATTGCCAAGATTCCTGTAGTATAGATGTTTGTGAGAGGTTTCCATCAGTGGAAACACGAGGGGAATTAAGCAACTGGTAATGAAAATAGACACTAAGAGGCTGTTATAAAACCATAGAAGTTTTCAAATGAAAAGTAAAAGCCTTTTCACATCTGCGTCAAATTCAGACCATTCAACAGTGACTGAAAGTTATTACTGTCTCACAGCTGTTCTCTGGCCTGTGGTAAATGGACCGACTGCAGACAGAGATCCCATCTACAGTAAAAAACAACGATATTCTTCGGACAAAAAATGTTCTGAAAATTCAGTTAGTGCTCAAATCCTTCATCAAATATAGCAAGCAGTATCTCACACCCCTTGAAACTGTCTGCAGCTGGGGAAAAGCTTTTCAGAATGCTTACAAATTGAGTGACGAGTCAGTGTTGTGTGAAGAAATCTCAGAGCAGCAGAACTTTTGTTCATGGGTTGCATTTCTAGCTGTACGAGCAGGCACCTTGCAATGAGTTCCAAACCAGGCTGGAATGAGGTAGGCATGTAGCATCACCTGAACTGAGGGCCTTAGTGAGTTTAATTTATAAGATTTTATTTTTTATAAAAGAAAATGTAAAGTGTTAACTTCATATTTCATTTCCTTCATCTCAGTTTTCAGATGGAAATTATCTCATTTTGTTAAGGAGAAATATTTATATAAACTATTACACCTCCTTTGCCTGCACCACATATAAAGCTATTGCATATTTAAAATGTTATGTATATTGAAATTGCCAAATTCTCTAAAAGTTGCTGTTGTAGAAAGTGCTGAATAGTTTTGAACAGTCACAAGAACTTTGAATGCCTGGTCAGCTCGCATGGAGCCTAAATGAAAACATGCACTTTCACTACTCTCTTTCCATTTATTTTTATTACAACCTCCAGCCTAACAACAATTTTGATTCTTGTATATTTTAAGACCTGCAAAATGTGGCAGAAATATTTTTTGCATATTCTATGTCATCCTAGAGGGTGTAACATGCAGAAACTGGAATTTATTAGGAGTGTTAAAAACCAGCATTTGCAAAAACCACCAGTGCTAAAATATTTATGGTCTTCTTCTCTCATTTAGAACATGCAAAGCATTTCCAAGCAGTTTTCTTAATACCACGCAGGGCTGGTGAGTTACTGGAATTTAGAAGAAAAAATATTAAAAAGTTAAAATAAAGGTGAAGTGTAAGTTATTATGAATTCTCCAGAGTGTATGGAAAATTTTTTGTTATATCATTTTTAAAGAACTTGGCTACACGTTTGAAAACTCTCACTGAGTTTATTCTGGATGGGGACACCATCCATCACAGGCTGATGAGCTACTCTCATATTGTCAGCATTCCGCCCCAGGTCTTTGATTTAGATATTGATAGAGAAAATACAAAGGATTTTGTTAAAAGAAAGAACAATTCTTTTCACTCCACAAAGCGGTCACGAAGGAGTGAGTGTCTGTACTGAACTAGGAGGATTTGTTTGTTGTATGCAGTGGGGGAAAGACTTGAAGACTTTCTCTTTCAGCAGGGTGGAGTATAGTACTATTTCACATGTAACTTTCTGAACAGTATTAAAGTTTCTCATCAAACTGTGTCTTTACTATATAGCCTTTCCTAAGACAGAAGTTCTAATCAAGTTCAGAGATCAGGATTTGATCAATATGAAGGTAGCACAGTCTCACCTCAAACAAAAGGACTAGAGCAAAGTGAAATAAGAACATAAGGGTTTGACATCTTACTTTTTATTTCCCTAAGAACCATAAAGGAGTAAAACTCTCCTTCAGTTTTAAACATCTAGGAAAAAAATGAATGGCATGACACAGAGTCTTTGGGAAATATCTTCCATGTTTTCTGAGTTCTTGAGAAAGCTAATTGGAATGGAGCTTTACAAAGCTGGCCATATGTTGTTATCTGAAAAGATTTGTATCATGTTTTTCTGCACAGCACTGACAACAGAGACATTTTTAGATGTTTTTTGAACCCTTCTTATCATACTTCTTACAGGTATATTTTCATTGTGTTCAGATTTACTTGCCATTCATGTAAGGCAGACAACATTTGCTTCTAAAAATAATCATAGATAAATATGTATTCTACTCATACGTATTTTCACAAGTAGGTTTTAGCATAAGTCCCACAGTTCCTATAGTAATCTATGGCAACTGAGCCTTAGTTAATTTCAACAGAGTTAATTTTCCTCATAGCAGCTCATGTGGCACTGTGTTATAGATTTTTTATCAGAACCGTATTGATCAAACATCAATGTCTGAACTATCACTAGACATGGTGTCCAGGCCAAAATAATGTTTCTCAGACATTGTCTGAGCATCAATCTGCACATGCAAAATATTCTCTCTCTTTCCAACACAGGGACTACATATCATTACTAATGAAAACAGTCTGGTTTTCTTTTTAGCCTAAACCAATTTTCTGCATATAACAAAAAAGTTGATGAGGATTGAAACCACAATTTTTTACAGAAATACTCCAAATCCGAAAAGAGTCATGGCTGCAGGCTTCCCTAATGCTAAGTCCGAATATTCACTGTGATACTTTCTCTATCAAAAGAAATATATTGTAGATGAATAACAGTGTAGATGAATTCATGGTAGATAAAGAAAATTCTCTTTCCAAAGACAGTGCTGATAATAGTTCTCCTGTTGTTTTCTGTATGTTTCTCTATATGAAAATGCTTCACTCTGATAGGAGTATATTTACTATTAAGCTTGAATTCATAAGGAATAAATTATTTTAAGGCATAGGACAGAATGTATTGTACCAATTTTCTATCTCAGTTGTCTTGAAAATCACTAAGTGAGCCTGACTGCATAATTTTAATTATTATTTTTTCTTTCTTAGGCCTGCAACATTGTAGTGGTTAGAAATCCTTTTAAAATAATCTGTTTGTGTTTTGTTTTGTTTTTTCAGCTTTGTCATGTAATTATAGGAATATTTAATTGGACAAAAAAAATTGCCATCTGCTTCAAGTGAAAATAAGTATATATACTATATATATGTATATACTATATATATAGATAGATAAATATACATATAAAGCAAGGCTAGGGCAGATCTCTCAGGCTAATAAGTATGTTTCAGAAGAGTCACTGCCTTTATATTCATATTTATGTTCAAGTGAAATGTATGCATTTTTTCTCCTGCTATATATATATTTCCTGATAAAGAAACAGATGACTTTGTGATCGCTAATTTTTATTGACATCTTTTTAGTCTATTTTTCTTTGTTAACATTCAGTCTTAAAAACACACAACTACATTTGCTGCTAATGTGAACATGCAAATGTATGATCAGTACAACCTTTTAAATATGCATACAGAGTAACTTATATCCATGGAGTAACTGTGCAAACATATTAACCTATTTAAAGAGCTGTGCAACGTTTACCTTGCATGAGTATTTGTGATGACTGGAAGACACATGTGAATATTAATGCAAGTAGCATACAAATCTGTGCATGGAGCCTGTAGCATACTTAAAGGCATACTTATCCTATATCAATGGGACATAGGTCATGATGAAATGGAAGGCACCATGGACAGACATGTGTAACTGTACATGTATAAAAACATCTGAAATATAGATTTTATGTGTAAGGAATCAATTCTTGTTCTATTTCTCTTCTTATCAAAAACAAATTTGAAAACAGTGTATTGAGAGTGAGTTGTTTGGTTTGGTTTGATTTGATGCTCCTTAGGCACCAAGTCTTCCTCTAGCATATGCAATGCAGTGTTTTTCGATTTGGCTTGAATGTGCTTCAGTAAGTCATGTTTTTAAGAGAGCTCCTGTTCTGGTGATTAAGTATCAGACTGGGATCTTTACCCCTAATTTCAGACTTGTAGACTCCAACTGAATAGACAGTGAAGGCTCCTTTTACAGAAAAGGTTCAGCTAAGGATCTAATTTAAGCTGAGGTGAAATTTGATTTAACGCTATATTTGTCTCTCTATAATCTACAAGAGTCAGTTAGAAATGTAGCTTTATTGTGGATGCCTAATACAAGGATTGTAGACTCCCATATTGACCTTATTTATGTTTAAGATCAACTGTTCCAAATTCAACTATTCCAAATGAGGAACACTAATTACCTGATAAGCCAAAATCTCCATCTGCACATTGAGTTTATATAGATCTTTCTGTGAGAATATTTGCAAACAACACCAATGTATTTATTTATTTATTTATTTATTTGTCTTCTTTTTACAGAAACTAAAGGCAAGTCTACTGTGCCATCATTAAAATCAGCCTAGGTGGGAAATCAAGTAAGCATCCCACAGTAATTATGTGTTCAGACTTTTACACCTGAGAGGCAGACTGTACATTCATAGCACATGTATGTGTCCAGGCTTTGGCAGTGGGAATGTAAGGTGAGATACTCAAAATCCTGAAAGCTGTCCTGACCCTTCAACAAAAAACAATCAACTAGATTTTGTCACGTACTTCAGCTGGATGTATAAGTGGTTTTGCTGGTTATGACCCTGTTCAGAATAATATGGATCAGCCTGTAGTCCACATAGCCTCTTGCACAGTGCTTTCTTCAGCTCTGTGTGGAGAAAGCATCCATTCATTTTCAGGACTAACAAAAATATTCATATATTTGCAAAGAAGGGGTGATTGAGCTTTGAAGACTCTGGAGCAAAGTGTTATGGAGGGTGGCTGAGGGAGCTGGGATTGTTCAGTCTGGAGGAGACTCAGGGGAGAAAGACCTCATCACTCTCTAGAACTCCCTGAAAGGAGTCTGTAGTAAGGTGGAGGTCAGCCTGTTCTCCCAGATAACAGCAATAGATTGAAGGGTAATGGACTTAAGCTGTGCTGGGGGAGGTCCCAGCTGGATATTAGAAAGAATTTATTCTCAGAAAGAGTGGTGAGGAATTTGCACAGGCTGCCCAGGGAGACAGTGGAGTCACCAACCCTGGAGGTGTTCAAAAAATGTGGAAATGTGTCACTGAGGGACACAGTTAATGGGCATAGTGATGATGGGCTGACAATTGGAATAGATGATTTTAGCAGTCTTTTCTAATCCTATGAAAATGTTTCTGTGAATGCTTTCATGACTAGAGCAGAAAGTAAGGGAATTTGGAGTAAAGAAATCACACAAATTTATTGGTAAAGCCCTTAGAAATGATCATATGAGAAGATTTGTTTTACTGCAAGGAGGATGCCAAAATGAAACAGTTTTGGCAGCTCGTACTCTATCTAAATTATACTGCAATCTACTTATATATATGGGTTGCTTGATTTAAAAGTAATCGCATTTCATTTGTTAATAGAAAGACAGCAACCTTGAAAATAAAAAAAAAAAATCTTATTTATTTGTCTCAGAAAAAAAATATATTCTTTCAGAACGAAAGAAATTTAGCAACAAAGCAAAAGTGGAAAAAAATAAAGCCTCTGCATCCTCTGGCTGCATTGCTGCATTCTTGTTCAGCAAGCACAAGGAGTTGCTTTTTGTTATTAGCTGTCACTGCTAGAATTTAAGTGACCCAGCAGTCAACATTTCCCACTGTGGCAAAAACAATTTTGTAATTGTCCTGTGAATTAGAGAAGTGAACTCTCAGAGGATTCTCGCATCGGGTATTTTCTTGGGCAATGATGTGGAAATAATAGATTTAATGAGAACAGTGTAATGATGTGGAATACAATTTCATTCTTGAGTAAATTTCACATCTTTTCCAATCAGAAAATGGATTAACGTAAAGCATCAAGCAGGGAACTAACCTGGAGATCCCGCTGCTAAACACAAATAACAGAACGGCCCGATTTGCATTACAGCAGACTTTGATACACTTCAGGAAAAACAAGCAGGAAAGTGTGCAGTGATTAGAAGCTGAAACCACCGCACTTTCTACACACTGTGGGATTCATTCATGCAGCTTCCTCACTACGGATGATTGAAATTTCTTGATAGGATCTGAGCCCCCCACTGAAACACTGTACCTCAGTGTGAGCAGTAATAAGTTAGGGATTATATACTTTTATAAATCCTCGATCTCAGGAGAGGCCTTTCTCCAGTAACTCGGCAGAGCATGGGTGAGTGTTGTATGCTGAAAGGTGTAAGATTAAGAATCAGTGAGTGCCCTCTGGTGTTACCTCTGTCACACTGGGACAATATTTCCACTGTTGCTCTATGTGTGCATTAGTCATCGCAGCAAAGTACCAAAGGATCAGCAGTAAATCTCCACAGGGAAACGTTGGAAGAGGACTGTTTGTGTTAGCCAATACTCTGCACTACAGCTGCTCCTCCCTGGGGGGGATGATCCTCTCTCCTTGAAGACTGGAGAGGGTGGAGATCTGGTGGAGATCCCAGATCTCTGCCCCTTTCTCTCTCACCTGACAATCCTCTGCCTTCTCAACATACACTGGCTCTACCCTAATGCCAGAGATTGGGAGTAAAGCTAGCTTTCCAATAAGGTTATGCAGTCCATCGGGCCATACAATGATGCCTGTGTCTTTATCAGGCCACACAAATGGGAGGAAGATGGAGAAGAAATGTTTAACCTCGACATTTCCCCTTGACTGCATATTGTGGATGCAGAAGGGACCTACTAGGATATGCATCATATGCTGAATCACTGGTTTCTCAAGTATGGAGTTGTTCCTTTCATAACTTATTGACAATGAAAACAGGTGAATGCCCACAGGAGGATGTTTAGAAAAGAAATCAGAGCCTTGTCTTGTGTGAAATTTTTGATTTCCAATGTGTATGCACCCATTTCATATGCAGTAACAAGCAGGAGGATGCCTCTACATCCCAGACAGAACCTCACTCTTTTATATGAGTACAGAGAAATCTGTGTGCCCATTTATACCAGTTAGCACCTCCGGTTGAAGCAGCATTTTGGACTTGTTGATTTGAATAATGTGTACACAAAGGACATCGCAAAAACTTCAAACCAAGTCTAATCAGGTGAAAACCCACTTAACTTGTCACAACAGAGTTTTACTTCATATGGAGAAAACTATAGGTGGACAGAAAACAAGGATAAGGTTAGGAAATACTAGATGAACATGGCTTATGTAAACACATTTAAAAAAATAAATAAAGAAAGAAGAATAAAAAACACCATCCATGTGAGTACAGCTTCACCAACCTTTTAATGCTCTCCTTAATGTGTCCTACTTTTTCTGGGAGTGTGCAATTGGCTTGGCTTGGGAAATACAGTGAAATACATTTTTGTCTGAGTTTTCAACAGAAATCTTGTCTTAACCAACACTAGCAATTAACGTGTGTTCTCTTACTCAATTGAATAACACCCATGCCAGTCTGATTATATTTCTTTGCAACTATGCTAATAAAACAGCTCTGCTCATTTATTCAGTGTACTTTCTTTAGCATATTAGTTTCACAACTGATCTTTCTCTTTTACAGCAAAAAAAATTATACTTAGGATGAAGACCAGATCATACCGAGTACAGTCAAAAAGATGTTTCAGGAAGCAGCTCCAAGTAGTTCTGCTGAGGATGCTTAAGTCTCTCAGGACTGTAAATCTTGAGCAGAAAGTCAAACAGTGACATGACAAACTTGCCTTCTGTAGACCTTAATGTTAAATATTCTAGGACAGATTTTTCTACTTCTTCTTCTGGGTGACAGGAATGCTGTGAAATAAACTGAAAAAAAGAATATCCATCCTTACATGCTCAGAATAAATTCATTGGCCTCTGAAACATGAAGGTCTGATTTGTGGATAGGTTCAAAAGTCAAAGATATTTTAAATTATGATCTCCTGTTGAGTGTTTCCTATCTTCTACTTCAACATATTCTACAAGTGATGTGTACAATCTAGAAAAGACACGAGGAGACAGAGACTAACCAACAAAATGGGAGTCAAACTGCACTAAAAATTTGCAACCAAACCATAATGGCAGTCCTTTTGATTCATGTTCCAGGCACGTACCCTGTTTAAAATCATTAACAGAAAATGCTATGCCATTTGATACAGCTCAAAAGCTTTAACTTTGACTGTGTTCAAAGTCTAATAGAACACCTGTTTTTTTCTCCAGGCATTTCATTCTGTAGATTACTGCCCTCAGTCAGGGTAAGCACCAATGTGACTGCTTAAATAACAGCTCCGACAGCCCATGTTGTTGTTTACATCTCCTATGACAAATGAGTGACATATGCAAAAGAATAAAATATATTTAATTCTAATGAAACTGTTTTTGAAAACCCTTAATATTGTATCAGGAAATCAATGCAACTTGCAAAAGCATTTCAAACACTTCTCAGAAACAAGAAAATATCAAAAGTCTGCCACTATTCAGTTTCTCAGACTTTTGGTCACTGGTAGAGCCATTGATCTGTCATGAATCAATGACAATTTTAGTCCAGGTGGGACCAGTGAAACAGTAGAACTTGATATTCAGAAAGGCAAGGTAATGACTGTGAAGTAGATCAAAGTTGATGCATTTGCTTTGGAAAAAAATTACTCTTTGTACCCATTGTCACAGTGCCAGTACAATCTGAAATTAGAACTGGAATATCTAAGCTAAATATTCCCTCAATACAATCGATTTATAAAAAACTTATCTGGGTAGCCAGTACACAAATGGTGACTTTCTTGTCCGTAAGTAGTATTTAAGTATCTATTCAAATGTACATCATCAGTGAGGTGCAGCATGTTTCTGACAACAGGAAAGTGGATGCGTATACATTACTATATGAATTAGAGCCATCTTTTCTCAAAACATTACCTTTGCCTTTTTTCCCTTTCAGAGTACAAAAACGCTAAAATGTCATTTCAAATTGTTCTTTATTTGCCTTCTGGTTTTACTAAATCCTTTTAAAGAAATTAAGCAGCCTACACACTGACTCATGACCAGCTTTTTCCATTTATTTTTTCACAGATGCCCAACGGTGTTAAATAAAGAGCACTGTTCCTTCTCTCCCATATGTAAAAAGTTTGTATTATATGGGAAATGTTTCTTACGGAATAAATTTTGTTCACCCTACATTAAAAAATAAATAAATAAATAAATAAAATATCTAAAGCCTAAACAATACTTAATTATGAGATAAAATCAATGGAAATTATAAATCTTCCAAGAAAATAACAAGAAAATATGTTAAAGATTGATTTGGATAAATTTGATATGTACATTAAAATAAAAACACAACAACAATTAAATGTTCATTTACAATTTCTCTAAGTCATTTTTTAATGACTGTAAACTTAACAATACTTGTCCAAACAAGCTTTAATTTGTTGAAAGAAAACAGGCCTGGAATTAAAAATGCAATTCAAAATATATTTTTAACTACATTTTCATGATTAGTGTGAGTTTGACAGGAAGATAACAGATTAAAGAAACAGAGTGGATATCCATAAGGAAGAATATTTGGTTTTGTTCTTGTAAAGTCTTGGTCAAAGATTTACAGAGATGCGGAAGAGAGAGAAGGTCAGGAAATTGTATGGCCATTTTCCATATCAAGCAGCTTACAAAAAAAGAGCTGCAAGAGTAAACTTATATATCATCTATCCCACAGCATATAGAGCCAGCCAAAATGTAAAATATCATCTTTATTAAGAATTCAGAGGTAAAAGAACCATTATTCTTAGCTTTCCTCTTTATTTTTTGAAATATGAACTGACAAATATGGCTTAAAATGTTTTGGAAATTGCTCCCCCATTTCCATTTGTACTAAGTGTTGCTGATGTCTAATTCTCAATAACCGTTTCGCTTCATGTATTTCTCTGAGGCTTTATGGAAAGTGAGAACTTTAGATATCAGAAAATTCTTCACACAGAAAAAACAGAAATCCCTAAAACTCTTTTCACAGAAGAAAGTATCTTTTCAAGAGAAAAACAATCTTTACTATCCTGAATACGTCTGGGTAGTTTCCTGTATAAAGAACTACAAGTCTAGTAAATTAAAGCATTAGACTCAAAAGTACTATTAAAAACCATCTTGCCTCCTTCCACGCCATGAACAACTAGTTGTGGTTCATTAATTTCGTGTAAATAACTCCGGACTAATTTTACCATATCTAAACACATCATAAAGTATTTTCTGCATGCTGTAAAATGACCACTGGAAAAGAAACCACTCACATGGAATTCCCAAACAGGAAATTTTCCTTTGTTTTACAGTGTTCAAGATATTTTACAGGAAAAATCATGGATTTGCTTACATGCCTATTAGTGGTACAGAAATATTTTTTGGCACAGTAAGTCAAAGTCCTCCCCAGATCCCACTCAACTGTAATGGTATGGCTCCTTCCTGCTCTGTAGACCATGACGGCATCTTCTGGATATTTGGAGTTGTATCCATACACACTTATTTTCAGACATATGCTGAGAAGCCAAGCCAATTCAATCATGATTACTTAGTGCAAAACCTGATAAAAGAAATTACTTTCACTTGATGTGCGCTTCATGTCCCTTTGTCTTATTCAGGCACAGACATATACTGTGGTGGTCTGCTAATACTGTGCTTGGTCTGCTAATCAACCAGTGTTCCTGATAGCCAAATAAGTAATTGTTGCCTGCTGGACTGGGGCCCTGCCCTTGCCAGAAAGGCATTTAAATGACAGAAATGAAAAACAAAAAGAAAAAAACATCTCTCAGTTGCTGGCACTTTCTTATTTCATATGCTGTGAGCACAGCAGAACAAGAAAGGAATGCCAAATACAAACTACGAGACATGAACTTCAGCATGCTATATTGCTTCCTCAAGCCAAGGATGGCATGCCTATAGGTATGAAGAACTGCGAGATAGAAGGGATTTAGGATTTGTAGAACATTATTCCACTAGCCAGCAATAATGCATATATATAATAAAATATCTATAAATTCTTTCCAAGATTTCAGTTTCTTGTCTGGTATCGGTTTCCAGGCATCAGCTTCTACCCCCACTACAGTACTCCTCTGTCTTTGTAACAGTAATGCATCTTAAGATCAAAGTCCAGCAGAACTTAAGGAGCAAAATTAATGACTGAGTCATAAGTAGGCAAAAAAAGTTAATTTATAAGGGCTGTGCAAGTGTACATATCCATGCATTCAAGTAACAAATTCCATACATGTTCCAGGAACTTGTCATTTGCAGGGATGAGCCAGTGGACCAGGTTTGAGTCAATGGATCAGCTTGAAGCTTGGTGGTTGACTGAACTGCCAGAATGAAGTTCTTGACATAGTGTTACAGGTGAGAACATCAGACAGATCTAGAGATGCCCATAGGCATCTCCTGTTGTGCCCAACCCAATCTAGATCCTCAAAGGTGCTGCTCTTGCTGATGGAGAGACTGAATCTTCCTTCCAGAGGTATCCCTGTGCAGGTCCTGTTTCAGAAGTGATCAAGTTGGGCACTGATAAGGCATCTGTAAACATTCAACAGAAATTGATCCTACAGAAATGGTATACTGGATCTGGCTGGGATGCAGTTAAATTCCATATAGGACTGTCTTTTCTATGTAATAATGATATTTAGTGTATATATATGTATATATATACATTTATTTAATTAAGCTATGTCAAACTCTATGAACTGTGTGTGTGCTGGGGTGGCCAAGTAGCCAGCTGGGTTATGAGAACTGGCCAGAACCACGTTTTGGGACTCTACCAATCCAGCTGAATATGCCACTATGATATCCAGTGCAACAGAGACTCCCTTTGCCATCTGGTCAGCTACTAACTGCTCTTTTCAAGAGATTTGATTGCCCATGTGAGTGTTAACCTATGCCAAAATCCGAATAAATCAGTTTTTCTCTCTAACAAACACTCAGCCATCATTTTCTCTGAAACAAAAGGCAATTTGCATTAGTGTTCCTATCACTCCCAGTGGAACCTTCCTTCTGTGTTTTAAACTAAATCTCACAGTCTTGCTTTTTTTAAGTCTATAACAAATGCTGAGTCTGCTTCTGGAGTCATTAAAGCCAACTATCTAGATCTCTCAATTATAGGAGGAGTAGAGCTTCAAAAGCTGGGACTGAATCCACTCATTCCAGTGACAGAATAAATATGTAAGCTGGGAAAAAGAGAAACAGTGATAAGAGAGATCTGAGGTCAAGCCAGGATGACAACTCAATAGCTCCGAGCAGAGATAGAATCAAACAGCTACTTGTTAAATATCTCAAACACCAACAGTGAAAGCATGATTCTCAAAGCTCTCACCAGAGAAGAGGAGCAGGTCCCACCAGAGGTTTCTCAGTGCTCACCAATGACAATCCACTAGCAAAGCTGCCCCTAAGTCCCTGTAGCCAAACTCAAAGGAGGGAAGAAGTCCTAAGGGCTCTGACAACAGCAGTAAAGCCCTAAGAGTAAATTAAGTTTTGTAGATGAGTTAAAAAAGCAAAAGTGTTTGGAAGTGTCTGCTTGTATAATGAACTTTGCTTGACTGAGATAACTAATAAGCATTTTACTTTTATTTCTTTATCTACTTTCAAGCCATTAACAAAGACAAAATAAATAACGATATTAATTACTCTTTATCAGTACGTTCAGCTACCAGGAATAATTCTTTCCACAATTATATCTGAAAATTTATTATCAAATCTCCTAGCAACCACAGTGTTTTGTTTTATTCAGACTGTGGAAGGTTTGCAGGGAAGATGGCAAATAACAGGTGACCTACCATTTGATACAAATCACTATAGACAGCCAAGTCTATTTTACCCTTCCACGTTGCAGCAATAACAGAAAAAATGCATTTATTTTTTCATCTTGCTAATTCCTTCAAGTATTTTTCTTTTGTCCTACTTGTATAGCATCTACAAAAGTTATTGGGAGGCTTTTTTCTAAAATCCACAACAGACTGTTCTCCTAAATTTTGTAGTAATTTAATGTAATTTATTCTCTAGTTAATCACCACTAGAAAATATTCAGAGATATTTTATATTTACCACTTTATTTTGGCTGGATTTTCAAGTATGTCTATGTGTTGTTAACAACAACAACAACAAAATAAGTCAATAAAGTACTGAAAAAAAAACCACATCTTTGGTCACACATTATGCTAGAACACTGAAAATACTTCAGATACTTTATTAGATATTTTATCCTATAAGATACAATATCTTGTGATAGGATCTAAGAATAGAAGTTAAGTGACTCTGTACTGTTAGTATTTGTAAGTGGTATTTGAACAACTTTCTCTCTAAAAAATTGATTTTGTGTGTGTGTGTGTGTGTGTGTAAATGTTCTTTATGTGCTGAATGTAAAAGCATTACAGCAGACGTGTGTGTAAAAACCATTATTTCAGATTTATGGACTATAATACCTACAATTCTGTGATTCTGTGATAATGTAGAACCTTGCAGGTTAATTTGTGGAATGTTTAAGACAAGTAAAAGGAAAATGATTAGAAGTAAAATGTGCAGTGCCAGGCTTTTGGCTTTGCATGTAAATAGCAGTGTTAAACCAGCCTGTGTGGAGCCTGGGTTGTCAGCATTTAATATTAAACAACATCTCTTCACCAGGCCTGGGGCTTTGTCTACCACTCTCCCTGGATAGATGGCTGACACAGCTGCTGTACTCCTTTCTCTTTCATACCATTATAGGGACACAGAGAGCTACTTGCATCCAAACTCCAGAGGGTCATCTGCTGTCAGACGGATGGTCTATGACATAGGCAGAAAAGCTTTCTTACACTGACTTCTTTTTTTTTTTCTTTTTAATCAAGGAAAACACACAGAGACTGTTCAAATGGTGGATTATCACCAGATCCAGTCTGTTCTCTTCTTCCCAATCCTTTGTTCAAACCGTTTTCTAAATTCCACTTAAAATTATCCAAATTCTAGTGCAAAGTAGCAGAATACAGAGGAAGTCTATATGGATCTACTTCTCATGTGAAATGAGACCTTCCTACAGAGAAGTCCCCTTCTTTTAGTTTTATTGGAAAACATTTTTTCATTAAAATGAAAGATGGATGTTAATCAGAATGTACTAACTATAAGGCAAAATAGCATTTCTTATAAAACAATGGGTGGTGTTCACACACACATTTTATCACAGCATTGGGAAGAGTCTGGATGAGGATCATAGTGAATGGAATAAGAGTATCAAATGACAATACAGGCACTGAAAATATAAGAGAAGATCAGCTTCTTTTATGTCTTATCTGTTAGGAATCTGACATCAAGGATTAGAATTGCAGAACTGAAGAGAACCTCTTCTTGCTTCTGTCCAGATTTCTTTGTAGCTCCTGAAGGGCAATAGTTATTCAGTCTCTTTGTGAAATGATCGTTTCTGAAGAGTTAGATTAAGGTTGTTTATTTCCTATTTATTTGTTTTGAATCTGGATGCTCTTTAAAAGGTAAGAAGCATTATTAAAATTTAATTTAGCTACAATATAAGTCAAGAAGGAGCTGTAGAACTGCATGTCTTACTTCAGAAGAATAACCATGGGAGAAACTCCTTTCATCAAGTGTAAAACAAATCTTATAGAACCATGCCGAAGTACCGAAGTTTTAAAATGGCTTATCATCAGAGACTGCTTTTATTTAATACAGTTAAGAATAGAATGTTAACCCATAGTAAGTTCAAGGTAAGCATGATAGCCTTGTTTGCTATCACTTACATGATTTACTGAATCATCTCTGTAATTAAATTTAATTATCCTCCAGTTCTAAGCAAGTATGCCTCTGATAGCATTTGGAATCATAGAATCATTAAGGTTGGAAAAGAAGTCCAACCATCATTCATCCCTACATTGCCCACTAACCAGGTCTCTCAGTGCCTCATCTATATGTTTCTCAATAACCTTCAGGTAGAATGACTCCACTGTCTTCTTGGGCAGTCTGTTCCAGAATTTCACCACTCTTTCTGAGAAGAACTTTTCTCTAATATCCAACCCAAACCTGCTCTGCTGCAGAATGTAAAATTATGGAGAGTGTGTGACAGCCCTTGATTCAGCTTTCTCTGATTTTGTTTGGGCGCCTCCAGTGATCACAGAGCATTGTTCCCAGACTTCTGACACTAATATTTCCAAAAGATTGAATAGGAAGAGCTAGTTAGATTATTGCCTTACAAGTTGCAGTAGTTGCATATTTAATGTGCCTTTGTGAAAAAATAAAAAATAAAAAATAAAAAATAATTCTAAAAACAAATGTTTCCTCAGCCTCTGCAGCTTTAACCCTGGAAACAAGCAAATAATATCCAACCACAATTCTAAGTGCAAATGCGGACGTCATAGGGCATCTAAATAATCCCATTGTGCCATCAGCTTTGAAATCTGTTTATCAACACCGTGCCTTGAGTTTTTCTTAAATGTGCTATTAGCATTCATGACAAATCAACCTCAACACAAAAACAGATTCTCCCCAGAGGAAGGTGGAAGTTAAAATAAGCTGCTCTTGTTTTTACCCACAGTATCACATTAAGGAGATTATTCTGAGTAAGCCAATGTCATTTTGTTTATACTGTTAAAAAGCATGTCTCATCATATACTTCACTTTCACTGCTCTGTAGAATGACTTAGAACAGCTTTTATAGATTGATGCAAGCAACTTTCCTGAAATATGACCTTGCTGGCTGTTTTTTCCTTATCTTTGAAGTTTGCAAGTTTATTCAGCATATTATTTTCTGTTGTCAGTAAGATGATCAGAATTTTATTGGAACATGTGGTAGTAGAGCAAAATCTTTAAAAGGGAAAATATCATAATATGTAATTTTCCATGGATTCATTATTTACTGCACTCAGACAATTAACTGTACAATTACACCAATACTGACCATTGTCATCCAAGATTTCCTTGAATTTTTTTGAATGTATTTAAAGAATTTTGAAATAGTTTTTTATATTTGTCATTTCTAAAGGTAAAACAAAGTTATACCTCAGATAAGAACCTCCCTGAATTCTTATTAAAAACTTATAAGATTTTAGCCAGATGTAGCAAAATAAAATAATCTGCAATATTGCTAGTAAAAATCAATCTCAGGTATACAAGGAGAGTTGGTTCTTCAGATGCCAACTGTTCTTCAGATGTAAACCATTCAAGTAGATAGGAGTGGGCTGAGATACAGCTAGAGATGAAGAGGTCATGGACATTGAAGCATACTGGAAAGACAGAAACAGAACACCTGGATCCAGAAGCATGAAAGACAATGAGAAATTTTGCAGAAAATGAAAAATGTGTGGTATGGTCTGCCAGTTTTAAACAGATAACAGCAACACAGCCAACAAGGAGGGTGCCATGCACAGCAGGAAATAGTTCAGAGAGGTCACAAGTAAAGTAAGACACGCCCAGACACACCAGAGGTACACCTACATATACTGCTTAAAGTACACATATGTTTGTGTCTGAGTGCACGTGTGCATTTGAGAGACTTAGAAATATATACACAGGTTTTGCAAAGCCAACACAGTTCTTGAGAATACACAGTACACATGAAGGAAGCCATAGTCATTTTGCTTTCAAGATGGTGAAAAGTCAGTCACTGTTTACTACTGGAGAAGCAGTGAATCAGTATTGTCCTGTTAAGTGATTACTATTAATGTATTCAAGTAATGTCTCCATTGCAAGCAGAATGCTTACATAAAAGCAACTCTGGTTCACAACAGCACTGTTCTTATTTGTTTTCCTGTTCTCTTCCCTCACAGGAAGCATCTTTCTTGCTCTGGGACCCACAGATCACTGTACACTTGTGCTTCCAGGCCCTCCTTTCCCCATGGCCATCTATTTGTTCTTCCTCCTGCTGTTTTCATTTCCTCTTCCCCCCATAGAAACAAGTAATTTATGGTGCCTATATCTCACTTCTCTTAGTGAAAGCTTGAGTTAGAAACCACTCTTATCCTCAAGGTGGGAGTGTACAATTTGGCAGAAATTGGTGGCACTGAATTTACAGGATTATGTACTCAATCCACAACCCAGAGAAATTCTGCTGTTGCTGACTGTAGCTGTTAGAAGCTTAAAGACCCTTCCACACTATCTGTATCTAAATTTGAAGAACACTTACTGAGGAAAAGCATGCGAAAAACAGTGCAAAATAGGAAATTTGAATAGAACTCTGCATAACCAAAATTGCTCATCACCACCCCGTGATAGCCTTGACTCAGCCCTTTGCCAAGAGCATAGTCCACATTCCTGTAACATCACTTCATTAAAAACTACACTAATAACTACAGTCGTGAGTTTTGCGTATGAAAACTTAAATACCATTGAAAAATAATGTTGAAAAGTGGAAATGCTGTCAGACATGCCTTGGCTTTCATACTTCTCCCTATTGGGAAACCTATCCTCATGCTGTCATGACTGTAGACTTTACTCAATAATAATCTCTACAGCCATTATCATAATGATAATAAACTGTAATAGTATATGCATGATATAGAAAAGTATATGGATTATCTAGTATTTTATATTGTTTCTTGATTTATAACATCATGAAAATTTATAAATAAATGGATCACTCAACAGAATACTTAAATGAAATTCTAGTAATTGGAAGAAGCACACAATATATGGTTTCTCTGACATCTTTGACAATTAAGCATTATATCACTGTATGTCACTGGTCAATCACGAGGAAAGCCTACAGTGTTTCATCCTTTAAAAAACAGAGAAGTGACTAGTATCTTCATTTCCATAGAAGTAAGAATCTCAGGAAGAGCTGGATGATCACCTAGATAATTTATGCAAATCTGATTAAATGTAGAGTGGGGAGTTGCTGGTGATTTTGTTCTCTTTGAAGAAATGAGCAGCCAGTGCTCAGATGCTTGCCTTATGAAACCCCACAGATTCCATACCACTCCCAACCTCTGTGTACGTATATCTTTGTATTCTTATCCAACAATAATTTTTAATATTTTCCTTTCTATAATTTTGTTGCTATGGAAATCTTCCCCCATAGTGTCTGCATTAACTCAAAAGTGCTGAAATCCTTTGAACATTCAGCACTCTTATGTATCTTCGGGAAAATTTAGAATAGTACCAAACAAATGTAAGGAAATATTGTGTTTATAAAGAGATTCTCTCTGCTTTTCTGCACCTCAGTAGGCTTGTTCATTCCAGTGTTTGCATTTTTATTTTAGCAAAAAATAAGTAAACTGTTTACATAATACTTCTCACGCTAAAGTCTCCCAAAAAGCTTAAGAAATGACACGCAATCTGCAAAAATTACTTGCCAAGCTCTGTAGCACAGGTGCCTCTGGAGTGCAATTGACAAACACTCTGTGATACCAGCTTGTTACTACGTGTTTTTTAAGAAAATGAAAAATAAGATTTTCAAAGTCAGCATCCAATTGCTGCTGTAGTAGCTGGATAGGACTTGATAAACAACCTTAAAGTCTCACAAAGGATTGTGGCACAACCTGAAGGGCAGAAACAGACACAGAGGGTTCTCATCTCAACAGAGCGTGTCACGTTCCATTTCCAGTGAACCATCCTGACACGACTGGAGAGTCTGTCCAACTGACATGTGCAAAGAGATCAGTAGCATTTTATCCTTCAGAGCAGTAAAACATAAAGAGAGAGATTTCTGGTAGCTCTTGGAAGAGATCTTACGGGAAAAATCAGTAAAAATGATCAGAAAATGCTACTTCAAATAAAATGTATTTTTCTTCCACCTAGAACTTAGGCAGCTTGACATCAATTAGCACTACAAAGAGTTTATCCAAAAGTTTTTCTCTATCTTGCTATATCACATTCTTCTCACTTACTTCAGTCATAGCTTCTTTTACCAGAATGCCTTTAAGTATAGAAGAACAAAATGTATATGCACACAGAAGATCTGAATATTTATATCTACTGAGCCTTTGCCTTATCTCCCAGTGTACCACCTTTGTGTGCCTTTCACCTGTTAAATGCCTTTTTTAGACTGAGGGTCTGAACAGCTTAGTTTGGTTCTCAGCTTCAAGACAAATAACATACATAAAATGATAACATAACATTTGGCTCTGGTAAGGCAAAACCTTGAGTATTGTATTCAGTTGTCTTCACTACATGAAAGATAACAAGGCCCTGGAGCATGTCCAGAGAAGGGCAGTAAAGCTGTAAAGGTTCTGGAGCACAAGTCTTATGGGAAACAGCTAAGGGAGCTGGGATTGTTCAGTCTGGAGAAAAGAAGGCTCAGGGGAGACCTTATTGATCTCTGCAGCTCCCTGAAAGGAGGTTTTTGTGAGTTTGGGGTTGGCCTATTCTCCCAGGTAACAGCAAAAGAAAAGAGGGAACAGCCTTAAGGTGCAACAGGGAAGGTTCCAGTTGGATATTAAGAAAAAAGTCTTCTCAGAAAAAGTGGTTAGGCTTTGGAACAGGCTGCCCATGGAGGCAATGAAATCACTGACACTGGAGATGTTCAAGAAACACAGTGATATGGCACTGAGCCAGACAAGCATGGTGGTGGTGGGTTGATGGTTGGTCTAGGTGATCTTAGACGTCTTTTCCAATTTTAATAAATCCGTGATTCTACAAATATAAAACACAGCAAAATAACTGACATGAGAATGTAAAAAGAAAAATACTTCAGAAATGCTTCAGTGAATAAAATGCAGCTTAACAAATGCCTCAGATTTCAATACATCCAAAGGAAAACTTTCTGTAGTGTTTCTGAATGTCAGCCTTGTTCTTTCTTAGCCTTTTTTTATGCTGTCTTTCCTCTTATTGTCATGCATATAGCTATCATGGTACTAATAAGATTAGGAAAGATCCATAATGACATGATCAAATATGGCATCACCGAGGCAAATGCTTCCTGATAATTCTATCCATTATAGAGCAAGGCAGTTAATATCTCTTTCTGCACGTTTTATCGCAATCATACCTGAGATATGTTATTGAATTCTGAATATATTTGGTATACTCTGAGATCTGGTGATAAGAAATTGAGACAGAATTTTTCTTTGAAGAGGAAACCATGTGACTGGTGTCCCCCAGGGGTCAATTCTATGGCCCATCTTGTTTAACATCTTCACTGATGACCTGGATGAGGGAATTGAGAGTATCCTCAGTAAATTTGCAGATGACACCAAGTTGGGAGATGGCGCTGATCTGCCTGAGGGTAGTGAGGCCCTCCAGAAGGATCTAGATAGGCTGGATCGCTGGGCTGAGGTTAATGGGATGAGGCTCAACAAGGCCGAGTGCCAAAAAATGATGTAGAAATCAGTAGAAAGTATGAAACTTTCTTAATTTTTTAGATGCATCCCTCCATCATCCTTGTAGCATTTCACTGGACTCTCTCCAATATAGTCCAGGTTTTGTTTGTGGAGCACAGAACTAGACCCAGTACCCCAGGTTTGGCCTCACCAGTTCTGAATAGAGAAGAATGATCACCTCCTTCAAACTGCTGACAGTGCTTTGCATGATATCCAGAATACTGTTCATCTTTCTTGCGGCAAAGGCAGATCTCTGGGTCATATGCAACTTGAAAAAAGACGATTTCAAATAAAAAGGACTAATTTCTCTTTCTACTGTAAGACTGCATCCTGCTTTTTTTGAAGTGAAAGGGAGTTTTTCTGAAATCATAATTGGAGTAGGACCTGTCCTTTAGACAGCAATGGTAAATTCAGGGAAGGTAAGAAGACAGTAGAGTTTGTGTTTGCAAAGTGCCGACATTTTCTTATGAACCAACACCATTTTCTTTCCTCTCATAAAATTTCTTTGCAAGCAGAATGTTTAATTTTGCTTTTTCAGTCCATGAGCAACTACGTACTGTACTGCTAATTCTCAGTGGGATAGTTCAGAACTGGTGATTGACTACGCAGCTATAATTTTAAAAGGATTAATTCACTAGTGACCTAAATACCTACACAGTGGCAAATTGAAAAATGTTCCTAGGCAACAAGAACCTATTGACACAATGAAAATTCTTCCTTCAGAAATTGCTATTTGAAGCAAAGCAGCAGAAAATATATATCTGATTCAAAAGAAGGGAAGAATAAAAATAAGCAAGAAACACTCAACTTTTTAAAATAGACTTTTTTGGTGTTCATTTTTCCCAGGAAAATCCAAAAGAGAGAAGTACTATGATATGTGATGGAGAAAAAGAAATAATAATAATAAAAAAACCAAACAAACACAGAACTTCTGGAAAGTAATAGGTCAAAGTACATCAGAAATGTGATCCTTTTCACAGAAATCTCACAATCTTGAGTTATTTAAGATCATACAGCAGTATCACTAGGGCCTTCACAGTCCTTGTAGAATAACAGCTCTTGATTATTGCATTAGTGCTGCACTCCCTAGCATAAACATTTCAGTAGCAGACCAAATACTTGCTGTGTGATGTCAAGGAGATATCACTTGCAGACAGAAGTAGACTGTTATAGTAATAAATGTTTTTCAACTGATAAAGTCCTAGTCTCAATACCTGAGAGTAACATACAAAACAGGTCCCCGTCTCTTCCATAAAAAATACTAGGAAATGAAATATGTAATTTGACTAAATTACTATTTAGTCTATAACTAAAAGTTATAGATACAAAAGCAAAGTTTTTGTATCAAGTTTTAATACAGTTCTGCACACTCCAATCCCTTTCCCACAGAAAGCAACAAGTTCATCCTGTCACCATTTTCCAACACCATGATCTATTCCAAAAATATCAGACAACCCTTTCTTCCTAATTGTCTCATGGACTGTCATGACAAAGATAAGGTCAAACATAATGCTCTCAGTCTGTCCTTGGTTTGAATTGTGCTGATTCATGTTCAAGCATGAAGGCATTCTTGGGTCTTTAAAGTTTTCCTATTCTTCTTTCAACTCAGGCAGTCCAATAAAACATGTCTCTTTTCTGTATGGCTTGACCTTATGAAGCAGCCAATGCACTCTTTCCAGCAGAACAGCTGTAATTCTTGGAGTTGAAGATACTTTCTCTAACACCTGGCAAACTGAAATCCATCTTGATTTGCAAAACTATGCCAGTGTTTATATTTTATGAGATTTTCCATGAACTGTTCTCCTCCATCCTTCTCAGAGGTCACCCTGGCACTACACCAATGGCAGATTCTTCCTCTGGCATATGAAAAAAATCTTTTTTTTTTTTTTTTTTTTTTCTTTCATTTCTTGCAATGTTCTGCTACTACTTTACTATTTCATTTTCTTACAGAAACTGTAACTCAAACTCCTTGCTTTAGTATAGCAGGGAAGTTAGCAAGATGCTGGAGTTAATCCTGTTCATAAATGGGTAAAGCATTATATAGAAAACTATTCTTATTCAGCATAGAATAAAATTTATTCACTTGGAAAATTTGCATGAATCTGCACAGACTGCTGGTGATATAATAAAGAGAACATATTAAAACATAAGGGAAAAAAAAAAAAAAAAAAAAAAAAAAAAAGGACATCTTTTTCTCCTAGATTATTTGCCCCAAAAAGCAATGACGTGAATATTTTGTCCTCTCGTCAGCATAGTGGAAACTATATATTGCTACGTAATGTTATACAGAAGAGCAGAATAAGCCATTTTTTCTTTTGCTCTGAACATGAAGACTTGTCACTTCTGTGGTGGAAGATAGGTCTATTGTTTTAAACTGTAATATTTATCGTTCTCTGGAAAAATTTATTGAACATCCCAAGTTTCATAAAATAATTGATATTTCTATCATATTGCTCCTTCTCTAGGTTTCCTGGCTCTTGATATATTTATTGTTAAATGAATTGTACATGTGTATCCCCATATTCTTGTTTTTACCAACTAGGCTAAAAGAATAATCTAAAAACAAAAAGTTATAAGGAAATCCCAGGGAGAAAGACAGTTTGCTAACTATGAGTTCACATCATCCATTAAATTATGTGTCTTAATATAGTAGCTGTAATGACATTTGAATGAAAACTCAGTCATAAGTTGAAATTCTCAACAGCAAGTTTCACAAAGATAATAGAAACTGAGGCCACAAAAATACACACAGAGTGCACCTACAGATAGGTGGGAAATTATTTTCTAGACTTACCCTTAAGTAATGGGGTGAATGGACTTCACCTTTGTTTCTCTGTCACACATACCAGTTTCACCATCTTCTTCAGTTGAGGTTTGTGCAGCAATCATTCAGTCACTTGGAAACAGCTGCTACAATTGCTCTTCTTCCATTCATTCACTGTATTTAAATTGATGTAGAATAATTTGTATATGAAGAGGAACCTAAGGCTTTTATCTCCTGTTCAGTAGGACATCTGGTGCTGGAAGTGTCTGTCTGTTGGATGCCTAAAGGCTTGTAAGATCTTATAACTTGTAAGATCTGAAGGTGAGAAACATAAAATTATTAAATATCAATCTATACACTTTTGCATTATTAACTTATCAGCTAGTGCAATGAGGATTCTGTATTTTTTCTCCTATTTTTTGGTCCCTCAAGAAGCTCATTTCTACCTAAAAACTAAGAACATCACTGCAGCTGTTCTTGATGGCTTTTAGCTTAGAGGTGGCAATAACCTAATTATAAATGATATGCAAATTACAAGGATTAATTAATGCAAGCCTCAATTACGTAGAAGAAAATGGAGCTAATATTTCACTTTTATCCATCTGTTGAAAGCACGAGTGAATAAATATTTAGTTTAAAAGCCTCTGGTTATACAAGCAGTCTTGCTCAGTTTCAAATAGGTGTCAGTAATAACTAATGATGAAGCTCTGTCAAATAACAGGATATGTAGCACAGCTGGATTTCAGAGTGAGTGATAGATTGGAAAAAAAGCTTAAAAAATCACAATAGCATTGCAATATAAGTTTAAAATTATATTCACCTGTCTAATCTTTATATAGAAAAATGCGTCACTTCAAAATTCTTATCTGTTAAAGACTCTTGTTGTTGTATCAGTCCGCACTCCTGTATATTGACACACTCATGACTCTTCACATAAGTCTTGTGACTTATTGCGTTGTGGGTTAAAAAAAAACCAAAGACAAACAATAACATCAAAAACCAATGTGGCCTGGCAGCGGCTGATCCCAATAAATTGGATCCTTGGAGGTGTTCAAGGCCAGATTGAATGGGGGCCCTGAGCAACTTGATCTGGTGCCTGATTTAGTGGTTGCTAACCTTGACCACAGCAGGAAGTTGGAACTGAATGATCTTTGAGGCTACTTACAATCTGATCCAAGCCATTCTATGATTCTATGAAATGCTCAGCTTGAGACAGGTGTTCCTTGTTATCCCTAAAAGATTATCAGGAAGTCCCTGTTCGTCACTGAAATGTTTTTAATTCTTTATCAAGTCTTTATAACGAGTCTGTGCCTTATATACCAGGTCACCTGTAAGTTGAGGAAAAGCAGTAGCTATCCAATCTACAGATTTTATCTTACTGTTCTGGCTTTTTCTGTCTTACTACACTGGATATTAAGAAATGGGTTTTCCAGTTGTATATTTACACCAACTTTATGGAAGTTCTTTGTTTTTCTTTACCCCATTGTTTCAGTCTTTGCCAGCTTCTTTATTTTTGGCTGATGACTAATCCATTACCTTCTATTTTTTCTGTGTGGGTTGGATTTTTCTAATAAAGGAAGCATACTGGCACTATCTTGTATGACAAATCTCTAAAAGCAACCAACACACTTTGCTAAGGCTGCAAATTTACAAAGAACAGTTCAGAACAGTTCACTGTTTCCACACACTTGCTATAAAATTCAAAAATACTAATTTTTCTACAAACATGCACATAAATGTAAAACAGTGCTCATAATATGATTTTCTTATACAATAGTTGGGCCAATGACTTGGGTGAAAAATGTAGGTGTTATTAGTTCTTTTGTACTGTAAAAATTAGAAACATGGAGATCCTGAATGAGCTGAGAGTCACATTCAAAGTAAATGCGCATCAGTCCTTGATATGTGTCTGCTTCAGTGCCTTAAAGGCAGAAAACATTATTTGGTTTGCTCAGAGTATTCACATAATTAATACCAACAAAGCTTTCAGAGTGTGTTATTAAATTGATGATAAAAATAAGCATTTTTAAAAAAATAATGTTATGCATAAAATTTTTAAGTGCTGAAGTAGCACTACGGTACAATAAAATCCCACGTGTTAGAAGAGGCTACCAGTCATGATACTTTAAATAAGTGATTTGAGGATCCTTTGCTCTGCGTCATAAGTCATAAGTACACTTTTATATTCTCAAAGTTTTCTCTCCCAGCAGTTAGAAGCAGATCACTACAGGGTGAGTGCTGAGACATTATTTCAGCTTGTGGCTGGATGGACTGGTCACATCATTGGTGCACCCCTAACTCCACACTGTGTGCTACCTTCCCTCTGATCTACTGTCTCTTTTCTAGTGAGCACTCCCTAAACCATATTAATCAGCAAGACAAACTATTTAAAGCATTTAAACTGACAGAGTTTAGTGAGAAATGTGTATGTGAATGTGATGGAATCAGCATTACAAGGAGTGAATTCTATGCTAGTAGAGTCTCTTTCCCAGTATAATAAGTTCTGTGATCTATGAATAAAAACAAATTCAGCACAGTTATACTCCGCCAGAACCAGGACTCAAACCCTGTCAAACTTTCCTTGCCTGCAGTTGTGTAGATTCAAATGCTTTTCAGTAGCTGAATAAAAGACACAGCTATGTTTCATTTTCCAGTCCAAAAGAAAAGAAAGAGAAACACAAAGCCAACACAGATCTGTCAATGGTGGCATGAAGAACAAAATTGCAGATGAATCACTGAGCCCTGATTTGAAGCAACTGCTGGCTGAAGATAGTGGCTATGAATTATGTCTATTTGACAAAGAAAAGGTGGTAATATTTCAATCTAGAGATCAATATTAATACTAGGGGATGGTTATATTTTTATATACTTCATATCTGACAAGAAACGCTGTTTAAGTAGTGTTAAAACTATCTTTATTGGAAACCATGTGGCTAACTCTATTCATGTCATACTATTTAAGAACAGTAATAAAATCCCCAGAGCAGAACAAGAATAGCTGTAAGACCTGTCCGACTGTCTCTCCCTTAGTCTACAGCTGTGTGACACATCTGGGGAATCTGGGTTTAGAGAAATTGCTCTGAGAGCCTCAGACCAAAAATCTGATTGCCAGATACAGTGGGCTTGCATGTGGTCAAGTTCACTGTGCTGTTCCTCTCTTACATCAAATAAAGATTTCTTCAGAGAAAACACTAAGTCCTCTGAAAGTATATTTAAGTCCAATAACTTCCTATATTTACAAAGAAGTTTTAAATTTAAGCATACATCTGTGATTCATTCTGCACAGGATTAAAGAACAGAAGCAAGGTCTTAGTCGCAGCCAGCTTTTCCTTATTCTTTTCTATTTGCATCCACTTCTTAGTTTCCTAAGTTTGTATCTGCTTATTTTAAAAATGCCTCAGTCACAATTATGACTTTCCATTATGTCATTCCTCTCATACCTCATTTCACTCTTATTTACTCCTTGTGTTACTGTCGATGCAGGTGTATGGGTTTGGCTTCTGTCAGCTGGCCAGTCAATTCTCATTTCATATATAGAATTTTCCTGGGAGTTTTTCTCAGCACTGTATTTCAGTCACAATGACTTCCTCATTATAATAAAATATCTATGGAAAGAACTGGCAGCAGTATAATGATGTCATTCCTACTGCAATTTAGGGGAAAACAGCAGAGTTGCAGCAAGAATTAATTCAGCCCAGGATGTCCAGCTTAGATAAACAACAACTATGGAAAAAAGCATCTGAAGGTAGTCAAGTAATATAGAATCATAGAATCCTTAGAGTTGGAAGGGACCTTTAAAGACTATCTAGTCCAACTCCCCTGCAATTAGCAGGGAAATCCACAGCTAGATCAGGTTGCTCAGAAGTGAATAAAAACAAAGAAAACATTTTATTTATTTATTTATTTTTCTATAGTACAACACAATATTTTTCACGTCCTCATTCTTTTCCAAGTGCTGAAAATTCTCTTATTTAAGATCTCTGGATAATTTACATTTATCTCTTATAAAATCCTTCTTAATGATGCCACAACAACAAAACCACTGGGGGCTGTCACACAAATACACATTTTATCCTACTGAGATAGAAGGTGGAACTGGGGAACATCATGGGCACAAAACCACTCAAAGTAGATACAAGTTCCAACAAATCTGTAATTTGTTAGCCCTGCTGATACTGAGTTAGGTAATCTTAAAAATTTTGTTCCCAGTAATATTATTGTCTTGCAAGTCAACAGAACGAGTCCCTGAGGGTCACAGTGGTGACCGCTGTAAACACAGAAGTCATAGAATGGATTTTTGGGCCTTCTCTGGGTTCTTTTGTGGTGGGGGAGGAGGATGACTATATTAACTACTAAAATAATTCCTGAAAGTCTGCATATTTGAAAAGGCTAAAGCTGGGGAGAGAGTTCCACTTTGCATTTGCCTTTTTCACCCAACTTTGCAGGAGTTCAGGGACAGACATATGGTGCAATATGCACTGTCAGTAGGATGACAGCTACTCTTTCACCCTTGGGCAGCAAATGGGAATATGTCTGCTTTATAAGCCAAATTCCAAAAATAACAAGTGTTCCTTTAACATGACAAAGTAGTATGACTCATGAATCACTCTGACATAAACATGACATCCCTGCAGTCAACTCATTACGTCCAAATGCTGAAGTCAAATGCAGTGTGACCAGTTTCAAAATTACTTACCAATCTCTCAGAAATATTTAAGTACCAGGAGGTAAAATAACAGCAATCTGGAGACCATTTGCCAAATACTGGATGCCGCTTTTATTAGGAACTGAAATCTGAGCTATGAATTCAACCACTGAAATTATAAATGTGTTTAAAAAAAAAAGCCACAATCAGCTGTGTCATGCCAGCTGTTACATAAACTTGAGTGCCTGGGCAACTTAATAGCTTATTTAATGGTTAATGCACTGAAGTTCATTGGGAACCTATTATTGCACCATAAATTGACTACAGGACACTGAGTAAGCAAGTAACAGCCTCTTTGCCTCACTTTCTCAACTACAAAATGGAGATGATTATAGTACTTTCAATGTGGCTGATGTGTTCCTTTCTAAGCAGGTGCTAACACACCTGACAAAGACTTGTGACAGAATGAATACAATTAGTTAAAGCTAACTGAGCTGTAAAAAAATGGGCACCTCCAGGGACAACAGTCCAAAAGAAATGAAATTAATCACCTTCTGGAAAGATCTCCTGCTGGCTCTTGAAAAAGTTCAGGTGAATAGGTTAGACTGGTGTTTTTCAGCTACACTGGGAAGTCTAGTCAGTATTGGCACCCTGGGGGAATAGGGGCTGAAACATGGCCCAGTGATTTCCTAGGGTGGACAGCAAACTCTGCTGCCACGCCACTAACAAAGAGGACACTAAGCAAAATGTACCAAAGGTCCTAGAGGTAATAATTTGAACCTGGAGAGATGTTTACTGCACATTATGCACCTGAACACTGGTTATTTCCCTTGTTTGTCTTTTTGTATCTACAGTGTAGCCAACCAACTCCAACACACATGTGTATTGGAAGAATAGGCTGAGGAAAGAAGGTTGAATTCCTCTTGGTTTGCAACACCACGAATGCTGAAAAATGTCAATATACTCAGTAAATTTCTGTCCAAATTGTAATTACTGCTTCTTATTTTTCATTCCACTGAACAAAAGTGTAGATGCAGAGGCAGAATATATTTTATTACTTGAATGAACAATGCTGCTTCTGCTGCTACTAAGAATTGTTTTTCGCAGCCTGACTTAATCAAGCAATTAATATACAAATGTAACTAGGCTTTCATGTGTCTTATTCCTTCTCCTACAATATTGCCTGGGCTGTGTGACAATGCCAAACTTTTGCTTCATAAAGATTTTTTTTTTTTAAGGAAATCTTACATTTTGACAGGTGGGATTTTTTTCTATTTCAGTAAAATGCAAAAGCCATGAAATTAGATTAACTTCAAAGAAATTTAAAGCAAAGACAAAGGAGACCTTAAAAGGCAGCTTGTTTTACTTTGAGCTGAGTTCAATGCAGTGTTGAAGGGAAAGTTCCATGAGGTACCAATATAGCCACAAAACAAGTACTCAAGTACTTTGAGCTGGATGCCAGCAGTCAGCTCAGAGCTAATTGTAGAATCAGTGATTATCCCAAGTTGGAAGTGACCCACAGGAATCATAGGATCATAGAAAGACTTGTGTTGCAAGGGTCTTCAAGGATCTTCAGGTTCCAATGCCCCTGCCATAGACAGGGCTGCCAGACTCTAGATCAAGTACTCTATCAGATCTTGTAGATAAGTAGATAAGGTGCTGGTAGTTCTACTAGAGAAGGATCATTGAGTCCAACTCCTGGATCCACGAAGGATCACCCAAAAATCAGTCCACGTGTCTAAGAGTGTTGTCCAGACTCTTCTTGTATTCCAGCAAGTTGGGGCTGTGATCAACTCCCTTGGGAGGAAAAGATGATTGCATCAGCCATGGAACCAGCAGATGACATGAAATTCTACTTGAAGGAATCACCATAGAATCTCAGATTCATATTGCTCAGTGCTGCAGCTCCTACTGATGTGCCCCAGTACCATGGGGTATCTAAGGTGCATTTGTTTTTCTAATTTCCTTATTTTTCTTTCTTTTTTTTTTTTTTTTTTTTTTTTCTGTATTTTCTAATAAAGCCAGTTGTGATGGGTATTGGGGAAAGAAAAGAAAAAAACATACTGTATCAGTGCCTTCTATTGTGTTCTAAATAAGATGTGTAAACCCAAGGGAAGAAGGAATTAATTCATTATGAATTACAATGGGTGTTCATGTACAGGTAAAGCTGAGAAGGGATAAATCCTGTATTTCTCACATTCAAGAGAGCTCTCTCTATATTACAGCCCTGCTCAGACCCTTTTAGGTGAGTCCCTGTGCAAATAATAGGAAGGAGTTGTCAAAAATTCATTTTCCAGAATTCTCAAAAATTAATTTATCAACTTAAATAAAACAAAAATTTTCAGGTTACAAAGCAGGTTGTGAGCTGTTTTAGGAAAACAAAAGCTGTCAAGCACTAATCCCTGTCAAATTTTTCTATCACGCTGGTGCTCAAGAGGAGAATAAATTTTGTTTTTCAAGGGAAAAAGGTTTTCACCATAGGACATCTCTGTGAAATTCTCAGAGAATCATACAATAAAAAGGCTTAGATGCCATGCCATTATGTAATATCAAGTGTGTTTTTATGAGCAGGCAGCCTTTTCTGGCTTGACTTTTGGCTACAGTGACCGTAGCAAATAAAGAGCCAAAACCCTCTTGGCATGTAGCAAATCAACCAACTGTATAAATAGCAGGTAAAAGCCAGATATGAAGAACAACTCCATAACAGCTCTCAGTCCCATTCCCAATCAGAAGTGCTAGATGGTTTCAGGCATGACAAAAAGTGAAGAGTTCAAAACAGAGTGTAACAAAAAGAAGTTCAAGCCTGAAAGGAAAAGATGATTTGACTCATCCATTGAAAGTTCCATTTTTCTGCTGACTGAAGCCTTTTTATGCTCCCTTTGATAAACACAGTTAACACAGTCTGTCATTAAATCACTACATACTGTTGTGCTGCATGCAGCTACTTATCAAGATGTCTAATCCAGCAAGGTAAACATTAACAATATTTCCATCAACTCCTGAAGTTTACTGAGGTAGGAAGAATGCAGCTACACATGAGAGATTAGACAAAATGTGGAGACTTTGATTAAAGAGAAAACACAAAGGAAAGCTCTAGGTCTGAAAGATGAAGCTTATAGTAAAAAAAGGGGTGAGCACTGGTGGTTTGTGGTGCAAAAGGACTGGGACACACAGATATCACCTGTAACGACACTTGAGCACTGCTGTCCAATGTCCAATTCAGGGTTCATACCAAGGACCCATGTTCATAAAAAGTGGAGATAAAAGACTGTAAAATTGAGATAATATAAGACTGTATAGACAATGAAACTTGACCAAAGCAATTGCTTTATAGGCTTAAGTTTCTTCTTTTTGTGGCCTGGAATTCTTCCAAGGACAGTATACTAACACTGACATTATTTGTGTCAGGGCTTTGTTCATCCTATCTAAAGTATAAATAACAAGTAGTTGATCTTGAGAATGCTTGAGACTGAGGTGCTAATTGAGGTGATAAAATGAGCTACTGTCTTATTCAGAGAAGTTTCCTGTCTCCACATGGGTTCCTCTAACTAAACGGAAAATTTCATCCTCTGTGCTTATTCAATCACTGGTTTCTATTACCTAGTACAAAACTCAGTGGTTTTGCTTATGTGCTAAAAAACAAAACAAACAAACAAACAGAAAAAAATAGTTGTATGTCCCACACATTAAAAACAGCATGCCTTTTTTTCAGCCCTTTATATTTTATCAGCCAAGAACAACCTTCCTTTTCCGATATCTAATTTATAAAAAATGTTACCGTAGAATAAAAATTACTTGTGTTGATTTGCTTGCAGTCCCTCAGATAACAAGATTTTCTTCATTACAAATGATTAGCAGAAGTCCAAATATTGCTCAGTAAGGAATAGTCTAATTTATCCTTTCAATAACTCTACTTTGCAGGATGCCAAACAGTAGGAAATTTTTAAATCAGGACAAAATAATGCATTTTCCACATATAGATTATGACTGAAACTTTTCTTTTTGTAGGAAAGAAGTTTATAAAAATTCACCTTAATTGAAGTATTATTGTAAAGAGTAACTATTCACTTCTACAATAGTCCACTTCTAGAACTATTCACTTCTAGAATAGTTACTCTTTGCAGTGGTACTCCAATTAAAGTGGATTTGACTTTGTGATTAGTGATCTTTTTAAACTTCAGATACTGGATTAAAAAAAAACAACCAACCAACCAACCAACCAAACAAACAAACAAAAAAATGTTTTTAATTTATGGACTACATACAACATGACTACATGCATATATTTCATTCTTCTGTGAAAACAGATCATCCAACTTGTTAGCATTTAAAGTTCATGTCCTGTGCACTAACATCTATTGGTTCTTTATTTTTCCTGTCATTAGTTTATTGGAATATGTAAGGTTTAACAGCAGAAGTTTAAAAAGAAAGTAAGGCAAGAAATTTCCCTGCATACGTACTTACATACTGTTGTCAAAGGTTCAAAATTTCCAAGCTTCTTCTTACAGCAGAGTGAGGAACGTGTCTCCTACTTGAACTGGAAGAGGTCACTGCCAAGAAGCCTTTTCTACTTCAGCTGCACTAGTCAAAATATTATTTTCATTTCATGAAGAGCTTTCAGAAACAACATAACTATACATCTTGCATTGGTCAGAAGTGGAGAATTTTATTGCTTTGGGTGTGCTGGCTTGTTTTTTTCAGCCTGGAGAAGAGTGGGGTGACCTCACTGCACTTAAAAAAGGAGCCTACAAAAACAGTATGGGAGTCAAATCTTTGAAAGGGTAGATAATAACAGTACAAGGGGAAATGGCTTTAAGTTGAAGAAGGGAAAATTCTGGGCAGAGGAAAACCTCTGCCCAGAGAGGTTGTGGATGCACCGTCCATCCCTGGAGGTGTTCAAGGCCAGGTTGGATGAGGCCCTGGGCAGTCTGGTCTAGTATTAAACGTGAAGGTTGCTGGCCCTGCCTGCAGCAGGGGTGTTGGACCTTGGTAATCCTTGAGGTCCCTTCCAACCCAGGCCATTCTATGATGCTATGATTCTATTATGTTAAATGGCACCAGTTTCCCAGCATGGAATAAAGCTTATGTTAGTTTAGCTTGCTCCAGTTTATTGGCACTTGTATGCAGAGCTTTTATTTTAGTGAATAAATTACAGTTCCAACAAAAACAGTATTATCAATAAACAATAGTGTTAACAAAAATTAGACTATGATGAAAAAGGGAGAAGTTACCACCTGAATTGGTAACTTGTTTTTGACAGTCTAACCTTGACTGCAATGTATTCAAGCTAAGTGGGAATGCAAATACCTCACTGAGACACAGATAGAGATAAATTATGGAGTTAAATAATAGAAAATAATCAGGTACCAAAAAAAAAGCCTATTTTTCCTAAAAGAAGAAAAAGTTTGACCCAGACACATACTAACTGAGAACATGCCAGAAAGGATCATCTAAAGCCAGTTTTAAAGCCAAGGCTCAATTTAGTCCATCAGAAGCAGTCACAATGCATTTACCATCCATTTCTATGACAGGGTCTAAACTTGATCTGGATTACTTCAGACCATCACTTATACATGTCAAATCCATATGTAGTCAACATATAATTGCCTTTATACAGCATGTGCTGAAAGCATAAACTAAAGCCACTTCATAAAATTGAATTTATGAATAAAATTGACAGAGCTTTTAAAGATTTGTTTACTAAAACAAATGTATATGCAGCAGCTCATGAAGAATGAGAGAGGGGCAAGGTGACACACAAACTTGCAAGATGTGTCAGGCTCTGTAATGAGGCAAAATAGAAGCTCTGCCATTACAGCCAAGCATGAGGATGTAGGTCATAGCTCTGACAATGTATCAGAGGGCAAGTGCAGTGAAAGCTGCATAAATAAAGAAGAATAAGAAGGAAGAGAAAGAAGAGAAAGAAGTTCAGCCCGACTAATCCATTTCTCCCCTTTGTTTCCGCATGTCTCATCCATTCTTTTCAGAAGTTATCTTTCTAGATATGAGTACCGAAAACAAATAAATGAACATACAGATAAATGTGCAATGTGGAACAGATCAAGCAGCACCAGCTTAGTTTTGTTATAAATGAGGCTTTCATAAAAGCTGCTGGAAGATCTTCTGAGCCCTAGGCTATCAAGGGGGAACAGGAAGAAATAACTGAGGAGGTGGTGATCTCCTTTTGGCTTGGAAACTTCTGGGAAACTAAAGAAACCTGAAGAAAATAACAAAAGACTTTAATCCCATTTACTGCCTCTTGACTGGTCACCACAGTGCTTTGGCACCTGGCGTATCGAAAAGCTTAATCTTCCTTGAAAACCTTCATCCCAAGAGCAAGATTTTCAAATACAAATAAATCTGCCTAAGAAATCCAGCCTTCTGCATAGCTCTGGGAATAGGCAGTGATGGTTCTTTGATGTTAGCCTTTAGGAAAACAACCTTAGATCAATCTTATCCTTCCTTCTGCCTGTGGCATTGGCTTCTAAGAGTTCTGGCCTGCTGAAATTTTAGCTTTGATTTAACAAGTTCAATATAGGAGCATTAAAATTAGTGCTCAATCTGACTTCATAAGTTAGCATTCATCTTCAAAAGGAAATCTAGATGTCCATGTTGCTGAGCCACGCAGCTAGTCAGATGATGAAAGAGGAGGAAAGATACTATAGTTTTGTCTTGTGGATATGGGGAGAGGAAATAAGGAATCAAAAAACATGAATAAAAGAAAGGAAATTTAATGAGAAATATATAAAAAGAAAAAAAAAATGAAAGACAACTGCTGTGATAAACACAAAATTAGCTGCCAAACGAAAAAAAATAATTAGCTGCAGAAAAAGCTCTCTTTGCTGTCACCTTTGATGCTTATTACCTTATTGGCCTTTACACTAAAAGCATGATTCGTCTTTGTGGCAGGGCACAAGGGAGCTTTAGAATGTCAAACAAAGTTTTTATTACCATTATCTTCTGTTCCTCAGCCATCCCCCTTCCACTGCTTTCCTCTTGTTGCTGAAGTACTCTGAGGTACTCTGATAGAAGACTGACTCTTTCTTTGGTTCTCAAATCATTTTTTTTCATCATTACTTTCAGCATGAAGTGCTTTGAACCACCCACCCCTTATCCAGAAAACCAGCTCTCTCTGTGCATTGCAACTGATGTGAAAGTACACTGGATGTGGAGTTTCAATCCGAGACACTGACACCCCTCAGCAACTTTTCCTTTCAGAGGTTGCCCTTCACTGTGGTCTGCAGGAATAACTTCAGATATTTGCAAGAACTTGAAGAGTCATGTGGGAGCTAATCAAGATGTTCTGAGCCTCTGTGTTATTCTGGACGGATGTGACTAAGCAGATTGGATGACTGGAAGTGTGAAGATATTTTGTAGTCGTATATTTAATGGATGTCTATGTCAGCCTGGAGAAATCAATACAATAAATATTTAAGCCCCAAATACCATTAACAATATGCCAGCTAAAGATTATTCCTGACTGCGAGGGCATTTCTTGTGTACTTGAACAATGAAGTGTCTCAGGTTGTTTTAGAGAAACACAGAACTGCAAACTTTTTTTTTTTTTTTTTTTTTTTTTTTTTTTTTTTTTTTTTACCAGATTACATATAGCCCCATCCTTTAATACCAACATCCAATTAGATCAGATTGTGCCAGAAGACCTGATGGGTACAAGAACAAAAGAGATGGCAGTGAACAAGCTTCATCAAGCCTGAAAGAAGGATATTAGCTGGAGAGAATTCCCAGTAAGCACCGCAGTATCACTTCTTGACCCAAACAGATCCATGTGTGAACATTCACTCTGTGAGTAACCTCACAAAGTGTATGGGTCAGAGTTACTTTTGCAGTTGTGTCCCTGAAGACTACAGCATGAATGACTAGACCAATTTAAGAAAATGAAAAATGATGCCTACACTGACAGTAAAAATGGAACAGAGAAGAATGATTCTCAGAGGAACAATGAGGAATTAAGGAAGGAGTAGGAGGAAGGAAAACTGCTGGCAAATGACATGTCCATATTCTTCTACTACACAGTATGTGTCAGCAATAGTGGCAGCAGAGGTGTCCTTCAGCATGCAGGAAGAGGAAATCACCCTCAGTCCAGTGAACCAGCAGTAAAATCAGTTTCTACCATGTGCCAAGGAAAAAGAGATATAAGAGAATCAAGTTTCCAGAGCATCCATAAGGTCTAGAATAATATATAATAAGATATATAGGTGAACAGAGTAAAACGGTAGCTAATTGCAGCTTAAAGCATTCAGACAGCATTCCTTATGGAACTGGGATTGTTCAGCCTGGAGAAGAGCAGGCTCATGGGAGACCTTACAGCTTTCTACAACTCCCTGAAAGGAGGCTGTGGTGAGGTGAGGGTTGGCCTCTTTTTGCATATAACAGCAATGGGACAGGAAGGAATGGCCTTAAGGGGAGGTTCAAGTTGGATCTTAGGAAAAATTTATTAGCGGAATGAGTGATGAGGCATTGGAAAAGACTGCCTAGGGAGGTGGTGTAGTCACCATTCCTGGTGGTGTTCAAGAGACGTGGAGATGTGCACAGAGAGACATGTTTAGTGGGCATGGTGGGGATGGGCTGACAACTGGATTTTCATGGCCTTTCCCAATCTTAATGATTCTATGATTCTAAGCGACAAATCAGAATGCAATTTGTTTGAGGAAGAAAACTGCTTACTTTGATGGAGATGTGGGAATACAAGAAGGACTGTACAGAGCAGCAGCTGTGGAGCAAGATAAACAGCATGAGAACCAATGGCACCTCTAGAAGAAGAAAGAACAGCTCATGTCTCTGATTGGACAAGCAGCTGCATGAATGGTTGAAGTGTTTGTGGAATGCTCTGTTGACATGTAGGGGCAAATGGGAAAGTTAGGAAAAGAAAACTTATGAAGGTATATAAGTGAAGTGAAAACTTGTAATAAACAATTTGGATAGTTCTCATCTGGGTCCGTGCATCAGATGCAGCACACAACCTCACTCAGCAGCCTGTTCCAGTGTCTCACCAACCTTCCTAATATTTCTTCCTAATATCTAGACTAAATCTACACTCTTCCAGTTTAAAGCCATTCCTGCTCGTCCTGTTGCTACCTGCCTTTGAAAAGTTCCTCCCCAGCTTTCCTGTAGGCCACTTTCAGTTACTGGAAAGCTGCTATAAGGTCTCCTCACATCCTTCTCCAGGCTAAGGAGCCCCAGTTCACTCAGCCTGTCCTTACAGCAGAGTTACTCCAGCCCTCTGATCATCTTCATGGCCTTCCTCTGAACCTGTTCCAACAGTTACATGCTCTTATGTTGGGGATTCCAGAACAGGATGCAGGTAGGGTCTCACAGGAGCAGAGCAGAGGGGCAGAATCACCTCCCTAAACCTGCTGGTCATGATTTTCTTGATGAAACCCAAGATATGATTGGCCTTCTGGGATGCATAATATTTTATTTTTATTTGTCTTAAACAAAATCTGATTTAGAGCTACATGGAGGACAGATTTCATCCATTTTATGGGTTTTTTTGTCAGCATATCAACATTCAAGATAACCACTTTGTAACTTAAGCTATTTAATAATTAATTGCAAAATCTGTAAAGAAGTAAATCTATGAATTCTGGGGTAAATGAGTTGTGGTGAAGATACATATGGGAAAAAAAATCTTTTTTGTTGTGTTTTGTTGTTGTTTTTTTTTTCCTTAACAAAGTAGAGTGTTAAAACATCATCAAATTCTGCAACACAAAATGAATTAAACATAATTAGCTTATTTGAAGCTTTCAAATCTCTCTATTCATACTTCATCCCAGTACTTTTCCATTTATTAATTTTTACAGAACCATATTAATGGAGATCCAATTATTTTTAATCATCATCATCTGAATAATTTACCTAAAATCTTTCAGTCTGGTTTTCCTGTTCAGACTATTTATAAAGGGTTATGCAAATGCTCTGGAAATTGGAGAAATGTACAATGTGTTAAGAGCTAAGCACAAATATCTTCTAAGTGTGTGTGCAAAAACAAGAACTGTTGATGGTTCCAGTACATCCATCTTTCAAGGAATTCATTCACAAAGATGGAACTTGTTCCCAAAGAAAAAAAGAAGTGAACTTGTTTTCACTCTTACGCATATTGCTTTGCAGACTGAGCTCTTAGTCACTGTTTCCTGCTGTGCAAAGGAGGAAGATAGGTCTGACATGAGGAACTCACAAGACATGGAGGTAGTGCATAAACCATATTTCCTCTGCACCATATCATCAATTGGAATGGAAATACTTGGTCCTGCAAGCATCCTATAACTTTTCCCATTGGAACATCAGAGGAAAGAACAATGTTTGAGTCAAGTAGAGTAGAGCAGAGTATAATAGAATGGAATAGCTCAGTTGGAAGTGGTCTACAAAGATCATCAAGTCCAACTGACTGACTACCTCAGGGCTAACCGAAAGGTAAAACATATTACGTAGGTATCTCCAAAAGTAATGTCTGCTGTTTATTTCCATGGAAATTACTACAACAGATGCAAGGAGAACAATAGCAGTATTTGATAGAACAAATTCTCATCTACAAAACACCATTTTTTGATGTGTGGCTATGCATTTTCACCAGCAATAAACAAGGGCCTGCATGCTGCCCTCATAAAAATATGCATGGTCATCCAGAAAATGGCTTATCTTTCCTGTCACTGTTGCCATAGCTGAAATGCACCACCCACTGCCTCACTGAGTTCACATCCACTGTTTGGTCACCATATTAATATATATTATTATATAATTATATATTAATATATAATATTCATTAATATTCAATGAATGTTCACGAGTGCCTTTTCTCAAGGAGAAATTCAATGACACACTTTTGTTTCACATGCATTTCCATTTCAGACATTATCTTTCCAGGCTTCCCCTCTGCTTCCATCTGTCACACAACAACTAAATGTCATGGAATATTGGTGTAAAGGTTCAACCTTTACTGCCATCCCACCAACATCTGCCTCTGATGGCATGGGCTGACATAATAAAATAGGAGGCATTATTTTAAGAACAGCTCTCCTATACTGATAGAATCAGAAATGGTGCTGGAAAATACAACTTGGTCTAGTATTTAATGTGGAAGTTGGTGGCTTTTCCTGTGACAGGGTTTGGAGCTTGATGATCCTTGAGGTCTCTTCCAACCCAAGATAATCTATGATTCTATGAAAATCTTGATGTTTTTGCAATGTGGCTCCTCATTTTTTTTCAGCCTTTTGCTTATAGTTCTCTGAGAACAAGATGTTTCACCAAACAGTGAGTATTGGGTTTAAAGTGCAAAATTAAACACGTGAAGACACTGCTGGCCCAGAAGAGAAAATATGAGTAGCAAAGTAGAAGGTGCTCGTGAGCTTCACCTCTCCCACAGAGAGGAGGTGGATCTTAAACATGGCGCTGTCTGCAGTGAGACCCTGCCAAGCACTCACAAGGAAACCAAACTCCTGCTTGAGTGTGTAACTCTGAAGAAAGGGCTGGTGGGAATGTTCAGGCAGGTCTGGGTATAACAGCTTCCCGGGACTCAGTGCTGTGAATTCCCTGCAGAAAAGCACTGGCTTATTCACACCACTGAACACTGGAGGTGAAATGTGTGGTGTGTCACAAGTCAGAGAACCGAATGCCTTCTCACTGGAAGTAAATGCTATTTGGAGCAAAATTTGAGATTTGCAGTACATTCAGGGAGGTAAATATCCCAGACCTACTGGAAATGGCACAGTGCAATGTTATCCACAGGGCATTTTTTTACATCCTAACTCAGGAACCTTCTGTCAAAACTGGCAGAAAGGGCAAGCAACTGATAGACACAAGGAAAGCCTCAAGAGGATCCAACTTACTCCTGTCCCCTTCTATATGAATATATTCTCCTATGCTGAATACAAGAAAGAAGGACTTTTCTTTAAATAAAATTACCAAGCCAAATTATTCTTAATATATGACAATTGCAGGAAAACAAAAGAAATACCAAAAAATGCCCAATAATTATACCCCCTGTGAGCTGAAAACATGATCGCTCAAATAATAATATGAATAATAATAATATGAATAACTGGATCTATCAAGGATGCCCTGATCAAGAAACAGTGAAACCTAAAGCATCTTTACTATAAACAAGCCTGGAGCCTACTAGATCGGCTGCATCTGGAAACTTCAATATGCCATGTCTTCACTACTGATTTACAAGGAGTCATTACAGCCAACCTGAGCCAAGAGCACACTTCTCTTTTTAACTCACATATCATGTCCCATTGTCTTGATTACATTCTTGAGGGCAAGTACAAGCACACATAGGAAACTGAATCAATAAAATAATTATCATACTAAAAAATTTCAAGAGGAAGTTTTAAAAATGCCCTAGACCTTTAATCTTCTTAAGGCAATTTCAAAATGAGGATAAAACCATAACTCTCCAAGGCAGTTCTTCTGCAATTTGTCTGTCCACAGTATGTGATGAGAACCATGAAAATAGGCTTGGAAAATCTAATTTGAAGTCCACATTTTTCAGAGCCTCTGAGGAATGGAAAGCAGTGACTTACACTTAAGAAAATTTCGTTATGTAGATTTTGTTGCTACATGAAAATAGCTGTACAATTTTTACAATGTCCAATTTACATTTTTGGAGCAACGTGACAGGATTAATATTGATTCAGGGAAAAATGAATTGTAAAAGGCATACCATCTTGTGAAATAAACACTTTACTTCTCTTTCATTGTGATGGCCATCATTTTTCAGTGCTCAACCTTCATAACAAGAGTTTTGCTGTTGTTCTAACATATGTTTTATTTATAAACAACCCACTGGAGCTTCACACGTACAATCACATTATGTCTCATTAGAGTCAAACTACTGACAGCACTGCATGCCAATCCCTGAAAGGGGAACAGATGAAATGGGAACTGACAGAGGAGATATTTCTGCACATCCCTCTTTTTGCCCCTCATCTCAGGAGAGTCCAAGGCACTATGCTCATCAGACACTTGCCTTACAGTAAGCAATATATATAATTTATGTTACAAATACTTCACATTATTCATAAAGAAGAAATATATATTTTTTAATGAATCTCTCACAATGAGGAAATTTTGGAGTTGCTCAGGCTCCTGCCCAGACTTCAAAACACCTTTTCTCTCCTTTGACAAGGTCTGTTTGACAATGGCAGAAATCTGTCCTTCAAGCTAATAAGTCACACGATTGTAAGCAGAGAGCGCATGTGCTCTGTTAGATATTCCCAGTCAACACAACACTTCAAATAAGTTACTTTAGGCAGCACAAAAATGACCTTGTGTTATTACTTTGACTCATGTGTTACATTGTCAGCCTGTGGAATTTTAATTAGAAGTGGGGAAATCACTACATTTGATCCATCAGTTTCTTACAACCCTGAAAATGATGCAGGAAGGAATAGGAAGAAGTATTTTGAGGTAGCATTTTGGAAACTAAGCCCAGGTTATTTGTAGTAGCCAAGGAGATGCTTCTAATTCATTTTCCTCTGAATATATTCGCATCTGACTGAAGTCTTTCCAATTCTGAAAAGCTTTGTACAGCTGTCATAGCAAAATTTGGCTGCAGAATTAATAGGGCAAATGTCCTTTTTCTGTTCACAGGGCTAAACATGCCACTCCAAACACTTCCTGTTTTAGGACTCCAATTTGCACCTGCTTTTAGGAGGACATTTTGTAGTTTGGAAATACGATGAGAAGCTACCTTCCTGAATTCAGAGCATCTTCCCTGATTTTTGAGGCTGGCAGTAAAGAATTCCATTAAAATCTTGTCCCTCAGCTGAAGTTAGAGTAGATTTTGCATATCAACGCTTTTACACCTTCCAGTACATACCGCCAGAGTTCAATTGCAGCTATGCTGTGGATGTCATGGTCTAGAGTGATCACAGGTGTGGGTTGATGGTTGGAATAGGTGATCCCAGTGGTCTTTCCAAGCTTAATGATTTTATGGCTTCAACATCCTGCAGCTAGCTGTGGCTGCATAGAAACTGTGCAGGCACCCTGTAGTATGGAACACACAACAGGGACCCTGAGCTCTGGAATGCTAAAGGTTGAGTTGCACCTCTTAGAGTATCTGCCTGCTTATTCCCATGTTAGCTCTTCCCTGCAGAGCCCCTGCAGTGGGTGGTATGTCTTTCATACAAATTCCCTTAAAAACACCTTGAATGATCTCATTAATACCTGTTACTACAATTCCAAATAACCTAATAGCCCTGAAAGTGGAATTTTATTTTATTTTTAACTGCTTCATTCTGCTCAGGCTCTTAACTTACCAGTATCATATAATAATGAGTTCTACAAATGAGCTGTGAGTTCTGTGAGAAAGCAGGTCTGTTTTTCAGTTTGATATCAGCTTTATTAATAGATTGATGCTAGGACTGGTCTCAACCGTCTGTACCAAAGGAATCTTTCTGAATCTGCAAACCTAAGAGTTGATTTCCTCTCCTCTTATTGTCAGACACATAATCATTTTGTCCTCAGACGGGAATAAAATCAAAACTTCCTGCAACAGGAAATGAAGTTTAAAAAAAAAAATCTCTTCTCTGCAGCTTCTAAGAATTTCTAGTTTGAGCCCAAAGGTGCTCTTATTTTCTTTTTTTTTTTTTTTTTTTTCTTTTTTTTTTTTTTTTTTTTTTTTTTTTCTGGGAATATGAAGCAATAATCAAAATAATAATAAGAGGACTGCTGCAAAAGATGATTGTCTGTGGCCTCTGACTGAAAGTCATTCTGCATTCTGCCCTCATCTCCAGCCGGGCTCATCACTGAGATTTATTAGTAAAGACAGGCAAATGAGGAGGAAAATGATTCTTCTTAAAGATACAGACAACGAGTAATAATCAGACAGGGGGAAAAAAATAAAACAGAAATTATGGCAAGGCACGATTTCACAATTTCACTGGTTGTGGAGCTTAAACCCTTTTATTTATTTATTTATTCATTTTTATTGATTTCCCCCAGAAAAAGAACTTTTAATAGCTTCCTTAGAGCCATCACAAAAAGACTGGAATTTAATTTGCTTTTCTAGTACCTAAGGATCCAGATTAATATCTTTAAAGATGCTATTCTGCCTACATCCAGAGGTGTGTAAGGTGGGCTGATATGAGCAGGCAAGACAGTATAACCCACTGTCCATTATTCTGAAGTCCACCATTAATTGACATCAACTGAAGAACATTTAGATCAAAAGGAAATACTTGAAGTTGCAAAACATAGACAATCCTAATTTTTTCCATTTATTTGAAGTTATACAAGAGATGAGCAAATCTGGTTTTGTGAACTTCTGAGATTCAATAAAACAATGAGTAGGCATAATGATTAAATGTGTTATAATGTAAATAAATTTGAATCAATTTTACCTGTAGACTGGGGCTGAATGGAAAAGTGAATATAGAAGTTGCAGTCTTCGTCCAATGAACAACTGCTACATAAACAGGAGTATGTGCTTAAGATACCACAGTCCATTTATCTGTTTAAATTTCTGCCGTGAGTGTCAAATGAAGTGCAATTTGGTTTACACCTCAGTACAAACCACTAAGCTTTCATCCTCAAGCTTTGTAAAGTCACAAGCTTTCTTAGAAAATAAATGCTGCACATCACCTTGCGTTAATAACGGTATTACTTAATGAGCTAAGAGAATACCAGAGCCCTTACAGAGCCCTGTAAGTGATAAGTCTGACTGACAGGACAATTGGGGCAGAAAATACAGGCTGAAATTCTCTGTCAGCTGCTTCTACCACTTATCACAGCCCCACTTGTTAGTACTGATGAAGTAAAGCAGAAGTTAAACTGAGCAAGACATATGTATCAAGGCTGGACATTAGGAACAATTTCTTCCCAGAAGGAATGGTAATGTGCTAAAACAGTGTGCTCAGGGAGGTGGTGGAGTCAGCATTCCTAGGGGCATTCAGGAAATGTGGAGATGTGGCACTGAGGAATATGGTTATTGGCCACTGTGGAGAAAGTTTGGGGTTGGACTAGATGATCTTACTGGTCTTTTCCAATCTTTATGATTCTGTGATTCTATGATTCTATGAATCAAGTCCCAGAGAAGTTCACCAAGAGTGTCAGAAAACTCTCATGGAATTACAGTTTTGAAAAACACTTTAAATTTAGGTTGAATTTTTCAATTGTCTGATAGGGAGACATGAGGAAAATGGAGCCGAACTGTTCTTGCAGATATTGGAACAGGTTTTCCAGAGAGGCTGTTGCACTTGCTTGGAGATATTTGAAGCTAAACCAAGGATCATCCTGGGAAATCTCATCTAACTGCCTCTACTTTGAGGGGGAATCGAATCCCAGGAGTCCCAAGTTCTCCTTCTGAACCAGAGTGCTGAATTGAACTATTCTGATTGAATCTGCTGTTCAGTCAGCAGATTCTGGTTAGAAAACTAGGTCTCACAACAGTTTTTGTACTCATAGGTCAATTTTAAAATGATGTATAAAGCCCACACATTTTTGCTGTGATATTTGGTCCTTTAAATTCCTTTTCTCTTTCACTTTGTTCCTGAAGGCTACTTCAGGAAAGCCAAATAACGATAACAATTTTATAGCCTTACCACATCTTCCAAATCGCATCTCCTCTCAGAAGTTATTGTAATTCCTGAATTTCATTTCTAAATTTCACTTATCATCCTTCTTTTCTCATGTTCTGAAAATAATTCAGACTGGGACATGTCTTGTAGTGCTTTCATTATCATCATTTATAATCACCTTTCTCTCCCCCCACTACTCAAAAACTACAGCAGGAAAAAGGAGATCAGTTCAGGACTGTTGCAAGCATTATCATGATGAAAAATTCACCTAAAGAGACATCCACTAAGGAGTGTGTGTCCTAACGAAGTATCATTGTAACAAAGTCCAAAAAAAAAATGATTTTATTAGACTGCAGTCACTCAGCAGCGAATACATGCTGCAGTACTAACAACCCAAGAACAAACTTTCTAGCAAATCTGCTGTGGCTCAGGACTGCCAGTGTCTGGGAGAACTAGGGAGCTAACCTAGCATGAGCTATGAAAAAGGCAGTGATCACCTGTGCTCCAGAAGGCTGGCTACTTTGGATTGTCCCAAGGTCAATCAGCAGAGCCCACACCATGTGAAGAAAGCATGTCTGCCTTTCACAAAACAATCCGTGATTAGGACTGTCCCCCCAGATGCCAGAGGTCTACCTGTTTTCATCCTTGAGGCTGCCATGGTTTTGTAATTTTTGCTATTGCTATTCCACAGCATAACATCATGTGGAGCACAGAGAAGAACTCCATGTCCCAGAGGACCTTGTGGCCAGAGAGATAAATACATCATGGAAGTGACGCTCACTCTCTCTCTCACTGCCTGGCAGCGGGTGTGGGTGTGCTTCCAAGCCATGCGCCTTCCATTTCAAAGTAGGCTTCTTGGTCTTTGGAAAACTCTCTCTCATTTTACTCGATTTACTAGCCTCAGTTTCAATTTGATTGTATTATATTGTGTTATCTTGCATTCCAGTATCATAGTAAAATAAGTTTTCCTCCTTAGATCATTGCCACTGCTGTTTGTTTCCTTGAGCCCAGCACCCATCTCGCTACTGCTTTTACCTTTTCACTTCTATTTTCAGGGCCCGGGGAGCCCACGGGCCTAATGTCCCCTGTCATGGACATAGATTGATCTAGATAGCTTTCTGACAGGCAAATAGTATAGCCACCAGATTCAGTATAAACCAAGGGAAAGCTCTTTATTTATTTATTTATTTACTTTTTTTTGTCATCATATCAAAATTGCTGTGCGTTATACGATGTAATTAAATAATACTGGGGCGCAGAGCAAGTAGAAAACGGAGTATATTTTTATGGTGAAGTGCTTAGGTAATTTCTGTGACCATGGAATTACTCATATTCTGCTCCCTATATCAATTAGAACATAAATGCTATTTCTCCACGATCACAGCTGCAGGCTTAGGGGCAACTTCAGGCTTCACACTGCTATTTCCGTGATCCCTATCTCAATTCATCCTAATTGTAGAAGAACTGCTGTGTTTTTTGGTGAGATTAGGATCTGCAAAATGGTCATCAGCAAGCATTTTGGCTGCTCTTTTACCACCATTTGCTGCTGTTACCCTCTTAATCTGCACATAACCTACTATGCTCAGCTGTCCCAGGGGTGTGCAACCAGCCACAACACACACATGGTCTGAAACAAAATTTCATGACCTGCAACTACTGCTAAAAACATAGTTGTTGGGCATTTAAATATGCCCTGGCGATGCAGTTTGATACTTCACAACCTTTCAGTATGTACCTTTCTGTAATGTCAGCTCCAGCTCATGCTAAATCTAATTCAGATTTGCAAAGAGATGAAGATACGTGATGAAATATATTTGATTTACCTAAAACAAATAAAATCAACTTGAGCAATAATCTTGAAAGAAAGAAACAGTCTAGTACAGACAGGATGTTTTATTGTTGTAACATTTAATAAATGTATAACTGGCTCTTTTTTCATGTACTTTTTTTTCCCCATTTTCTCTAAGTAAGGCATAAGGTTAGATTCATACTGCCTAATTTAGGTGTCTAAATTGACAACAATATTTTTTGTGCTTGAAATCAGGAAGCTGATCTGAGGCTTAAAACTCATTTCCAGACTGAGTGACCTGTGCTCCTGTTGGAGATGGAAAGGAGAGAAATATTTAAGTACCTAGGATGAGGCCAACTGCCTGTTTGAAGTGCCTAACTTGTCTTTCAAAACTGCTGCTCTCAGGACATCATGCATCAGCAGAATCCACTATTTTATTTATTTATTTATTTATTTTAATATTAGAATTGTATTAAATGAAGACTTCTCATCTAATTTTTTCAGCGTAACTCACTAGTTTTGGTTCATGCGGTTACACTGCATTCTGAAAAATGAAATTATTGCTTATCATCATTGTGCTAAGTCGAGACATGGAATCTGTGGAAGGTTAAATTTTTACATAGAAGAGTTTCTTCTTTGTTTGTTCACAATGGAATGAAATTATCCTTTTTTAATATGAGCTGCAGCTTCTTCTAACTGTGGTTGGAACTGACAAAATGCCCACTGACCATGAAAGCCATCATGTGCCAACAAACTCAGAATCCTCTATTGCTCCCAGTTTCTTATAGATAGAGGTATTTATTCCTTCTTTTGAATTAGTTTTCCCATGTTCTGTGCACTTGTTAAGCACCGGGGCTTTCAAACAGCTTTCAAATGCTCTTAGTGAACTGCAAGGCACCACACTGTTTTCTTTACTGTACCTTATACCTTTGAATGGCTACATGTAAAGAAAGAAAGAAAGAAACCAGAAAACACTAAAGATCTTTGAGTTGGCAAAAGTAAAACAGAAGAGTAATAAAATTCACAGAGCTTTGTTGCATTTTCTAATGCAGTAGAAATTATCCTAGAAGCTTAGTAAGGCTGTACCAGTCATCAATTTATTTAAAATTATCCTGTATGACATAAGCTGATAATTTCACTGTGTGTTGTTCATCTCATGCTAGAGATGAAATCATTGTGTCAGGCTGTGCTACGTGCTATAAAGGAGCTTCACTCTGTGCATATTTTAATGGAGGTAAAATTTCCAACCCTTTTTCTCAGTCTCCAGATGAACATACAGTAAAGACACATCGATCCTATAAGTGTCACATAGCATTTCCCTCGAGCATGATTCCTTTGTATTTAAACAGTTTGGCTAAGGCATATTTCCCAAATAGCATCCATCTCAACCTGAAGACTTCAAGAGATAAAGCGTACAAATCTCCCCTGACAGCTTGCTTTGGTGCTTGACTGCTGTTAAAATTAAAAACGTGCACCTTAATTTGAATATAAAAATGCTTGTCTTCACATGCTACTGTAACTGATTCTCATTGAATTCATCACTCCTAGACAGAAAAAAGATCTTTTGTATAAGGCATTTCCCCCTATACATTTACTTATATTAAGTTGTGCAATCACTCTTCCGTCTTCCCTCTAATGCATGAAAAATGCAGAACTCTCATAATTTCTCTCCATAGAACATCTTCACTACCTGTCATTATTTTTATGTCTGTGTAAGTATCTGCTCCCATGGCAGAGAAGGGCCATGGATCCCTGACTACTCTGTTTCCTTTGGATGGACTGCAACTGCAAACAGTGACTCCATGTTTTCACTTTGCCCCTTAAAGTCTAACATTCGATGTGCAACCTAGCCCATAACCCACATTTCTCTTATTTCTCCCTTTTTACTTCTCTTCAAGCCAAACTCCAAAGAACGCTATTTTTCTTAACACAGAGAGGCAAAAGAAGCAGTTGCCAAGCAACAAGAGCTGTAAGAACTTTCTTTCTTCTGAAAATTTCTTCCTCCCACTCAGATTTCTTTCCAATCTGGAAGCTTATAGATTCAGAGTATTTGCATGGAAAAGCAGCCATCTAATGTCCTTTGAATCAAAGCAACCATCAAAGGCTTAAAGGCTGTATCATTAGAGAGTTCAGAAGCATAGGGAATTTAATGCTGTCAGATTTGGCTTGGTGGCACTCAGAATATTCTGAATTTTTAATGCTCTTTTTACCATTTCAGCATTAGTGAGAAAATGATACTAAATTATTGGGACCTGATTGTTGGATTCTGAGTTTTTTTCTTCCTAGAAAGCTAAACTGTTTGTGTTACGCCAAATATGCTTGTTCAAATGGACTACTATAGGGCAATGATAGATTTGAACTCTGTGATCTTCAGTGCTGCAAAGCCACCAGAATTTACCAGATCAAGGAAATTTTACTACTTGATCTTTACATCATTTGTAATGCATAAACTGCTTAAATAGGAAATTTTCTGTACTCCTGGACTAAGGTTCATGACAAGCTGCATCTTGACTTCAGGTCAGAAAGACCTATGCATCTGCAGTCATCACCCCCACACCATGGCCTTCACAGAAGGAAAAACAATGGAGTGATTGCAGTGGAGCCAGAGTGATCTGATCAAATCTGCAGGCTTGGATGCATGAAAGATCAATATACTTAATCAGGCTGCTTGTAGAATGACAAGTACAGCCTCAGCTAAAGCAGGATATCAAGGTGATTCCTTAATCACTCACCTGGACTTACCTATTTCAGTGAAATTTCTATGGGATTATGCAGATGCTTTTACCGCAGCTACAGTTTAGATAAATAGTTTACACCTACACCAGCATACATTTTGGATAAATTGTCTTTAACTGTAAACTAGAAAGTGGAAAGGATTTTTTCCGAGCACTGGACTTCAATTATTTGTACTACATATTTATATTGGCTCCTATTTGATCCCATTCTCCCACAGAAACTTGGACATGAGCAAGACATGAACACAGGGTAGGTACTAACACCGGATGTTAGTTTGTATGACTGTTTTGGATACAAAAGTTTAATAGGATGGATACTGGTCATTTTACTTATTTGCCAGTTAACCTCAGGGCTGAGAAACAAATCCAGGTAAATTTAATTTACTAGAACACAGGAAAACTTACTTTACTAAGCCCTATAAATTAGCTACTTTTATAAATGAACTCTTCATTAATACATCTGTGCTCGTCCCTATGTCAGAGGGAAGACTTTGATTAAACTTAAGCACCTAAATTTGGTGAAAGAAGATGACTTCACCTTTTGCCTTTTGTTTAGCAGTCTGGGCCTGTCCCTTGATTGTCTGTATAGCATGCATATTTGTTCAGTCCTGAGCTTCCTTTTGGAATGAATGTTCTCAGCACTTCCCAGTGTGAAATCCAAAAACATTTCCTCAAATGATTTCTAATTGAACAAAACTATCTCAGGCAAAATGGTTGAAATCATATCACATTTGAATCCTCCATTACTGTGTAGTTCTCAGTCCTAGTAGTCACATGGCCATAGGAACAAAAAATAGCTTGGGTTGGAAGGCATCTTAAAGATCATCTTGTCCCATCCTGCTGCCATGGGCTGGTTGCCAACCAGCAGATCAGGCTGCCCTGAGCCCCATCCAACCTGGCCTTGAATACATTCAGGGATGGGGCACCCACAGCTTCTCTGGGCAACTGCTGTGGTTTAATCCAGCAGGCAGCTAAGCCCAACGCAGCTGTTCACTCACTCCCCATCTTTCCAGTGGGCTGGGAAGAGAATAAATAAAACTAAAAATAATAAGATAAAATAGAAAACTCATGGGTTGTGATAAAGCTATTTACTAAGATAGGGAAAAGAATAATAATTATGACATACATATACATATACATATAAATGTACAAACTAGTAATGCACAAGCAATTGCTCACCACCTCCTGGCCAGCTAGTCTCCCAAGCAAGCAGAGAGAGATGAACTCTTCCCCCTTAAAAACTCTTTGCACTTGATGTATGGAATTCCCCTTTGGGTGTGCTGTTTGGGCTCTTAAATGAGAATGGCCTTGTCCCTATACAACACTTCTTTGCAAAAACTATAAACAACAATGTGTTATCAGCATTTTTTTTTTTTTTTCTGCTAGAACAAAATATAGCATCACACCAGACACTCTGAAGAAAACAATTCCTTCCCAGCTGAAATTCAGAAAGCAGCCTTTTCCAGTGCCTCATCATGGGCCTTGTGCTGGAGCAGCACCTGAACGTTGGGTCCTATAGTGCAGAGCCGTGTTGGAGTAGTGTTGGGAGAGCTGTAGCCTGTGGGAAGCCCACATGGGATCAGTTTCGGAAGGACACCATCCTGTGGGAGGGAGCCATGTGGAGAAGACAGTGACCATGGGGGGAGCTGCAAAGTCAAATTGTTTCATACTGCGTACAGCCCTCATTGCCTGTTACCCTGTGGAGCCCCATGGGAGGAGGTAGGAAGGGGGTGGGTGGAAGGAAGGTGTTTTTAGCATGCTTTTAGTTTTCACTGCCCTAGTCTGTTAGTAATGGATAAATTATGTTCACCTCCTTACACTGAGTCTTTTTTGCCCATGACAGTGATTGATGACTGATCTCTCAGTCCTTATTTCAACCCTTGAGCAGTTCTTCATTGTATTTTCTCCCTCTCTTCCCCTGAAAAGATGGAGTGTGAGAGCATTGTGGTGTAGTTCACTTGCCCTTCACTGTAAAATCACCACAGCCAGTTCTTTTAGGATATAAGTGTAATGGGTTGACCCTGTGGTGGGTTTCTTAATTGTGGGGAATCAGACTCTACACTTAAGGTCATACTCCACCCATCTCATCCCTTTGAAGAGTAAGCTGGAAAAGTGGACAGCATTCACCTAGTATGATAAAAAAGAACAAAATCCACAGTAGGGCACAAATACTGTTAGTCCAGCCTGATTACGCTGAACATTTACTCAAACAGAATGGCTAATTGCCCAAGCGCGGGGAAAGTGAGAACAGGAACAGCAAGAAAAAAGCCATTGTTAGTGATTGCAAAAGAGAAAGGGGGCAGGAGAGAGATTGTAAAAAAGCCCCCAAATGGTGTTTCTACTGAGACCATAATTCTTATAATCCAGTGATTATGAATTCTTTTTCTAGACTTGTCTTTAGAACTTCTTTTTTAGATTTCCTTTGCTTTAGGAAGTGAAGTGATTATTTTGTGGAAAATGCTTTCCCGTTGATAACTGCATGCTCCTATCCTGTTCCAGCTCTCTGTGTGAGTGCTGTCTGATGTATAATAGTTGTTAAGTGTCACCCACACAGTTTCCAGGAGGACATTTTGTATGCTGCGTGACGTATATCAGATTTGGGGATGAAAGTGTATGAACCATGTGTTTTGATGATTGTGTTGTAGCAATACTAATTGCAATGACTGTGAAGATGTCTTGACAAACATAACATTTGTTGAGCATTTCTTCTTGTTTGTGCTGGATTATGGCAGGCTTGGTGGTGGTGGTGAGTCTAAGTTGGAATATTGCATGCAATTGATGCTGAGAGATGTTAAGAAAAGTCTTTTCAATGTTGTTTTTTTTCAAAACAGACTGACCATTTTTTATCCTCTTTCACAAAACCAAGGGTCAGCTACATCTTCACTGAACAGAAGTAACTTCTTTATTTGTTCATACATAAAAGCAAAATACAGTTATGTAGCAATGGAATATACATAGTTGTAAGTGAAGACACACCTCTGCATGTGAGCGGACACGTCTGGACCAAAATGCTAAGTCCACTCCTGTAAGCAAAAGGCAGAGACAATGAAGTATTTCACTTACATTAAAAGTCTGCTTTTTGGAGAACATGACTGATTTTCAAAAAAGGGGAGTTAAAAGGTTGCTGCATTTTACATTGCCAGCCACGATACCTATCTGTTTACTTTTAAATATTCTTGAAAGCATCTCAGTTTATTAGTTTTTATTTGAAATGACTGAAATATATTTATTCTTATCACCCTATTTAAAGCACTTGGTAGAACTTCAGCTATTCTGCGTTATTATTGTTGTTTTAATGTTAAATCAAACCACTGTAGTAAATGTATGGCTGTATGTACTGGGAATTTACTTGCTGTTGTTGGCCGTTGATGACAGAGGACTTCTTGAAGGCAATGTAATGGTAGATGAAGTAGTATTGTTAGATAAAGAAGACATATATCCACGGTGCTTTTTTGGGTGTCTTAATGTGACGCCATCTATCACAAATCTGCTTCAGTCAAAATTAATGTTCTGTCTTAATCTGATAATCTCTGTAAGCAGGGAATACAATCATAAAATGTGCACTCAATAGCAAGAAAACTTTCCAGGTTCCAGAGGTAAAGCTCACATAATGCAAATATTTTGGAAAGAGATCCAGTGAAAGAAAATGAAAATCAACCTAAAAGCTAACTCATATTTATATAAGCACATGTGTTTGTTTCTTGTTTTTTTGTTTTTGTTTTTTTGTATACTCCACACTTTCAGTTTGCAAAGTTTGCTAAAACAGCACAGCTGGGGATCTGGTAGCTAGGCATGGCCTCTGTCATAGAATCTTAGAATCCTTGGCTTAATCTGTGCTGCTGCTAATGTGATTTGAGGACTCGTGCATCTTTGTATATTCTAAATGCTCTCACAGGCTTTTCTAGATTTAGATCTTTCACATCCTTCTGCTTAGAAATGATTCCTTCACAAATGAGTAACTATCATCAGTTTTAATTCTTTTGCCACTAATTTAATGTCTGCCTCACACTTTGAAAATAAATAATCTATCTTTCAGTATAATCTTTTCTATCACTTATGCCTATATAATGACCAAATGAGGATACTTAGAAATGGGGAAGTCCACTTCTTTGTTGTGAAAATAGACTCCTTCTACAGACAGTGGAGAGAAACTAATTTATTGCAGTATGAGTCACGTCCAAATTTTTCATAAGTGGCAAAGAGTGGTTTGTCAAAAACATCCAGATGTTTCTATAGCTTCTGTTGGCTACAGGTGGACCTAGGTTTGCATGGTCAAATGTAAATATCTAGCTCAAATGTAGAAATTCAGGAGCTGAATCAAGTCCCTAAGGAAAGATAAGGTTGAAAATGACATTTATTTGCATAAATGTAGTACTCCACATGCTGAGAGATTCAAGGGCCCTGGGTCTTAGCTCTGTTCATTTATCTGCCCCATCATTCAAGGTGTTTCCACCTGTACAGCTCCAGAAGGGCACAGGTCTACAGAAATTCCTATGTTTTTTATCTTTGCAAATACCTCATATTAACACCTACTTTTAGATTCACTAATCTGGAGATGTATTCCAGTACTATCTCATGAAATCAAGGAAGGCCTGAAACCTCACTTCCTCGGGTCTTCATGTTGAATATTTTCTGTAAAGAATTGTTTTTTTCACTATACTTTAATCAGCTGATCGATGTCTTCATTTGACATGCCACTTAGATCTCAACACAAAGGCCTTTGTCACGTTCAGAAAGATGTATGTTATTAAAATGCATCATTATGTGAACACATTTTATGTAACTAAATACAGGGGAATAATGCTCAGTACTAGTTCTTAATCGTAATTTAACACCAGGATAATGAATTTCATGAGGATGATAATGACTTGGGGATTACTAGGCTCATCACCAACTCCAACTGATGCTGTGTCTGCAAGTAGCCAACAATATTTGAGGATGTAGTTATCTGTCTGACTTCAGGTTCACAGCTGGGAAGCATGAGGAAGGAACTCAACCAGCCTGATCTTCTTTTATGGAATGGACTGCATATATTTGCTTGGTATAGGAGGGCTCAATCTTGCCCTTTACAATGAGTTCTCAGAAGTTGACATCCATCTGTACTTTGGGAATGACTGGCACCACAGTGGGACAAAACTGTGTCTGTTCAGCATTACTTGCGGCAATAAAACTATGAATAACAAAGTGGTAATTAGTGTACAGAAAACGTCCTATTAAAATGAACAAGGAATTTGGCTTTGGGTCCAAGAGGGGTTGTTAATTCTGACTCCTGACTTTTCCCAGCATTTAAAATATCTAGAGCACTGGAATCGCATATTCTGGTTTCAAGAACGTGGGAAATAATAATTTATTATAACAGCAAGAAGAGGGTGCTCTTGCCATCCAGTATTTATTAAGATATTGAAATGTGAATGTTTCCTAGGAGATAATGTATAGACTGTTCACATCAGAGACTTATGCCCTCACATCATTTCCATGGACATTTCTAAAAACACTTAGTTTCCTAGGATAGAAAATAAAGGAACAGCTGCACTTGTCTTAATGCTTTTCTTGTCTCTGCATGTTGGTGCATTATAAATAAGCCAATTGAACTAAGTCATCAATTCTCCTGTGTCTGTGTGTGTGTGTGGGGGGGGGAACAAGAAAAAAATTAACCCACAGATATCCTCATACTGTATTTAGTGAGATATTCATATATAATAAAATTATATTTCCTGCTTATTTCTGATTGTGCTCGAAAAAGAGAAATAAAACTCCGTGTTGAAATTCTAATGGCAATTTACAAAACCTCAGTTGTGTTTTCAGCTCTGATACTGACTTGCTTGGTGTCTTAATTAAGCCCATTATGATTTGATTTTCACAAGTGCTGAGAGCTGTTATTTCTGTTGATTTCATCTTTAAAAAAGCAGCTGCTTAATACCATGGAAACTTAGGCAGCTAATCTCTTCCTATCTCTGTTTTCCTATTTGAAACTGGGGATATTTAGCATTTACCTAACCTTCAAGGGTATTTGGAGGTTAAACCCATTAGTGACTGAGAGGCAATCAGATAATTTGATTCACGCAGTAAGCAAGCATGGGAATAAAATAGTAGCAATGTCATAGTTCTGATATAGAGCAATTCCTCCCATTATCAGCTTTTTGGCACATTATTTTACTCCTACTATTCCCAGAAAAACTGCTGAGTGCACAAACTATAAAATCACTCTTGGGGGTCATACAAAGAAATCAACTCCTTAATCAATAAATGTGGACCAAGTGTAGTCAATGGGGAGAACAGTTACTCTGATGCTGCCTCTAATAGCCCTCCTTAGAAAAAATGTATTATTTTTTCAATTGCTATTGCATACTTCCTAAGCATTAGGAAATATTATTCCCCCTTTTTAACACATGGAATATACCTTTAACTACCTCCAGTATTTTAATTGTCAAGATTTCTGTTTTTATCACTTCCCTATTTTAGGTGAAAATAACACTTTTCTATTTTGTGAACATAATGATGTTCTATTAGCATCCACTTTTTGAACAAATGCACTCAGGTTTCTCACTACAACAAACATCATCTTTGATATTTTCTATTGTACAAACTATTGTGCTGAACTAAACTGACACAAAGGAAACTCAAGGGAGATGATGGTTGTTACTTAGTGTGACAGCCTGGTTTGGTTGGCTTCTAGGAATTTCAGTAAGGAACTCATAAGAATCCTCATGAGAGAAAGAGTAAAGTGAATCTGGGAGATCAGAGAGAGAATAGCATTATTCTGTAAATTCCATGAGCTCAAAGGCATAGAAAATGTTTTGAGTGGTATGAACATATAGGTGTAGTTATCTGAGAGTGGACTGTGCTCTTTATTCACAAAATTTTTTATTTGATTGCAAAGTTGACTCTTCTAAAGCTATAGCATCAGCAGAAAGAGAACAGAAAAGTTGAGAATTACAACTTTAGGCATCTTTTTTAACCATTAACTTCTGAACTGATCATGTTTTTTCTCTAAGTGTTTGCCACTGGTGCATCAAAATGTGTGGTGTACAAATGAACTCTGCTAATGTGAAATATGCTAGTATTTTTTTATGGATACATCGAAAGAAGAGACAGTACATCACAGCCATAGAACAGCTCTCAGTAGAGGAATGGGTGCACATCAGTGAGCAGGAGGAACACAGAGCTGGGTTATTTACCAGAACAGCTGGGGCTGGGAGGGACTGCAAGAGACCACCGAGTCTAACCCTCCTGCTAAAGCAGGTTCCCTACAATAAGTCACACAGGTAGGCATCCAGAAGGGTCTTGAGTACCTCCAAAAGAGACTGCACAGCCCCTCTGGGCAACCTCTTCCAGTGCTCCACCACCCTTACCATAAAGAAGTTCTTCCACGTGTTTGAAACTTCCCATATTCAAGTTTTATTCCATTGCTCCTTGTCCTATCACTACCAATATAATGAAATAGAATAAAGGAAGTAAAAGAAATAAGTAAAACTTTTGCAAGGCATCAATTTTATCTGAGCTTTTCTTGATCTGTTTGCAGTTTGCATTACTTAATTTAGCTGTAAGAGCAATTTTTCCAGTTGACTAATTGTCCACAGCCCATGTTTTACTTTCATTATCATTGTACAGTACAAATGTAGCTCTGTACAGGCAGCGATAAGAAGCAGTTGTTCTAAACAAGTTTTAGAGGTAACAAGAGGACAAAGAAACAGTATCTTGCATACATGAAAAGCACACTGCATAGTAAATTCAAAAGCATCACAAATTTCAGAAGAAAGAAGAAAAACAAAGATGAACTAATATGTTACCAAACATATGGAAACCATCAAATGTTTCTACTGGTAGAGAAATCTAAATGTTGATGGCTCTCAGTAACATCCATCCCTTCCACTGTCTCATGACTCCACCAACCCTAGGGCCCAAAGGAGTGGAAGAATGTGATCAAAACTAAGGTGTGTACATATAACAATCAGGTTGTATTATTCTTTCATTTTATATGAGTGGATCTGGACTAATAACAATTAGACTCATAAAAGCATTAGCTATAAATTAGCTTTTTAACTTTTAAAAAGTGTGCTTACTCTTTGCCCATAAATAAGGTTTTTCAGCATAGAAATAGGAGCAGCTGTCAAAATAATCTTGTTAAAATAAATATGATGACTTTTGGTTAATTCTCTGCACAATTTTGCAGTCGTCTTCCAATATTCTTTCAGTGCTTTGTGAGTTCTTATATCATTAAGAACAATTCCACAGAAAATCTGCAGCACTAAACCAAATCTGAGGACAGTTTCTGAAACAGATCACTTCGTTGGATTTGATCTCCTTTCTCTATTGTGGTTTGCTGTCATTAAAAGAATAGTATTCTAGACAAGTTGTCATGAACATTTTGTCTTATGCATAGAATGAAAATTGATTGTGAACCTGTGAGAATGGGACTTTCAAAAATACTAACGTTCATTTGCCATAATTCAGCCAATGCTAATGATTCTTAAGAATTATAAATACTCTTAAGGACAGGAAATAACTACAAGTACTAAAGTCAGTGAGGCATTGGGTACTCTAAGTATTGGCACAGCCTCATCTGCTCAATGATAAACTAGACTTCCCTATAAAACCTTTGAGGTCATGTCCTGAGATTGTTTCTAACCTTCTAAGTCTAAGACTTCATTTTTTAGGAGAATTCTAACATGGAACTACCATAATAAATCTACTTGCAATGGATTTTAAAGGCACGTTGCATTGAGCCTACATGCCTAAGGGTCTTTCTTTAAGTGTCCCTGCCAAATACTAGTAGAAAGATCATTGGCTTCTCAAAGTGCAAGTAATTTTTTTTTTTTTTTAATTCCAAATTCAAGGAAGCTCCAAAAACTTGAAATAAATATTTATTAAAATATTGTTGTCAGCTTTAAGTACTCAAGAGGAAAAAGAGTATATGTTGATGACACCTACAAACTTGCAAAGCTTGGGATTACTAGAGCAAAATATCATAGAATATTTTTACCAGAGGAAATTTGCAACAATGATATAAGCAAGCCAGCTATCTCTGTTCTCAGTTTACACCCACTCAGCACCATAACACCCTTCAGAAAAAGACAGATGTAGGGGTGTGAAATATCATGTGGCACGCAATGATCAGCAGCATATCTGTCAGATGTTCAGACTATACCAGGGCACAGGGCTGCAGGGGCACTCTGAAAGTGACAGGAAGGCAGAGATGAAAACTGGCAGCTGGACAAATGACCCAAGTGAATCCTGCTATGTCACTGGTGGGAACCAACAGAGGTTTTTCATTTTTAAGTGTAACAACATCTGCTTAAATTTTTCTAAAATTGCAGAATCCATTGCCTTCTCCCTCTCTGCTTCTTTCATCTTCTACCATGCAGTTGTATCTTGAACTATTAGCATGTCGTATGTGCAATTAGGTTTTGAAATTTGGAATTTAGTTCAGTTATGCTGCCATCTGCCACGATCTACTGCCATCTGTCAGAGCAATTCACTTGGATTCCAATTACTTCCAAACTGGTGGCATTGTGGAGGTCTTGAAGAAGTCATGGCATTCAATCAAATTGCATGTGTATAAATTCAGATGTGTCATGGTTATTTACATCAGAGTACAATTTTATTATCATTTTATATTATTTTCTTATATATATTATAATATATATATATATAAAATTATTTTATAGATATCATATCTATCATTTTATAATATAACTCTACTGCATACTTCAAAAATTCAAATTCCAAAATTTGCCAGCTAGACTTTTTAGTTATGTATTAGGAGCCCTTTTTGATCCTTAATTCTGTTTTCAGACATTACTACTCTGTTCATTACTTATTCCCATGAATATGGGAATATGACTTTGAACAACTGAACTATCTCCTGCAAAGGAAAGATTAGTTATATTTTGTGCTCACCATCTTAAGGCTCAATCATCCACACCAACTCAATGTTTTTAAACTTATGATTGAGAGCTAGAGAACAAGACTGAAGTAGCACAGGGAGCCTTGTGGTTGGGATCTACTACAGGTCAAGCAGAGGCTGTTGGTGAAGTCTTCTTCCTCCAGCTACAGGAAGCATTGCAATCACAGGCTCTCATGCTGCTAAGGGACTTCAACTACCCTGATATATGCTTGTAAAGTATCATGGTGATCTCTAAGAGATCCAGGAGTCTCATGGAGTGCATTGAGGGTAACTTCCTGATCCAGGCAATAGATGGCCTCACCGAGAGTGATGCAGTGCTGGACCTATTGCTCACCAACACTAGCGAACTGATTGATGACATCAGGATTGGAGGCTGTGTGGTCTGTAGTGATAATGCAGTGGTGATGTTGGCACTCCTAAAGGATATCAAACAAAGAGTAAAATCAGGTTGCTAATTTCCAGCTCTTCAGAGAGGTAGTCAACAAAACCTGGAAATCATGGAAACAGGGACAGGTATCTTGGAAAGAGTATAGAAATGCTACTAGGCTGAGTAGGGATGGAACTAGATGCGAATAATGCAATAAATGATGCGAAGGAGGATAAGAAGGGCTTCTATAGGTACATCAACTGGAAAGGGAAAGTCCAGAAAGTCCAGGAGATAGCTCTTTCTCCAGTGATCTGTACAGGGAGGCTAGTAATAACAGATAAGGATAAGCTGATGTACTCAACAATTTTTTGCCTCAGTTTTCTCTAGCAACTATACTACACAAAGTCCTGATCTGTAAGCAAAGATCAGGTTTGTAACCACCTAAGGAGCCTAAACATCCATAAGTCTATGGATGCTGAGAAAGTCTATGTCATGAAGTTCAATAAATCACAGAGTACAATCTTGTACCTCAGTCATGGCAAACTCCACTATCAATACAATATGGGAGATTAAATTATATATGGCCTTTTTGACCCTGCCAAAAATAACTGGTACTGGTGGATGGCAAGCAGGACATGAGCCAGCAATGTGCCCTCACAACCCAGAAAGCCAGCCCTATCCTGGGCTACATCAAAAGAATTGTGACCAGCAAGGCAAGGGATTTGTTTCTGCCCTTCTACTCTGCAGTAGTGAGACCTCACCTGGAGTACTGTGTCCAGGTATGAAATCTTCTATACAAGAGAGATGTGGAACTGTTGAGCACACCCAGAGGAGGGCCACAAAAAAGATCCAAGGGATGGAACACCTCCCCTACAAGAAAAGGCTGAGAGAACTGGGGTTGTTCAGCCTGTATGAGAAAAGGCTCCGGGAAGACCTGAGAACAGCCCTTCAGTATCTCAAGGAGGGCTGTGAGAAAGAAGGGAACAGACTCTTTAGCATGGTCTGTTGTTACAGGATAAAGGAAAATGATTTCAAACTAAAAGAGTGAAGATTTAGACTGGACATAAGAAAAACATTTTTTAACAATAAGGGCAGTGAGATACTGGAGCAGGTTGACCAGAGAGGTGGTGGATGCCCTGCCCCTGGAAATATTCCAGGTCAGGCTGGACAAGGCTCTGAGCAGCCTGATCTACCTGAAAGTGTCCCTGCTCATTGTAGGGAAGTTGGACTAGATGAACTTTAAAGGTCTCTTCCAACTCAGACAATACTATGATTTTACAGCTCTCCAAATTCTTCCACAGTCAATCAATTCCAAACTGTTCAATTCTAAATCCATAGGATAACATGTAATCCAGAGCTGCTGGTCAATCTCCACTAACAGTTAAATCCTTTTTGTTCTCTAAACACGTGTATTGAAAATAGATTTGGAGTATTTTTTCCATTTTGTTGATTACCAAATTGTCCTCGGGGAAATTATGTGCAGTATCACAAGGCTTTTTAATAAAGCAGAACACAAAAAGCCTCAAGAGCTAGAATACCAGTAAAATTCAAATCAGAAGACACACATTCTGAACACTGTTTAATGGATCCAGAAATGAAAGTCTTCAAGGCGAGACTGGTCACCTTCCTAACCAGTAGACCACAAAAGAAAACCACAACAAAGTATTGAGCAAAAACCAAGCTGAGAATTGCCTTTTGGAAGCCAAAGAGACAGAGTATTCATAGAATAATAAGAGTAGTGTAGGTGAAGTGAGTTACAAGAGAGAAAGAGAATGAGGATTGAAACCAAGACATCCCAATTCCCAGTGTCAGGGAGATAACTTATTCCATAGGTCAGCCTTCTGCAGTACTTGTACTGCTGGTATCTTGCAGCCTATCCTTTCTGGGTTTTGCCATCACCTCTGCTAATGTTCGTACTTGCACTCCTTTATTCTGGAATAGTTCTTTCCTGTAATAACTATGTTCTTGCATAACTGATCTTGCCAAGCTTTTCTGCTGTTTCATTAAAAGATCTTTTGAAGTCATTATTCTTCTAACTTGATTTTCAAAGCTGATTACGACTTCATTAACTCTGTCTTGCTATGTTATGTATCCACACCGTGTTTAACATGCAAGATTATCACGTCATGAATCACCTCCCATTCAGTACTAATTTGATAATGAGGTCATCATTCAAACACCCAGGACTGCCTTGTTATAAAATCAATGATATAATGACATATTAGGTGAACCGAAGTAAACCTGTCTATATGTGATATCCCTTCAGTAGTTCTCAGAAATTATCAGTGACAGGTAGTTACTCTCTTTCTTCTTTGTTTAACTTAGAAATGTGTGCACGTATACAAACACACATACAGTCATGATGGGTTAAAGGAAATTTCTATACTGTACAGAGCCTAGAAGAATAGACTGAATTAAGGACATATCTATACCGAAGGTGTTACAGCCTAACCGTATAAGTAAAGACAAGATAGTAAGATAGTGGTGGGAGAAGAGAAAAACCATAAAAATCTATGAATCCAGGCAGATGGTATGGACTGACTAGGAGAACCAATCTGTTCAAAAAATTTGAAAAACAGACCAAGTTTAATGACTATAAATGGGTTTTATCAGTAGACCAGTGGTTTCTGGATCTGTCTTTATTGACTGCAGCAGCCCCAAAATCAACAAGGCAAGGTTAAGATGAGTGAGGTCTAAGGTTAGGGACATTTAAATTGCAATACAGTTCTGGAAATGAGATAATATTCTGAAAACAAGAAAATGCCTCATCCTGAGTACAGTATGGAGTTTTGGGTGCCACAATGTAAGAAGGACATAAAACCTTTAGAGTGCTGTCCAAAGGACAGCTTTGAAGAAGGTGAGGGTTTTATAGGGCGTGCTGTATGAGGATCCACCTGAGGTTCTGTGGTTTGAACCATGAGTCTGAGAGGAGAGAAACATAAAAAATTACAAATGAGGAAATGTAGGAAGAGAAACATCTTCATGGTAATGAAGCAGGTCCTCCTCACTTGTATCAGCAACCACGGGCCTTGTAATTGCACTACAGTCACAAGGAAAGATTTATCATGAGGTAGAAACTAAAGAGTCAGCTCCTTCACTTAATAGCAGTATGATTATGATCGCCCACTGAATACTTACTTTTTTCCTTCAAATGTACTTCATCACTGCACACCACAAGGATTATAATAATGCTGGATAATAATTTAGATAATTTAGAGGGTTTAGATAATTTGGAGATGCTGTTGATTGCCTATTGCTTAGAAATGTTGCCTAATGAAGTACTGAAGTAGATTAACCTCTACTTCCTGGAAATCCAAACTTAAAATTGAAAGATGTGCGAGTTGAGGATGAATGTTTTAACTAGACAGGAAAGACATGGAAATAAACTGTGGGTCCATAAAAATGACAATATATGGATGAACAAATGAGCAGATTTTATGTATCTTAGTGAGAAGAAACTCAGAGGGGACAGGACTATTGAAGAGAAACTTAAGGAAAGGCTAACAATTTCAAGTGTGGAGACTTCAAATATTTCAGTTATGTACTAAAGGGGTGATGAAAATGATCAGAAAGAAACAACTCTCTTGTAAGCTGAACGGTAAGTATAGGAAGCAAAAAATTTGTCTTTGTATTCTAACAACCTGCAGATACAGGAGAGCATCAGGCACCCATTGTGGCAACAGTCCTACTAGGCCAGATAACCATTCTGATTATATGGATCTTGGCAGAAAGAGGAGCTTGTCTTTTAGTCCATCTGCCCGTGACTCTACAGAGAGTTCCACAGTCCCTGAAGGAAGTGGCCAGCTTCCCTACACAGGCTTTGGGCAGAATGGCGTCCACCTTCAGTTCTGTAGGTACTTCTTTAGATGCAGTAGCCTTCTTTTTGGCCTGCCTGAAGTACTGACATTCTACTTTCTCTGAGTCACCCTTCTACACTGCATTCCAAATCTTACAGAGGAGCATGTATGCTTCCCAAGTTTGGCCTATATTGCAAGGAGTCTGCATATTATGCTCTCCGGTCAACTTTGTCCCACTGTTGACCACCTTATTTGGTGTAGTTCTACAAGACTTAGGTACTCAACAGAAATTCCGCTCCTTCCAAAGCTGAAGGAAGAAAACAAGTCAATATTTCACAATAAGTATTGCGAGAGTTTCAGGAAAATTGCACTGGATCAAAGCTTTATGTCTCCAGCATTTATAGTGACCATAGATTTTTTTTTTTTTTTATCTTGTTGAGGGTAATATAAATTAGCCATAGTAGTAAACCACATTCTGCTGAATTTGCCTTTATTCATGGTTATTTCTCTAACAGAGACCATCAAGAAAGGGAGTGGAAAACAGACTCAGGACAGTAACGTGTTATCAGCATCACAGAATCTAACTAATAGTGATGGGGTTTTACTACATTCTTTATAAGAAAAATGTTTTATTTATACACAGCTTTGGCACCACTTGTATTTTGGACAGCCACCACATATAGGAGCCACATTTCTGTCTTCCTGTCTGCCCACTAAAGGTGTTATTCAGACCTGATATGTGACCAAAGGAAAAGTGACTTGGCCTGAAAATGCCCCCACCTGCCCATATTATTTGCAGCTGTCCTTGTCTCTGGCATGTCAGAGTGTGTGGCAGCAGGTTACTACATTCCTGAGACACTGAGAGGCTACCTTTCCACCCAGACTGTTTCTCTGTCTCCCAGCTTCAGTTGTTGTATCAAGCTGAAAGAAGCTGAGACTAAAATTCTTATACCTTTCCTCTCCCCTTGGCAACAGAAGGTTCTTGCAGGAGGTATTATATCTTGGCATCTATCTTCACCTTGACTGCCCTTCCACTCAGTTACTGATTGTCCTACTACCTCCAACATTTATGAGCTTGATATGGCACGAGTGTCTGTTGGCTCCTACAGAACAGCAAACCTTTGATCACAGACCAGGCTACAGCAGAAAAAGCTTAAAACCATCAGATAGGTTTAGGCACCTCCTTCTTCTCATGACTGAAGCAGCAAATAAATTAGTTTGTTAAAAGAAAATTCCAGTTACTTTCATTTACTGCTGAACGTAGATGTAAGTCCTAATGCTGATGCATCTGTATCAGCTTGCCTCAAACACTGCATCCAATCAGCCTCAGAGACATCATTTTTCCTTGTTTTAGGAGCGAGACTGTAAGAACTGTATATTTAGATTTCTTTTTAAATATCATTGTCTCAATGTGACAGCAAAGATAAAAATACCTACAATAAGCTTTATTCAAGAATACTATTTCTTTGCTAAAATAGATGTCATTCATCATAACAATAGACTCTAGAAATAGGAATCCTTTTGTGACATTGTGGCACATTAGTACATTAAATTACTGTCTTTTGCATAAAATGATCACTGAGCTCAAGCTGTAAATAGCTGATATTAAAGTGCAAAATTGCTTTTTGTGTTTCATTTATTAAATATTTCTATTCTGTTGCACTTCTCTCATTGCCTTCTCACTGTGGAAGAAACCAATTTCTTCCTTTGCATTCTAACAAAAATGGATTTTCTCTCTTATATTCGCATTGATGCTAGAGGCACTGTCTGATGGGACTAAAAATTCAGGCGACATTTCAATTCTGTACTCACCAAAAATGGCAATTCTTCTTCCCATTAACTGCTCTAAGATGGATACAAACCCAGTAACTTTGCTTTAAGCAAAATCTAAGAATCTCACACAGACAAGATTGGCTACTTCTTGCTTGCCTTTACGCACATTGCAACACAAATGTGTTTCCTTTTTAAACGCTATCAGTCTGAGGGGAAGCACTATACTGGTATCATACCAGCCCTGCTGGTACCCTTTAGGTACAACAGTAATTTCCTTCATTTCAGAGCAGAGATTCAAGTTCACAACCTATGAAATGGAAATGCCAGATTTAAAGATTATCTCAAATAACATTGATACCTACACATAGAATGATTTCTAAAAAGCACATAAAATGTGTCAGATTGTCTCTCCACGTTTCCTTAGCTTTTTCATAATCCAAGAGCAGCTGCAGGCAAGAGTGTTCTTTACAGACAGTGCATATAACTCCAGTCGCAATTGCAGGTCTACTCTCAAAAAACGAATAGCAAAGTTTGCTATCTAGTCCCTTGCTGCAGTGGCTGCTCTGATTCTGAAGAGCCCTCTTTGCTAATTGCTTTCTTTTGGGGGTAAACACAAGGCAATCAGCAGGATTTAAAAGGTGTTTAGAAATCTTTGAAGCCCATCCTTCACATCACTAGGCTAATATTTAGCAAAAAACCTCCTGATAGAAAGATAAGAAAATTCATCCAATAAAATCTCACCAGCTCTTTCTGTGCCTTTTATGATTTTACTTATTTTTTTTTTCCAAAATAAATCTCTCTCTCACTTTTTTTTTTTTTCCCTAAAATAAATCTCTTGAATAATGAGATTCATGGATCAACTACTTTTAAGCAGAGGACTTCTGGAAGACCAGACTTCATCCAGCCACTGTGTGGGTGGGTGTGGACCAGAGAACAATGTGAAAGGGTTTCCATCACCCTCCCAGGTAGCAGCCGGAGGTAAGAGGAAGCCCCAAAGACTGTTCTCTTTCATTAATCCCCAGTTACATATCTGCAAGTGCTTCTAGAATGAGGTCACAGAGGCAGAAAGGCTTCTCCATGTCTCCGTGACCAAAGCCCTCCTAATCTATTAATCTAATATTGCTCCTGGATGCAGAAGAAATGCTGCCATATTTGCACTCTACAAGTTCAGAGAACAGAGAAATAATTTGACTTTTTTTTTTTTGCTCCTGTTCTTCTTCCCTCTACACAACAGGGCTAACAATATCCCGCCTCGTAACTACACTAGCTTTAATTCATTGGTAGCTGTCAAACACCCATTGGAACTGAAGGGGCTATTTAAGGGTACATCTCACTGGCATAACACAACAAGGTATAAAAATAGGTACTCTGTAGAGAATAATTAAGTCTGTACACTTCTGCGGTAACAAGCTCTTGAGGGACACAAGGACCACCACACAGAAGAGAGCTGTGCAACAACAGTGCCCATTTCCTGTCCTTGATGAGTAGGTGAGTAAAATGAGTTCAACCACCTGCTCCAGACTCAGATGCCAGGTTCTCCTCTCTCCTGCCTTTCTCCTTAACACCACTCATGTCCTACTTTTGGCCTGTTTGTAATCTCTTTCCATGTTCCTCTCAGCTTCAGCATACCCATCTATTCCTGTCCAAACTCTGTGCACCCTCAACCCCTTGCAGTGCTGCCGTGCTTGCTCAGGTGGTTCTTTTCAGAGCCATCCTCAGTCTGTGACCTTAAGAGCAAAACAAAGGAAAGCCAGAGACACTTATACTGACCGGGGGAAAAGCACAGCAGAAGGACTTAAGACTTACATATGAAAATAGCTCTGTTCCAGAATTGTAACTATGGATCAAGAATTTTAATTTGGACTCAGCAGTCCCCCATCTCCTCACACTGCACATACAAAACCCAGAGAAGCCACTGCAAACCCTATCACAGCCATAGCCCTCTCATTTCCAGCTGTCAGCTCTGCATCTTCCCCTTAATTAAGGTAGCCAGCCAAAGGAAAGTTATTACAATTTAACAGCATCAAAATGCCATTCTCAAAGCTTTTAAAATCCATTGAAGGGCTGAAGGAAGTACTGGTTAGTCTGCTGAACTGAAGCAAACAAGGCTGCAGCACAAGAATAAATCCATTTCAGATGACAAATTGCTAGGAGGATTACACACCTGCTATTGCCTCTGTCTCCTTTTGGTTTTACATCTAGATCTGTTATTTTGGGGTGTTCTTCAGTGTGTTACTGAGGATCAGATGAACACCTTACTGGTCTCTCCTCTTGTAAAGGTCTTTGAACAATATGAAAGCACATATAACACATGCAGCAGCAAAACTTCATTAGCTCACTCACATTTTGAATTTCCCTGATCACTGCAGCATTTCTCTGTATGCAGTTCTGACAGAAAAATGAAATATTCGCAAAAAAAGGTAGGGTAGATAAAAGTTTAAAGATAGGTCTTAAAATGATATTTGGAACCCAGATAATATAGTAGGAAGAATGCTGAACAGGGAGAAAAGGAGATTTTATTAATGTGTTGCTCTGCTTATTACTTCCACCCATTGTTTTCAGTTCATACTTATCAGCAGGTTGTAATTAACGTGAGGTCTCCTAGTGATTCTGACACTCCATAATGGCAGCACTGCATGTCTCTCGTCTTAGTTCTAAATAGAATGGTTGCTATGTCAAGAATGTGTCTTCTGCTTCAGACAGAGGATTCAGAAGGGGCAGAGTTAAAATGAAGCTTCTGACATCTAATGCTGAACCTTGTGATAATACAAACTAAAATAGATAAGAAGAAAATTCCAAACAAGTATCTTAAACAAGCATGTTCATAGTCTTAACAAAAGATGTCTTTTGTGAATGCCTGGTTTCTGTTTCTGTCTTCAGACGCTGAGATGTCACAGGAAAATTTAACAAAAGGACATAACATAATGGCAGAAGGAATACAAAAGGAGATGCATCAGAGTTAGCATTAATACTGTGAAGTGTTGATCAATTTTAGACCCCCTTTAATTAACACCATCTCCCAGGAGGGTGGGAAGAACAGAACTGTTGGAGGTTCAGGAATGCAAGCACCTCAGCACTATATCTTCATCTGATCTGAGTATGGTAAATACAGACCTTAAGTGTTATATGTGAGTTTAGGAGAGGAATGAATCAAACAGATTTGGACACCATTTTGTCTCCAAGGGGGACACGCTTTTTGCATACCTTCATGAAAATTTCCAAGTATGAACAAAAGTATCTAATTTTTAGTATAGGCTGCAAGAGTGGAAAGACTATTTGGATAACTGTCATGGTATGATGATCACCATGTTGTGGTATTGGAATAGGCTGCCCAGGGAAGTGGTGGAGTCACCGCCACCAGTGTTCAAGAACCATGAAGATCTGGCACTGAGGGATGTGGTTAGTGGGTATGGTGAGGTGGGAGGGTTGGTGGTTGGACAAGATGATTTTAAAGATGTTTTCCAACCTTAATGATTCTGTGATCCCACTATTATGAAATCATTCTTTATTTATGACCATAAAATCCATCCAATTTCATTGCAGATATAGTTTTCACCTTTTATTCTCTCCTTTCTGGCTCAGCCCATTAGGCTGTAATCCTGCTGCTCTCCCCCACAGAGCTGAGTGGAAATGCTGTAATCAACACTTCAGACACATGTTCACAAGGAAATACCAATAGATTTTAAAAAATCATGTCAGTGTCTACAAAACGTGTTTGTAATCAGCATGAATATTATCTGCAGTGTAATTAAAGCACATACTCTTGATGTCTTTCTTTGGATGAATATAAAAAGTGTCATCCAGAATAATTTCTCTGTTGTAAGATAAAACTTTGGATACACACAGTTCTTAATCCATATGATGTCAGTGCATTCATCAGCATCATGGTCCATGCTCAAAGTGATTTATAGGCAGTGAAATTTTGTAAACCACAGGAGGCACAGGGACAGTTATTACTGTTTGTGTCGTGGTAGTGCCCAGTAGATCAGCATCCCTCTGTGCTGTTAGAGTAAGAATATATGTTAAAAGTGTCTAAGCAGCTAGGAAGCAGCAGGTTACAGGAAACAGCAAGGCACAGAGACAACTGACCTAGATATCACACAGAAAATTAACAGCAGAGTAAGGGAAAAAAGGATGGTTTTTAGTGCACCGGCAGTTCACTCAGCTAATCATCTTTCAGTCTAATAACAGCCAGTGCTGAGCTAAGTATTATTATGTGGCCTCTGAGAAGTATGAAATAGCACATTTTCACATGAAGTAATTAAAGGTTCCCTTCCTTTGCCTTAAAAATTCTCTGCATGCAAAAGCAATTTGTCATTTCCCACAGACACTTGGACTCTCGCTCTCACACACTGAAGCTATCATGAAGCAAGAGGCAGCGCATCACAAGGACCAAACGCATTCTTATCTTATCTCCTACTGCAACAGCAGTAAGTGGTTGCTAGACCATTAATAAATACATCATAGTTTTGAATGATTACATTAATACTTAGCTCTTCTAGTAGCTACTACTAATTATAACACAAGAATTCAAGTATTTCAAATTTCCTCTTAAAAAGTAGGGTTTTTTGAAGAGTATTTCTTCATTCTTGAACATGACACATCTTCAACCACAGAAAATGTAGTGCAACAACTTAAAAAATAAAAATAGTGATCCCTCCAAGCCCCGGAGCAATCTCAGCTGTGAATAATTCCCTCTGCTGCCCACTCAGTGGATGTAATCAAGCAGTTTGTTGTTAGTATATAGCCTTCACCTTCCACACTGATACATTAATGGATAACAGTTTAGAACTGGTACATATCAATTGCTGCCCATGGAGGTGATGGAGTCACTCTCCCCGGAGGTATTCAAGAAACATTTAGATGTTTTACTAAGGGACATGATTTAGTGGGAAATATTGGTGATAGCTGGACAGCTGGGCTGGATGATCTTGGAAGCCTTTTTCAACCTTGGTCATTCCATAATTCTATGATTCACCTGGTGTTAGCCTGGTACAGATAGGCTTGCTCGCAGTTCCATTTATAGAATGAAAATGGAAAGAAATTAAACATTTAACATGAAATTGTTCTGCTTTATACTATGCCTCTATTTCACACAATCACACATTGGAAGGGACCTAAAGAGATCATTGAATCAAACCCCCTTGCTAAAAGTGGCTTCCCTACAGTATGTCACAAAGGAAGCTGTCCAGATAGATATTGAATATCTCCACAGAAGGAGACTCTGGGCAACCTGTTCCAGTTCTCCATCACCATTCCCATAATGAAGTTCTTCCATGTTAGTACAAACGTATGTTCAACTTTTAGGACATTACTCCCTGTCCTATTGCTAACACAGCACCAAGAAGAGCACCTCATTCATTTGCCTCCCACCTCCCTTTAGATATTTATAAATATTAACCAGACCGACCCTTCAATCTTCTTTTTCCCAAGCTGACCCAGATTACTCAGCCTTCCCTCATGTGGGAAAGTCTCTACTGACTATACAGAAAAGCAAATCTAATGATTCAAAAATCAAAATGCATTGGAAGAATAAAAAAAAAAAAAAAAAAAAAAAAAAGGAAAGATTATTGTAAATCCTTGCTATATGACCCACTGGTTTTTGCACTTATTCATAATACAGAGATTCTCAGGGTGAATCTTAACCCCAGATGATGGACAGCCAAAGTCTATCTAAAGCTGTCCCAGACTTCCACATTTGCACCCATCAGATCTGTCACAGCAGACTTTTCTGCTGTTACCTTGTGGTCTCCAGCAGACCAAGCATCACCCCAGATATGATTAGTCATTATTAGCTGACCCAGATCTTTAGACATTTATAAGTCATACAACCATAGAATCATTTAGGTTGGAAGGTATCCTTAAAGGTCATCTGGTCCAGCTCTCCTGCAATGAACAGAGACTCCTGCAGCTTGGTCAGATTGCTCAGAGCCTCATTCAGGCTGACCTCGAATGTCTCCAAGGACAGGTGTCTGCAGTCTCTTTTAATAACCTGTTCCAGTACCTCACCACCTTTATTGTAAAACTTTATTTCCTTATATCCAATATAAATCTCATGTTTTAGCCCGAAACCATCTTGTTTTCACCTTTCACAGCAGACACAGCTAATGTGTCTGTCCCCTTCAGTAGATAACTTCTCCTCAGCTTCTTGGCATATGTCCTTTTTCCCTTCTCTTCCTTCTCCATTTTCTTCAGAAACACTCCCCAAACTTCTAAAATGTATAATACAAATTAAGCCTCCTCCAGGCCTTCCTAATAGCCTCTTTTATTCTGCTTCCTTTTCTACTACAAGATTCCACAAAAATATTAGCAACCTTATGGACCTGTCTGGGAGGTGGTAACATTCTTCTTTTTCAGGCCTCACATATAGCAGATATTTCCATTTTTTCTGTCTTTGATCCATAGGCCATTTTGTCTGTCTGTAACCCACAGGGGAATACAGAGTCATCCATTAACAAGGTTTGACCTTTTAATATCTACATTAGCAATTCCTGCAGCATAATAAGAGCATATCCATAAAGCAAAATAGCTGATGCCGAGGATCTGATATCTACACTTTGCAAGCTCAGGGGAGTTTTACTTAATATCTGTAGTATATTCCCAGAAACAAGACACCCATTAGTGACTGCAATGCATTAAGAGTGCATTAAGTGTGTACATCTTTGGCTTAATTTTATGTGAAATAAAATAAAATAAAATCTAGTTCACTCACCATGAGACTTCAGAATGCAAAGCAACCGATGGCTAGAGGTTCCTTTTCAAAAGCACACTGTGAAATTAATGAAGAGACCTCCAAATCCATAATTCCAGCTGGAGAGAAAACCAATGTGTGTCTACTCAATATTCCTGCTGTTTACATCAGGGAGCTGAATTGCATCAGCATGGGGAAACCACCTCCCTGCTATCGCTCTCACAAAACCTTTGCTAACAACACGACTAAGGACAAGGGTTCCTCTTGTTTTTTGGAAAAGAGGTATGAACTCTCTTCTGGTCCTTTTTCTCTTTGTTGGAGACCCCTGGAGACTCACACAGAATCCCCACAAGACTTATATATGGGAAGCTACTGTAAATGAAATATCATATCATAGGCAGCTCATGTCTGTGAGCCCCACCCTTAGGAAACTTCTGCCTTCTCATTTCCTTGCTCACAAGATTGTGGTGTAACAAGAACTTCAACTATATGCTTAACATTTTTGCTGGACACAAAAAGATAACAAAATTAGAGGTGAATTAATCCAACTAATGTAAAATGAGTTACTGGTGTAGTTAAAAAGATACCTAGATAAAAAAAGATGCCTTAAAACAAAAGGAGGAATTAATAATCCGCTTAAAATACTAATATATAGACCACTCTATCCCAGAGCTGCCCTCCTTGCCCAGGATATTCGCATCTCCCCAGTAATCCCAGGATTTTGTGAGCACAGATTCATTTCTTTAGAGAGAAGTTGTCCCAGTGTTCCAAGCACCCAGTACAAGAAGGCTGATGTTGAAAGTGTTGTTTTCTTCTGATGCCCCTCAGTTGTAGGGTTCACAGAAGATTGATTCTATGCTCCCATTTCATAGAATCATGGAATGGCTTGGGTTGGAAGGGGCCTCAAGGATCATATGCTGTTGTTAACCATGATCATACAATTCAATAAAAGCAAGATGAAATAAATACTCCAGTAACATGACCACCTGGGCATTTTTAATGTTTGAGTTCAGACATTCAACTACTTTGCTGAGTCAGAAGGCAAACAAGACAAGTGTTGGACTAGGAAAAATTCTTGCAGTCGATGGCCCAAGCCCATGGGTAATGAATGGGCTATTTTGGTCACTGCAGTGTCAGTGTCTACAATATTCTGAAGAAGAAATCAGACTTTATACAAGTCAGCCTAATGTTACATACCTACTGGAAGAACTTTCAAAGCTGCAAGAGCAGGAAGTGTTTTATCTGCCTTTGATATGCTGCTTTCAGAGGCCTCATAATAGCTCTGTGATAGCCCCTGGTGCCTCGCTATTGCCTTTACACATATGCACACGCAGAATTCTTCATCCTCTGATGCCTGAGACTCCTGGGATTCATTAGCGAGTGCATTCATCTTATTAAAGATGCATTAATAGCATCCATTGTAAGTATAAATCTGATGTTGTCAAGTGATAATTGCATCAGATAGTGATTAAATCAACCTTCATCAAGTGCAGCAGATGGGAAAGTCCTTGTACTTCTGCTTTAGACATTCATTGTTGGAAAGACTACTTTTGTCCTTTCTACTGAATGAAAAAACTCTGACATGTTTCATATTTCAAATAACCATAGCGCTTGTCTTTTTCTTGTTTTCTAACTGCTGACAAAAGTAATTTTTGTAGCAGCTGATAATGGCCTTTCTGTACCTAAGGCGGGGCTATAAGAAGAAAGGTAACAGACTTTATCAGGGACAAAGACGAATGGTTACAAGTAAAACAGGAGATCTCTATTGAATATAAGGAAAAAGATTTTTAGAAGAAGTACAGTGAGACACTGAAATAGGTTGCCCAGAGAGGTGGTGGAAGCCTTATCCTTGGACGCATGCAAGATCAGGCTGGATGTGGCTCTGAGCATCTGATCAAGCTGTAGGTACTCTCATTCATTGCAGGGGACTTGGACTAGATGGCTCATGGGGAATAAGATCAAATGGGGAATGGGCCTGAGTAAAGAACTGCTAAGATAACAGCAGAAGCAGCTGAAGCAGAACCATGGAACGAGGATATGAAGAAGTGCTTTGCCAGATGCCCCATGATGACATGATTTATACAAGGAAGGACTCTGGGAGTGGGAAGGGTCATGTGTGCATGGGGTTGCATAGTGGGTGTACGGGGCATGCATGCATGAAAGCCATGCTTGTATATAAGCTGTGTGACGCAGCAGTAAATTAAGAGGCATCCATGGCATCCATGACTGTGTCTCTCTCTCTGGACTGTAGAGGTTTCGGGATGATCGGGTTATTTGACAGCAAAATCAATGGCCTTTAAGGGGCCCTTCTGACTCATAATTCTATGATTCTATGATATCCAGTCTGTTAAGAAAGTGTTTTCCTATGTCCCAAATAATAGAGGAGAAAATTCCAGGATCAGGATAAACAAAGCCTCCTACACAAGTGAAATTTGATTCAAATGCAGTAAGCAGCATCAGACCCAGTGATGTGGGGGACATACATCACCTTTGAAGAGGTATTTGGGGCCTAGTTGCTTAAAGAAATAGAAAGCACATGCTTACATTCCAGCTCATCTTCTACTCTGGAGTCTGTAGGGAGAAAGGTATTCAGACCAAGACTCAACTCATCTTGAAATAATATCTGGAGCAGTCAGATGAATTATGCCCTGTAAACTTCCTCTTCTAGGAAAGGGAGTGCCCGTGATGGCACTCAGTGGGCTTCTACACTAAGGTGAGATGGATCATATTCTCTATGTTCATTCTAATTTTCTTATTTAGAACAACATCCCTTCATCTGAGTTACCAACTCCTCTTTAATCACAATGTGAACCAGCCTTTTCCATATGTTGTAACTGCTCCAATTATTTCCACAACTGCTCCCATGTTCACACCAGATGCACTTAACAGCAATGTTGGATCTGGTTACTGCATTCATTCTTGCAGAAGAGAAGCTTCATGTGCCGTATTTTATCTGTGTGGAATAGATGTTTCTTAATATTTACCAGCCAATGATGCAATGATGTTGATGAAAAATCTTTGATTCTTCCCAGAAATGCGTTTCTTCTCGTACATGTGTTTCCCCCAGGTAGAAAATCCCATTTCTTCCAAAAATTTGTACAGAAAATGTTTATTTGCAGATTTTTTTTCTTTTAGTTTTTTTTTTTTTTTTTAGTCCTTTTTATCAGATCTCAAGAGGGAGAATTTGACCACTACTCCAATTTCTACCTGACATTATTCCTCAACAAACAAAACTGCCAAAATGATCTTACAAAGAAAAGGCAATAACTAGTTTTTGTCTATCAAATACAAACTTCCTTTTAGCTAAACAGCAGGGGAGAAGAAAATAAAGAAAGAAGAAATATTAAGAAGTAGAGGCTGATATGTCAGCAAACAGGAATTCCATTTATTGACAGTTTCCAGGGGCTCTTTGAGCAAAAGAGCAGTATCAGGCCTGGTGTCTGGAAAATGTTTCCAGTAATGATGAAAACTGAGCAGCATTAAAGGAGAGCATTTCACAATTTCTTTTATGCAGTCAACTGTGAAATTTTCATTTTCATGTTGTTTTTTTTCATCAGTTCCTTAATTAAAAGTCATCAGAAGAATGATAAACAGGAACACTTGAACATTTAGCTCAGAATAGTTATTTTATTCTTTTGGTAAGCAATTTCAGGCTTGGAAGTTTTAGAGTCATTGTAGGATTCTACAGTGGTACAAAGCAATATCTTTATAGGATGCAAGAGCTTAAGACATAACAGGCCAGATTCTAGTATCAAGATGCTTCTGATGCTGATTTTTTTGTGAAAATGATCTGTGATATGCACAGTGCATCCCATTCTATGGAGTTAACTAAAGCTTGTAGCTGGATCTAATTTCTGTTCTCCCTTCCCTCCACTAACCAAGTCATATCACTTGAGCTTGTTGGTACTTCACATCTGGAACAGCTGGCATATGGAAGGGTTTCACTTTTTATTTCAGCTGCCACTTACCTGATCTGCAGTGTGGATGAAGGCAAAGACACAGCTATGTCTTCTGATGCTTACTACATCTTCTCAGAATTAACAACAAAATAATCATACATGGGCCCAAGATCTAGCATCTGTGGAATACTATGGTTATGCCATATAAAGCCCTGATGACATGAGGGAGAAAACTGGCCAACATACTATATAGCACCCACTAAAAAATTGCCATGGTATCCCCTATACTGAGAGATGTATCTATATACAAATACCTAAAATGAGAATGCAATGAAGACTAATGGAGGAAATGAAAACTAATGAAGGAAGATCCGGATAATTATAGGCCAGTCAGTCTCACTTCTGTCCCTGGAAAGATGATGGAACAGCTTGTGCTGGATGCCATCTCCAGACACTTTGAAGAAAAGAAAGTTATCAGGAGGAGTCAGCATGGGTTCACCAAGAGGGAGGTCATGCTTGACCAACCTTGTAGCCTTCTATGATGTTGTCATTGGCTGAGTGGGTGTGGGAAAGGCGGTGGATGTAGTCAAATGCCTTGATTTCAGCAAGGCATTTGATACTGTCTCCCATGACATCCTTATAACAAAGCTGAGGAAGAGTGGGATAGATCAGTGGACAGTGAGGTGGGTTGAGAACTGGCTGACTGGAAGAGCACAGAGGGTTGTCGTTGGTGGTGCAGAGTCCATTTGGAGACCTGTAACTAGCTGTGTTCTGGTGTTCTCTGGGGGTTGGTGCTGGATCTTGTCTTGTTCAGCATCTTCATCAATGACCTCAACGAGGGGATAGTGGCAAGTTTGCTGGTGACACAAAGTTGGGAGGATTGGCTGACATGCCTGAAGGCTGTGCTGCCATTCAGAGAGACCTGGACAGGCTGGAGAGCTGGGCAGTAAGAAATCAGATGAGATTTAACAAAAGCAAGTGTAGAGTCTTTCATACAGGGAGGAATAATTTTATGCATCAATACAGGCTGGGGGATGACCTGCTGGAGAGTAACTCTGCAGAGAGGGACCTGGGTGTCCTGGTGGACGACAGGTTGGCCATGAGCCAGCAGTGTGCCCTCTTGGCCAAAAAGGCTAATAGCATTCTGGGGTGCATTAAAAAGAGTGTGGTCCGCAGGTCGAGGGAGGTGATCCTCCCCCTCTGCCCTGGTAAGGCCTCATCTGGAGTACTGTGTCCATTTCTGGGCTCCCAAAGCCCATGAAAATATGTGGGAACTTTTTGAAACTGCAAGATCTTCTTGTTTGCACATTCCAGCTTGTGCTAAGACCCGAACAGTGCTCTTTTCGATTAACCAGTTTTGCTTGCAGTACAATTACTGTTAGATCTGGTGCAGATGGCCAGTGATATCCTTGTTGGTATTTTGAGATCCACTTTGTATTCAGAAGTTTAGTTTCACATCAGAGCAAAGTCTCATTACAATAAAAATTTGGAAGTTAATTCATTTAAAACTTTTCTTGTTAATGAGGAAATTGAGCCAATATTGGCATCAGGAGATTTCAGGCTGTGGAAAACAGTCATCCCCCCACATGTCCTACAAAGAAAGAGAGCAACTTTTCCGAATTTTCCACCTCCCTTACAAGCTGTATTTCCTACTGCCTGCATGGTAAAAGAAAGGCTGGCAGATTTATCCTGCCAGAAAATCTCACATATCATTCTGAGCATCCCTAATACAAATAGCTCTCCTCCAGCTGAAAGGCTTCTTTAGCAATTCACAGCTCAGCTGACTGGAGAACTTCTGCCCAGCTTGGCCTTTTATTTTATTAAATATTCTCTTTTTCCAAGGTGAAGATTTATGACTTACAGTTGCCTCAAACTGTCCTTAAATTGCTAATGGTTGAAATATGCCCAGCCTGTGGGAACATATATGTCTCTATCATCCTGCCACTGTGGCAAAGTTACAAGGAAGCAGCAGAGAGATGAATTTATTCTTTACTATGTCTGTAACCTCTGTCAGTCCCAGCACTAGCACCAGCCTGCACCAGATTGCAATGGATAATTAGCATGATCTCATTCAAGCATGCAAAATGTTTATCCACTTAGAGGGTTTATTTCCTTCAAGATATATTAGACTCACATAAACTGCAGAATTGAGTATTTTCAAAATAGTCTTCTCTTGCATTCATGAATCATCTGTGGTCTACAGCTATGACATATTATTTGAGTTCATATTCGTACTTAATAAATGGTCTTCAAAATTAGGTGTGCTACAGATTCAGTGTTAAATCAAATTATGTTAATATCTTCAAATGAGAACAAATTTGCATGAGTGAATTTATCAGATAGAAATAATTTTCATTTGGAAAACAGAAAAAAAAAAATTTTTTTTTTTTTTTTTTTTTTTAATGTAAAATATTCTTTCAGAGGTTGCAATGAAGAAAATAGCTACCAGTCAGACAAATGAGTGCATGGTTAAGTTAACCACTGGTGTAAACTGATTTAAGTATATCCCTCAGTAAGTATGGGATGTAAGAAATTGCTTATCTGCTCTATGCCTGAGGACTTCTATATATGTGCTTCGAAGGAACTTTACACAGGAAAATGAAAGTATATGATGGGTACCACCAATAATATTCACTCTACAAGAAAATTTTTCTGAAATACAGGCAGCATTGAATCCAGATTAGAAATAATTTTCACTTTTCTGAATAATGAATTGTTTTAATCCTGCCTGTTTGCAAAACTTATAGAGGCCCTTCCAGTACCTAAAGGGAGCTTACAAGAAAGCTCAAGAGTAACCCTTTGTCAGAGAGTACAGAGATTGGGCAAGGAGGAATGGTTTAAAATTAGAAGAGGCACAGATTAGAGACTTTAAAGAAATTCTTTGTTGTTAGAGTGGTGAGGCCCTGGTACTGTTGCCCAGAAAAGCTGTGAATGCCATATCCTTGGAGATGCTCAGGGCCAAGCTGAATGGGGCTGTGGGAAGCCTGAGCTGGTGGGGGACAACCAGCCAATGGCAGGGGGATGGTACTAGGTGATCTTCTATGTCATTTCAAACTGAAATCATTCTATGAAAATGTGTAGCCGAAAACTGAAATCTGAGGGTAAGGAGCTCTCCCATACCTTCTAGCATGGAAACTACCCATCTGCAACTTCTAGGGTGATGATTTCTTAGAACATCATGGGTTTTGTAATAAAACTATTATTTCTTACCTTAAAATAATATACAAACCATTTTGGTTACTTCCAAAGAGAGGAAGATGCAAAATATATGTATTTTTTTCAATGACAGCTGCTTAGAGGGGTTGTAGAGTTTCCATCCACAGATATACTCAAAATCCCACTGGATTCAACCCTGAGCATCCTGATCTAGAAAACACTGCTTTGAGCAGAGGGGTTAAGTGACAGTCTTCATAGGTTCCTTACCTTCCAAATTCAGCTATTCAGCTCTGACTATATGTGCATCTGTTGACTGTCACAACTCATCTGAATTACTTTTAAAAAATGATGGAACTAAGGAGTGAACGACTTTAACCTGAAACTTAGAATTTAACACATTTAAATAAAATTCAGAACTTCTTATGAGTAATTATATAATTGCCAGTTACAGATGATTTATTTCAAAACCTACAGTATGGACTACTAACTTCATCTAAAGCTTTCTCATGATTTTTTTTTCAATAGCTTTCAGTTTCCTAGTCTCTTTATTTCTTTCCTTTCCTTTAAAAAAAAATAAAAAAATTAAAAAAAAAAAAAATCCAAATCAAATCCTCATCTTTGATACAAACATTTGTTGTTTCTTCCTTTTATTGCATTATTGCCCTTTGCATAAATTTGTTACGAAGTTTCAGTTATTAAATCCAAAAGGATATAAAATTGCCCCAGAGTAAAATTTTCATATAAATTCTTTACGTGACAGATAATAGAGAATGTAGTGAAAAATATACTATTTAAGTCTTTTTATAACTACCTATTTGGTAAACTGCTCTTTCAGATTATTCTAATATACTTTTTAATTTTAGAAGAATGCAGGGAAACTTTTAGAAGGAAAAATTGTTTGCAGTCATAAGATTTATCATTAAAAATGTAGCAAATTGTTTCTCTTTCATGGAGCAATATCTGAAAATTATCTAAGAAGTCAATGGGAAATTAACTTTCAAGACGGCAAGGAAGATCCTTTTAATCCAAGTGTTCTTGTGAATTAGCTAAGGTTCTGGAAGACTTTTACAACATTCTTTCAAGGAAGAATAATCACTAGCAAAGGGAGTCTTTGAAAAACAAAGGAATACAAATTAAATAGTTTATGAGTAATGATTTAATGTGAATTGTAGATGGAAAGTTCTGAGGAAATATGTTATGGAGCAGCAAGAAATAAAATAGTTTTAACAATAGAAGATGAAGGAAACTTGGTGGAGCAAACTGAGAAATAATGAATAATAATTGAAATAACTGATAAAAGCATTTAATCTTATTTAGTTTAATAGGAAAAAAAAATGCATTCCTAACAAATATGTATTGAATACACTTTAATCCTATAAACATTATGCATCAAACCCTCTATTTTCTCTTTTGTTTCTAACTCAAAATCCCAGCAGTGGCTCTAAAAATGTGGTACAAAACAAAAATTGCCTTCACAACACTTGGTGTGGCTCATGTTATAATCTTTGTCATAGTAAGTGAGAAGAACAGCCCATCTGGATTTAGAATAAATGTTTATTATTTGCTCAAAATATCTTAAATGTTAAGCAAATTTGCCATCATTTCTCAGGATGACATCTGGCCCTACGATCAGTGAAATTATTATAGAGATTGGAGGGCACCTTTTGCTTCTTAATCATATAGACAAATATTTTGAAAGTTAATCAGTCATTCCATGACTTACATATGCTCCCAGCTACCTCCAAAACAAAAACATTTTCCAGACTGATTAGATAGGATCACAAGTCCTTGAAGAAAATACTGTTGGGTCAAGCGCTTTTCAAAAGTGAATTATCTACATTAGTTTGTTTTGAGCTACATGGACATTCTGCAGCATTTCATATCCTGAAAGGGATTTGATGTACAGGGTAAATAAATGATTTTCTTGATGTCTAACTGTCTAACTAGATGAATAAGTAGAGAATGAAATCTCTAGGGAAACTGAAAACAAACAAACAAACAAACAAAACCATAAAACACACTATAGATTTACAACTTTATTTTACTAAATGAAAGACAGAAGAAGACAAGAAAACTAATCTCCAGCTTACTTTGGATTCACAGTAGGTCTAAACTCCTTATGTATTTCGCCTACCATGCAAAATTTGTAAGCATTTCCTTTCCTGATTACAATGATTCACCCCTAGAGTTTCAGGCTGTAAGTACATAAAATACATACATGGATTCATCAAGAAAAAAAACAACAACAAAAATACAAACATCAAGCCAATCTATCTTGGAACAGATTTTTTTAGACATAGTAACAAAGCAGTAACAAGGCTTTTCAAATTATTTTCTACACTGTTCTAAAATGCAGACTCAGGCTAAATGATACAGGTGAAATTCTTGTCAGGTTGAAAACTGATTGTGAACCAAAGTCAGAGAGTAATTACCAGGAAGGTACACCAGTAGTTAGGCTTGGAAGATTTATCAAGAGCAGTCCCTGGAGAAATTTTTTCAGAACTCACTTCTAATTATACTTCTGTCCTATCAGCCTTACTTTCAATAGAGATTGAAGTTTCAGCTGATAAAATGGGAAGGAACTGGAACAAAAATTCAGTTTGACCTTGACAAACAGAAAAAGACTGTACAACATGACTCAAGAGGAAAGGTGTAAAAAGCTGAGGTTGTTTGACTCCAAAAAAGAAAAGGCAGAAGAATACCACCTTACCAGCTTTCAAATAAATTAACGATATCTAGAGAGAAGAAGAAAATAAATGTTTAAAGTCCAATGAGGCAGGGAATGTGACCCAGATCTAAAACCGACAATGAGTTAAAACCTGGACTCCCAACATGAGTATCCTTCTAATAGTAAAAACAGTAATACATTGGAAAAGTATGGTGCAGAAAAATCTGTGAAATTGAAGGTTTCTATAAGTTTATCTTTTCTAAAGAGTTCAGACAAACTAAAAACAAAATGTTCTAGGAAATAATTATTTAGGTTAAGTGTAGATAAGAAACACTTTCAAGTTGCTTTCCTTGCCTCCTTTTCTTTAATTCTATGAGAACAGACTCCTGTTTCCCTTATCTGTTCTTTGACTCCAACAAGAGCAAACAAATCTGCTCTACAGGCTAAGAAAATCAAGATAATAATTGTGGTTGACATACAGTTCCTTTATTCTGTATATCATGGAGTCCTTGAGAAAGGTAACAAATATCATTATCCTCTTAAATGAGATATGAAAAAGATGAAATCCTCCCAGCATCAACTGCAGAGACAGTGACATTAAGAGGAAGGGTTGTCATGTCTCTCAAATTCTTATCTCATCCTCTGTGCAACACAATAGACTAGTTCATTCACTGACTTATTCATGTGGTTCATTCTGTATATCTTTTAATTCCATAACAGGACATTTTCTTGAGCATCAGCTCTCATAAGCACACAACGGAGGTGCTGAATAACAAAACAGCCTAATAACAAAACAAGGAAGTTGGCCTTGCTTTGACAGGGGAAGGTGAACCAGAGGACCAGCAGTGATCCTTTAGGAAGGTAAATTATTAATTAGCTCCATGACTCTCTAATGAGCCGAGGCAATTCCCTCACACGTAATTTTGCATACAAATATCTTGAAAATATCTTGTAAAGCTTGTTGAAGCCAGTTTGGGGTGAAGTGGAGGTACTGTGAACAGTGATACTTGTCACATACACATCACTATAGGAACAGAAGATGTATTAGGAAAAGAAGGGAAGGTGCAGTGCAAACTCAACCCCTCCATCTTCCTATCTGGAGCCAGTCTGCAAAGCTAAAGGATGACACAATGTCTATCCATAAAGAGGAATCAATGAGGCACAGTGGAGGTGTTTGTTTGTAGAATGAAGTAGTATACAATGGCTATGTAATGCTCCTTTTGTCACATTTTCTCTCACCATATGGGACCACAATTCTACACATATTGTGTCATCACTACATCAGATTAATTGTTCTTGTTGGGATGCAAAGATCTGGGCCTAGACTCTGGTGCTGAGCTGGGGTTGCATACAGATTGCCGCAAAGCCAGAATCTGAACCTCAGTCTCCACAGACAAACTGTCAATGTTAAGCCCAGTTCACCTAAACAAATTTTTCTTCCCCAATTTCTTCTTCTCCCAGATCTCATTATTTCATTTCTTTAATTAAAGCTGGGCTTTGCACAGTGGCTACATATTCAAGTTGAAAAACAAGTACAAGACATTTTCTCCTGGTATAGCATCAATTGAGCTAGAAAGCATGACTGAAGGAAATAAATACTAAAACAAAATAAACATACATTACACAAAAAAAAAAAAAAAAAAAAAAAAAAAAAAGCCACGATAAGAAGAACAGCAAGTATAAATGCATCATCTTTCACTTTCCCTTTAAAATTGTTCCTGAATGATATGTGTGTTTCCAAAACGTTCCTTATATTCAATTTGGCTTGAAAATGTGCTGTGCAGAAAGTTTGAAAAATCTCATTAAGAAAGATGCTGTTTTGACATTGAATACATTTCAAACAAATGAAACTATGCAGTAGAGGTGATATATTTATTCTTGTTTTAGCTTTTCATTATTGACAAACAACTGCTATTTACAAGTAAGAGAACTGAATTACATTTTTACACGCTTTCTACTGGCTACACAATCATACACATACACCATGTCTGCTTAAAATCTTCCCTGCCAATTTTTTAACTGTGGTCAATTAAACACTACTCTATCATGGGAGGCAAACCATTACTTACAGACACTCGGGTGGCTGCAAAATAAAACCACAAGTCTCACAGACTTGTGGATGTTTGACAACCTGGTTTTATTTTGCAGCCACCCGAGTGTCTGTAAGTAATGGCTTGCCTCCCATGATAGAGTAGTGTTTAATTGACGACAGTTAAAAAATTCTCAGTGAACTGAGAATGGAGGGCAAAATGCACTTCCAGTACAGCTTGTGCAATGTATAATTACATTTATAATGTTATCATCAAGAAGTCATCCTACCCATAATTAAATCTGTGCATCATTGAATAGTCGCTTCTTTACTATTTACAACAACAATGTACTTAATTTCTCATGATATTACTCCCTGAAAGTATTTTGATGATTTGACGTATTTTAATTAGTTTCAAAATTGTGTTCTTCCTTTGTCAACTCTGACCAAAAGAAATTAAGAAATTATTTTACTTAAAACAACAGTAGCTACCTAGGAATGATGATTCCAAAGGAACAATGTCCAAGATCCAAGAGATCTGTCCCTGGAGGTGTTCAAGAACCATGGAGATGTAGCACTGATTGACATAATTAGTGGGTATGGTGGTGGTGGGTTGATGGTTGGACTTTGTATCTTAGAGGTCTTTTCCAACCTTAATGATTCTATGTTTCAGGAAAGTGTAATTATTTTTTAAAAATCTGTAGATATTTGTTCCTACCAGCTCTTACCAAAGTTTCAAAGCCCTGTTTTTTTTCCATTTCTAAAATAAATGAGAAATTTCATTGTTTCCTTTAACATGATTCCATCCATCCATGACAAAGGCAATGCAAAACTGCATCTTCCCAGACAGCCTAATTGCAACAACAGCTCTCTATTTTCACCTTAATTGACCTCTCAAAATGTGTAATATAAGTCAGAGATGTGACAAGAAAGCTGAAGGTGAGAGCAGTACAGGACTGAGAGCTGGACTTGTAAGGAATCTGACCACACCATATGCATGTAAGCACAAGTTAAGTAACATGTAAGCAAAGCTGAAACACAGCGTGTGTGTCAACAATACACACAGCTGCCAGCTCCTGATGTCTCCATCCTTTCCTGTTAAATCAGGTTTTTGTGGATTATTGCTACCTGCAGATTTCCTTGGTAACAATCACTAAGGTTGTTTTGGCATGACAGTATTCCCAAGGAGATGAAAACAGTACCCCACTAACATTCCCCCATGTAAGGCAGAGAATGAAATGTAAAATCGTACAATCATTAAGTCTAGAAAAGAGCACAAAGGTCATCTAATTTATTCATTAATCCATCCTCACTGTGTCCACTAAACCATGCTCCTCAGTGCCACATCTCCGTTTCATGAACATATCCACGTTTCACGAACACCTCCAGGTATGGTCACTCCACCACCTCCCCGGGACAGCCTGTGCCAATACCTCTCTACTCTTTCAGAGAATTAATTTCCTAATATTCAACCCAGACCTCCCCTATGAAACTATGGTACAATCTTGAAACACTCATCAGATATATTAAGCTGGAACATCCTCTCCTCCTACTCAACTGTTCTAAAATTTTCTAAATAATTTATGTGAACTGCTTACTCGAAAGTAGACAGATACACATGATCTAGCACTTGACAGGCTGGATTGCTGACTTTGAAATGAGTTTGTTTGACTCTTGGGCCCTAGTTGCAAACAGTGAAGAGCAGGAGTTTAATTTAGTGGAACATGTGTTTTCAGTTTCTTTTTTTATTACCATGGAATACTGACTCAATAAAACTAAGCCAAGGTTTTCAGTAATTTTAGGCACTGGAAATTATGTTTAGGTGCTTGAATAAGTGTTCTAGTGCACCCACAAGTTTCACTCTAGTCCAATTGCAGATGCTCAAAACATATGGAACACTGGATACTTTTGTTTGGATATTTCCACACTTTATTCCACAGCCATTTCTGCACGTGGTTAATGAGATCTGAGTTAACTCAGAGTACTTGAATTAAGCATCTTGGTACATACAAGGCAGCTTTTGTTAGCACTTAGGAGACCTTCTGTAGATATGAGCATCATAGTAGTTGTGTTTAGATTTCATAATATTAAGAAAGTCTTAAGAAAGAATGTCAAGATGTACCCATCTGGTTTAAACTGAGAGTCCCCTTTCATAGCCCTCCCCACTGTAAAGTGTGCATCTGCCCTCACACTCTTTCTCCCACAAAATATTCTGCCCAACATCCCTTCTGCTGCTGCAGAATGTGCTGTTCAATATTGTTAGCATAATGGGTTTGGAAAATGATGCCATAATAAATATTTATATATATCTATATCTATTTTCTAAACACCAATCATAAGGATACAGATTACAGTTAACACAATCGGAAACTGTTCATCCCTATTAAGCAGGAGCGATTGCTGGACAGCTCCACTACCTGCTCCTGCCAACCAGCCAATGTTAGAACTTCACAACCATAAAAAGCAAACAGCAACAAAGCCTGTGCATTTCACAGGTTCTAGAAAAAACAACTGTAATTGGTGTTGTCAAGTTCTCCAATTTCCATTGCGCTTCTCAGAAATTCTGATTTACAAAATTTTCCAGATTCTTGATTTTCCAGGAATCTTAACTTCCATTTTCCCCTAATCTTTTATTCTTCTTTTTGAGAAAATCTTGTTCTATAACTAAAAATGGTAAATAAAGCACTCAAATAACATTAATTTTTCAAAATACTTCCCTTAATGCACTGGAGTTTCTTGAGTATGCTTCTTAAATATAAAAGACCTTCAAATCTGAAAAGCAAATGAAAAACAAACAGTATGCAACTATGGAAACGGCTGGTTGATTTTGGAGCTATTATGGGAAGAATTCACTGAGAGAAATAAAAGTAAGAGTTAGGAGGCAGTTCCAGTCCTGCTTTCATTCACTCTGGGGTAAATCTGCGAGGACCTCCAGAGAATCACAGAATGATAGAGAATCTCAAGTTGGAAGGGCCTCATAAGGATTATCAAGTCTGTTTCATGGCTCCACATGGGGACCAACCCAAAATCAGATCATAATTGCACCAACAGATTTATTCTCTTTACTATATACAGATGTACAAACCCACTGCTAATTAGAGAATTACTGAAAAGTCATTTCCACCACCCTCTCCTTGAACTGATATGCAGTCAGTTGAGCCACACTGGGCATTCATACTCCACCTCCAGGCCCTCAGCATTTTCCTCCAGATCTGCCCCTGCTCATGGCAATGACCTTGAACCCATCAGGCTTTGGGATCTTCAATGAGCTGCCCAGTGGCTGGGAAGATGGGGAAAAAGGAAATTAAAACCTTATGAAAACAAGCAGTGGTAGTCAGCAGTTCTTGCAGTTTTATTTCATTAGAACTGGAGACAGATGTTGATTGACTCCCCAGACTTCCAAAAAGGAAAGACCGCTAGTTCTAAAAATACTGAAAAACAAGAACAGAATTTCAGCAACCCAGCAATCTGACCTACCAAAGCAAGAACACTATCAAAACTATGGTTAACTTATCACCAAAAGCCTTGGGACTGATGAATGCAATGAGATATTTTGTCCAGTTTTTCTCATTAAACTTGGAGTTTATATCCTGATTTATGAAGAAGTCATGTCTGATATCCACACATGATTTCTGAGTTTATTATCTAGAAGAAATCAAAGAATTACCCTAATTTCCAGGAATCAATTTCAAATTGTCAAAAAACATAAGATTCAGAAAGAGAGACACCAAGGGATTCCAAGTGATGACTTACCAGCAAAATAAGGAAAAAGGATTGTATTTTGCACTGCATCTGTCAATTCTGATCTTCCTAATTCACTCTGATATGCCTTCCACATTTTTTTTCTACAGATAATCATGTGCAAGGATCAGGAGCTTGCATGCTTTTATCCAGGGAAAAATTTTCAAGTAATTTTAAAGGCTGGGTTCACATAAAAGTATTTCACATACATGTCATAATATCCTCTGTAATAAAAATAAATAAATAAATAAATAGATAAATAAATAAATAGAATAGAAGTTAAAAAAGAAAGAAAAGTAGATATTTTGGATATGATTAATCCTTTCATTATTCAGTATTTATTTTTTATGAATGAGTGCTCTCTTCAGGGAGAGGCTTTGTGTTTCCTGAAGTTCCAGATGGGGAAATTAATCTATTATTGAAACAAAAATGATGTGTTGCCTATGTCTTTAGAATACAGATCCTCAATCATGATGATAAGTAACAGTGGTGTCCATGTATTTGCAATTTGCACTTTTGGGAAGGCACTTGAAAAGCTGCTCCGCACTGACTGAACATGAGGAAAACATGAAGGGATGTCCTTCCTGAGAAGATAGAATTAATAGCAGCTAGTGAAGAAAAACATTAATAGAACAACTTGTGGGGAAGGGAAAGTGGATATGTAAGCTGCAAGACAAACCATCTTAATAGTGGTTCTGTAAAGGACCCACAGGTCAGTTTGAGAATCATGTCTCTTTTCTCCTTCTCCAGGTAATATTTCCTCTAAGTGTCTGCCCTTTTTTCAAGGTGTTTAAGAGCCCTTCTGAAAACTGCCTTGGAAGACAGCCAGAAAGTCTCTGCAATGGTGCAGAGGCTGTGCAATTGAATACCAATTGATTTTACTGTGTAATGCTCTGAGGTTTGAGCTATGTATCCAATGTAGAGGAGAAGAGGGACTGAACTTTGCATAACACTCTCCATTAAAATAAACACTCCAAAACAGAAAACCGTGACCAGTTAAAGTGAATTGTCTTTGCCATTCAAGTGTCACAATGCAAACTCCCAACTAGAATTGCAGGAGGCTGGATAGCTCCTGCACTTCTGATAGATATCATATGGATCAAACCAGTTCCTCAAGCAAAACTGGAGGACTACAATATATATCAGACTGTAGAAAAGACCCTTTGAAACACAGGTGAGCTTGGCTTTTTTTTCAAGATAGAAACTACCTTTCTATCTACCTTTGCCATTTCAGTGTACCAAGGAAACCCATTAACACTCAATTCAGTATCATGTCCTTCTAATATCACTATCATTCATCTAAAAGAGAAAAAAGCACTGAGCTGAGGGCATTTCCTCCTTTGGCAAGAAGACTTTCTGAAAGACTTCTGTTAATTCAGACAGAATCAGCTAGCATCCAGCCTTTGACAACTGCAGAATAAGAGGAAGCAGAACATATTGTTTCATGATCAGTCTGTGTAGGAGCTACATAATGTCCATCTGGCATTAGTGATACTGAGGCAAACAGTATGTAACTGTGAAAAAGAACGTAATCAAAAAGTGCATATGGGGCAGAAAAAGGCCATTATTGAGTTGACAGGCCTAGTCTAGCCTCATAGACCTCCACATGACGCAGTTTGGATATCCAAGAGCAATATTTGCCTAGCTTGAAAGAGCACTGAAATAGCTGGAAAGTGAACTGGGGAGCTGAGGTGAGATGCACACAGAAGTGACCTGTTTTTTGAAGAAGTATTAAACAGGGGCCTGATCGTTCATATATCATGATTAGTCTTAACCAGGGATTTGCAGTTACTTGGATTAATTTTGTTGAATGCTTGAATGCTGTGCTAGTATTTGTCTCCAAAATCACTAACATGCAATTTCGAGTCAGAGTATTGATTGAGCCACTCTTTCTCGCTTGCAATTATTGATGAGTCAGCAGTCTCTACTCAGCCCAGTGTGTTCAGATATTGATTATCTTTCATGATTCTCCATGTGTTCGCTAAGGAATTGATAGCTAACTGTCTAAATGAAAAATACTTTAATCCATTTTGTCTATAATAAATGTAAGAAATCATAATTTATCAAGATATAGAGAGGTAAAAGCAGGTGACTCCATACATTCCACCAAATACATGTTAAACAAAGGAGATCATGGTCTTAATGAAAGTTTGGGCAGATATTAGGTAAAGAAAGATTGATATAACTTAATTAAATGATGATTAATAATCTGTACAATTAACTTGAGGTCCTTTGAAGAAAAGACTTGTACAAATGTATTAACCAGAAACATAAACTGAAAGAGAACTAAAAATGGAGAACTAAAAATGGCAGTGACTGGTTACTCCCAATAGGAATCTCATTTCAGAATCCTCTGCATACAGATCTACCAGCTATTTCTAACACTGAAAACTCATATTTTTTAAATTTTTAAACACACAACAGTGGCATCTCTTAAAATATCGATAAAAAGAAAGCAAATCTGCTTAGCAAAAAAATGGAAAGGGTGGCACAGAAAGAGAAAGGAAGCTCAGCTTCACTGACCAAAGCAGAGCATGAGGAAGCAGAAATGTCAGCAGATAATGACGTTAAGATAAGTGGAAATCAAGAGTGAGAGATCCCAGGATGACAAGGTGAAACATAGTTTTGGACAGATAGAGGCACATAACAAATTCTGTGTCATGTAGTGCTGAATCTGTGGCTGCCCTTTGTAGTCTTCAGCATCAGACTGTAAGCAACACACAGCAGCATCTAACAGGAGAATATATTCTCAAAATCATGTACACAAACAATCTAGATCTTCAGGGAGGAAAAAAAAAAAAAAAAAGTTTTAGTAAAATGGACATATTTTAAAACAAACAAACAAACAAACAAACAAACAAAATAAGCAGTTTCAGCAAGCAATAGAAAAATTTTCCTGAAGAAAGTTACAAGGAATATTTCATCCCATCCCATGTCACTTGCAGACATTTGTGCAAATTCAACAGCTTGCCTCCTGTTATGTCGGAGATAGCACATTTTATGGAAATGGCTGGACTTACCACTAACATAGGATTTCTCATCCTATCTGAAATTATTTTGAGTACTTCCTGGCTTACACATGGCTTTCCCAGTGGCTCATATCAATGAGCCTGTGCAATGTGACATGCACAATGTCTGTGCAATGCAGACATGCACTGACAGGTCCCATGCAATAAAGTCCAGGAGAAAGAAAAGGTGGAGAAGCTCCAAGTACAAGAGAAGTCCAACTCAACATGCATAAAATTAAGTAAAATAAAAAATAAAAAAAATAAAAATTAAAAAAAAAAAAAAAAAAAAAAAAAAAAAGGCTTGCACAAATGAACAAGAAGATCCTCGCTAAATTTAAACATAGGAAATGTGCATGACAAGCCAGATCAGCTGGAAGGAATTTTGAGACTCTGTCCAAGAACACCAGTATGGAATCCAGAAAGCCAAAGCTTGCCTGGAGTTGAGTCTGAGAAGAGACACGAAGATCATAAGGAAAGATTTCCATAGCTATATAAATAATGCACGTGTGAACATAGTGAAATGTGAGCTGACTGCTGAATGAACTGGGGGACTTCATGATAAATGACTAAGTACCTTTGAATGCCTTCCCTGCCTCATTACATACTGGTAGGAGCAGCCTTCAGGAATTTCAGCCCCTGAGATCACATGGTAAGTCTGGCAGTAGTAAAACTTACCGTAAGTGTAGTAGGATCAGCTTAAGGAGCAGTGAAGCAAACTGGTCATACTTAAATAATGGAACCTAATAATTTACGCCCATGTAGGCTGAGAGAGTTGGCTGATGTCATCACGAGGCCACTCTCAGTCATCTTTAGAAGGTCATGTTTACTGGTGAGATTTCTAACAGAAAGCAAATGTCATTCTTACCTTCAAGAATAAGAGTAAAGAGCCAGGGATGTACAGTCCTCAGTCTCACCTTAATCACTGGGGAGGTAAGGATCAGGTATTTCTGAGAACTATTTTCAAATTCTTATGCTTAGCGTGCAAGAAAGTGATTGGGAGCAGTGAGTGTGGATTTATGAATGGAAAATCATAAATTTACATTGAGATGGATAGCTCAGTGATCAAGGAAAGGGCAGTACAGGTTCTTCACCTTGACTAGCAAAGACAGTGGGCTGAAGAACAATTTATTGAGGAATTAGATCTGCCATATGAAAAGAGGCCAAGAGAGTTGGAACTGTTTAGCCTGGAGAAGAGATGGCTCTGAGGGACCTTATTAATGTCTGCAAATACCTAATGGGAATCAAGAAAGAAGATGCAGTCTCTTCTCAGTTGTAACCAGTGACAGGAGGAGTAACCACAAACTGAAGTACACTAAATGCAAACCAAGCACAGTTAAAACCATTTTTTAACTGTGAAAGTGGTCGAAATAGATTAGTTAAATGGGTTGTTTGTGAGTATCTTAGAGACACTCGGGCTCCAACTAGGCATGGCCCTGGGCTAGGTGTTCTGGTTGAACTTGAACAGGAGGGCTGGACCACATGATTCACAGAAGTACCTTCCTGCATCAAGAATTCTGTGACCCTATGATTCTGCATGAAGATATATTCACATCACCAGTCTTTCAAGAAACTATAACATGACTGCAGTCAACTCTGGAGAACTCAAGGACTAGGTGCTTTTCACAAGAATCTACACAAGGCAAACCCTGCCATGTTCTGAGAATCAAGAGGAGCATTTTCAAATTTCCCCAGGCTGGGGAAACAGAACCCAGTTTATACACATCTGATTTCCTAACAAATGGGCGACAGTATTGGCAGTGTAGGAAATGAATTGTGGAGTATATTCCCAAGCTGACTTTGACTTCTGGATTCTTACTTCAAGAGCTTATTTACTTCTCAGAGGAGGGAGCAGGACTCTGATGGGTGATATAAAACACTGAAAAACAAGTCTCGGCTCTGAATTTCCCTCTAAACAAGAGCATATCATTAAAAGTAATTCTGCTCTGGCCCCAGAAATTACACAACCTGGTTCAATTGCTTTTTCCAAGAGCTATTGATTCTGCCAAGTTTCATGTTTGCTTATCCTAACATTTCCAATGGCTTAAAAATCAAAAAATACAAAGTAGAAGTTTTTCCAATTTGTGAATCTGATTATAAGCAAGTAACTTTCCGTCTCGCACCTTCATGGACAGAAGTAGAGACAGACAATGAACACTCTGATTGATTACAGCTCACGGGCTGCAAGGGAGAATCATCTTTGTGTTTCCATGTTGTGTTTAAATGTTGTCCAAAAAGGCCTGGAGTAATTTTTCGGTGCTTCTAAGGTATTGAGTGATAAATTGCCTCTACAGTAGTATGGGAGATGAAGAAAGGAACAAAAGAAGGAAAATCCACAGCGTGGGACTGTAATGATTCTGATGACTAAAAAAAGTTGTAACACAAAAGGAGATTTCAGACCTTTCTCATAGGCATTTAGAGGAAGGACAAAAGGAGGTGGATTATTTGGTTATAAATAAAAACAAAAAAGTAACATGGAGCTCACTTTATTCCAACGTAAAATTGAATTATCCACCCTGCAATCACTGAACAAAGTGCTTTAATACAGAGCCCTGACTCAGATTGTAAGAGCCTTATGTACCAAAAACGGGAAATGAGCAGTAAATGGTTTTACAAGGACATTATAAGAAGTCTTGGAATTATGATTATGTTCTAAATAGAAACAAAAAGCTAATTTAAAGATTGCTTTTTTTTTTTTTTCTTTCTTTGTTGTTTTTGTTTTTTTCTTTCTGACGTGCACAGTGGAAGAAACCTCATCATGCACTGGATGTATTAAAAAGGTGATAATCAGGTTAGATGGAGCCAAGTTACATAAGGATTCTGCTGATTTTCAGAGCTGCCTAAAAATGGAGTAATTCCTTCATTTTCCTTAGTCCTAGTAACACTTCACCTGTAAAGTTTTTCATTAAGCTCTTTATACTTTTCAAAACTCCTTTTCAAAAAGAATGGATCAGTTGACAAGAGTGCAGAGGAGCTCAATGAGAACGATCAATTGGATGGAAACAATTGTCCTCAAATGTAAAAGAAACTATTAAATAATTTGTCTTCTTCATGTCACCAAAGCAACCTAATTATCCTCCTCTGCAAAGTTCCATCTGTTGAAAACAGTGTTTAGTTCAGCATATAAGGACAAAACTTCAAAGTGTATCTTTTTCTGTTAGAAAACAAACAAACAAACAAATAAAAAAAGCCACTTAATTTCTTTTTAGGATTTTGTTCCTGAAACCTGAAAGCCAATCTGCCATTTTTGAGTGGAGGAATGGGGCAGCTGATACACCTAGAATCAGCTTAAAGTTGCCAAGTCCAAGCAAGCTCAGCTAACTTGTATATGAAGATATTATAAATTCTATTCCAAAAGTTATTCTGATTGTTTTCTTCCATTTTCTGAAACCATATTTTGATCTTCTACACTTCAAATAGGTATATCAAGATTTATATTGCTACAAGGAGATGTTAGCTTTTGCTAGACCCACAAGACAAATTACTCATTAAGCTGGAGAAGCCTTATGGTTGGGTTACGTTCCTTGGGCAAAAATATAGCAGTTTTTTGTGTTTGTTTTTCTGATGAATACACTTTAAATGTCTGGGAAGGAGGAGGCTTTGCTGAAACTGATGGGCGATATAAACACAACAAAGTACAAATGTCACTTTCACTGCAAGATTTTTTTTTTTGCTTTAACTTTGCATTTTCTCTCCTTTTACACACATACACGTATATATAAAACAAGCCAACATTTATTTTTCTCATTTATGCATTTAGTAGCTTTCATTCCAAAGAGTTGTATTACATAAATAATTTGAATGACTGAAGAGAAGAGATCTGTAAGAAACTGTTAAGGTAGCACTGGCTTTACATATCCAAATATCTAGTTATAAGTGTGCATGGGATATCCATTGAGAATATTTGAAACCTTATAAAAATGTCTTCTCAGAAATGCTCTTTACATACCTAACTGCCACCAGCTGCACTGCTTTAACAAAACTTCTTTATCTCCCTCTACATCTTTCTTGTGTATTATCTGAACAGCACACTCCTAAAAAGGATTACCCCTGTGCTTTTGTACAGTACCTAACAAGACAGCAGCTTCTGGGTGCCACCAGGTTGAAATCTATATCCTCCTGCTAAACACCAGAGCTCAGCTGACATGTTAAACTGCTCCAGGACTGAAACTCACATTTTAGTCACTGCACCACAGGCAATCATAACAAACATCTCAGAGACCAAACTGAGCTTCACAGGGTATGTGCGTCATAGTTTTGTGCACCATTTTGGCTGCACTCTTGACTAGAAAACATACCTCAGCCTTTACTATTCATTGAAAAGCTTTTTTATTTTTTAAAATGAATGACCTAGAATTCACTATCTGCCTTCTCAGTGCAAAGCTCTGCACTTTAAAATACAACCTGCAAAAGCAAAGTGTGAGGCCAGTTGCTTTTGGTGAGACACATAATCTTAATTGATTGTGTGTCTCACCAAAGAAATGCTGATTTATTTTTTTGGGGGGCGGTGGGGGAGTATCCACTGATTTTATTATTATTATTAATTTTTTTTTTTTTGTTGGACACTTTGCAGTCTGCCTCGAAACTATTTCCAGTCCTAATTTTACTCTAGTGTGTCATGGTTTTATGATCATCAGTATTCCACATCATGTAGTGTACTGGGGACTAAAGTGCTAATGACCCAGGTCCACACAGCAAAGAGAAGAAACTACGTTCCCCAGAAGACTGTTTGCTGTGCTGATACTATCCCCACACAGGGGGAACACATATATGGTGGTGCTGGGTCATCTGACTCTGACTCTCTCTTGCTTCCTTTAGCTTTGCTCTTCGCCACTCTTCTGCTTTGCTGCTGCTTGTCCTGACTGCACAATTACTGTAAGGCCTATAGCTTTCAGGTACTCTCTCATTATACCTGATTATTGGCTTCAACTCTAATTATTTTGCATTCCGATACTATATTTAGTAAAATTAGATTGTTTCTACTCAGATCGTTGCAGCTGTTTTTTTTCCTAATTATTTCAGGTTCCCCTGTTTCCCTTCTCTGAAGGCGTGGGTTTTGTGAAATCCCTCGGCCCCACTAGTCACAGAACCGGGCCGAACCAATCCGTAAACTGATAGCATTCTGTACAGTTCAGCTGAAATATATTGCAAGCATCACTAAGGAAAACCTACAGCTTCTCTTCCTTACTTGTGTCCTTTGAAGAGATGTCTTACCTAGCTTACTTTCCTGAGTTGTTTTTTTTTTGTTGTTGTTGTTGTTGTTTTGTTTGTTTGTTTGTTTGTTTGTGAACACTTTGCAGTCTGTCTCAAAACTATTTCCAGTCCTAATTTTACACTAGTGCTATAGGCATTTTATTATGCCACAAAGGCTTAGTAGAAAGCCAAATTATAATTCGCTTAAATTTTGTTATATTATCTTGCTCTTTAGTGTCCATGCAGACAAAGAAACATTATAACATTAACACCAACTTCCTAACAGTCAGATGAAGTCAGTGACAAGCCAAAAAAATATACGACATGAACAGAAGCCAAACAACACATCCATATCTAACACAACTAGGGCTTTGGAGATTTCCTCTTGAATCAACCTCATCCTTTACAGCTGTTTACAAAAGTGAAGCGGTAAGTTTTCTCACGCCACAAAAAAAAATATTACACAGTTCTCAGCAATTAAAAAAGTTTTGTCTCTTTACAAGACTAAGCCTTAGTCTGCTAAATTCCACTGAATGTGGAAATGATATTGAATATCTGTTTTTTAAACTTTACCCTAATCCTAGGAGGATTAGATCTTAATTCAGCTGCTACACCTGACTCATAAACCTTAGATATTCTGGGAGACACTAGTGGTAAAAGTGAAATAAATAGTTGCAGAAGTATGCCTTCAAGTCAATTGGTATACCAGTCATCAAAACATGGACTCAGTTTTTCAAATTTTGTCATTAACTCTCCTTAGAATGAGAGTAAATGATTTTTCATGAGTAATCCAATTACGAGCTTGAGACATAAAAGAATAGGAAAGATTGCTTTGTTTGGGATTCTGGGTTGGCTCCAGTAGCTCACTTTTTTTCACTCAAAGGAGCTGATCTGAAGTTAGTGACAGAAAGAGTTTCCTGGGCACTTTCTGTTCTCTATGTCTCAGATATATATATAAAACTTTGACTATTTTTCTGACTCAGAATGGCTTCAGACTCTTGCTTTTGTTCAGAGAGGTTGCCTGCAGTGACTGATGCTCGGACTCAGATGTGAACTATCCAAATCCTTTATTACAAGTTCTCACATCACTTATATACCTTCATAAATTTTCTAGCTTTCCCATTTGCCCCCTACATGTCAACTGAGCATTCCACAAACACTCTTCAACTATTCATGCGGGCACTTATCCAATCAGAGCAGTGAGCTGTTCTTTCTTCTTCTAGAGGTATCCTTCGTTCTCATGCTGTTTATCTCGTTCCACAGCTGTTGCTCTATGAAGTCCTTCTTTTATTCCCACAGTTGCCCTTGCCTCTCCCTATTTTAGAGGACAAAGAAGACTAAATTCTCAAACACAATCCACAGAAATTTCACAGTAATTCCTTCGTGTAGGAAATCCAAAGATGCATATCTAACTGAGGTCTAGAAAGTTGCAGAATTTCACGTCACTAAGTAGCTTCCCAGAATTATTCAATGAGAGTGCTGTCATAAACTTTTCAGGTATGGACACAAAGATCCTGGTTTGTTTTACTCACTAGTTTAAGAGACCATGAATACACAGACCAAACACAGAGCAACTGTGTTGATTCAGTAACAGAACAGCTGCACTGTCCAACCAATGACCTTATCCTACATGTCTAGCAACATCACACCAAAAGGTACCTAGAACAGTTACCTTTTCTTCTCAAGAGGCTAGAATAACAGTAAAGACACACTGAGCATTTCGTCCAGTTACTTGTGCTCATGTCAGCTGGGTCTCTCATTCATTTTCTAGATAACATTTTAAAAATGCAAAACATTTTTCTGGTGCTTGACAAGTTTCTTGTCTCCACCTGTTTTGTTCCTCCAGGCTTGTCTACAGCATTTGTAGTGTTTCACTTTCTCCCTCTCAGCATGTGAAAGCTGTCCAAAATTAGACCTATTCTTGTTATTGGTATATCTAAACGGATGAAGAGATCTTTTCTCTCAGGCACTCACTTTTTGAAGTGGAACTTAAGTTTTATCAACCATTCCCCATGCCCTTTTATTTGAAAACTCATTTAAAGAAAGCTTACTTAAAAATACTCTTCAATATCTCTATGTGACACAAGTAGCTTGCTCAGAACGGTTACTCCTACCTTTAAAAAAAATAATCTAAATGTCATAAAGGAATTTAGGAGAGGTCTACCCAAAGAAAAGCACAAGAAGTCTGCTGTGAGCTGCCTGCTCTGCATGATATGCCATCTGCACGGTGATTCAAGATTGTAGAAAGCCAGGTCTTTACAGCCTAACTCCAGAGCTGTTCGTGCTGCTGCAGCAGCCCAGAGCCATGGAAACACAAAATTGACACCTTTCTTTTGCTCCCTGAGGAGCAGCACAGATTCTGTCTAAACATTGCCTTAAACACAAATCTCCAGAAAAAGAACAGCAACAAAATATTTATGACTCACTGGTATGAAATTAATTAGTCATTCATCTGTCAGTCTACAGTTCCTCATTTTAAGAATCAACACAGTCCCTTTAGGTGATGGTGAAGGACATCAGCTGAAAGGCTCATAAGCCTTTTGTGGATTATCTAGGCTGCAAGCACTTAGCTAATATGCTTTACTTTTAACTCACTTATGTCTCCACTGGAATTGCTGCTTATACAGAATATTTTCTAATACAGGATAATATTATTCTGATGTGATTCTTCAAAATTAACCTAGTAGAACTCCAAGTTTATTAATCTTCAGTGAAACAGTACAGAAAAACAATTAAGCTGCTGATCATCAGCCTAACAAACAGCAGTATTGTATATTTCTTTTCCCTCTTAGGATCTGAAATTGACAAAATGGCAATTTATAAAAGATTTGTTAACTTAAATGAATATCTGGAGAGGGGAAATCTATAAATACAGGCAAAATGTAAACTAATGAAGTGCTTTATTCATTATTGTAAGGGCTGAGTTTCCATCGAAGTGACACAACTAATAGGAAAAGAGAAACCATGCTAGGTAGTCTCTAGATATGAGAAATTCTTCTAGATCAGACCTCTGTGGACCAGAAGAGGTTACACTTTTTTACTGCTCCTGAAGTCTGAGGTTCTGGGTACTCATATGAAAATAAATATTTTCTAACTCAACAAAGAGGTCCAGTCATAGCCTGAACCATGCTCAAGATTCTCTATCATCATAAGGCAACATACCTTAGAACAAATACATCTTTGCATAGGTATAAATAGCTTAGATGTACACCTATCATTTACTAGGGCAAGTCCACAGAAGTTCATGCTAAATGGATTTGTACCAGAGGGTGATCTGGCCCTAAGCTTCTGAGAAAGTCACTCACATTCAATCAAGAAAAAATAAGTTATCTGATTTGCTCAGATATTTTGTTGGTATGGATTTCTGCAGCTGGGTCCATTTTGCCCTTTGATTAAACGTGCTTCCAAGAGCCTTAAATAATTTTTGTTGCATAAACAAGCAAAGAAAAAGAACCAAACAAAATGTTTAAACCAAACTAAACCATAAGTCCCACCAAAATATCTCTATTGATTTCTCTCCAATCCTTTCTAAAACTGTCAAAATGAAAGGAGATAAGTCCCAGAAAATAAGAGGTTCAAGAATCTTGACTGCTTAGAATGAAGAATATGCTTGTGCCATCTCAATTCTGTCACAATAAAGTCCATGGAATCTTTTATTTATTCTGGAGTTACCACACTTACTTTACCCAAGCCATATATTTGAAGGGAACCTCTTGAAGTCATTGGTCTATTCCAACCTTGGTATTCTATGATTCTATCATTCTATGATTTTATAGTTCAAAAGGACTGAATATTTTCACCCTTTAAACAGTGGAATAAACAACATTCTTTACCATTAACTGGTCAATTGACCAGACAGTGTTATGTTTATTTCCAGCCTTCACACGCAATCAAGCAAAAGCTTAACTTATGCACATTAATATATACTTGTTTATCCTCTAAATCTGCCCCTAGAGCTTCTGAAATAGTTGCCCGCAGTCATTCAAAGATTGAAGAACAGCCCTATTTTGATAGGTATGAACAGCAGCCAAGTACCTCAGGCTAATGAAATATGTATCATTTATAGACATTTCCCAACTGTAAGTAAACAGTCTCAGAAGCTACCTACCTAGGGCCCTTTATGTAAAGATAAATAATCAGATGCGTACAAATAATTTCCCAGGAAACACATAATTCATTTTTGTTACTACTAAATATTTTTCTTGCCATTTACTTTCTGTGATCTGCTTTCATGCAGTTCTGTACAGACCTAGCCATCAATTCAATTTTCTTTTTCAGTGATTTATGTTTAAATTGTATTTATTTGTTTTTAAATAAAGGACTATAGCTAATGGATAAGAAGTGATCTCAGAAAGAGAGGTTCTCATTAGGGCTATAGAACAACTGGTAAAGATTTACACTCAAAGATACAAAGGTAGTCTGATTAGATATCTAGTGGAGTTCCCTCAAGGATATGAAGGTACAGATCTAACACATACTGAAGAAGAAAAGAAAACAATCCCTTTCATTTCATGATCTTTCCAACTTCACTCTGTTTGCATCTTTTTACATCTTTTTGTAGATATGCAGTTAAGTAGAAATTTAATTTAATGAAGTCAGTCGTATATCTGTCTGTATCAACAGAGGTATACAGTATATACTCAGAAGGCACATACAGTCCAGCAGCTAGATCTGCAGTGACCACCCGACCCATAATCCCCCAAATTTCTCTGGAAGTTTACCTTCTCAAGGTCATTTCACATAAGTGGATTTTCAGATAATTTTTTTCTCTTGCATGTTGCCTTCAAGCATATTTTAAGATACTGAGTGATTTCAACAGCAGAAAGATTTTGCATTTATTTATCTCTTATTAGCACGTATACATAGCCCAAAACTCCCCATCTCATACTCTTTTTTTGACCACTTTCTGTTATTTCAGGTACTAATAATGGATTTTTCTTCAGGATGTGGGAAATAACTAGAACACCTAGGGATCAATGTATCCACACAAACATGTGGAGTTATATCCTCTGTTCCTGACTCCTTCCAGCTGTACCATACAGAATTCTAACACTGACTTTGTGCTTTGTGTGCAGACACATACTATTGAGCAAATAGGATTTTCTTTCACAAGAAAGAACAATAAAATTGATTATTAATAAAAACCTGTTAACAGACATTACTCGGTTTTCTCAAAATCTAAAGAGAACTATAATAATGTTGACCTGATTTCACAATCTTAATTTCTGTGGATCTAAAGCAGAGATCTGATTGAAACCTATTTCCTCCAATTTGAATTTAAAAAAAATTCACAACAGATATCTCCTTTGTCAAATTAGGTGCTTGCTCATGTAGAATGTGCAGTTTCAAGAGAGTTATCTTTTTTTCTTTTTTCTTTTCTGTATGCATTCATTTTAGGAAATTTGTTGTAAGACTAATGGTTGGACTAGGTGATCTTAGCGGTCTTTGCCAACCCTAATGGTTCCATGATTCTTTGATAATGTTCAAGCCCTTCTCCAGAATAGGCAGGTCTTTCAATTAGCAGGACATTATGTCAAAGATCTAGGTGGAGGTAATCTTGTCTCCTCTCGTGGCTGTGTTTTTCTAAGCTGACTTATTCAGTTCTGGAGGTTTCTTGTTCTTGCTGACAGGTGCTTGGCCCTTTCTGAGTGAGGTGAATGGTTCCAGATGCAGGGCATTTACATTCTTCTGTGCTTTCCAAAGAAGTTTAGAGAAGCATGTATCCACTCCAGAGCCAGCAACTCTATTTATACTTAGGTAGGCAACTTTCATGCAAGACTGGAGAATTATGTGGTGTCTTTAGCGTATTCAAAACTAGCAGACATTTTCATTTTGATGGTACTATAAATGAACATTAAAGAGAGAAAGTAACTAGCTATGTGACATAAATTACCCATTTACTGCATCAGTAAATAAAAATGTGTTTCCAGGTGACAACAGAAGACTACAGCTCTGTTCTTGCTTCTCTCATCAAAATATTCCACTAGGGTGAAACTCCTTCAGTAGACAAATAGAGAAATGCTGCCTTTTTGTGCAAAAGGCTATAGACCAGTGGTGCAAGTGATACTGCTTCAACAATTCCAAGAGAAAGGTGTTGCACTTGGGTCAGGAACATATTGAGTGCAGGCCTGTGGAGACGGATCTGGAGCTCATGGTGGAGAAAAAGTGGACATGAGCCAGAAGAGTTCTCTTACAGCCTGAAATGTCAACAGTATCCTGGACTGCATCAACACAAGGGTGGGAATAGGGTGAGGGAGGGTGTTATCCACCTCTGAGCTATCCTCATTAGGCCCCATTTTGAGTACAGTTGTTTAGCCTGAAGGAGGCTCCAGGGAGACTACATAGCAGCTTTCCAGTGCTTAACAGGAGCTTATAGACAGGAAGGAGATCAACTTTTTAAGCAGCCTGATTCTAATAGGACAAGGGGAAACAGTTTTAAGCTAAAATATGGGAGATTTACATTGGATGTTAGAGGAAAATTTTTCACTCAGAGGGTGGTGAGGCACTGGCACAGGCTGCCTGGAGAGCTGTGGGTGCCCCATCCTGGAGGTGTTCAGTACCAGATTGGCTGAGGTCTTGGGCAGCCTTGTCTAATGCCTGATTTAGTGGCTAGCAACCCTCTCCATGGTGGGGAGATTAGAATAAAATGATCTTTAAGGTTTCTTTCAACTGAAGTCATTATATGATTCTATGATTCTGTCATTTAAAATGTACTTTCCCCTACAGCTTGACAAGATTAGATATCAACCCATTAACAAAAATTTGGTGGATTCCTTTTTTATGTGCCCTATCTTTTACTGTAGTTTAAAAGGCTAATGAAAACACAGTGCTGTAGTACCTAGAATACTGCAATATAATTCTCCTTGTAGATCTAACTGTAAGCTCTGTGAGGATCCCGTGCTCCTGTTGGTCTTACCAGTGAACCTGTAACATATTCTTAAAAGATGGTAAGTTTTTTAGGTCTATACAGTTGTTTCCTCCTGCTGTCTGGTAAACCTGGTCCATTCCTTTCTCATATTCAGGTTGCTTCTCTAAAGTCTTTCAGGTCCATAAAGTTCCTGAAGGATACAGATGATTGCTCAAAACCATCTGGACTTGCCAGATGGTATAATATATACTAATCAGTTAAAGAGAACTGTTCCCTTAAGAACATTGCTGGTTATCAGCAACCTTTGGATTCATCAAGCTTTATCAGCTCCACTTCCTATAATTTTTCTCCTTCATTGTAATGCTTAGTGTGTCTGCTAATGCTCCAAGGTCTATTAGTACCCAAAAAAAGTGGCATGAAGATAATTTCAAAGCATCAAAATCAAATGCTCACATGTGAGAAAGCATCAGGATTAATTACTAATGTCTGCAATACTGTAATACACCTCCTTTATGCACACAATTTACTTAGTTTTCAACACAAAATTTAGATTCCAAGTCTTTGCTCTCCAAGAAGTACAGCAACTTGAATGGTCTTTAAGGGTTTATTTTTTCCATCCACTGAAGAATAAGAAATCCCATGAGTGCTTAGCTTTCAGATCTACTTAGATGGGCAAGCTCGTCCAATGAGCTGAGTTTGAGCAGCTTGCTGATGGAAGAGATGGAGATAGTGGCACACATCCACATGTCTATATGTGATTTCAAAGAAAGCTGAAGATGTGCTTTCCTCTTCAGCCATCCTCATACTTCAACAGAATCTACGCCAGTGTCCGACAGCACTGTCCAAACCATCCTCGAGCTTCAGAAGATTGGAGCTGTGTACACTGCCTTGGGCAGGCTGCTCCATGCTCACTGCCCTCTGGTGCAGGCCCCTTCCTTCACCTCAACTGCCCCTCCATTGACACAGCTCTTTGCCATTCCATTGGGCCCTGTCTCTGTCACAGAGAGCAAAGCTCACAAGGAACTCTAATTATGGTCACTAGGAAAACATTCCCCACTCTCTCTACCTACCGTTTGTTTGCAAGAGTAAAATCCCAGAAGTGAAAAGGCAAAATTCCTCTTTCTCTGCTCCCAATTCAATTAGGTCGAGGTATGCACACTAGAAACCCAGATCCCAATCTCCTTTCTCACAAGATCATTCCTGATGAGCAATGGGAAGGTAAGATGGCTTTGACAACGTGGAACCCATTATCTGTGGAGGGAACATGCTACTGAAAGTAATATTTCAGCTTCAAGTACTCTGTGTACCTACTCTTCTGTTCATGAGGTGGATTTATTATGTGCTTAACTGCCATTAGAGAACACTGAACTCCTTTAGTCTCTCTTCAAACCTACTTGAAACACCACTAGACCAAGGGCAAAGTTAGAACTGGGCTGTTTCTGAACTTGTCTCCTGCTAAGAACAGTCAAAGCTTGATGAAGGTCTTTGCAGGTTTCAAAAGGCAAGACAGGCTGCTTGAGAAACAATATTTATGTTTGCTTGGAATTTATTTTTTTTCTTTGAAGAAAGAAACAAACTTTTCCAGATGGGAAGTTTTATCAAGTGAAATAATATACTTTATCAAACAAAGTTCATTTTAGGAACTGAAGAAAGTTTTATATTAATGGAATCTTCTTAGCTGCTCTAATACAAGGGATTTCTTCTTCCTAAAATCTTCCTCTGCTTTATTCCTCTGGAGCATCATAAACAGAAAACAAATTTGAATACAATTGTTATTACAAATCTCAGTAATAGAATAGCCAGTAAGTCTTTAGTTAATGAGGTATTGTGGTCATTAGGGGAAAAAAATTAGAGCCTTCTCTTGATTGAGAGAACAATCTTGAACTCAGGTTTTAGCTCTTTGTTTGTCTGTTTGATACTCTGCAGTGGTGTTCTTGCTCTCCCAGATGTGAAAATTAAATCCATCAAAGGTCAGAGTGCTCTTTCAGTGAGGGCTTTGCCACAGAAGCTTCTTTCTCAGATGATCTTATGAGATCAACTTGTTTTGGACCAAAAAGATTTTCTCCGAACTATTTCTCTCTCAGTTCTTTATTGGGGATTGTGGAGACAACAGAAATATTCAGTAATAAAAAAAAAGGTAGCAATAACAGTATAAAAAAAAATATGCAATATTCTTGATCATAGCTTCTATCAGTCCAGGCTTATGGGAAGAAAGACAGGTTTTATATAAGGTGAAACAATGTTCATTACCCAGAAAAGGGTATGAAATGCTCTTAAAATACCTTGGTTTGAGTTAAAGAAGGAAAGAGAGATTCAAAAAGTTTACGAAAATAGAGTTCTGTCTTAAATAAGACATGGTATAATATGTTGTAAAGTAATGAGAAGTATGAGGTAGTATTGGTGTTTTTAAAAACAGAAAATGGACCATGAAATGATCCAACAGAAAAAGTGAATTTCAGCCCTTCAACAAACTTCAAAAATGAGAATTCAAGTGAATACTTGGGTTTTTCTTTTCCATATAGCCCCAAAATGGGGTTGCATTTTCTTTTTGAGAAAGAGGCTTAAAAAAACATTTCTGATATGCATCACACATTGTTCAGATACCTGTAAGAACTGCTTCCACCTGCTGCCAGGTTCTTGTTGGTGGATGGCATTCACCGATCAGTCTGCTTCTTCATTTAATTCTTCACCTCCCTGCCAGTGACAATAGGATTCTGCTCTTCTTAGAGCCACTGTCAGGTGCTGTCAGGTCACCCAGCTGGGTGTTCTGTACTTTAGGAGTTGGTAAAAGTTGCCCAACTCAATTAGAAATGCTGACGTGAGAATGATTTATTTTTAAACTACAGTATTTTAAACAACAATACATACAAAACAGGCCTCTCTCTGCAAATAACCTTTCTAACAATGTTGTTTCAGAAGGAATGTAGGAGGTGATACATAAACCAGACCTGCTAATATCAAACCATAGCACACCACTCTCCTTTTTTGTCAGTCTAGGAAAATATCATCAGTACGCATTTGGCTCACTGACATTTAAAAGATCCGTTCATTTTCATGTGGTCAAGTTTTCTATAACTTCTGCTGGCAGCAAGGATGGATCCTTTCTTTGTGAGGGTAATTAGGACATTTTGTCTCAGTATTTCCTGTAAAGTATATTTGCTAATCACGACCAACTGTTTTGGTGGGAGAAGAGAGAAGGGAAAGCAAGCACTCAGAGAAAGGCTGCAGACATAGAGATGTGTCCCTCATCCCTTCTGCTCCCTGACGTCCTACAATTCTGAGCAGAAGGTGTGAGGTGGCAGCTATGGAGATGCAAAGCTGTTGTAGTAGACTCACTGTTCCATGTTTCTTCTCTACGTTCAACCCCTTGTAGTGTGCTCTCACTCCTCTTCACACATCACCATTTGTCTAATTCCCTACTGTCCTCCCCCTTATGCACAGCCACATTTGCTGAGAGGGAGTAGTGGGAGCAGATCCCATCACATCCCAACCCATTCCACCCCATACCAAGCAGTGGTCCAATCCTGCTTTCACCAGCTTCCAAATGGAGAAATACACTTTACTGATTAGCACAGCCAACACAACAAAGAACTCAAGCACAAAACTGTAGATGGAAATGACATCTCACTGCTGAAACCATAGATAATCCAGAAGATCCCAGGCTGACTGGCTGAACTGGTCAGCTTTAGCCTGCTCTGATTTCCACATCTGCTGAACTGGGTCAGTGGCACTCACTTGGAGGTTGAAATGGAGACACAGGAATTTGTCTCCTCACCACTGCTTCAAAAGCAAGAGGGGCTGTTTACAGACTGTCAAACTCTGAAACTGAATTCAAAAAGATCATAAAATGGCCTCAGTCTTACAGAAAGTGATGTGAACTTAATATAGGCTGACTTTTTCAAGAAGATGCTAACTGTTGCCATCTCACACAAGCTATGCCAACACTTCTCAGCTAGAAGCAGATCAGTAGTGGGAAACTCTGAATGTCAGGTGGAGCTATATTTAATACTGCACATGTTTTGGTAAGTCCAGGCAGTGTATAGAGCCTCTTCCTGACCATGGTTAAGCTGTTCCCCTGACTCGTTTCACAACAAATTTTCCTGATTTCCATGCTGAGATGATTTCCTTTTTATCCAAGACAGACATCTGTATTTTGAGCATTGATTGGAAAAGGTTCCAGGTCTTTTTTGAGTGAGCACAGTTTGCCCCCTCCTTACACCCCCTTCTTTTTTATGTCTGCTTGAAGTGTGAATGGCAAGAAATCATTGCCTGTCATATGATGCTCTTTGAGGAACAAGACATCTCAGCTTAGCTCTGTTCTAGCCTCCCTATCTCCCAGCATGCCACAGGCTAGAAACACTCTTCTGTTATTCTATTCTGTTACAGAGAATGCATCATCATTATTCCAGCTTATTACAAGCATGTATCTTCATTATTATTTCAGCAGTTTATCTGAATTAGCTCCCTCAAACTGCCATCTTTCTGATCCCGAGTATAAAAATTCAGTAAGCATATGCTTCTTTCAACATTTAGATTTCTTTAAATACTTTTAGTTTTGTGATCATTTGCCATCTCCTATTTTTCCTGCTTACATAAACTGTCTTTATAAGTAAGGGAGGGAGATGGCACTGAGTACAGGGAGAGCCAAGATATGCAGTTAAGTCTGCTTTCCTAAGTATTAGGCATTTAATATTAAGTAAGTGTAATCTCACTCTTTCTTCAAGATAAAATTTAACCACAAAGGCTCAATTTCAACAGTTATTCAATAAATTAAATGTTAGCTGCATTGTATCTCCAGTGAACTTTTTTGTTTGTTTTCTTCACTGCAAATTTCAGGGCACGCTTTGGTAAGGCTTCACTGTGGATGAGCTTTTCACCATGATAGTTCAATAGGTTTATAGTTTGTTCATGACTGTGTCATCAGTTTTCTGTGTGAGAAATTCCCAAGCAGACTGTTCAAAGGAAACTCAGCTTCCATTCAAATTTTCACAGAGCCATAGAATGAATTAGGTAGGAGAGGACCTTAAAGATCACACAGCTCCAACCCCCTGCCATAGGCTGACTGCCCCCCACCAGCTCAGGCTGCCCAGGGCTGCCCTGAGCACCTCCAGAGTTGAGGCATCCACTGATTCTCTCGGCAGCCTGTGACAGGGTCTCACTATTTTGTGAGTAAAAAAAATGTCTGCCTAACGTATTTTCTTCCTTTCACATTTCTTCTTGCTTTCCCTACCTTCCCAGCCCCCACAGAGGATATTACCCGTGTCCTGAGCAGCAGCTTTATTCCCCAAGATTAGCCCTCTATTCACCAGCCAGAATGAAATAGAATTGGAAAGTAGCTGCTATACATCAGTGCTGTATCTGAACAATTTGAATCATCACCTTCCCTTGCCCATAGACAGTGAAAAGAAAATGCAGGTGATAATTTGCAGGAGTTTAGGTGCTGCTCCAGCAACACCCACAGGCAAATATGTAGTTGTAATGGGTCAAATATTGACTATTTAAAAGTTTTCCTATTGTTTTTACAAAGAAAGAAAAAAGAAGGGCAGGATACACTGCGTCTATTAAGATCATCTACTTTCAGTCATCTCTAAATTAATTGTTGAGATTGAAACTGTCATTTAGTCTTCTCCTGTTCCTAATTGAAAGATATGGGTATCACGAAATTACAATTTTCCAACACTAATTTAGGATAAGATTAAATGGCCTTTTAAAGTCCTTATTTTTCTCCCTTAAGAATGAAGTTGAATGGCTACTTTAGACAAACTATCCAATCTTGAACTGGCTAAAGTTAGGTAAGATGAATTTCTGCTGATTTTGACACTTTTATGCTTTCACTACAAAAGCATTTACTCAGTTTCCTTAGCATAGTGTCAGATTAATTTGGGTCCATTTAACAATTTTAAACACATACCAGAGCAGTAGCAGAAAGAAAAGTCAATCGCTAAAAATGACTGAATGAAGGGATAATGGCACTAAAATTCAGGAAATGCCACCACACAGTAATCAACCTGAGACAGTAACACACAGTCTTGAGTGTTTAACATCACAGCAATATCTTCCCTATGTTTCAGCAAGTAAAATAAATGGAGAATACATATCAATGTATTCTGCCTAACAATGAGAGCAGCTGAAATATTAGATGGTTAGAGAACATAGCACAACAATAGCTTGCCAAACACAGAATTCTTTCTGTATAAAACATTGCACAGAAATGACCAGGAATTGCTGCAGTTTCCACGGGTTAGGGATAAACCTGCTCTCTTTGGAGAAACTACGACATCTGCTGGTTTTTAACAAAAGAAAACAACCCTAGAAATAGATCATTATTAGTGATTTCAGCTTAAAAGAGGTGCATTTTGTCTGGGCACAAGTGTGACTTTGGAACTGAAAATGATGGTGGAAGCACTGCAATACATCGAGACAGAAGCTGGCATTTTACAAAGCCAGTGAAGCCACAGAGGGGAAAGAAAGTATTGGAAGGACACTTTCCCATAGGGGCCCATAACAGGCCTTCACAGATCACTAGTCTGACAAAATGCAGGAATTCAATATTCAAGAACAATATTTAAACACAATCATTTTCTGAGATTCCTATTCCCCTGCATGAGATTCCTCTTCCTTCTGCATGCATATGGATTTTTCACTACATTCAAAATCACAAACTATTCAGTTCTGCATGGGGAACAAAAACCATCACAAAGAGAAGCAATAGCCAGTTGCTAGCAGTAAGAATTTTTACTAGTAGATATTTACTAGTAAATATTTACAAATCTTACTTGTTAACTAGATCCAAGCTTCCAGCAGGTGAACCAAAATCACATTGCTAAAGGAATGCTGGACTGCCATTATGTACCGGTGTTTATATAAACAATATAACCAGAACTATCTAATACATGATCTTTAAAGTCATGTCATTCTTTATAGGTGACAGAACCTTGATGCCTGTCCCAAACTGCTCTGCAGTATGCTAGTCACTACAAAATGCTTGCACATCTACCAGCAACTGCAGATTGATTTCAGCCGCGTGTGAAGAGATCTATTCATATACTACATGCACAACAACATCCAAACACTGCTTTAAAACATTTATACTGAAAGATATATGCACATAAATGGAGGAAGTCACATTGTTATGGATGAGCTTAAAACTGAGAAGGAAGCTTTCCCTTGGACTTGAAGGTCAAAGACCTATTTTTCTCAGTTTGGCATAAAACCAAAGTAACAATCAATGCTGTCAGCACCTCCAGATTGTCTCGTTATTGCACAGTATTACACTGGGCAAGGCCACAACTAGTAATATATAGTCATGGATGCAGATAAAGGACTGCTTAGTTAACTGTTCAAGTTACAGTGAATAAAATGAGTCGGTAACTGGTAGTAATATGATTTTAGTTTGTTTAACAGACCTCAGAAACAACAGTTTTTAAACTAGAAATTAGAAAAAGGTATAAAGAACTATGTCTCCAGCTGCATGTTTCAAGCACTGTGATAAACTCAGCACCGTATTCTGCTGTTATTGCCACAGGCCAGCTAACATCTAAAAATGACAGTGACAGGCTGCTGTCACCCAAGACACCAAATCGATCCCACTGTTCATTCCTGACAGCAGCTTGTTTAGATAAACACAGAAGAGGAAAAAAGGAAGATTCAAAGAATAGTTTCTCAAGAAGTCAGAACCCAAAATCGTACCCAAAGTTAAATATGTTTAATGTTAAAGATATTTAATAGGAAACTAATCACCAGAAAACAGAAACCATCATATTTTGATGTACAGACCAAAGTGCATTTCCAAGGCTGAACTGGCAAAGGACCAGCATCTGCTACCTGCTAATTAACACTTTAAACATAGCACTGCAGGTGGTTGAAAGAGAACAATGCAAATCTTGAGCATACTGGCAGGCTGCACCTCATCCTGTTGAAAGGCACTGCGCTCATTCCCTGTAGAATCTATTCCACGACTGTGCACAGTGCATTTGTCTGCCTCTTCATTGCCTTGACAGCCAGTATTATAGTTATTTAGATGTTGTGTAAGTGTATTAGTTAATGTTTGTGCAGTGCTTTGAGTATGTGAATTGCTATCCAGCTATTCAGTATTACTATTTCCACTGGGACAAACCTTTAAAAGCATATTGAAAAAGACGGTGCTTAAGTTGAATAACCTCTTTTAAAGTGGAATAGCAAATCCATCAAGCTTTGTCAAGATGTTGTACCACCTGAAATGTTCTCAATTATGTCTCCTTTTGCAATATAGTTGCACATGAAGCAAATATATGCACTCTTTTATTTATTTCAAGGATCAGTATACTTGTTTAACTAGAATTTGCTTCAATTCTGTTAAATAAACAAAACAACACAAATCAAAACCCAACTACATTTATTAAATTAAAGTCAAGTAGCATGGCTTATTGGCAATGTCAAGAGAGCAAGCCGCTGGAATCAGAATTACTGATGCTCTTTATACAGATATGGCTGTCTCCACATTTTATATTATATGGTTTAGACTAAAAGTTTATCGATATAGAGCAATTAAGTGGAAAGATATGCCAAATGCAATTATAACACCACCAGTTTAAGGACATAAATTGTAACTAGAATCAAAGTAGAAGTGGCTTGTCTAATTCAGGGAAAACAGTACAAAGAATCTTGCATTTCATAACAAAAGTAGGCATATGACGAAGTATATCAATATATACTGTATTGCGGCTTATCTTCCTATATCAAAAAGAATTATATTGCTCTGAAAAGCTATGTAGACAATGAAGTGAAAAAAAATTTCAGTCCATACAGGCGTAGATAATTCAAACCCTTTTAGAGATTTTATCTCTGATGGAAAGCCTACTGGAATAAAGTTTGCTAGCTTAAAAGAAGTCAGGACATATTTAATTTGAAAAGAAACATACAAAGTAAGTGCAGTGGCAGCTATGGTGGATATAAAAGAGGCTATGTTTGCAGAGAGGCAAGTTAAAAAGGGATAAGCTTACTGAGTAGAAGCCAGTTCATTTCTTTCAGCTATAGCTTTTCATCTAATCAAAGTTATCGCTTCTCTTTACAATGCATGCTTCACTTAAAAGATTGTTAGATGAAAATTACTGAAGCAATAACTTCACAGAATGTGCCATTCAATGGCAAGGTGCATTTCCTTAAAGCTGAAATGAGTCGAAATAATTGCTTTTTAATATACAAACTAAGGCTCTCCATCTACATTTGCTGGTTCAGAGGAAATCTGGAGGAAGTGGAATTCGTTCCATGCTCACTACCTAACCAGGTTAATGAAGTGCTATGCAAGCTGTTGGCTGTGGAAAAAAAAATATTCCTTTCTTTTTTTTTTTTTGACTCTAGACTTCAGAGGTTAACCAGTACTCCAGAGGAACATTTAATCTGAAATTCACATAGATGTTTTCATCCTTCTGAGTCAGTAACTACAGCCCCAGTTACAGCTGAAGAAGAAAAATGGTCAGTTTTACAGATGACTCATCCCAACGCAGACTGTAAAATAAACCAGACAGCCTCAGATATGGAAGAGTGGAATGAGTAGTAAAATTCTGAGGGAAAGAGAGCCCACATAGGCTCTCATACTATAGGTCAGTAATTAAGTGTCATAATCATGTGTTTATAAGACAGAAGTATTAGTCTTGGAAATTCCTGGGTTTTCTTGTTCTCATCACTTCAGTTGTTAATATAAAGAAGAACAGGTCCAGAAAAAGAAAGACAGCGACATTAAATCCCTATATGAGACTTCCCTGATAGTTAAAGATTTATTCAGGAAATAGAAGCCATGGTTTAAAAAGTCCAACCTCAGTCCTTGCCCAGCTGTTCTGTAAAGTGCAGCTTAGTTATTTGGCACTTCCATAGACCAAGAAGCCCCTGGGAAACTGGCCTAAGGGCAGCCTTCCAGGAGAACAGAGCAGTCTCTTGCTGCACTTTGGAAAAAAATATAATAGGAAAAAGCCAAAGGGTCAACACCAAAATAAATTAACCAAAACAGCCATATAATGAGTAGTATCCTCAGCTTATTTCCCCCACTCTTGGCTCTGAAACTTCCCATAACTACATCAGTGAGATAGTAGATTCACAAACTCCATTACAGCTTCTTTCACTCTCTACAGATTCACCCACCATTTGGGACCTCTCCAGAGCTTCCATTTCTGCTCTTCTCACATTACTTGTGCTATTAATTAGATCCAGAAATCAAGCCTGAGACACCATGAGGTTATTTCCAGACAACCACTTCACTCAGTTTGTCACTTCTGCTCTCTGGGCCTCAGTTGTGTTCATCTGATCAATCCATTGGCCTTTTGGCATGGACTGGCTCTAACAAGTTATGTCTGTATTGCTAAATAATTGAGTACTATGGGGAAGACTCCAACTTTGGACCCCTATACAGCCATATCAATTACTATTTGTTCCCTGGCTCTTATCCTTCTTTAGGTAGCAACACAATAACAACACAATATCCACACAGCCCCTAGTATGAGAATATTGATTGCCTCATAAGCTCTCCACAAATAAATATTTAATGATGCTTCTTCACATTGGGTGTTTAGAAGAGCATTTCCTTCCTTCCAAAGCCCCTGCTTGTTCATGTTCACTTGTGCCAGGTATGATCTTTCTACTACTCCGAAGAAACAAAGTTTATTTGAGCATAACCCTAACAGTCTAGCTTGGTCCCATACTGAGAGTAATACAGTAATCAATTCTGTGATACTATGAGTATATATTTATGGTTCTATCTTAAAATTACTGGGAAAATATATATATAAATGAATTGAACATTAACTTTTCTTTCTGGACAAAACCCACTTCCCTAGCTTGACTATGAATATTTATTTTCGACACATTAGGTAGCAGTTGCCAAAGAGGTTTCTTTGACAAATACCTGTCGGGTCTGTAAAACAGTATTTTAAGGCAGATGAGTATTATAGGAAATGCAGGAATAACACTCCTCTAAGGGCTGGGTTAAGTTTGCTTTCTTAAAGATTGACCTTATGTAGCTGTTTCTAGTTGTCTCAGAATTTATCTTGACTCTAACCATGAAGAACTTCAATAACATTTTATGCATCTTTTTCTCATCCAAGAGGGCGAAAGAACTAAGTGGGTTACTTTAAAAAGCTTTTTAATGTTAATGAAATTTTTGTGCAACCCAGCAGAGTGTGGGTTTTCCTTCTGTCTGAAGGTCATGTCTCAGTCAATCAAGAAAGTCTACATGTTGCTCCAGATGCTTTTGGTGCACTATTTTAAGATGGACAAAGGTAACACCCGTGTTTTTCTTAGGTTGAATATACTAGAGCAGCAATGGGCTGTTGAAATTCAAGTTATATCTACCATCTAATCTTCCTTGTTTCCTCAGAAATGCCATCTGGGGCAGCCAAATAGAAATAGCAGTTAACTGATCTGCTGGCACCTTCAGTGAGATTAATGAATTCATCATGGGAGAGGTCAGACAAGGCACTATCCCTGAGTCATTGCCACAGGAACACAGGAATTATTTTAATCTCAAAACTTGTCCTCCAGCTTTTCAATTTAGTAGGCAGCTACCTTTGGCAGGAACTGTGCAAAGAAGCCCTGGGCTTAAATAATTTATCTATATGCAAAGATAGAGGAAAAAAAGTGGAAAAAGGGCTGAGGAAGAAGCTATGTGCTGCAGTTTAGCCTCAGCAGGCAGCATCTCACCTTCCTGGGGCAGATGTGGTAGAGAACTGGTAGAAGTGCAAGAACTTCTTGGTTGGGATAACAATAGCTTACTAGATAAAGCTTTGTGTAAGCAAAGCTAAGCAAGGAATTCATTCATTACTTCTCATTAACAGAAAAGCAGGGCTCATCATGTGTAACAATACCTTGGGAAAACAGGTGCTGTCATGCTGAATGTTGTCTCCTTCCTCCTTTACTCTATTTTTTATTACTGACCATGATTTGATGTTGTACAACATGGGATATCCCTTTGGCATGCCTGGGTCAGCTATTCTGGCTGCATCCCCTCCCATCTTGTGCACCCCTAGCCTGCTCGCATATGCTTATTGCAAAGAGAGGTACTCGAGGGCACACAGGCAAGAAAATGGTCATTTATCAAGTTACACTGTCCTTGTGTTAGTAATTAACTCAGTACCCAGGCTTTGTCCCAAAATGTATGCATCAAATGATACTAGCACCTATTCTGTTAGAAATGATCTTTCCACCTTTTCCTTTCTCCTCTCTTCTCCTCTCTTCTCCTCTCTTCTCCTCTCTTCTCCTCTCTTCTCCTCTCTTCTCCTCTCTTCTCCTCTCTTCTCCTCTCTTCTCCTCTCCTCTCCTCTCCTCTCCTCTCCTCTCCTCTCCTCTCCTCTCCTCTCCTCTCCTCTCCTCTCCTCTCCTCTCCTCTCCTCTCCTCTCCTCTCCTCTCCTCTCCTCTCCTCTCCTCTCCTCTCCTCTCCTCTCCTCTCCTCTCCTCTCCTCTCCTCTCCTCTCCTCTCCTCTCCTCTCCTCTCCTCTCCTCATTTCTTCTTTCCTTTCCTTTCCTTTCCTTTCCTTTCCTTTCCTTTCCTTTCCTTTCCTTTCCTTTCCTTTCCTTTCCTTTCCTTTCCTTTCCTTTCCTTTCCTTTCCTTTCCTTTCCTTTCCTTTCCTTTCCTTTCCTTTCCTTTCCTTTCCTTTCCTTTCCTTTCCTTTCCTTTTTTTTCCTTTTTTCCTTTTTTCCTTTTTTCTTTTTTTCCTTTTTTTCCTTTTTTCCTTTCCTTTCTTATTACATGAAAATGTTATCAAGTATGTGCTTATTTCCCTTTTACAAATAAAGCTTTTCCAATGTGTCTTATCCATGTGTTAATATATTATGCTATATAATTTCAGAAAAGGTACTATAGAACTTCAAAGAATAATAGGAGTTGCTTCTTTTTCTAAACACAACATCAAATTCAAACAATTTCAAAATGTATCAGACTGAAGTACAGTAATGAAACACAATCCTGCCATATATTCTGGGAGAAACATTACTGGCATAGTCATTTAGGGGCAGAAAGAAGGCGAAAGGCTTGTTGCAAAGAGGTGTTTGCATAAAGTGAGCAGGTAGTGTCATTTATCAAAGATCACTGCTTATTAGACTATGACAATGAAGTAACTTTGCTATGAAATGTCCTGTGCTGCCCATTTTACTGTTAAACAAAAAAGAAGGAAGTGTGCGATTGCATTTTTTTTTTTTTTCTATAAGCTTTGACTAAGGAGGGTTATGCATCTGCTTTTAGAGTGGTTAAGAATTCTCAACAGCATTAGCTAACTTTCTAGGGTCAAACAAAAATAAATGCAACATTTCGTACTGTGTAACACTACAACAGACTCAAATACATCCACTTCCCCTCATCTAGGTTATCTCAGATATTAACCTACAAATAATCCAGTGAAGAATTAGCCAGGCACCTTTCCCCCTACTGACAAGTTTAAGGTCCCATGAATATGGTGAAGAGTGTTGAGACTTGTAATAAGGAAAGAAGATGTAGAGTTAAGGTTCAGTTTGTTGAATGGCAGCTCCACAAATTTTTATTTATAAAGTGCCAAAAATGTGAGGAAAAGTCATAGAATCATAGAATCATTAAGGCTGGAAAAGACCACTAACCATCTAGTCCAACCATCAATCCATCACCATCATGCCTACTGACCCATGTCATTCAGTGAGACATCTACCCTTTCCTTAGACACCTCTACCACCTCCCTGAGCAGCTTGTTCCACTACTCCTTGTAAGAAGGAATTCTTCCTAACATCCAATCTGAACCTTCTCTGACACAACTTAAAGCACTTTCTGCTTGTCCTAGGTACCTGGAAGAAGAGAAAATTTATCAGCTATTCTTCTACCCATGCTCTTTGCTGCTCAAATTGTCTCACTGAGTACAAGGATCTTCATGTTTTTCTTTTCTAGTTCCTTCACTCTAGTAGTGCTTATCCTTCAGCAGTTTTAATCTCTACAAAGAAACTGAATTTTCACATTTCAAAGCATTTCAAAGTGCTTCAATTGTGCAGTGGTGAGGAGGACTTTTGAAAGTCTAAGAGATATCAGATTGTTTTTGAATAACTGCTGACTGAGAAGTACAGTGCCTATCACATATATATGCATGAAGCTTTCTCCTGGCATTTCACTGATTTGCATTACAACTTGCATCATCCATCTTGTCTTCAGAAAAAAATAAAAAAATAAAAAAGAAGAAGAAAACAAAGAACAACAACAAAACCAAGAGCAGCAATAGTGAAATCCACAAGATAAAAGTAATTTCTAGTCAAACAATTGTCCTATACTTTGTGTAGATGACCTTGTGCTTCACATCCTGAGCTGTATGACTCCCCTGGTCAAACCAGCATGCATGGCCAGGAAGAAAGATAAAGATATTAATGGCCACAACCATTTAATAAAATCATAGAATCATTAAGGCTTGAAAAGACCTATAAGATGATCAAGTCCAACCATCAACCCACTCCGCCATTCTCACTAAACTATGTCTCTCAGTGCCACATCTTCACAGTTCTTGAGCAACTCCAGGGATGGTGACTCCGCCACTTCTCTAGTGGCCACACAAGTTTCAACACACTGTCAGAGCTTAACATTTGTCTTCCACTAAACAAATATGATGAGTGAAAGCATTAGGAATGTTGTGGGTGTTTCATCACTTATTTGTTTTGTGTGGGATACTTTGAGATAGAGGGAAAAATACGATTTAACACTGACTCCAGAAAGAAACATTACATAACATTCCCACATACATAACAGTGCCATCTATCTATTTTCAGTTTTAAAAGAAACACTGTTGTTCCTTACCCTTCTTATTTCTACAGGCATGTGACGGTGTCACAAACTCAAATGCAGCAACAACTTAAAGAACATCAGAAAGGAAAAATGCCTTCCCAAACTTCTCCATCAGAGGGATCTCTCTGTTTAGAAGCAATGAGAGCTTCCAATGCAATTATTTGTCCACATTTGTTTCCAGAATTAATGCTGTAGTGTTCACAGAGCACTGGCAATTCATTTGGTGTTCTGCAACTGAGGACTAAGATGTGCCCATCTCCACATGTAGCCATGGAGGAGCCCACAGTGCAGCAGTGGATGAGGCCTGTAGGAGACACAGCCCCCACAGGAGCAGCCCCAGGACAGAGCTGCAGCCCCAAGATAGGAGCCCATGGTGGGGCAGGAAGGCTGGGGGAGCTGCTAACGTTGGGGCTGTGCTGAAGCAAGTACCTAAAGGGTGGCCCATGAGATTGAGAAGTGATGGAGCAATGCTAAGAGAGCTGCAGCCTGTGGGAAGACCAAACAGGATCAGTTGTGGAAGGATGGCACCCCATGGGAGGGAAACATGTGGAGCAGAGAGTGACTATGGAGGAGTGACAGAGGCTAAGAGTTATGAACAGTCCACAGTCTCTGTTCCCCGTTACCCTGCACTTCTCAAGGGGTTGAGGTAGGAAAATGTGGTGGAGGGGAAGATGTTTGTAGTTTTTAGTAGTCATTTGTAGCTTTTAATTCTCACTGTTTTAGACTGTAGGTAATACATTACATTCATCTTCCTTACCTAAGTCTGGTTTGCTGCTGATGGTTACTGGTGAGTGCACTCCCTATCCTAATCAGAATCCTTAAGCCTTCCTTCACCTTATTTTCTCCTCCTGTTCTTTTGAGGAGAGAGAGTGAAAGAGCAATGCAGTGAGTCCTAGAATCTTAAAATGTCTGGGTCTGAGAAGGATCTTAAAGCCCATCCAGTTCCAACTCTTGACATGGGCTGGTAGACCCCACCAGCTCAGACTGCCCAGGGCCCATCCAACCTGGCATTGAGCACCTTCAGGGTTAGGCTACCTGCAGCATCTCTGGGCAGCCTGTGCCAGTCTCACAACAAATAATTTCCTGTAATTATCTAATCTTAGCCTACCCTCTTTTAGTTTAAACCCATTACCTCTAGCCCTATCACTACATTCCCCTAATGAGTCCCTGCCCATGTTTCCAGGTAATGGAAAGTCACTATAAGATCTCCCTGGAGCCCTCTTCTCCAGCCTGATCAACCACAACTCTCTCAGCCTGTTTCACAGGAGAGGTACTCTAGCCCTCTGATCATCCTTGTGGCCTCCTCTGGGTCTGTTCCAACAGCTCCATGTCTTTCTTCTGCTGGGTGCCTCAGGTCTGTACACAATATTTCATATGAGGCCTTAAAAGGGCGGAGCAGAATGGGATAATTACCTCCCTGTTTTCTCTGCCCATGACTCTTTTGATGCAGCCCAGGGTACAGCTGACTTTTTGGGCTCCAAGTAAGTGCACACTGCTGCCTCATGCCAAGATTCAACATGAGCTGACAATGTGTGCTTGCATCCCAGAAGACCAACTGTATCCTGGATTGCATCAAGAGAAGTGTGACCAACAGGCTGAGGGAGATGATTCTGCCCCTCTACTCTGCACTTGTGAGACCCCACCTGGAGTACTGCGTCCAGCTCTGGAGCCTCCAATAAAAGAAGGACATGGAGCTGTTGGAGCAAGTCCAGAGGAGGGACATTAAGATGTTCATAGTGCTGGAGCTCCTCTCCTGAGAAAGCTGGGGCTCATCAGCCTGAAGAATAGAAGGCTCCAAGGACACCTGATAAAGATCTTCCAGTACCTGAATGGGGCCTACAGAAAAGCTGAGGAGGGACATTTTATAAGGGCAGGTCGTGATAGGATGAAGGGAAATGGTTTTAAATTGGAAGAGGGTAAATTTAAACTAGATATTAGGAAGAAATTCTTTACTGTGGGCGTAGGTTGCCAAAGGAGGCTGTGGATGCCCCCTCCCTGGAAGCATTCAGTTCCAGGCTGAATGGGGCTGTGAGCAACCTGGTCTAGAGAGAGGTGTTCCTGCCTACAGCAGGGTGGTTAGAACTGAAAGGTCCCTTCCAACCCAAAATATTCTGTAATATGGCTTTTTTACATTTCTGATAGAGATGTTTTCTGCAATATCCAGAAAACATACATCTTTTCAGAAATCTATCCCTTCACCCTCGATTAACTTGATTTGAAACAAAATTAACCCTCACTGCACAACTCAAAGTTTGCCATAAAAGAAATCTCCCATAATACAGAAACAGCAAACTTTTTCTACCACTGAATTAGAAATTGTGTAGAAAACACTTTCAGTTTTTGATAAATAAGAGTTGACCTCTCAGCATATTGCTTACATAAAATACTCCATGATCTATCTGCAACTCAAAGAATGGCTCCTTTAGCACTGTGAACCCAACACACCAGCACTGCACAAAACACTGAAAGATGTTTCTGAAACAGCCCAGTACCTCCTCAAGGAACTAAGAGAACTGAAACCATTATCTTGATTTGTCTGAATATAGATGACCCTTAATTCTGAAAACGCATTTATTTCCATGTTCCTGCCTTCTCTTTTCAGCTGGTACTTTTGTTGAGAACTTTTATAACAAACATTTTTCACATGATGCATCTGAATCGCAAAAAGAGAAACGAGGCTTTTAAAGGAGAAATAAAAATACATATTTTTCACTGTACTTACTACACTGTCAGTATTTTCCATTACCGCTCATAAAGCTCACAGTAAGAATTCTGTTTCCAATTTTGAATCTTACTCACTGATTTTAATGATTAGACTATTAAAACTGGGGGTAGGTGGGAGAGAGCATTCTATCATCTTCTGTGAAACTTCACAGTCTTTTGGCATTATGCAAATATCCTCAATTAATCTTAGTGTAATTAGAATTATGGAAAGAGAAGGTTGCAGTGACTGTTTTGATGAAATAACAGTATGTCAACATGGCTTGATTATGGAAATGAAATTTGGATTGGGAATTCAACTGTTAAAGCAGAAAATGTCTAATTAAATGGAACCCATGCTTTAAATTTCACTTATTTACTACACAAGAATTCTTTCTCAAGTCCTATTTGAGTAGTGTTACACAGCAACATATAATTAAAAATCTAGTACCATCTTCAAGTTATTAAAGGCATTCCACTTTTAACAGGAAATAGCAGCCCACATGAGAGATTTTCATTAGCTGAAACAAATACTTTAGCTATCAAAATGTATTGAGGTTTGATGTTCAGCATAGGGAACGGAGAGCTAATCTCAAGGAGAAAAGTAAAAGCAAAAAGAAAATGCAATCAGAAACACACAATGTCTTTATACATCTTCTATGTAGCAGAGGGAATGTTCTCAGCTTCTGAGTACATAAACACCAGCATGAATATTTACGTTTCATGAAATCTGTATCCAAAAGCTCATCACAGAATCACAGGATCACAGAATCACAGAATCACAGAATGACCCGGGTTGGAAGGGACCTCAAGGATCATGTAGTTCCAACCCCCCTGCCTAGCAGGGCCACCAAACATACGTCTTTACTAGATCAGGTTGCCCAGAGCCCCGTCCAACCTGGTCTTGAACACCTCCAAGGATGGGGCATCCACAACCTCCCTGGGCAGCCTGTTCCAGGACCTAACCACTCTCCTAGTAAAGAACTTCCCCCTAACATCCAACCTAAATCTTCCCTCTTTTAACTTAAAACCATTTCCCCTAGTCCTGCTATTATCAGCCCTTTCGAAGAGTTTGCTCCCCTCCTGGGAGTAAGTTCCCTTCAGGTATTGAAAGGCTGCAATGAGGTCACCCCGCAACCTTCTCTTCTCCAGGCTGAACAAACCCAACTCCCTCAGCCTGTCCTCATAGGGGAGGTGCTCCAGCCCCCTGATCATCTTCGTGGCCCTCCTCTGGACCCTTTCCAAAATCTCCATATCTTTTTTGTACTGAGGGCTCCACACCTGGACACAGTACTCCAGATGGGGCCTCACAAGAGCAGAGTAGAGAGGGACAATCACCTCCCTATCCCTGCTGACCACCCCTCTCCTGATGGAGCCCAGGATCCCATTTGCCTTCCGGGCTGCCAGAGCGCACTGCTGGCTCATGTTGAGTTTCTCATCTATTAGGACCCCTAGGTCTTTCTCTGCCGAGCTGCTCTCAAGGACAACTCCTCCCAGCCTGTACAAGTGCCTGGGGTTCTTCCAGCCCAAGTGCAAAACCTTGCACTTTGCCGTGTTGAACCTCATTAGGTTCACCCGAGCCCAGCTTTCCAGCCTGTCAAGGTCCCTCTGAATGGCATCCGTTCCCTCCACCGTATCGACTGCACCACTCAGCTTGGTGCCATCAGCAAACTTGCTGAGGGTGCACTCCATTCCCTCATCGATGTCATTAATAAAGATGTTAAAGAGCACCGGTCCCAAGACAGACCCTTGAGGGACACCGCTCGTTACCAGCCTCCACCTGGACATAGAGCCATTGACCACCACCCTCTGTCTGCGGCCTTTCAACCAATTGCTTATCCATCTAGTTGTCCACCCATCAAATCCACTTCCCTCCAATTTGGAGATGAGGATGTGATGGGGGACCATGTCAAAGGCCTTGCTCAGGTCCAGGTAAGTGAATACTTAGTGAATACAGGAAAGTGAATACAAAGCATTTAATAATTTAAAGTAATTTATTGATAATTTAACAGAATTTAACATAAAGTAACATAGTTTAACATAACAGAATTTAACATAAAATAACAATATAAAACAACATAAAGTATCATAAATAACATCATCTAATGGGCTGTTTGTGCTGAGCCCACCCAGCTTCATCTAGCGCCAGCGCTTTGGCTCTGGAGCATCCTGGCCCTGTGGCAGCTTCCTCTTTGTGGCCTGGATGCTGCCATTGCACACGGTGGTTGGCATGGGCTGCTCTGGTGAGCTGATGGGCACAGCTGGGCTCAGTGGCTCTGCGGTGCTAATCCAATGCAGAAGATCTGACGTATCCTGGAAGTCCAGCTCAGGAAATCTTTCCTCTTCCATATCGTCAGCATCTTTGGTCCCCTCTGTTTGGTTCTCAATCAGGTCCTGGTTCTGCTGGGGGACCTCCTGAAGACTCGCCACTTCTGAAAAGGCAAGAACATCCCCAGAGTGATGGTCACAGCCTTCCCACAGCCACTCAGTGCAGACACCACCCCCGCCAGCTCTGAAGCCTCCAAACTCACCACTGTTGAGCCATGTGAGCAGGTCTTCCATGTCCTGGCTGTCAGCCTGGATGTCAGTGCTGGATTCTGCTGCTGGAAAAGCAAGAACATCCCCAGTGGGTCAATGCCACTCGGTGCCAACACCCCCCTTTGAGCTCTACAGCCCCCAAACTTACAGCTGTTCATCCATGCCAGGAGGTCGTCGATGTCCTCTTGGACATCTGAGCTTGTTGTTGCTGCTGGAAAAGCAAGAACATCCCCATTGAGGCACTGCCAGCTTCCCCACAGCCACCTTGTATGGACAGCCTGCAACCCACCCACCCTGCAGTCCCCAAACTCACCACCTGACTCTGGTGCTGCGGTGCTGCAGGTCAGTGGAGCCGTGGTGGGACGGGGGCTCACGTTGGTGGGACGGGGGCTCACGTTGGTGGGCGCTGGTTGCTGCTGGTCCTCTGTGTACACCACGGCATCTCCACGGGGCTGACCTTTCTGTGCCCAGCCGGCGGGCAGTTTGCAGCGCACGGTGATCACCTGATGCTGCCTTGGTGGAGCTTTGCGGACCTTTCTGTGGCGGTGGCCGGGGGCCTGCAGTGAGCAGCTGCCTGCAGGCTGTGGGGGCTCCCCATGGGACACGGCCCCAGGTCCGCGCCCCATCGGCTGCTGGGGCTGCAGCGTCCCTGCCAGCTGGGGATGTTGGCAATAGTGGGCAGGGGCATTGGGGGGGGGCATACTCGGCTTCACCCCCCCAGGGAGGAGCATGAGGAGGGGTAAGTCCTGCCCCTCAGGTGGGAGCTGACCCACAACTATGGGGACCGCCTCAGGTGGCAGCTGAGCCACATTTGGGGGCAGCCCCCCAGGTGGCAGCTGGACCATATTTGGGGGCAGCCCCCCATGTGGCAGCTGAACCATATTTGGGGGAAGCCCCCCAGGTGGCAGCTGGACCACGGTTGGGGGCAGACCCCCAGGTGGCAGCTGGACCACGGTTGGGGGCAGCCCCCCAAACGGCAGCTGGACCACGGTTGGGGGAAGCCCCCCATGTGGCAGCTGGACCATATTTGGGGGAAGCCCCCCAGGTGGCAGCTGGACCACGGTTGGGGGCAGACCCCCAGGTGGCAGCTGAACCACGGTTGAGGGCAGCCCCCCAAACGGCAGCTGGACCACGGTTGGGGGCAGACCCCCAGGTGGCAGCTGGACCACGGCTGGGGGAAGCCCCCCATGTGGCAGCTGGACCATATTTGGGGGAAGCCCCCCAGGTAGCAGCTGGACCACAGTGTGGGGCAGCCCCCCAGGTGGCAGCTGCGCTCCCTGTCTCTGCACGCCTCGTACCCATGGCTGGGTAGAGGCCTGAGGTCCCACGTAGGTGACAACGGGGACAGCGACAGGTTGCAGTGGCACTGGCACTGCTCTGCTGCTGGTGGGATGCATTACAGCAGTGTCCAGTGGAGTAAAAAGGATCCCAGTCAATCCGCGTCAGGTGATGGACACACCGTCAGCAACAACTGAGGAATTCTCTCTGTGGAGAAATGCCCAAATAGAAACTGGGGTGAGATCTGGGGCACTGGGATCACTTGGAGGGTTGCAATGGGGGAGCAGGAGGAGCCTGCTGCCTTACCTGCCAGGGCAGATCGAAAGTGACAGCAGGGGGTTCCGTTACCACTGAGGCCAGCCCCTCTCCTCTGATCTCACAATGCCCCTCTGTGACGCATGCATTGCTCAGAATGGGGGGCAAGAAATCAGGCTGTGTCCCCATGGCCATTGCATGGCGGATGTGCTGGGCAGCACCCAGTTCCCAACTCAGGGTCTCCCTCGGCCCCCAGCCCAGGGGAAGAGCCAGGCAGGTTTTCCTCCTGTGCTGCACCATCTCCTTCCTTTGTGCCCATCAAAGACCTGCAGTATGAAGGGCCCAAGTGGCCAAATGCTGCTCCACGTGGCACACGATGGCGTTGCACACGTTTAATGGAAACTTCTCTCTGCTTCTGATTGTAGAACATATATTCATTCATATATTCATTCATATATTCATTCATATATATTCATTCATAACCCGGGTTAATTTATTGTGGTTCCCTGGTCCGATGCTGCTCCTGAACCTGAGGTGGAACCCAGAGGTGATTGCAAGGACAAAGCCTTGGGGGGCTCCCCCTCTTTTCCTCCCCTCTCCGTCCCCTCCTCCCTGTCTCCAGACAGCTCCACACGGGGGTTATTGTGTATCAGCACAGTGCTACTGCAGGCACCCAGCATCTATGGCTGAGATGCTGCTGTTTGACACGAGCTGCTCTGTTCTGTTTGGTTACAGGTGTGAGTGGAGGTGAATGGGATGCAGAATCCCAGCTGCCTCCTGGGATGGAAGCTGTAGTGGATGGTATGGGTAAGTGAGAGCACAGAGCTGCACGTGCCCCATCCCTGCACCATCCCCTGGCACCACCTGCTCCTCAGTTGCACTGTTCCACAGTGACACGGATTGCAGTGTATGATGGAAGAACCTGTTGATGGTGTCCTAGTGAAAGATGTCTTCATGTACTGCCAGAAAGGAGCTATTGCTGTGTTGGTTCCCATGCTGCTGGCGATCACTGCATGCTGCATTTGCATCCAGTGGCAGATGCAGAAACAACAGTGAGTTACTCCCCCATCTGTAAAGAGTCTTAGATGCAGCTGGGTGACAGCACCAGATGGAGGAGAACCACCGGGGGCTGCTTCTGCTGTGCCTCTCCTATCAGATGTGCAGTGCTGGGTGAAGGAGGTGCAGGGACATCCATGGGGGTCAGTACGGGCAGCTCTGGTGGTGTGCTGGGGGAGCAGGAAAGGCTGCAGGGCAGCAACTCGGAGAGCTGCCCAGTTTGCTGGCTGCCTGCAGGACAGGCCACTGCTGGGCCTGGCCTCAGCCTCTGCCTCCCTACTTTGCTCCCTGCTGGCCATGGGAAAGTCAGAGACCGCTGTGATGAACAGAGCTGTGTTGAGGCTGCTGAGGACAGCTGGGCTCATTGGCTGTGTGGCATCAATCCACTGTAGCTCATCATGTGTTTATTATTTGCTGTATGTTACTCTCCTAGTTAACTTATATCAGCAACTCATGCTTAGATCAGAAATTATTGGAGATAGTTTACACTTACAAAAGGATAAATGGAAGACAGACAGACTGTGGATAACCCCAGGACTGAAGGCGATATGTGCTAGCCCTCAGTGACGGTAGAAGGCACAACATATTGGTGACTGTCTTCCTGAAGAAAATATATTCCTGCTGATAGGCAGAGCCAAATAGAATGTTGTGCCTTGGTATTTTTAGACTCCTTTATCCAGATGCCACTTTGCTCTGAAATGAGACAAAAAACTCACAAACTGTAAACAGTGTTTGTGTTACCACAAATCCCAGAGCCCAAGTAATGATGGAAGATGCTAGTATGGTTGGCACAATAAAAGAAGAGCAGAAACAGATTTCCTGTCAGTGCTCACAACTGGAGTTGTGAGAAACGGGAGAAAGTATTATCACTGGGAGAATAACATAGGTACAGTTTATTTGAATAAAATGCATTTTCATAGAATCAGGGTGGCTTGGGTTGGAAGGGATCTCAAAGATCATCCAGTTCCTACCCCACTGCCACAGGCATGGTTGCCAACCACTAAATTAGGCTCCAGATCAGGTTGCCTGATCCAACCTGACCTTGGACACCTTCAGGGATGGGGCATCCCCACAGCTTCTCTGGGCAGCCTGTGCTAGCGCCTCGCCATGCTCTGAGTGAAAAGTTTGCCCAACTCTAAGTCTCCCTTCTTTTAGTTCAAAATCATTCCCCCTTGTCCTATCGCACATGTAAAAAGTTCCCTTCTACTTATAAGCTCCCCTTAAGAGCTGGAAGACAGCTATCTTATCTCCACTGATCCTTCTCTCCAGACTGAACAAGCCCAGATCCCTCAGCCTGTCTTCACAGGAGAGGTGCTCCATCCCTATGATCAGTTTTGTGGTCCTCCTCTGGACCTGTTTCCAAGGATTAATAATCACTGCTCACATTTGATGAGTGATTTCAGATGTTAAAAAATAAAAATAAAAATAAATAAATAAATAAATAAATCTCAAAACTCTAAATTGTTTATTTCACCATTTTCTATAATGAAGGATTGTTGTTGTCACCTTAAAATCTTTTTAATATATTCTATTTCTGTTGTTATAGGTAATGCTATTTCCGGAGTGCAAAGCCTGATGATTTGAATATCAAAGTAAAAATCTGTTATAACTACAGACATATAGTCTACTTCTAGCTCAACCATGTTCGTGAAGGTGTTCTTCCCAAACCCAACCATAAGTCTGACAGAAAGCCCAGTAGACTCTGCTTGAAAATTTAAAGTTATTGATAAAAGCTATTATGCAATCAATTTAAATCAATAAAAGTGCAATCCATTTAAATCAATAAAAGTTATTATTCAGTCAGTTTCTGACTGATTCATAACTACTTGCCTCATCCTAAATAACATGGCAATTATATAGTGTTATATAAACAACCTGTAGTTCACTCAGGGCGTACACAGTAACAAAGACCAAGAGCAAATTCCTCTCAGACTACCTAGGATAGATGCATGAATTTAATAACACGAATATCTGAACATGTTTTGACTGGATGGTGTAAGAGCCATTTTATCCAAACTCAGATTTTTCAGTGGAGTTTGGATCTCCAGATCAGTATTGAAGTCCTAAGTGTAACAAACACATCTCAGGCACCAGGGAATTTAAAGATTGAGAAAAACTGATTAAGAGAGAAAGTAGTAGTGGTTAATACAAATGAGATCAAAGGAAACCCATCAGTGTCAAATGGACTGTGTAGAATATCTCCCAGTATAGCAATTGCATTAATAAGCATGAAGTTTCATGAAGCCAAGCTGCTAAAAACACTGGACTGTGCTAATTACACCCTATAAAATAAAACAAACTTACAGATACAGAAAGGTTGTTCTAAAGCTTATAGTCACAGGGCACCAAAATGTAAATCTACCAGGAAGACACTGTGTGAATTCACTTGCTTTCTTGCAAAATACTGGGTTGACAATTAATACGTTCAGGACAGCACAAAAATAGTTTCAGTAAAATAACATCACCATGCGCTGAAATGCCTTTACTAATGACAGGGAGGGTTATTCAGCTCTGAGGCAGAAACCCAGGTGTATCATGGATGAGTCATGACATCTTGGTATGGTAGAAGGACCTAGTCATGGGAAATTCAGACTCAGAACATCAAGTCAGCAAGGTATGAAACATATGCCTTCTAACTTGAAGTCATTTAAAATATACCTATAATTATCCACTAAAAGGGCTAGAAAACTACCCTATTAAACAGTACCAGCCCAGGAGCCTGAGCCTTTATGCATACATATGCCTGCATACACATGCATCCATGGTCTGGGTCTTGGCTACTCTGTATTTATTCCAACACTGGTGAATTAAACATGTCAAACAGTTTACCTTATCCCCATAGTTAAACTGTTCATACTGTCCAGCTGTTGCACTTGTTCTTGTCATGGGACTCCCATAGCATTCCATAAACCAGACCCAAACTCTTGCAACTCGGGGATACAGTTCCTTTATCTTGAGTGAGTTTTCAATTAGCAGTCTATAACAAAAGTGAGAGTTGTGTTGCAACCCAACAGCTAAGTGAGGCATTGTGATACCTTTCCTGGAGGGATGGCATCAGTACATTCTGGGGAACTTCAAGATAAAAAGCTTGCTGGTAGAAAGCCCATACCACTTCTATGTCAGAAGCATGAATTGTCCCCAAAACCTTTGCAGTCAAGCACTGTAGACAAAATGTCCCAGAGCAGAACAGATTTAATAGTTAAAAAGAAGAATTAATTGTTAAATAAAATTTGAACCTGAGCTGTGACTTTCTTTCATTTTACAGTAGATACATCTACTGGATCCATTGGATTGGAAATTTCATGTTATGGTCTTTCTTTTAAAATAAAATAAAATAAAACAAAATAATTACAAAAATTATTGTTTCATTTCACTTCATCATATTTCTCACTTTTTCCTCTGAAAGGTTTTGGGGTACAGGATACAGCTGCAGCAGATGTGAATAAGAGCTCCCAAGCTATCTATGATAAAAAGTTGATTTAATTGGGATAAGATCTTTTTCTTTCATGGACTCTTTCCTTAACTGTAAAGCAACTGCAAAGACTAAGAGAGGAAGAACCACACAAAATTTACACCTGCAAAAGTGCATGTTTCTTCTGTTTCCCCGTGAACTGGACAAGTGCACGCATATCAGTCCATATCAGCAAATTCTGTCCCTGCCAGTTGTACATCTTGACAGCTACTCAAGGTTTCTTAATGGCTTTTTCTTCAGAGGTGAAAAATAAACAAGTAGGTGCAATGAGAAAAACTGTCTTCCCAGTTACTCAGTTCTTTCATTCATTCCTGGTTTTCTACCCCACTTAACAACATAAGGAGAGGAAGTTGTAGGGGAGACTTGCTTTTATTGTGCTCTTCCTGTGAGTTATAGCAACAGCTAAGGATCTTGTTAGCAATTAGGTTTGGACAGAAAAGCCAGTTCTCCTGCAGAAAGGAACAGCCTTTGCCCAGTTTTACACAATACTATAGATCTTTGGGATCATACAGTGCAGAGGGATTCAACCTACTTACTCACAATTCTTAAGATTCTATTCTTAATTAAAAAACTCTTATGAAAGATAATATATATATATATATATATAATTATTATTATTATGACTTCTGTTTTTTTTACTCTTTAATAGTTTTGGGTTTCTTCCATTATTACAGCGTCTACTCCATTTCCTAAGTCTCTTAGTTTAAATTTGAATAGAAATAGCTTCCAGATGTAATTTTACTGCTCCCTTGCCCACATCATGAAAACTAAAAGATGCTGTGGAATCCCTGTTGAGGTACCACGATCAATAAGTTAAACAAATACCCACAATAAAGCTTTTTTTGCTGCTCTGCTGACTTTAAAAAAAAAATAGTAAGTCATCTAGAACAGACACAGGATGATGTAAAATAAGAGTTTAATAGCAACACATTCACTTTGGGGGTGTTAGGATATTTCTTGAGAACTTTTGTGTAAAGAATATGAAAACGCACACAGAAGGCAGCTTGACTTGGGGAACTCTTCACACTAAACAGAAAGGAAATGAAATTAGTCAGTTGAAATTCAATTTAATCTTTGTAGTAAATAAGGCTGCTGAGAAAAATTGCATGTTGATTATTCCTAAAAAAAAAAAAAAAAAAAAGGTATTAATGCAGCTTTGAGTTTCCATATTCTTTCTATGAAGTAGGTTTGCAAATGTTTTATTCATAATAATAATAATTAAAAAAAAAAAAAAAAAAAAAAAAAACAAGTAAAAACCCACAGCGTTTATTTTCACATTGAAGTAAATTTTAGAGTTGTATTAGAGAAGATGCGTTTCTAATATTCAGACTAATGTGACAGATTCTGGATGGCTAAATGGAGGAGTTCATTTCCTATGATTAAATTTTAAATTAGTGAAAGTAAGATACAAAGTCATCTTCCAGAAGAACTCAATGCTCTCTTCTCCCTCTCTCAATATGCATCTTAATCCATGAAGACTTCAGTTCTCCCTTTAAGTAATATATATATATATATATATTTCCATATATACTATATTTTTTCTATATACCTATAATCTTCAAAGTTTTTAGGACTGTATCTTGTCCCAAAGAGTGTCTTCGAAGACATAATTTAGCCTGCATTGTCAAAATGAATAGACAAAAGAAATGTGGCAATGGTTTACAGGCTGCTTTGGCCTGGTTCTGTGACAAATGGGGCAGGTAGACCCACAGACCCATGCCCTGGGAAAGGGAAAAGGGGAAAAAGGGAAAGGACAAGGGAATGGGCCTAAAAACATAACAGCAGCAACAATCTGAGGAGGATTGTTAATTTACTAGAATGCAAGATAATACAATATAAAACAATATAATACAATATCATGCAATATAACTTGAGACAGAAAATACTTCTTTTTTTGGAGTATATTCCGTACTTTGGATGGAGTGCTTACAATGTTGAAGATCATGTGAGTTCTGACTTCTATGTAAAATTCTGTATTCTTTTCAATGTAATCACTGAGATCTGTCTTGAAATCCAAATGCTGCCTTGAAAATGGTTTACATTGTCTGATTAGTGGAATGAAAGCATTCAACAGAAATTTCAGTTCCAAGCATATTCATTTATTTCAACACATGGAAACTGTAAAATGGAGTGGGTACAGCTGCTGGAAATCTCAGGAGAGGTTGCAGTAAGCAGGTCATCCAGCATAGATGAGATGTGAAGATACATGTATTTCACAACATCATTTTGAATATAGGTTTCTATAGTCTGACTTACTAACAAGGGATATAATTAGCTATACATTACAAGGAGACTCATTTTCTAATAACTTACAAAATTCGTATGTAGAGGTATTTTGGTCAAAGAAAGATTTTCTATTTAGATCATTAAACATAATTTTGGTTATTGCATAGAGCCTGTATAGAATATTTGAAAAAGGACATTTGCACCTTTTCATTTCTTATCCAACAAGGCGTATTATATTAAAATAAACAATAGGAAATGCAGTGGATAAAGTCATGATTAATAGCCTGCAGGGAAGCAATGCACATTGTTGGGTGGACAGTTTGGCACATGTGTTCTTTCCCATCTTTAATTCCTGTAAGTCTATGGAAAAAGCTATTGACTAGATAGAGATGAAGCATACATAATTGCATTATGTCATAGTTTTATGCTTGGCATCTGGTGAAGATTCCGTCTCCAAAGTACAAATTTCAGTTATGACAGCAATGAACAATGAATCTGATTCTCATCTTCTTTAAATTGGGTTTTCATTGCTGCAATTTTAGACTATTTTTTCTCCTAATATTCTGTCATTCTAGTACCAGCTGATTCAGGATGTGAATAGCTTATTAGATCTGGATGGTTTTATGAATCCCAAAGACAAAACTGAAAATTGGCTAAATCCTTTGGAGAAAAAAAAAAAAAAAATTAAAGTAATGCTAGAAGAACCAAGATGTTCTGCTGCTCTGTAAATAAAACTGTTTTTCATAATCTATCTGAATTGAATATGCAATCTGTGCTTGCATGAGTAACCCGATGCTTTAGGTTATTGGCTGGTTTCATTAAACGTCAAGAGGCAATATTCTTTCCCACAGCTTTGCACCTTTACAGAAAATTTTTGAGACAGTCTTTTGTGTGACAGCTTCCATCAGCAGATATGAGTGGTAACTTTAAGTGTTAGCCTCTACAGCTGCTTGTCTAACTATTCTACCACTCTACAAATTCTCTTAGCTACTTTGCTGGACTACATGACTGTAATTATTTAGAAGGAGACATTCAGAGTGACAGAATGTGGCTGTTTTTCTTGGACTTTTTGCTTAAAGCGTACTGTGAACGGTAAGTGTCACTGCCAAGCTGGACAAACAGATGTTGCAATGTAGTAACTTACGATGTATCAGCATGTACAGAGTGAATTGTATTTTGTTAAAGTTACCTTTTCCAAACTTTCTAATAAAGTATATGTATTTATTTTTATTGCAGAAATCTAGGAGTATGATAATAAGCAGAAGTTTGAATCACCTAGAGCTAAAGCAACCTGTGAATATTTACCTCTGGCCAGGAAAGCAGAGGCATGCCATTCTTTATGGCTCAAGTGAGGAGAAAGACATACTTGCACACATAGGGTAACACCTCTGCCTGAAATTAAAAGTGTTTGTGGAAATTAAGCTTGACTGCAGACATTGATGCTAAGTGGTACAGACTAACCCATGCTTACACTACCTATTTTATCCTCACAAAGAGCGTGATGGCATTTAAAGTACCATTTGGAAAGGTGGTTGGTCCTCGCTGCCTCTAACTCAAACCTCAGCAAAGGCTTGGAAGTGTTGTAACTCTGTTGGGAACATACATACAACTAAACTGCATGGTCAATAAAATTTCAGTACCCTGGAATGTCTCCTGGCATTATAGAGGCAAAGGTATTACAACCTTCATCCTTCCCCTACATTTAAATCTACTAGGACAGTGAAATATGTTAGTTTCCTCTGCTTACCCTGAAAGTTTAGGGAGAAATACTGGTTGAGCATGGAAAAAATGAGCTCATCAGAGTTGCATCCATCTGTATATCTGGTACGAGGGTAGATCCAGACTAACAAACTGTGCTTCTCTTGCAATGCACTGTGTGAAAATGTACGTCCACAGCACCTAACATATTTTCTCTTTGATTCTTTCCCTTCATCTTCCCTTAATTTTGTTAAAGTTATCATGTCTCCTCTTGAAGGTAACTTGCCAGAAGCCTTGCAAACAAAACAAATGCAGAAATATTTCTCAGAAGTTTGGACTGGTTCACCTGAAGGAATGTTGTAAGCACTTATATCAGATCAGTGGGAAGCAAAGACTTTTTGGAAATCTATATTCTCTGTTTTCAGAAGACATTGAATTTCCAGGATATTGCACATGTCATTAATGCTTTTGGCCACAAACCTTAAGATATGCATCATTCCCAACCCTGTGGACACGAGACCTTCTGTTGCATCACATCATTTGCTGCTTAGTTCTCATACAAACAGACTTCTAATTTTTAGAACATCTGTGCTAGTAACAATATAATTTATGTGACAGTACTTGTTCAATATTAGTTTACATTACAGAAGTTCAGATTACAGTCCAACTCGCCACAATGACCACAGTAGTGCTAACATTGACTGAGTGCTGTTCCAAAAGGAATACCAGAGCTATTGTTCACCTAGTGATAACTTCCACCTAGAGAGATTTTCATGCTCACATCTAGCATTCATTTCCTGTAGACAGTTAAAAACTAAGTACACCAGAAAAATGGAAAAGGTTTTCGATTCCATTTACTGGCATGGATTTAAGGTCGATGGATTTCATTTAAATTGATGTTAGTAAGAACAGGGTCCAGCCAATTGAATCGAACCCAAGGTTTATAACATTTTCCTCCTTTCAGATGATATGTAAAGGTATTTCTCATTACACTGGAAAAAAAAAAAAAAAAAAAAAAAAAAAAGAAAAAAAAAAGTAAATAAAATACAAACCCTCAGTCTATATTCTTGTACTCACATTTGTATTTCAGTTGACAACGTCAGTACCACAGCAAGTGCATTACCAGAATATATGCTACTGAGCATTCTATTTAAGAGAATTTTATTCTTGACAGATCCCAACATTTTCAGTCTTGAGATTATTTCCATTTTGTACACTGGGGCAGTGCCAAACATATTAGTACAATAGAAGTACTAACACTGAAGTGTTTTTAACAGTGACAAGTAGAGAAAGAAAGGAAAGTAATGATCACAAGTTCAGCTACAGTTTGCAGTGCCTTGTAGAAAAGCTGAATGACTCATATAGTCTGATATTAGAAGAATCAATTTCAATACACTTGGGCTGAATGTTTTTTTTTTTTTTGCCTTTATTTTGCTTTGTAAAACAGTTGAAATCACTAACTAGAGCTGGGCAGTTCTGTATTTGCACTGATATCAAGATCAGCTTCCAGTTATACATTCCATCTACAATTTTGTCAACCATAACATTTTGACCATCATTAGGGATCTGGTCTGCACATTATTTTCTATTTTGCTGTTGTAGGACTGACAGTCTCAGCTCTTTCCATAGGCTTACCAGGCCTCTGTACTTACCATCAATTTGTTCTTTTACACAAACCACTGTCAGGATTGAGCAAAAACACGTACTCCTCCCTCTCACAGATTACTGGGTGTTGTGGTTTAACCCAGAATGCAGCCAAACACCACACAACCCTTCATTCACCCCCTGTCCCACCCAGTGGGATGGGGAAGAGTATCAGGAAAGAAAGCTGGAACTCATAGGCTGAGTTAAAAACTACTTACTGAGACAGAAATGGAAGAGAGAGACAACAGTATTTATAATTATATATACATATATATATATTTACAAAATAAATGATGCACCAAGAAATTGCTCACTGCTTGCCAACCAACGCCCCCACACAGTGGTAGCCCCTCTGGGCAACTCATGGTCATGCCTCCCAGCTTCCTCTGTGGCAGGACAGTGCTAGAACCTGTGAAACTGAAACATCCTTGTCTCTCTCTGTGCAGCACTGCTCAGCAACATCTAAAACATCAGTATGTAATCAACTTTGCCTTTCTCCCCAAGTCAAAATACAGCATTATGGCAGACACTATGAAGAAAACTCCAGCAGAAATCAGAGCAGCCTGACCTAGTGGTTGGCAAGCCCATAGTGATCTTTAAGCCAAGTGATCTTTAAGGTCCCTTCCAACCTTAGCTCTTCTATGATTCCATGAAACCAGGACAGTGGGGAAGCTAATTTCTTCTGAAGATATTAAGAAAACACAGGGGAAACACACACAGTCAGCAAAATTGCCTTGAATGCCTTTCTAACTTCATAGTAATTTCAGTCATTCATAACCCAGTCAAAAGACCCAGAGCAAATCTCTTCAGTCATAACATAGTATCATATCTACCTCCTTTAGGTTTTGTTCACTCCAAGAGCAGTTGCCTTCCTTTGTGCCTTCTCGGCATGCTGATGACTAAATAACAGGATGCTCCTTTTCCTGGACTGTTTCTGGGCTGTTTCCCCTCTCCACAGGCTTAGCAACAGCCATGCTGCTCAGGTCCTTTAACTGATATACAGTTACAAGGAGCTTGCAGCAAAGGAGCGTTGCACTATACATCAAGTGCAGCAGTACTTAGCCATCCTGCCGCTCGAGGTCGTAGACTGAGTTGCAGCTGACAGTCTCAAGTTTCCCATTTGTGATTTACAGCACACCTCCTAGGTCTTTGACCTGACAGCCATTTATATTTCAGCTGATGAACATATCACTCCCTCCATTCACCACATTTCTCTTGCAATGATTTTGCCTAACATTTGGTTACATGTAGTTGTAACACAAATAATATCAGTTTAGACTAACCTCAGTATGTGCCTCAGAGATCTTTCTTCTTCGTTACTTGTCCAGCTATGACATTACATAAAAACAGAAGGACTGAGTTAGATAGAAGGTCCGTCTGAGGCATGGTTTAGTGGGAGAGGTTTGGTTAGTGGACATGATGATGAAGCATTGGTAGTTGGAGTAGATGATCTTAGTGATCTTTTCCAACCTTAATGCTTCTATGATTTCCCTGTCTGATCCTGACAGGTAGTTTCCAAAGGCCCTTAGAACTTTTGTGATACATGCTGGGAAGAGATTCAGGCACCTGAATGTGAATGCCTGTTGCTATTGCAGAAGCCTGTGTGTATCCTCCACAATATCCAGCTGCCTACAGAAAGGCAGAAGTCCAGTGTCATATCTGCCAACTTTGTGCAAGTGTGTAATGTATTTAATAATACCTGGTTTTGGTAATAATTCCCATATGTCACCTCTTCATTTGCAGTAGCTTTTTGATAAGTTCATGATTGATGATCTTGTCCACACACCCTTTCAATGACACAGTGTTGGCACACAACATATTGTTATGACAAAGAAGTTCACATGGTTTATGAAAAAAAATGTCTGCTTTTATTAGTTATGGATGTGTTATCTGATGATTCAATCCGTATACCCATGAGTAGTAAAATAGGCAAAATTTCAAAAGACTGTAGACTAGGCATGAAGACTGACTGGTGGAACAAGAACTCCAAGAACAAAATGAGTCCCGATCCCAAAAATTAAGTGTTAAGGAAAGATGAGATCAACCATTTGATCAGGGGTGGGGAAGAGAAGTATAAAAATTCAGGGATACCTGAAAACAAATGAAGTGCTTTATAAGTTGTCCAGCTCAGTCTCAGAGACACAGGACCAACAAGGAATCCTAGCCCTTAGTGCTAACTACCACAGAGTTCAACCTATGGAAAATGGTTTTTACCTTTAAACACCCCATGACCTTTTCCTAAACACTTTTGCGATCTGCTATGCCATTGTAAGATGGAGGAAATAGAAATCCTAAAACTTCAGCTCACCATGGGCTGAATGAAGGCATAGCAACATGCGCTGTTATAAATATTTTCTTTCACTTTCAAGTGTTAGATAACTGCTGCCATTTCATAGGGTTTATATATCACATTGCAGGGGTGTTTCCAATTTACCAATGAAGATCATATTTAACCAATGTGGACATCAACGCTTTCAGTTGCAAATAACTTCAAACAGGAACATTCCTAACCAAATTATGGACTCTGGACTTAAATAAGGCAATGGTGGAATGAAGAGAAAAGAGATCCAGAAAAGAGCTTAAGTTTTATAGAGTCTCGGAATATACCTCCTCTACAGAGAAGGCTATAGAGAGTAGAGGGTCTGGGGTTTTTTTTAATATAGAATAGATGTACATTTGGATACCAATAGTATCATATCCCATAACGATGTAAAAGTAACTAATATGGCAGAGAATGAGAAGTATAGTTCTGTTCCTTTCCACCACTGCTTTTATTCCACCACTTATTTTGAATTTTGCATGGTTTCTTTGAATCTTACTCCTCCAGAGACTTCCCAGGACTCAGCACACTTGTTGTTTCTTCCACCTGCCTTACTGGGAGTACTAACCCAGTAGTTATGTCAGCTGCCAATAGTTTTGTTCAGTTCCAAATTGTTTTTTCGTTATGGAAAATGTGTGAAAAGTAACAACAGGAGAACAGACGTCAGCTGAATCTGTAGAATAATATATATCCTCCATTAATCCCTTGATTATTCAAGACATTATAGAAAATTGTTGCCCTTGATAGCAGTCACTATATTCAGATACTCTAGACTGCCTTCTGTTCCTGTGTGGGATTAGAGCTTCAAAGTGTACAATATTTGGAACAAAGATTTTTTTCAATAGGAGCAGGAAGCACTGACACCCCATACTTATCTCCATTCTTGAAAGGAATTGGAGGGTATATAACTATACCACGACTGTAATCAAACATTAGGGAGGCTGATGAGAGCAGAGATTTTATGATTGCCTTAGATCATAAATACATATGTACATGTACAGGAATATGTATAATGGAAGGAGACTGTGGAAAAGGATTGTAAACAGGTTTTTTTAGAGTCTATCTGCTAAATTCAGGCTGAATAATAATACGTACCTTTATTACTGAAATTCATCAGTTGCACAGTGACCCAATTTAGGTTTCAATTCCATTAGATGCAAGATAAAATGTCACCTCAGAACTTAGAGGTAATTTTAATATTTCTGTAAGATTCTTGGTTCTTTGTACCAGACATGAAAATCAGACTATCTGCATTGTCCCCTTTGTCAAGAAATCTTTTTTTCCAGTAAAAGTGGCCAAGCACTGGAATAGGATGTCCATGGAGGCTGCGGAGTTTCCATCTACTGGAGATATTCAAAACCTGTCTGGACTCAGCCTAAGGTGAAGTTGCTTTGAGCAGTGGGGTTGGACAGGACACCCTGCAGAAGTCCTTTTGCATCTCAACTTTTCTGCAGTGCTGTGAAATGCTGTGACCTTATCATTCTCTATAACAACCTGAAAAGAGGTTGTGGTGAGGTGGGGGGAAGCCTATTCTCGCATATAACTAGAGATAGAACGTGAGGCAAGGGCCTCAATTCACATCAGGGGAGGTTCAGGTTAGATATTTGGAAAAATATCTTCTTCAAAAGAAAGGTGACTACCCATGGAGGTGGTGGAGTCACTGACACTGGAGGTGTTCAAGGAATGTTTAGATGTTGTATTAAGGGACATGGTTTTTAGAACTATTGGTGATCAGTGGACAGTTGGACTGGATGATCTTACAGATCTTTTAACCAACCATGGTGATTCTATGAGTCTATTATTCCAGGGGCTTTATGTCCCTATCCTCACTCTCGGTAGGGGGAAAGGTGCTGTTGTCTGATGGATTTGGGTAGGTGTGATGAGACAAAACTCCACCAGGTATTGTTGCTGCCTTCTTAACTTGTCTGTCATCTCTTGTAATTCAGACAACAGTAATTTTCTGTAGCAAAATGAACTTTTTTAGATAATTCAGGATCTGTTGCTTACTGAAAGCAGCAGGAAGCAAGCACTTTTTCTCCAGGTAGTGTAGAAATCAGCTTGCAAACACTGAATATGCTGTACTCTCTGCTGTGCATGTACTCCATCTGTAACTTTACCAGAGCACCTACACAATATTCCCATGCACAGGAGACCAAAACAGTGCTTTTGTTGCTAGAGGAAACATTCTTTTTTTTCTGAGGTGCTGCAGTCCAGTGTTTCAGTCTACAACAATATTCATCACAGGTCTAGATAACACCTAATCAAATTCATAATGATTGAAAGAAGCACTCCTTTGCTATAGTCAATATATATCCAGCATACACTCTCTTCTCTTCCAAACCTGACTTCTATATAATAACAAGGGAACACAGCTTGGCGCTATCTACCAGCACCATCTGCTGTTACCTTAGAGAAGGTTATGTTACAGCACATGATAGAATTATAAATCTGTCATGATGTTAATAAGACCTTTGTTCTGCCATGATATCTATAGAGATAGCTCTATACAATTGTAAAGATCTTTTCTGTTTATACAATCACATTCATAAAATCATACAATAGTTTGAGTTGAAAGGGACCTTTAGAGGCCATCTAATCCAACTCCTCTGCAATGAACAGGAACACCTACAGCTCCCTGAGGTACTCAGAGCCCTGTCCAGCACGAAGCTGAAAGTCTCCAGGGACATCTTCACCACCTCTCTGGGCAACCTGTTTCAGTGCTTCACTACCTTATTGTAAAAACTTCTTCCTTATTATACAATCTAAATGTCCCCTCTTTATTTTGAAACCATTTCTCACAGTCCTATCACATTCCTGAGTTCTTTAATGAAACTGCTGTTCATATACGCAGCTTTCAATGACTACTTATTTTCATAGCTTCTTCTTTGTCTGGGACACTCTATTCTGTTTCTTGCCCACTTGAATAAGATCAAGCATAGTATCTGTTCTTACCGGATTAATATCCGAAATGCCCTCTGTTGAGAGGAAAATTTATTTTGGACTGGTGCTGGAATGGGCTGCCCAGTGAGGTGATTGTTACTTTCCCTGGAGGTATCCAAGAAACACTTAGATGTTGTACTAAGTGAAATTTGGAAATAATGGTGATAAGTAGACAGCTTGGAAGGGATGATCTTGAAGGTCTTTTCCAACCTTGGTGATCCTAAGATCAATTTAGCTATTAGAATAAATGTGGTGGTAATTCTATGAGTTATAAAATTTGGAGAACCCAATTCTCTCCCTTGCTTCTGCTTTTGCTGTTGGTTTCTGTGACTTTTTCTTGATATTTTTCATGGGGAAATTGTTTCCCATTTAGGCTGCTAGAATTTCAGAGTGTAAAGCAGGAACTGGGCTGTCAATGAATGAAGAAAAAATCATTCTTTATTGTATACACATATTCTATGAGGTACTTTAAATCTCTTTGTAAAAATTAATGATAAAACAAAAAATAAGTGGTTTCTTGCTTGTATTAACATTAATTGCAGGCATGGCTAGAATTCGATGAAAATTATTCATATCACAATTTTTTAACTGAGATTAATTGATCTTTCAGTACTGTGAACTAACAAGACTTTCAAGGAATGGTAGGGCATTAATTTGAAAAGAGAGCTCTTAATGGTTGCTAAGAAACAAGTATATATTTGTAATCACTCCTTTACCCTCTGGCAGTGATGCCTTGCCATAGATACAAGAATGTTTCCTTAGGAACAAATTCCTGCCACTTTCAATTAGAAAGCTATGAATTTAAAAGCGTATTGTCAATTATTATAAGGAAATGGGAGGGGATATCTCTGATAAAGATAGAAAAACATCTGTAGCAAAGCACTAAAGAAGGGCATGATGCTCTGAGCACATTGTAATAGCAGGGTCCATTGGATGGTTTTGCTTTGGGCCAACTAAGAGCTTTCCAGGGAAGTTCCAGGCATGGTTCAGGAGGAGTAACTTGACCAGGTGACACTTCCAGAAGATATTTCTGATGCAACAATCTAATTTAGGAGATTCAAGACACAAGCTGTGCCATGCAGTTGGTTTCAGGGCTAGAGAACAGCCCCTGCTCTGTTTTATTTACTTGTCTAGGAATAGATTTAGGAATCTGAGAAATCAATGAATCAATTATTATTATTATTATTTAATTATTAATATTATATTAATAATTATAATTATAATTATAAATTAATAATAATTAATAATTATTAATAATATCAATAATAATTAATATAATTAATATTATATTTATTATATTATATTAATATTAATAATAATAATAAAGACACCTTTGGAATAACTATATTTTCTTTCAATTCCATCTGGCCAGTTTTGTGATGCATCAGAGTATTACATTCTTTACTTTAAATACTCCTCACTCTGTTGCCGCACGTGTCATGCAAAACAACCTGCTCAAGCCCTGCACTGAATTTTGTTTATGTGAATTGTTCCCCTTACTGCCATGTGGTTGCATCCCACGAGTGAAGTTAGGCATGTGCTGAAGCATTTACAGAAAACTTAATTGACTACATAGGAATATGGGGAAAACAACTTCATCCAGGGCACTTCCAAAACATGTAAAACATGTAGAATAATAAAACTGGAAACCTCCAGAGTTGTTTTTTTGTTTTTTTTGTTTTTTTTGTTTTTTTTTGCTAGTTTCCCTGGAAAGGCTTACAACAGAGAAAGAGTTTTAAACAAAATTGCTACATTTAAATTTACACTCCTTTCAAAGCAGAATTATCTTCAGGTCTTATGAAAGATAGTTCTATGAGGAACTGCACAGATTGTTTTTCCTACACTCTTCCCACCACCTCCAAAAAATAAGAAATAAATCCAAATATTACAACTGAGACAAAAAAAAAAACAAAAACAAACAAAAAACAAACAAACACACACGGGGGGGGGGGGGGCGGTGCAGGTGCAAATGATAAATCACAAAGAGAAACTGTGAAACAGAAGAACCTTGATCTCTTGGAAAGCCAGGAAGCAAGGAAGCTTCCTTCCAAAACATTAGAAGAATATCTTGGAACATGGGATGTTGTTCACAGATGCTGGATGTACCTCAGATTTGCTAAATATCCTGAAATTGTGAAATAGATCTGAGGTCATGGCAGGCATTAGACTTAATGTCATCTCCCACATGACAGTGTCATCAAGGGTCAGATGAGATCTGGAGCTATCTGAACATGTTGATTTGGGGCATATGCTATTGTATAAGTTTGAAGCAGCTCTGACCACTACAGGAATAATGATAGATATCAGACAGCTTTTGAAATAATGGAACGATCTTAAAGGATCAAATTAGTGAACATTGAATTTTAGGATGCATGCTGCAGAAGGCAATTGAAGAGAGTGTTCCAGTTAGTTTAATAATGAAAAACAGAGAGAACTTCCTTAATCACATTCTGTGAAAATTTGGAATTCTAAATTACTGGCATTTCAAAAGCTAATTGAAAAAGACTTGTTATTGTCTACTGATTGCATTTGTTTTACCACCTTTACATGACTGCTTTATTTTTGACTCAATGTACAGCATATTATCAGGAATGAAAAAGACATTTTGCTTTGCTATGAAGTAAGAGAATGAGCATGACTAGGCACTTTGAGATGGATCACAGTTTGGGACAAAGCCTTGATCTAGGGTCAAAGCTTCTTTCAGATTTGCCATTGGATTTCTATTGGAATGAGCCTAGCATGTAGCATCTGCTATTTCTTTTACAGCACAAGATCTAATGTATTCCCAAAGTCCCATCTATTAGTTTGACATAAATCTTTTGCCACTGCTGAAGGATCACTGATGATCCTGATCTTTCTTTCTGACTTACTCTGATCATAGGCTCTAAGATTTACAGAAAGCAAAGGTATTATTTTATGTGTTCTGTGGATTTTCTATTGTACATCTTCAAATGACCATGACATGACTACCTGAAATTGCTGATCCATAAATCATTTCCCATCCTGTTTCCTCTTCTGAAGTACATATGACAACAAGTAGTTGTCTTATAACATAAAATATATATATATATATATATTTCAGTAGCAAAAATAGAAGGTAAATGATTTCAAGCTAGGATGCAGATTAATTTATTTGAATGAGAATATATAACTTATTAGAACAGTCTTGACTTTGGGCAAGACAAAAAGCACCGTTTTGTTTGTTTTTTCACATTCTTATATAAATGATCAACTTCAAGACACAAGCAAAATCCACATTTTATGGGTGCTAGGTAGCCAAAGATAGCTAAACAGCTTCACTGTTTATCACATAGGGATTACTATGTCCTGGACAACCAGCCTGGCAGCTACTTCTGCAGAACACAAGCCCATTCCAGCTGTTTTCCCAAACCCAAACCAAGCCTAACTTCTTAACACTGGTATTTCTACATTGGAATTTACCTCTATTTCACTGTTATCACACATATGTTCTCTTGTATGGAGATAAATATTGTTGATTATTTTATAAAATAATTTCTGAATAATTACTGTTTTGTACTAAGCTAACGGCCAAACCAAATATTAAGCACCATCTATTACTACCTCAGACTATTACTCCCCTTTGAACATTAGGAGCATGGAAGCAGATCTCTATTATTAGGCCTCTCTTTATTGTCTTACCACCATATGACACAGTAGATGTGGTAAAAAACTAAGTGATAATTCTTGCTGTCTACTACCTTTTAATTTACTAATCTTTACATGTATAAGAAAATATTAACTCAGACACTGCTGATTTTACTATCTCTTGCTACATTTTTGCCTTCTCAACAGGAAGCTTCTTTTAAACAGAGCCATTCCTTATCTATCTCATTATTTCACAACTCCTTGCGAAGAACATCTTGACCAGATAAAGAAAATGTGAGGCAATTAAAAGTAAGTATGCTTACTGATGAGACACCTAACCCACCAGTGCAATTAAAATCAGACATTTCATTTATTTTTAACTTCCAAAGGCACTCAGAAGGATGTGCTTAAAACTTTCTGACACCAGTGGCCAGCAGACTGAAACTTTGTCCTTTATGTAAGCTCTAAAGCTCCTCCAGCCATTTCCATTTCTGCTCCAGGCTTCCGACTTTTTCCCATTCACAGTGTTAATACCCAAAGAAAATATTTTAAATACCAAACCCTTTTTTATTTTTCTTTCTTTTTCTTTTTTCTTTTTTCCCCCCACACTTACAGCATCCTCTGAAGTGGCCACTTCTCCTCTTATCTCACTTGAGACACCTTAAGGTACAAGGTAGCGGTTTCTTAAGAGTATAATAAAGCCAGGAAAAATAGGCATCCAATATCTGTTTAGCTGACATCCCTAAGTACCCAAACTAATGCCAAAGGGAAACCAGACCCAAGCAACCACAAGTGATCTTCTAGGTTAATATTTCTTTAACGTCAACATAATGGTGGGAACTGTTTGTCTCTAGGCACCTGACAGATAATTTAATCAAATGCCTTAGTTACCCATTAATGAGACAAACCAACAAATTTTTAGTGTTCTAATAGTGGTTTATAATCATGGACACAATTAAAATTAATCACTATAGCTAGTGTTATTATTATTATCTGAGGATCCAGGGAACCACAGGCCTGTCAGCTTGATCTCAGTGTTGGGGAAGGGATGGAGCAGATCATCTCGAGTATGAACAAACAGCATGTGTGGGACAAGCAGGGGATGAGACCCAGACAGTATGCATTCTTCTTGACCAACCTGATCTCCACCCACTACCAGATGAGCCATCTAGTGGGTGAGGGAAAGGCTTTTGATGTATCCTACTTAGACTTCAGTAAATCCCTTGACTCAGTCTTCCAGCTTTCTCTTGAAGAAGATAGCTGCTCATTATTCAGACAGTTGTACCATTTGCTGGGTTAAAAATCTGGCCGTAGAGCTGGGACCAGAGAGTCGTGGTGAATTGAATGAAATCCAGTTGGTGACTGGTCAGGAGTGGTGTTCCCCAGAAGTCAGTACTGGGGCCTGTCCTGTTTAATATCATCACTGTGGATGAAGGCACCGAGTGCACCCTCGTTAAGTTTGCAGGTGACACAAAGGTGGGAAGAATTATCAATATGCTTAAGGGTTAGAAGGCCCTATGGAGTGAGTTGGACAGGCTGGTTAGCTGAGCTGAGGCCAATGGGCTGAAGTTCTTTAAGACCAAATGCTGGATCCTGTACTTCACTCACAGCAACTCCAGACAATTCTACAGGAACAGCTGGAAAGCTGCATGGAGGAAAAGGATCTGAACACAGGCCAGCAGTGCATCCACATGGCCAAATATGCCATTGACATCCTGGCTTGTATCAGAAGTAGCACAGCCAGCAGGAGAAGGGAGGTGATCATCCCTCTGTACTCAGCCCTGGTGAGGCTGAACCTCAATCACTGTGTTCTTGTTTGGGTCCCTCACAACAGGAAAGACATCAAGGTCCTGGATCATGTCCAGAGAAGAGCAACAAATCTGTGAGGGGTCTGGAGCACAAGTCTTATGGCGGCTGTCTGAGGAAACTGGGATTGTTCAGTCTGGAGAAGAGGAGACTCAGGGGAGAACTTATCACCCCACAGCTCCCTTAAAAGAGTTTATGGTGAGGTGGGAGTCAGCCTCTTCTGCAAGCTGGACAATAGTTGCACCAGGAGAGGTTCAGTATGGATATTATACTTTCTTTTATCCTCATCCCTAAGCACCACTGCTGGCCACCTTTGGTCTTGATCTAGCCAGTGTGACAAGTCCCACCCTCAGGCTTTATGCTGCTGGTAATATACGTGGTAATCACTGGAACAAACTGCTGCACCTGACAACTTTGCTCCAATCCAGAACTGGAATTGTTTATACATCCTTTTTTCTCCCACCCGGTGCTCAGAAGTATCGTGCACTCATAGAGGAAAGCAAATAGCACACAGGGTAGATCTTTCTTACAAGGAACTACTGCTATTCTCTTTGGCACTGCCATCTTACACCTCTCAAGATGCTGAAGGGATGCTGTTGTTTTTCATCTTTTTTTTTCTAACGAAACCCCAACAGACCAAGAAGGCTACTTAATCCCATTTGGTGTGTCTGTACTGTGTAAAGAAACTTTTGGAGCCTGATTACAGTGACAGTAGTCTTCAAAATCTCCCTATACATTCTGGACATCCTTAAAAGTTCAAATGAGGTTGTTGGTTTTTTTTTTCCTGGATGTTCCTATTCCAGTGACACTTGGTGAAAAATTATTGGCATCAAAAACCTGTTATTGGTTTCAAAACCTAATGAGAAGTTACGTTATACCTGTCATGATGCCATGGCACAGTGGCACAGTTAATGCATTGTTTTTTTGAACCTGCCACCATTATGTCAATGAGTATGTGAGACAGATATAGCTAGATCACAATCCTCACATCACTGTAATGCATTCATGAGAGCTATCCTGGCCTCCACTATCTTCTGTCTTCTGAGGGTCAGTTCAAAAGCAGTTCTTGAAGTAATGTGGTTGGGTGCTTTTTTTTTCCCTCAAAAATTTAAGGGCAGCCTTTCCCAGAGCCATGGTGTCTAGCTTTGATGTGAATGTCAGACTGCCTCAGGTCACTGTAAAAAAGGTTACAGCAAATCATGCTCTGATGCTGGTGTTCAACCTACTAAATATCACAGATGTCATCTCAAAAATTTCACCTGAAAATGTCTGCTGGATTAATATTGCAGTTATTTTGAACATAGAAGCCTACTGAAATATAAGTTAAAACAGAGATATAAAAAAATATGTCCTCTGCTACACTCTACTACAGATACTTTGGCTTTGCTGAACTTACAGTCAATACAAATGCAGACTTCTGGATTCTACTTAGTGTTCATTAAATTTGCTGGCACCCATTTGACTGTTAATTTACTAGCACTATAGGATAGAAAACAGCCAGGTAGAACAAGCAATTCCTTTATAAAATGATTATCATCCTCTTTGCCCAAACCACTCTCTATGTGGTTATCAGTACAGTAGTAAATTCAGCAGAGTGGATGGAGCACATGGATAGGGATATGTAAATATTAACACGCATGTAAACAATTTAACAAAGCACTGCTTTTCATTGAAGATGTTTATCCCATCCAAATAGTTTTCCAGCAAACATGGAGACTGCTCATCATAACCCCTCTGTACTTACATAAAAGTCATATATGATCTACTAGATCATGTATGATCTATTAGATGATGATAAAGGAGAATATACTCCTTAGTAGCAGTTTTAAGCTATGTTTTGTTTTTAATGTTTCTAGTCCAGTGCAGACAAATGCATGAGAAGCACTCTCCTAACACAGTTCTATAAAAAATTAATTCACGTTCCTTTTGACAGTCTAGATAACAACAGTTCTAGATAACTCCCAGATAATTCCCATTTATAATTTAATTATAAATGCAAAATAAGCCTGTACATGATCAAAGAATAGAATAATCAGATAGTCATACAGTTATTCATCCATCTCCGTTTTCATCTCTTAAGAACTATCAACCAGATAAAGAATAGCAGCAGGTTGTTTTTTTCCTATTTGGAAAATGGAAAATTATAAAAATAATGTTAATATTATGAAGATGAAAAACAGGTCATTTCTGTCACTGTAGGGAACTTGGTAGTTTTTTGACCCACTGCAGTACCACTTCTTTTCTTCTACTTATATGCAACATTGTTGAGATGCCTCCATTTTTTCATAGTGTTGCGGGCTCTCTAGGCTAGCAGTCACTGTGCATAGCATACCTTCACAGGGTGGGGGAATCACACATTAAAAAAGAGGGAGAAAAGACAACACAAGTAAAACATGAATAAAATAATGAAAACTCGAGAACCGTGGACCGGAAGAGGAACAATATTAATGATATGTTTTCTTAACTTTTTGCTGCATGTTTTATCTTGTTCAAGAACTTCAAATAAGGCGTATGACCAACTAAACTGCACGGAAAGAGGGATGTTTTCGCTAGGTGTGAGGGAAAATGGCTCAGCTTAATCCAAACAAGAAAACTTTAATCCAGTCCAAAACTACTCCTCTTTTTCTAATGGGACCAAACCATGCCAGCAATTGTGCTAATATCTAAACAGTCAGCAGCACTGCCTTCCAGTACTGCCACAGTTTTATAGACACAGCCTAAGGAATCAGTTCTACTCCTTACTTTGCTTCATACTCCTACATGCTCATGCAACAGACTGATTCAGATGACACTCTGCTCTGTTAAAACCTGTAGCAGATTTGACTTCAGTAGGGTTGCATGCTTCACATCTTAGTTTCATAGCTTTAAAATAGTAAAAAACAAAAACAAAAACAAAAACAAAAACAAAAACATGCAGGTTCCTTTCTTCTGCTCTCCAAATGCTGTTTCTAGATTAGTCATAAACATTTGAGAGTGAAGAGTTCTATTCTGCTATATAGATGAGAATTTTATGGGATAAAACAAAGAACTTTTTGTTCCTATTTATGAGAATATTAATCCTCATCTGAGGTTCGTTTATGAAATTTCAAAAGCCAAAGGGCAATTCATAGTTGTTGCTTTAGAGAGGGTGAAGAAAAAGCCAGTTTTGGTACAAAATACTGATCTGACATAACTCTTATCCTTCTCTTAGCTCCCATTTTCTTTTGCAGATACTGACCATTTGTCCAAATTAGCTTTTTTTAGGCTTCAATTATGAATGAAAAATGAAAACTGCAAAATTAAACCCATCCTTAAGTCAGCAATATAAGCAATTTTCAAAGAATTGGAAATATTGTAGAAATACTAACCACCCCTGTTAAAGAGCCTTGTTATATTAGTACTTTACAAAGCAATGTGGTGACTGGATCACCAACCCTTAGATATTAAATATTCCCTTCTTCCTCTGGATTGTTTGCATATAATAAATAGACATGCTGGACAGAACTTTGAGACCTTTCTAGTTTCCCATCCAACCTGGCCTTGACCACCTTCAGTTGTGGATGCTACATCCCTAGAGCTGCTCAAGACCAGGCTGGATGGGTCCCTGGGCTGCCTGATCCAGTACCTAATTCAGTTGTTCATCATCCTCCTCGTGGCAGGGGGTTGGAACTAGATGATCTTAAGCTTCCTTTCAATGCAAGCCATTTTATGATTCTGTGATTCAGTGATTATAGCATGCAACTCCAGAATGTCCAAATGTTTTAATTGGAAGAAAAATAAAAATGTGAAAAACAGATTTTCAAATGGAAAGTTATATATATATATATAACTCCCTCACCATTGACTGTGCCCTCTCTTCTTGCACTTTGTTGCAGCTGCCTGAATAAATTCTGCACAATTCCCTTTGGTACCAGGAAAATTTCTCTAATTACGTTTGTGTCCTGTCTGTTTATTCTCTGTTTTTGACTGATCTTTCAACATCTTTCTGAGCTCCATTCCATGAGCCTCTTCTCAGGCTCCTTCTGTGGCCTCTGAAACCTATTCAAGCTTGCTAGCTCCCTAGAGGATGGAACAACCTCCCATCCCTATGAAGGTTGACCCTTGACCTGGCACATAGAGGAATTTAAATATTGAAAGCAAAGAGCAGTCTGTTACAAATGCGTGGCTATGTTTAACCTTTCCTGAACAGCAAGCAGTTTTTCCTGCACTATTCCATCTTCATCTGTACAGGCACTATGAGTAAGTTTATGCATTAGATTCAAATCAGTTAATGGGGAGGTTTATGCTGGGATTTCAGCAAAGCTATTAGCAACAGACAGTGCCAGGGCTTCACTAAATAGCAGAAAGTAAAATATTCCTCCAGAGGGCAATTTGGAGAAGGAACATGACTTACATGCTTGAATTACCACTTGACAGATTTTTTTGTCTCTCCATATGAGGCTAGGTAGATAAGCTTTCTAACTTAAGTGTTAAATTTAGATGTATGAAGTTCGGTAATATGATTTATAAATTGTTAAAAGTGTAAACAAACATCATAGGAAATGTAGCTTCCTTTAAACAAATATAATTTTCTAGGTTTTCAAAAGATAAGAGATGTGAGTAGCTTTTGTTGCCTGCGATAAAAACTTGATACCAGAGGTAGATTGATCATGTAGTATATTCTTCAACAAAAACAGATTTTCTTTTAAGTGGGAAATTTTATTCCATTTTTCAGTCGAGGTTTGAATGCCCTACTAGCAATAGAAAAAAAATAACTCGGTAGCTTTGTCTCAGCTGTAAATGAGTCAGGCAATTTTCAGAGCCACATGTACAGTCACAAAAAATGGTACAAGAAACCACATTGTTCCAAGGCCCTTGAAAAAAACCTTGAGAGACCAGAGAGAGAGAGATGACAAATTTTCCCAATACAGTGCTTGATGATCCTCAAGATGAACACTAAAATCTTTACAGGAAAAGGAGGAAGTTGGATGTTCATATGCCTAAGTGAGGTAATTCTCACCTCTCAGTCCATTCTTAGATCTTGACGAACCTTCAAATGTCTGTAGAAGCCCATCACTAGTCTGCTTGATCAGCTGCATGCTCAGTGCAGCTGTGCCCAGCTGGCAGAACTCTTGGGCAAAGGAGTAGAGTAAGTGTCTTAAAGCAGATCCCCACTTGACGGGAGTGGAAACCAGGAAGAAAAGGCTCTGAAAGCTACCTGGCAAGTACAAACACTGAAAGAATCTGAATGCTGAATTCTTCACAGGTTAGCTAATAAAGGTGATGAACACTATGCTACAGAATTGTAGAATCGTTTGAGTTGGAAGGGACCCTTGCAAGTCATCTAGTCCAACCCCTGCAATGAACAGGGGCACCTTCAGCTTGATCTGGTTGCTCAGAGCTCCATCAGCCTGACCTCAGATGTCTCCAGGGATGGGGGATCCACCACCTCTCTGCACAACCTGTGCCAGTCCCTCATCACCATTAGTACAAAAAAAAACTTGTTTCTTATATTCCTTATAGATTATCTATAATCATATATATTGTATGGGGATATATGTCTTGTCATACATAACCATCGTTGTACATATCCATAAGCATGTATATAATCAAATCTGTAATCGTATATATTATCAGCAAAAGCAATGATTTTCAGCCACCTCAAACAGAAAGAGCTATCACAGAAGTCTTAGGAACTGGGATGGCTTGTTTTCAGCTTCTCTTATTCCCTCCTTAATGATAAAATTTTATAACGACCTTAAGACAATTATGGTGCTTTTGCAGTGATTAGCTGCATAATTGCTGCATATTTCTTCTTCCTCATTTTCTTAGTAGAGCAGCTGAGTCACAGAGATGAGAATACATGCTAAAATCCTCAAAAAAACAAAACAAAAAAAAAGCATAATAATAATAAAAAGATAATTTTAGATATGACAGAAAACAAATGGATGACTCTGAGTGTTGCATAACTTAGCTTTTTTATCCTCCTGTGTCCCAGATACAGGTGCAATCCTGAACAACACATTCTCCAACAAAAGACCACGTCTGAGAAGCTGGCACCCTCCTTACCAGATATTTGATCCTCCTCCAAAAACATACAGAAAGCACCAAGGATGTCTATTCACATAGCTCTCAAAGGAACAAACAACTAGCAGAGAGAGCAAACAGCACATTAAATGAATACTTCATTACACATTTTAATTCTTTTATTCCCTAAAGGAGTTAGTAGACCAAAAGCTAATTCAGTCCTCAAGTTTTACAACCTCTTTGAGACAAGAAAGGCAATTTGCATGGAGTTCTTGTTAACCAATTTGCTTCTCCCAGTGGCTTAGTACATTTGGTCAGTGCACTACTGGTGAAGTGAAGCCAGCAAAGCTATGTGGATTTATATGGCAAAAAGATCTGGCTTCATTAGTTTCACATCTCCAAGGATTATTTCGGTCTCCAGAAACTGTAACAGAGCATTAGAAATGGCTGTGTTAGGTAACTGAAGACTAATATCCAGCTCAAAAAAGGGAAGGTAGAAGGCCTGCCTTCTTTCTCCATGCAAAAATGAAAGAGTGTGAGGAAATTTCAGTAAGAGCTGAAATCCTGAGGGATTTTGTTCTCTGCAGACTGTCCCTCTTCCAGCCAGCCTGCCTTAAGCACTTCAGCACCTCAGCAAGGTGCTACCTTGGGGAGTGAAGATATGCAAGAAGAAAAATTGCCTATTTTCTGGCCACCCAGGGAAAGGGACTATGCAGAGGTTTCTCTATCTGTCCCCGTCCACATCCTGGAGGGAACCACTGGTGAGATGAAAATTACAGTTGTGTCATGCCCCACAGCAAAACAGATGCTCATCATCTTTCTCCAAGCAGTCCTTCTCCAGCTCTGGATCTATTCAGCTGGCAGAAAATAGTATTTGTGATTTTCCGCATTAAATAAGTAGAAGGCTCACTTCTACCTGGTTCCTACCAGTGGATCAGTCTCCCATGAAATAGAATCTAATGCTTTCAGTCATGTGGACCTCAAAAGGCCAGATCAGAAGGTGAAGCTGGGATTCTGGTTGAGTAGGAATGATCCTCATGAGCAGAAGGAGAACAGGAACACAGGCATGTGGGAATGGACTCATATATGATCCCTGACAGGAATTTCTGGGAACAAATATATATATTGATATATAACGTTAGAAGAGTTCAGTTGAAAGGAACTTCCAAAGATCATCTAGTTCAAATTCATGGCCAACAAAAATTTAAAGCATATTAGCGAGGCATTGTCCAAATGCCTCTTGAACACTGGCAGGCATGAGATATCGTTTGCTGCTCTACGAAGCCTAACCCATTGTTTGCACAATCTTAGAATAAAGAACTCTTTCCTAATGCTCAGTGGGAGGAGGTTGTTGAGAAAGAGAAATGAAGGGGATCAGAACAGCAGGAAGGAATGTGGTGAGTATGTCAAGTATCAAACACGCAGGATATGGATGTTTCATTGAGAATATGGAGAAAAATGCACGAGATGGTTGGTGGGAAGGTGGGGATTCAACATCTTTGGGGATATATGCAATCCAACCCAACCTAAGCATTTGAGACATCCCTTTGGGACTGAGGGTTTGCTACAGCTTCCTGAAAGGAGGTTGTGGCAAGACAGGGGTTGGCCTCTTATCCCAGGTGACAGCACTAGGATAGAAGTAAGGGCCTCAAGTTATTCCAGGGGAGGAGGTTCAGATTGGATATTAGGAAAAAATTCTTCTCAGAAAGAGTGGTGAGGCATCGGTGCATGCTGCCCAGGAAGATGGAGGAGTCACTGTACCTGGAGGTGTTCAAGAAAGCTGGAGATGTGGCACTGAGGTACGTGGTTTATTGGGCAGTACCAATGGAAGGTAGAGTCGGACTTGATCTCAGAGGTCTTTTCCAACCTAAACGATTCTATGATTTTATGATGAAAAAAAAAAAAAAAAAAAAAAAAAAGGCTTCTGATGGGGAATAGAAGTTTCCATTCTTTGGTTTTATTACTCATTATTTTGTCTTCCTTTAAATAAGAAGAAAATTTAGCTGCTGAAAGCTTATGGACTTTTTAGAGAATTCCCCAGTCAGAACACTGCAAGCATTCCTAATTTCCACAACATCGAAATATGTACTAGGTTGTTATGGATCAGACAGTTTTCAAATATAACATTACGGTACGAACATTTTATTCATATAAAAAAGCAAATTGGGTTTTCACTATGGAGAAAGGCACCCATAAATCAGCCAGTAGATGCTATAATGTGGAGTGCAGTGTAAAGCAAGAGCCTCAAGAAAGAAGAGAAATGAAGAGAACTATGTCAAAAAATAGAAATATAGATGGTAATGGTCATTATGAAGTTTAAATTCCAGAAACTCATATAGCATTAACAGTGGAGGGACAAGCTACTCACAGAGGCCACAGATTTCCAAGAGAAGTAGCAGCTGTTTAAAATATCCAACTGTAACCAACTGGGAGAACAGAAAGTTCAGCATCACTTCAGGAGGTCTGTTTGCTTGACGATAATGTGAATTATAAACAAATGTCATAATGGGATGGTTTTCTGCAAAATGGTACTATTCCTCACAATTTAAAAACCAGTTAAATGGTATTTCTTTTGAGATATTTGTTTAGGGTTGACATTTAAACATAGGATATATTGTTTTTTGTGTTTCTTCAGACACTTTGTCCTTTAGCTTGTACTTGAAGGATATAGCATCAAAAAACAAATCATGTCTAAATAAGATTGCTGTAGAAAAGGAAAAGATAGCATAGGAGATAATTCTGATGTGTCTCTTTCAAGGTCAATTTCTAGTCATGGTACAAGGATGAAAACAGTGTACCTTGAAAATAAAACCAAGCAGAAGCTCCATCTCTTTCAGTTCTGACTGTTTTTAATGTTCATTGCCATTGTCTTTAACTGATACTGAGAGTATTGAGCAATGTGAAGGACAAGGCCAGAAAAGTAGTGTCCACCCACCTATACTGTAATACTACATGAAAGCATCAAACAATAATTTAATACTTCCTGTAAGCTATGAGCCTGGCTCATGTCCTACTTTTTGTCCAGCAGAATTCCCAGGTCATTTTCTTCAGAGCAGCTTTCCAGCTGGGTTCCCCCCAGAAAGGTGGTTGGCGTTCTGGGATTTTTTCTCCCCAGGTGCAGGACTTTACACATCTTCTAGATGAAATTCATGAGACTTTTGTCAGCCCACCTCTCCAGCTTGTTCAGATCCCTGGATAGCAGCACAACCTCCTGCTGAGTCAACCACTCCCTCCTAAATTCCCATCAGTTTGTCCTTGTAAAGTCTGTTGATGTGATTTGCATTAGGACAAGGCTCTCATATAATCAGTTATTACATTTCACTAGTGGATCATTAATATCTTAAAATATTCCCTTTTTGCTGTTTGGAACTGATCACAGCCTAAGAAAAAATGGAATACTTCCACAGGATTTGTCTTCTGGTAACATCCTCCCACAGCTTTAACCTTCATAGTTAGCAGTGGGATCAGTGTTCAAAGAATCATTTTCTGAATGTGCTCCAAGAATTCATAATCTGCTGTAGGCTATTCCCAAAGGAGAAAAACTGGCTGAAACCAACAGATTATTCATTCTACTTTTCACAAGGATTTAGGACCAATTCCTTACAAGCACTGAATCACTCAGCACAGTTGTACCTCTCTTGCTCCACAGGTTTTAATGGATGGTCTCACACCACCGTGAAGGTCACACATTGCTCAGTTCTGAGATCCACGGGGATCATTTCAAAATAGTGGAAAAAATGACAGCACACTCATCAGGAAGTTTGTTATAAGGATGTAGAGTTACAGACTGCTTTCACTCACCTAAAAGGCAGCTGAATGCCCTGGCTCAGCCCATCAGAAGAACTTCAAAACAGGAATAATGGGATCTGAGTTTCAGGCTTTGCTTCCAGTGTGGATGTATGATCTATGCAATTTCAGCAAGTGTTTTTCTTATTGTTGCTCAATCATGTCACTATGAGGCCCTGGGAAAACAAGCTTTGCAGCCTAGATCATGGCCTCACTGAGTATCTTCACCCAGCCAAGAAAGCTTCCAGTTGCTTTCAGCAGCTGCTTTCGGAACAGCAGAGATTGCTGAGAAGTAGCTGAGCATGGCACTAGGCATCTATCTCACCCTTCTTGTTGCTGACCATCCACTGAGCTTTGACTGTTTGCTCTGATTCCTGCTTCCAAAGTCCCATGTCCTCCTTATAGCTTGACCATTCAATGTCCAGGATTTACCTTGTAATGGAGACAACCTGGCTTTTGGCCTGAAACCACTGTTGTCTCATGTCTTCTATAGTATCCTGACTGCCCAAACCTTGTCAGTCAGTCTTTGTGCCACAATAAGATTAAAACAGGAGTTGATTTTTCTAGCTCCCAGACTTGACTTGTCCTTAAGAGAATACCTGGCTGTCATTCTTATTCCTGAGTTTAGTCTGGTGCAAACAGTCCTGTAAAATTGCCCAGGCTGCATTTTCTTGCCTGATGGTTACTACAGAAATTCCTCTGTTCCCCTTACCGTTAAGGACTTTTTTCTACTCAAAACATGTTGAAGTCCCATGAAAACAAACTTTCATATATTTAAATATCAAACATTACATCCCAGGCACAACAATTCTGACAACTGTTCTGACTAATGTTACTGTTACTCCCTTTCTCAGTGATTCAGCTATTTCTACCAGTAACTTCTGGCTGGCCTTAAAGAACAACAGTCAGAAAAACAACAGGTGTCAGTGATCTCTGAATGCTCATCCCTATATCTTTCTAGAATAACATTATCAATACTTAAACCAACCCACAAATGCAGCACCTAACTCAATCCTACTCCTCTGCATAATTTGACAGTAGACAACAGTTCATTTCAAATCAGTATTTTTTCTGTTGTAACATGTTTATTCATACTCAGCAAATCTCTAAGAACAGAAGCTAAGTCTTTTCTCAACCAACTAAATCTGCAAAGTTGATGTTTGTACCTGAGGCCAAATACATCACCTTACAATCACCATAGAAATCCTCTCTTTTGCAATTATAGAATCTCATTTTTAACAAAACAGCAACCGTAAGCTAATAGCCACTGTCTAAATACTTTCATTTCATCTGTTATTAATGCCTGGGTATGTTCACGTAGTTTAATTTCTATGCAGCTTTCTGCTTCCATTTACCTTTAGGATGAATGTGACCTCACACTGAAGAGTTTTTTGATCCAGAAGCCCTCTGAGCACCCAGTTTTCTCCATTTACTGGATACAGAGTCCTGAGTGTTATTTAAACCAATTAATATGGCCTGTGCGCTAAACTAGAGGCAGGTGGAATGGTAGTATGGAAGGATTTTTCTTCAAACCCCACTACATAGCTGGGGAGAGAGACATTGGTGAATGATATGTAATAGGCAGACTACACGTTTCCATGGATCTGCTTAGTCTACTGCTTGGTACAGACAGACTTATGGAAACTATTATATACTACTATAGGTTGGAATCATGAGTTTTGGAGAGCTGCATTAAGTCTGAAGATTTGTTAACAGAATTTAGTCTTCCACAAACTCTTCCATGATCCCAAGAAGATCCATATCCTTCTTGTATCCAAAATGAATGAATGAATGAACTTCTCCTTCAGAATATTGGCAACATGATGAAAGATTCCACCAAAATTGGGGAAAGATGAAAACTAGGACAGTATAAGTCTTCTGTAGGGTCTGGGTTTTGCCAGCCTGAAAGCTTTGTCATCTGTGCAGAATGAGTGTAAAAGATGACATAAATTTGGTGAGCAACATGTAAAAGGTATATCTACCAGCAAGTGGGAGCAGAAGTGAGGTACATAGGGATGTTTTTCACAAAGTTTTCTGTTTACACTCCTAAATCCTCTGCTGAGAGCTACTCCAAAGTCTCTTATGTCACTTTCTTTCTCTACTGAAGAGAATATGCATTCACTACGGATATCCTACTATGCCATTTTAAATTATTTCTTATCTTTAACTTTAGAAGGTTGATTCTATTAATCAGAACAAAGGAGAGCATGACAGCCAGAAGGGGAATGAGGGAAAAGTGGGAATATTTATTGCAGCCATTTGGGGCTCAAGGTATCCCAGTCTTACTTAATATGTAGACATGAACGATAAGTGATTTTTTTATCATCATCATTCAGCTCTGATATATAAATAGAGGCATCTATTAATTATAATAACAGATAATATATTTGAAAATGCCTACTTAGCCTCCAGATATGAGAAAATGCATTATGCTCTTCAGGGCTGCCCCCAGGGCACCAGTGACTTGTCCTTGTGAAGATATGCATGGCCCTCCAACTAAAATGCTGAGCAGAAAACATTCATTACTTTCTTGAGAGAGCTGCTTCTGAGAGAGCAAGAATACCCACAGAGTATAGGAGTCAGAACAAATTAAGAATTAAAACTTTGGAACAGAAGGGGATTTTAACTGTTTATGATGTTATTTCCTTCACAGTAACAATAGGTGCTAGTTTACGTGCAAGAGCTGGGTTTGGAACTGCTTGTTAAGAGATAATCTAAAAATGGTGTATCATAGAAGGAGACTACTTCCTTTGCAAGCTCAGGGATCCGGTATGTCATCCTCTACTACCTACAAATTGCCATCTGCTGTCTTCTGCTAGATACAGATTTAACCAAACCAGAGAATGTGATCCAGCGTCAGACTCATCCCATGGTCCCAAATTCTTTGATTTAAAGGTTCTGCTCCCCATGGAGCTAAGGTATTAAGAGGTCAGACTAATTTAAAGTACCAAAGCACAGTCACTGTCCATAGACCCTCTCAGTGTTCTTGGTGCATGCAGAAAACACAATTACAATTTAATCTAATCTGGATGAAATTGGACTAAACTGAGCCATCCAGCATTTTCCATTGCAAAGCACCCACATGTAAGGCTTTACTGGAGTTTAGGTGATAAGTAGCAATGCCTAATATAATGGTAAATCCAACATTAATCTGAGTCTGAAGAGCAGTGGCTCATATCCCTCAGTGGTGTAAAAAGCTGGCTGTTGACTGGCTTTGGTTGTGCTCTGCCTATTTCTGTTTTCATGCTTTCCTTTCTCTGAGGCCTCTTCTAAGACTTCCTAGAAGTAATACATGTTCAAAGCAGAACACAGTTTCTTTTTGGAAAAACAGAATCTGAGCAGTGAAAAGACGCTCATCCATTCCTAGCTGTTCTAATGGCCTGCACAGCCTTACCATCCATTTTTAATGCAGTTTCTCCAGAGTCAACATTGAAATTCAGTTTGTGGATATCAAAGTATCTTAATCTGCTAGTCTGGGAGTTGTCTGTTACCGAATTGTTCCCTAAGCAACTACTTTTCAAAAAGCTGCATTCACAACTTGCTCATTCTCCATCCTTAATGTGATTTACAAAGAGATAAAATGTGAAGCGTAGAAAGACAAAATCTGTTTCTCAAACATTCACAAAAAGATTTTGATAGTGAAAGCTTTCTGCAAGTGTCTGTGCTAGTCTGGATATCAGACAAAAAGCCAGAAATTTATTGATGGGTGGGCTTGGTTGGTCTATTTTGCTGCTTACTAAGTTATTTTCTTACAGAAAATAAAATGTTTGAATTGAGGTCATCACTACAGATACACTTTTCAAAGTTAAATACTACCTGGCTTCACTGTCTTGGTAATAGAAGAAATGACATTAATAAAAAATATTCTCAAAAGTGAAATTCAGGATCAGAATGCAGAAGAGAAACAGCTTGCCACTGCTTCAGTACACCTATCTGTAGAAATCTAATCATTGGTCATATTATATTCAGAGGTAGAGAGAGTCTCAGGTGGTCTAGAGGTGGGAAAATGATAACAAGGTGTTCCTTCTATAATCCTAGGCAAGGATCAGAGAATGAATCATAGAAATACCCTTGCACAGCAAGGCACTGAAGAAAATGTCAAATAGTAATTCAGAAGAGCTGCATATGAAGAAAACAAGTTCTGCCTCCCAAATGCCCCCAAAGACAGCATTGTTCTGTGTTCAGTATGAAATACTGAAATACTGAAGAACTGAAAACTGAATTATAATGGAGTCCATTGTTGACCAAATTGCCCTAAGATATTCATCTTCATAATATCCACATGTACTTGCCTGCAACCAGGACAATGCTCTCTGTAGATATAGTCTCTTTTTATCCACCCTTTGTATGGTCACAATGCCGTTTATCTACTTAACTAACTCCGAGATCAGTATCCCAAAATGCAAAACACCACAAGAATCCCCACATGCAACTTGTAGAGGTTCACAAAGAGACGTAAAGGCAGTGAGATTGTCTTTTTGCGCTACCATACATTCCCTGACAGGGAATGTTACATCTTACTCTGTACTTCTCCAGTTATAAATTCCATAACTGATTACTCTAAGAATGAATACAGGAGGAGGTGATGTGACCCATAGTGACTTTACTGTTCCCTTTTCCTAAATACTCAGTCTGACACCAAAACAGTTGATACATTTTTCTTTGTTCAGGCAGGGTGACAATCAGCAAAGCAACACAATGCTGTAAAACAGGCAGTGGAGTATAGCTGAATTAACCAACCACACATTTCCTTCTGCATCCTGTGCATTCTAATACATTATACATTCACTATAGCATCACAATTGCAATGCACTTATATATGTACATGTGCATTTACACAGCCATTTCCCCCCTTCCTCTTTCAATACGTGCACAAATTACCATACAGTTTTGGTATATTCTCATTAAGGGGAGGGAATAAGTGGTGTAGCTATAGTTACAACTGAATACAACTTGATTCAGATGAATTATACACTTATTCCACCTGTGACCAGCTTCTCAATATTTGTTTTATCCAGCATTATTTATCATTTCTCAGTCAAATATAGGCCACAGTTACCAACAGCTTCTTTCACTATTTGTCACTCACAAATTCATAGAGTCATTGAATAACAGAATTTCTGAAGTTGAAAAAGACCTCTAAGGTCAACTATTCCAACAATCAACCCATCACCACCATGCCCACTAAACCATGTCACTCAGCACCACATCTACATCTGAACCAGTCACACACCTTCCCCATCACCTATATTTTCAAAAAATATCTCGTACACAATGTAGACAGCTAATCTCACCCTGCCAAAGGCATCAGATTTCTACCATCATTTGCTAATTTGCGAGCAAATGCCTTACCCTTGTCTTCCACATCGACATTTATTCAGGAAAAAGTCACACAAGCACAGCTGTAGGGGTTGGAATAGACCTCTGGAGATCATCAAGTCCAGTCCTCTTGTCATGAACACCAAAATTCTACTTATTCTGCTGGATAAATTCCAACAAGCTTGTCCTGATTTTATCAGTATTTCATACCATGACATCATGCTACAGGCAATTGGGTGTGAAGGCACAGTGCATGATGGAGATGTACATCTACTTTCTTCTCTAGCAGTCTCACATGAGTTCTGAGTCTCAAAGAGGACGGTACACTGAAATGTACTGTATTTTAATTCCCAGGATCCTCCACATGATTTCCAATTCCATGTGATGGGGAAGAGCTCTCATCTTTTCCAGGAGGCCAGCTGTGAGGGCCTTCTGATAAAGACTCAGACTGATTTATCTTTGGTTCATTTAATTTATTATTCTTAATTATTCTTTATTATCTCACATTCCTTTTAATGAATTAGTTTCTTCTATCATCTTCTATCAGTTGGGTTCTTTTCCTTCCTCCCCTTCTCCCAAGGGGAGGTAGGGGTGTTGTGTGATTAGCTCCTCCAACAGCAACACTTGCCTACAGTTAGACGTGCCGTTCTGAGACCCTGTGCTTGGTTGAGTGACTACTGCTTTGCTTTGCTTGGATCTCTGTCTCTTGCATATAGGTTTATACTGAACCTCATAAAGAGATCACGTACCCATCCGAATGCAACAAAGAGGCATTCTTTAAGTCTGTATTTGCAGCATTCCTTCCACTGAACCTGACATCTTTGACCTACGGTGATAAGTATCTCAGAGTGGATTTAAAGAAAAGAAATGATACAAACCTACCACAATTTTGCTAAATCATGTGGAACTTTGCCAGACTTCAGAAAATCTGCAGCATCTGGCAACAGACTGGAGTATATAACTGCTGCCAGGGAGATATCGTGAGTTTACTATCCTGGAAAATTGTTACCATACAAAACACATGCCAAGTTAATACTGTAATGAATTTTATGGTTTAGAATGGCAGTTTGCTAGCACTTGTAGCCAGAGGGCTATATCCTCAGATGGTGCAGAAAAGGTAAATGTGGAGGAAATCACAGACTCATCAGGAACAGACTTTTAAATACAGAACAACTGCCCTGAGAATACGCCTGCTGTTACAAACGCTCACAAAAATGGACTCAGTGATTTTGTGTGAACACAAACACAGCAGATGCATAAAATCTAATCAATTTAGAAGACAGATGCATAAAATCTAATCAAGCAATCTAAGAAAATTTCTTAATAACACAGAAGACAGTTACTCTTCACTGCTATGAAACTTCTCGGCTTTAAATTGTTATGATCACCTCAGCCCACTCGGTTAAGCTGTGGGAGAAATTTTCATATCTCTTTTCTGCTTCTTTCAGCAGTGACAAAGAAGGCAGGAAGGGATGGAGAGTGAGAGGCAGATACTGTCTCCTGGGTAATACATAAGATACATCCTTTGGAAGTTCTGCAGTCTGCTTTTTACTTGCAGATCTGTTACTTTCAATATAGCAAATGCCACACTATTCCTCCTTTATTCTTACGATGTTCTCAGGCTGTTATTCTCAAGGTCTCACATCTGCAAACCTTGATGTTATTCTTATGTCTCATTTCTCATGGGGAGAAACTGCCATCAGAGTGAGAATCACTCTTTCCTCACCCTTTCACTTCTTCTTTTGTAGATTTTAGTTTAAACAAACAAGCAAACAAACAAGATTTACTCAGCAAAATAGTAGACTTGATAAGTCATTAAGTCATTTAAATCCCCAGTTAGTTACTACCACACAGTAGTATACATCCAAACTCAGTGCACAACACTTGTATGTGATGAGAGTGTGCTCCATGCAGAGCAAATAGCATCATAAGCAAGAGTAGGGATTTTGAGAAGGCATATTAAATGGTATGTTATGGAAAAACATGAAGACATGGTGGAGAACAATCCTTATATGTCTTGAAGAGGACACCAGAGGAGGATGTTTTCAGTACAGGCTCTGCTGTACCTTTTCACGGACTGCCATGAGAGAAAGCTTTCAGTTTCTTTCTTTTAATTTTTATTTTTCTTCTTTGTATTTTCCCCAAAGGTAATTCTAGAGATGTGTGCCTTCAGCTACAAACCCCACAAATAAAACTTCAAAGTCTGACACAGCATCCTTTGTGGAAACAACACTATGACCAATGTTATCTCTCACCTAGGGAACAGTAAACTTAAAGTCAGTGAAGTCTCCCAGCAGCATTAATGTAACTAAGCTGTTTGCCTGTGCCTTCTGTCCATTGCCATAAGTGGAGAAACTCCTGGCACAGCACAGCAGTGGCTTTGGTAGACTGCAGTCTCCTTCCATAGATAACTCTATCTTTGCAGGTAAACACACTCCTGATATGACCCTCATCCCTGAAGATGCTCAAGGCCAGGTTTGATGGGCCCTAGGCAGCCTGTTCTGGTGGGTGGCAACCAGCCTGCAACAGGGGATTGGAACCGAATGGTCGTAAAGCCATTCTGTGATTATATGTCCACTGGATACTTCTATAACCATATTTGGTACAGAGGCAACCTGTGAAAACTACTTCCTCCACCAGTACTTAAAGGAATGAGGATCAGAAGCTGTGCTTTATTTCCTCAGCATCTCAGTTAGCCACACTTAAGGCACTCTTACGGTATGTGGGATGGATGCTGTGTCACCACATATGATGACACATCACATAGGTGTTGTGCAATTTCTGGCACAAATTGCATCAATAAAGTACCTCATTGATGACATCTGGGCAGATGTTTCAGCTCTGTCTGTATTTGCAATTTTGGCATTTCCAAGGAAAACTTGGCAGTGCAAATTAATTGTCTATACTGTAAAACTGCAGTGTGAAGTTATCCTGGTGCAGTTTTGGCCATACCAGATGGCTTTGGCAATCTCCAAAATACTTTCTAGGAGAGTCTGAGAATTAGCACAGTCTTGAGGCGGCAGGCAGGCAGGCATTCCACACATGGCTGCTGTTTTGTAAGTTCAGGGAGTCCCACAGTATATTTCTAGGCAGTTATTTAACAGCTAGTCCTACCACTACTGAGTGAAAAAAACTGGAAAATGAAGAGGTAATATGTAGTCTAGTTAGCTGTGCTTACACAACATATTTCATTCCAAGAGATTCCATTCTCCCTTCCAAAGTCGAAGACTCTACTTCTAGAAAAATCAATAATGCATAACAAAAACCTTCCCAGTATCATTAGTTTGAAATGTCAAAGCATTCCTGCTTAAATTGAAGTTCCACTTTCCGTAGTTAGACCCCTTACTGAATGTGTTTTGAGCTTCTATTGCTGTTAACCACCTGTAGTTCCCATGCACTGAACTTCACCACTTCAGAAAACAAGGCCATTTCAGTCACTCTCCTGAAAAATTGATTTAGAAGCAGAAGAGAGAAAGTCACTTTGATTTTCTGAGAGTCAGAATGAAGGAAACTCTTCTTCAAAGAAATGGTGTGACTGGAAAGCCAATGCATTCTGAACATATTGAAGGCAAACCTAAACCACCATATAATTAAAAGAGATGCCCATCCACTGAGATCTATTGGCGTTTTGTATGGAAATACAAAGATGAAACATTTCATTTTTATTACTGAAGGAATAATTTACAAGTAGTGAAAAGACGCAAAGGTTTTGTAGAATTGATTCTTCCTGCTGGTTTTGAACTAATCTGAGACTGAAGTGATGTGTGAGCATTACAGATCCAATAGAAATTTCTCTAAATAACCTTGAAAATTTCAAAACGAACATGCCTTCAAGGAAATAAAATGTGTCAAAGAGAAAGTTCAGCCTTCAAAACAAACAGCTTGCAAGATGCCAGAAAACAATCAGAATGCTGAATGGAAATGTAGAGAAGATTTTTTTTTTTCAAAGACTATAGAGCAGTGAACATTGTGGAGCCCTGAAAAGAACTCAGTACATAAGTCATCATATAAATATATCAGATGCTAAGGACTCAAGATTAGATTTTCCTGTTTGCATTGCATTTGCTTATTCTTACTGTGTATAGCATCAAAGCTATCCATTTCCTTCTCTAACAACAACTAGCTTAAGTTATACTGTTTGACTGATTGGAGTTACTGTAGCTAAGCACCAAAATGTGTTTAATTCTTGAAGGAACCTAGTACAGGTATTACAGATATCTTAAGTAAAGAATATGTTTTTTCTACTGTTTCTTTTTTAATATTCTCCAGGAGATTCTTTCATTGCCATTCATACCAACAAGTACCTTGTTTTTCAAACAGCCTCATTGGCAGTAAAACACTGTGCAGGACGGTCAAACCCCACACAACGTATGTAAGAATAAGAAACCCTCATAAGCATAACAAAATAACTGAGCTTTCACAAGAGATGTGAAGAAAGACGTTTAATGCAAGAAATGTGGTGCCAGTTCTCATCTGAAATATGAAGAGCATTTTAATAAATTGCTTAGCAGTGGCCTTCGTCCTTTTCTTATATCTACTAAAATGAGAATCTAGTCTTAATGAACATATTCCAAGTAGAAATGATATATATATATAAATTCTGATATGAATCATATGAATCGTATATATCATATATATCATATATATCTTTTGGAAATATATTCCAAGTAGAAATGATATATATATATATATCATATATTTCCAAAAGATATATATATATATCTTTTGGGAGATTCCACATGCAGGGGTTTCTCAAAGCAGATTTTAAAAATGGCTTAAATTTACTTAAAATGTTAATCTACTGTGAGAGGAAGATGCCATTCTGTGGAACTTCCTATTGCAGCTGCCTTTATAAAATCACATTAATATATTATAAACATATTTCTTGCTTTCTTTTCTTGCTTTCTTGCTTCAGTATAAAATTTTATACTAAACTGATTTTTATCGTAGCACCATAACTTGATATCAAAGACATTGAGCAGCAATCAGAGGTTGTAAAATGATCCGTATTTTCCTAGTTATTGTTCATCTTAAATCTTAATGATATCTTAGAACATAAGCTAATTATGTGTTTAGTACTGGGCATCCTTGGATTATGAGCTCAGTTGGATTGCTTATGTTGTAAACTGCAAGATGGACTCTCTTTAACTAAATACTGCTACATTGTGCTACAAAGCCATGTGTAAATCTTTCCCTTTTTGAACCACCTTACAACTAGAATGGGTTTCCTTCTTTGTGCACTGATGTACAGGAGCTATGCTGCTGCACAACAAATTAACCCTTGTGCTTTCTTCCATTTGACTTTATGGCTCTGAGCACTTCTGAAGAAAAGCTGAGGGCAAAGAGGGCAAGAATGAATGAGTGAACACGCTGACTGGACAAGTGTTTCTCAGTATAGGGAGATTTTAAATCTGTCAAGTAGAAATCACTGTCAGTCCCACAGTGCTTCTCTGAGGAGCACTCCCCATATGATACAAGCTCTGCATCACCACTTCTGATGCAACTGCTCAGCAGTTTCTAAGAACAGTCACACCACTATTTCCATGTTCTGAATATGCCCTACGCAATCTCCTTGTAAGGATCCTATATCATGGTTCAAACTACCTCTTCTTACCCCCACAAAGGTACATAATAATTCTGCAGAAGTAAGGCTCAAGGATTTGAATAGATTGCTTTACCAAAAGTAAGTTAGACAGCCCAAGAAATGATTTCATTTTAGTTAAGATGTTTCTTATAGTATGTCTGGTTAACTTACATGCTACTATTTTTCAGCCCATAGAATTTAACTCTAAAAACTTCAGTTACAATGAAAAAGGCACCTAATTTAGTGACTTCTATAATGCAAAACCCAAGTCTACTAGAGGAAAGATGTCAAGGGGTTTTTAAGCTGCTTAACTAACTTTTCGTTTTCTGGATTCTCATTTTCCCAGCCCAGAAATATCCTTGTACAGATGTAAAGCGGATAAACCAGAGGCAGATTCTCCGCACTAACCTTCCAAAAGCCTAAACTGATAGAGCTAGGATAAGTATGAAAGGAAGGGAATGACTCCAGATAGTTTGGGATCAGCTGTGATTAGGTAGGGGACTCTTGGCTACTACACTTGGCTATGAAAAGTGATTACTGAGCCAGGCTATTATTTCTAGGGAAGAGCAATAGCTCCTTTCAGTCACCTTCTGAAATAGCTAATGGCTGGCAGATGCTTGTATCTATCAGCATGGAGGCTTCCCTCTGTGTTTTCATTGTGCTAAGCAGAAATGATAGGATTGACAGTATTATATTTTGGAGAATGTGCTCCAACTCCCTGGTTCTCAGCTGGATGTAGCAAGATGAGTTGAAGGAATTCAGTAGTGTCCTCATTAATAGAAAGTTCAGTGCTGCATATATGGGAGTGAAAGACTCATCTTTGGTCCTTGTGCTCAGGAAACAACCATATGAACTGAATGAAAAGGATTGTTTCTGTGTGACAGACAGCACAGAGAAAGTTGGTTCCTCCCATTTCTCTTGTCATGAGTATCCTCCTACTTCAAAGAGAAATCAGTAACCCATACAGTAGGAACCCTCTTATTCTCTTTTCAGTGTCAGTATTTGAATGAAAGACCAAAGAGCACTGCTTAAAAAAACAGTGTCTATTTGTCACTCTTAATATGCTGAGAAAGGACCTGCAGTCTGTCATAAAGGTGGTCTGGCTCATTCAGTCCCCAGGCCACAGTTTAAAGGTGTCAACATTGACTTCAGCCTCCCTGACATTCACTGGTTCCACTGTGGTCTTAGTCATCTTTTATTCTGACAGATTATGTGACATTTACAAGGGAACGTTGTGTATCTTCCTCATGGGGAAATTCCTTCTTCTGTACTGGAGTGAAAGCACAGGAGGTGATTCCATGCTGTAAATTGTCTCCATGTCCCTGCAATTATTTTTGAAACTTTTCAAATCTCATTTCATATGTACTTTTGAGCTGGGCAGTAGGAAACCAGATGTTTAACAAAAATAAGTCTAGAGTCTTGCACCTAGGGAGGAATAATTGTATGTACCAGTACAGGATGGGGATGACCTGCTGGAGTGGAGCTTTGCAGAGAGAGACCTGGGTGTCCTGGAGGACAACAGATTGACCATGAGCCAGCAGTGTGCACTGGTGGCCAAAAAGGCCAATGGCATACTGGAGTGCATTAAAAAGAGCATGTCCAGCAGGTCGAGGCAGGTGATCCTCCCCCTTTAATCTGCTTTGGTAAGGCCTCCTTTGGAGTACTGTGTCCAGTTCTGGGATCCCCTGTACAAAAAAGACAGGGATCTCTTAGAAAGAGTCCAGCGGAGGGCCACAAAGATGGTGAAGGGCCTGGAGCATCTCTCCTATGAAGAAAGGCTAAGTGAACTGGGTCTGTTTAGCCTTGAGAAAAGAAGACTGAGAGGGGATCTCTCCAGGTCTAGAAATATCTGAGGTGTGGGGGGCAAAGTGGTGAAGCCAGACTCTTTTCAGGAGTGTGTGGAGACAGGACAAGGGGAAACGGACAGAAACTGGAGCATAAGAAGTTCCACACAAATGTGTGCAAGAACTTTTTTACAGTGAGGGTGACGGAGCACTGGAACAGGCTGCCCAGGGAAGTGGCGGAGTCTCCTTCTCTGAAGATATTCAAGACCTGTCTGGATGCCAAGGTGTGCAACCTGGTGTAGGGAACCTGATTTGGCAGGGGGATTGGACTTGATGATCTCTGGATGTCCCTTCCAACTCTTACGACTCTGTGATTCTGTGATTCCATGATTGTATCAGCTATGGGACTGTCATCTGTTAAAAAAAGACCCCCCATGAGTGAAGCTTCTTGCAAAGCACATGTGCTATTCCTTGGCACTGTGTACTGTCCTTTTCATTTCAGAGTTACAGTCCAACATCCATCTCTGTCCCACAGGAATGGCATGAAGCTGCATTGACAGAGGTCTAGGATGGATGTTAAGAAAAAATTCTTCACCAAAGGGTGGTGGGCATATAACAAGCTCCCTGGGGCAATGGCCATGGCACCAGGCTGCTGGAGTTCGGACACTCTCAAAGGTAGGGCTTGAATTTTGGGTGGTTCTATAGGAAGCCAGGAGTTGGACACAATGATCCTCATGGGTTCCTTCCAACTCGGGATGCTCTGTGACTCTGTGATTCTGTGAGCAGCTGTTGAAACTCTTATTTTCATAATTTCCAATGACTATGCTGTTTGCTTGAAAAGTGATATAATGTCAGCAGGCAGTTTTGGCAACCCATTAAGCATACCCAGGAGGAAGAAAGCTTGTAATTGAACCTGTAATGAAAATACACAAATCTACAAGGGATTGAACAAAGTCTATTTCCTGTATTTCATTTTATTCTCTGCAGCTATTAAACATAGCTCATTCAAGATTCAGATATTAAATGAAGCTTTAGATCATCTAGGCAAGCTTCCCCTAACTCTCTGTTCCATCCAGATTATCCAGGTGTACATGTCCTTGGGATGAGCAGCTCATATTTAACAAAAATGTTGTTAATGTGTGGCTAATCCATGTTTTCTGGGAAGGCAGAAGAAGATATATCAAGCCCTGGTTAACCCATTATCACCGTGAGAAGTTTTCACTCTGTTTCTTTCTTCTGTCACCTGAATTATCTTACTCTATTTCTGGTCCTTTTGTTCTTCTCCCCTTGAAGAGCCCTTTCAGTGCCTGTTGTATCCTTCCCATTAAGGCTCTTGCACACCCTAATGAACTCTCCGTTCAGCCTTTCTCTTCAAATAGATTAAACTATATTTCACACAGCGTGTGGCATTTTCCTTATTCCATAGAATCACAGAGTAGATAAGATAGGAAGACACCTCTGGAGGTCTCCCAGCCCAAACCCAGCTCAAAGTATGGTAACACAGAGCAAGATGCTCAGGACCATGTTTAGTCAGGTTTTGAATAAAACTAAAATAACAACAATAAAATAAAAGAGTAATAGATGAATACTTTCCATGCTAGGGTTTGGTTTGCTTCAATTGGATTTGGTTTGGTTTGTTTCTCCAGCAATTTAAATTGGCTCTGCAAGATAACCCCTTGTGCTTCTTTTGTGAGCACGATAATTTATGGCAGGGGTTGTTTCTGTTTATTGTTATTCAGACAAGAAGAAATTAGAGCATTACAAAAATCCAGCAGCATCATGTAATGTGGTAATTACAGCAGTTAAACACAAAACCAGACAATGAAAAACAGGGCTCTTCCTTGAGTAAGAGGGGACAGCTCTGAATTTCATGGCTTGGCCAATAAAAAATGGTTTGATAAAAAACAAAACAGCAAACAAAACCTAAAATATTCTATCAGCCATGTTTGAGGGCACATTGAAGGGTACACATACAAGAAGCCCTGGGTATGTATATCTCTATTTTCAGAGGCAAAATGGTATTTCCTTTGCACTAGCTATGAATTTGAAATATAAAACAAAGCAGATTGCTGTTGTTCAGAAAATAGGGGAAAAAAGCAATTTCTTTTAGACAAAGGGGAGCTTTTTGCATATGATGGTAGGATTCACCTCAGCTAGCCTTACATGTTTCAAAGCTGAATTTCTAGTCGTAGTCATTCAGTCCACCTCTAATGTCACTGGAGAAAGATGAACTGATTCAGTGGTAGCTTCTTCCCATTCATCTTAGATGTCAACCCTCAGTTAAATAAGTCTGGCTCTGGAGGTTTCTGCCCTCCTTTTCATTGACTGAAAACAGCCAAAAAAGACTGTTTATCTTTGAATACTACATTATAAATAGGTTATATTAAATGAGATGAATTGCACATTCCAGTTACAGACCTGTAAGATGACATTACGGTTTTATCCCATGAACCTTCCATGTTTGTCACTTTGTTTGTCAGAGATCAGAAATGCAGGCTAAATGATCATCACCCCTTCTTGATTCAAATCAAGGAAAGATTTGAAGTGACAGTAATCTTCATATTTATTTTTGAAGAGGTTCCTAGAGATCAGACACTTATATAAAAAAACATGGTAACAATTAGTCTGTTTTCCCATTTGCTTCATTTCATTCCCAACTGGCTAAAATTAGTAAAAGTGAATGTGAGTTATAAAGTTTGATGCCTGTCATTAAATCAATAATTTTGTATTCTCATTTTCACTTTAAGGAGATGATTTTCCTTGTAGTATCTGGTACAACGCTATGTTTTGGTTTTAGGAGAAAAACAAGGCTGATAACACACCAGTGTTGCTGCTCAGCTGTTGCTGAGCAGATCTGTACAGAGGCAAGGACACTGCATCAAGAGGGCTAGGCAGACAGAAGGAGCTGAGAAGGAACACAACCAGGACAGCTGACCTAAAATAGCCAACAGGATATGTCATTGGGTGAAAAAAATTATAAAACTGAGGGGAGTTGACCAGGGGGGTGTCAGCAGCCACTTGAGGACTGGCTGAGCATCAGTTGGAGGATGAGGAGCAATTCTTCATAAATATATATACACATATTGTTAACATTACTATTATTTCCTCTTCCTTTTTTTAGTCTCAGCAAATAGTTTATATCTCAATGTATGAGTTCCTTTTTTCCCATTTCTTTCCCCCATCTCTGTGGGGTCAGTAAGGTGAGCACACAGCTGTGTGGTGCTGAGCTGCCCGCCAGGTTAAACCACAACATTTTAGTTATTTTCTGAATGTTTTCTCTTTTGGATTTTCTTTAGCTACAGTAATATTTACCAAGAGCTGGGTATTAAAGTCTGTTTGGAAAAGACCACTAAATCATCTGGTTCAACCATCAACCCATTCACACCATGCCCACTATCCATGTCCCTCAGTGCTACATCTCCACATTTCTCGAACGCCTCCTGGGATGGTGACTCTGCCACCTCCCTGGGCAGCCTTTGCCAATACCTGAGGTCACTGGCCCCCTTTTGCCAGGGAACAACTTATCCACTCTCATGATGAACATTTTTTCTTTTGTGTCCAAGTGAAATTGCCCTTGCTCTGTCACCTTAGTTGTTTGCTGACCTTATACTATGAGGACTCCAACCCTGCTTTCTCCACAAATTAGAGCAATGGAGTCATCATCCCCACCACTTCAGACTCCCAGTCCAAAAGCATCTATTTAGATGGCAGGCACTCTGACTCTGGTCATCTTAGGGGTCCCAAAGTTCTTCAGATACAAGGTCTGGGTAGAAGGGAAGATCAGTTCCTTGGCTCCATCCTGCTGTTCCCCCGTACGTGACAAGCCTTTAGTGCTTCTAACTCTGCTTCCAAAAAACTGGCCCAGTGAAGAATGAGTAATGTCTACCTGTTCAGACAACCATACCCTAAGGCATTATAATACAATAACATTAAGATCCAAAAGCCCACCACTGAACTAGTTTTTTCAGCCCAATACATTCTACATTCATCCAAGTATTTGCACATTTGTGGGGTTTTTTTTTTTGTGTGTGTTTTTTTGTTGTTGTTTTTTTTTAATAGAAAAGAAATAAATACTGTTTGATTTATGCATTCATCCAAGCTAACCATAATCACCTAGGAGACAAATAAATAAACACAGATTTCACACTTGGACAGTCTAGACTAGAAACCACAGACCTCACACAAAAGTGTGAGATAAGACTCTCATAAATAACAGCACAATGTGATTCTTTCTTTTTCAAATTGTATTTTAATTGGCTTTGAACCAACAGCAGAACTTTCCAACATACAATAGTACATGTGAAATAAAACTTTGGGTCAATAAAAATTGCTGAATTCTTTTTGATATTGAACTGGAATTTTGTAAGAATACTATAACAACCAAAACATAGAACTAGAAAAGAAAGTTCATTAAATGCTTCACTTTCACTCTATTTTGTGTTCTTGGCTTCTGTAAGGTTTGTGGGCATTGTCTTGAGATGGACATTAGGTCTATCTGCAGAGCCGTGTTAAAGTACCTGGGTGCCACAATCCATCTTTTGTTCCGTTTGCCTTCTCCCCTTCACCTTTCTACCCAGTCTCCATAAGCCCCAGGTGTCTTCAGTGGCCACAGACCTACAGATTCTTCTTCAGATGGGCAGTTCAGATGAAGGAGAGGAGCCAGTATATGACCAGAAGCAGAAGGTTGCCAAATCCTAAAAATTTCCAAGCATAGAATCATAGAATCCTTAAAGTTGGAAGGGACATCTGAAGGCCATCTATTCCAACTCCCCTGCAGTGAACAGGGACACCACAGCTCAATGAGGTTACCAAGGTCCTGATCCAGACTCACCTTGAAAGTCTCCAGGGACAGAGAATCAACCACATCACTTGGTAACCAATAATATTAATATTCCATTAAATAATTTTATAATTACAAATGCATTTTTAATTTCCAATTTCATTTTGTCAGTCCCCAGATCAGGATGAATGGGTCCCTCTAACAAAAAAAGAGGACGTGGCTGAAGCAAATATATTTTGATTTGCCATATGTAGACTGGAAACAAGTTCATTTGCTCAGAGGTGATGACTAGTGACAAAGAAGCAGTGAGAAGCAGAGGCTTTTCTTCCTTACAACATGTGAAATATTTTCTGATTGACCCTTAAAATATTTACCTCAGAATGCTACTCATGGCTCCTTTTCATCCTTTTTCATCTTTTCATTTATCCCAGTAATATCTAACAGGTGACAGTGCCCACTGTGACAATGGGAAGCCGAGGCAAAGCATGTCCCAACATGAGAGCTGAGGAGTGCCTGGAACCAGAGGCTGTCCTGCTTTGCTCACTGCCCCCGCCATTACATTTAAGTCCTCTAAAATGGATATGGAGAGGGTGTCTTAAAAAACATTTTCCCTACCACCCCTGGCACAGTGAAGACTTGCAACATTCTCCTATAGCTAACAACTCACTGTGCATGGGGAATTTCAGTATCTGGCATCTGTTAGGAGCACGTTGTATTGAGTAACAAAGCTAATCCCTGGATAGCCCATTTAGTCAATAAATAAAGGCCAAGACTTTACTAAGTTCCCTGTGCTGTAGCACTGAAATGGCAACCTCACAACTCAACTATCTCAGCAATGCTTTTAACTCTTAACCCAGAGGCCAGCACCTAGACAGTGAATTTTCTGCTCAGCTAGCTGTGTAATAGTTTGCTGTGCTGCCGTGTGCCTCTGCTGTGCCAGGTTGTCTCTGAACATTGTGGTTATGGTCAGAGAATAATCTCATTGAGAATAAATTATATTATTCAGAAGACACCCTTATGGATCACACTCTTTAATGTGAGTTTTAGCAATCAAAAAATAGACTGTTTGTAAAATAAAATCAGTTTTTTTTATCCCAGGGAAGTTAAGTAACTCAATTCCTCAGCAATAAACTGTGAGACCATATTAACTTCTTTTCTTGCAGTCAGATATACATGTTTTAAAACTGCAACTTCATGTAAGTTGTAAGAATATAAACATTCCTCCAGGGGAAAAAGATAAAACATGTTACATATAGGGAAAAAGAAAACCCCAAGTTATGACAAAGGAACAAACGGACAGGCAAGAAGGCAATGAAGGCAATGGTTTTTCTGCAGTAGAAATTACTGCATGATGGAAAAGTTCCTTGTTCCAGAAGACCAACTTGCAGATGAAAAGAATTTTCTGGCTATTCTCATCCCAGGAACAGAAGACTGACATTCATGTTGTAAATGCTCCTGTGGAGGTGGGTGGGGAGGGGGTAAGGTAAACACTGAAAGGATGAAGTGCTGTCCTATCACGCACAGCTGGATGCTGCAAACCAAGGAAGGCTGGCAAGTTTTGGATCAGATAAAGCATATCCCAGAGATCTGCAGGAAGCCCCAGGGGACAGCACAAAGCCTTTGGAGGAGTCCTTTTGACATAATCTTTTGCATGGAGGGGGAGGAGCTAAGTAACAGAGCCAAAGGCATAATTCATTTGAGTCGTGTTCATTGCTCTTGGCTGAAGACTGAAAAACTACCTATGTACCAACAGGGAGGAAGAAATGCCACCATAAAGAGGTTTGCCTTAAGCTTACTTTTGTTTCTCAGGCCTTAAGCTGAAGGAGGCACTTATGGTGGGTATTGTGAGCTTTCTGAGCCAAAACCTGCTGTGAAGACTGCCTATTTATAAACAAAACAATCACAATTACCAAAATGACTGTCTCTTCTAAAGATAGGACAGAAGGAAACAGTTTCAAGCTAAAAGAGGAGAGGTTTAGATTGGTTATAAGGAAGAAGTCTGATTATAGTAAGGGTGGTAAAACTCTGGAATGTGTTGCTCAGAGAGGTGATGGATGCCTCATGAAGACATGCAAAGTCAGGCTGGGTGGGGCTCTGAGCACCTGATGGAGCAGTAAGTGTCCCTGTTCATTGCGGGGCATTGGACTAGATGATCTTTGTGAGTCCCTCCTGTCCCAAACATTCCTGTGAGTCTGTGTGTATTTCAGTTCTCTAATCAGTAATACATGGAGAGGTACCAAGTAGCAAGGCATGGCCTGTCATGGACATGACAAGCAGACACAATGTCAAATTTCTGATAGTTTTTTGCTTGGAGAGTTCATAACCTGGAAGGAATTTTGGAGAAGTTTCTGGAAGATCATCCACAGGACTCTGAGATGTGTTGGTTGAAGAAGAACAGAACTTCATAGAATCATTTGAGTTGGAAGGAACCTTTAAAGGTCATCTAGTTCAACTCCCCTGTAATGAACAGGGGCATTTTTGACAATGGAGGAACATTTTTGGCAAGCTCTAAAAACCATCAGGATTGAGAAGGTCTACGAGGACATCATAAGGGTCTATAACAATGTTGAGAGGCAGCCAAGCACTCCATGAGACGAGAGTCAGATGCCTGGTGAATAATGCACCATTGATAACAACAAGATTCACAGAGTCTGATACAGGAATTATCTTCTGTGGTCTGCATGGGAAAAGCACGCTCAACACTCAGCATAATTCAAGCCCTCAGAGAATCCACATCTCCAGTCCTCGTGTGTCCTCTGGCTGCCCCCAGCATGACGCACAGCAAGGCTGACAGAGAAACAAAGACAAATTCTGATGACTTTGAGGATAAATAGCCTACGCCTCATGCGGACACAGCGAGAGTTCCCAAACAATGCAGCTCAGCTCAGACAGGGCTAATTTAAGAATGTATTGGCCATTCATTGCTCTGTCTGAAATCCCTCGGTGAGCAAAATAAAGGACATCAGCTTAAAACAAAGCAATTTCATTTATTTGGGTGTTTTGGTGCTTTTCTTTTTCTTTTCCTTTTTCTTTTTTTCTTTTTTTTCTTTTTTTCTTTTTTCTTTTTTTGTTATTCTGATTTTCCATTTTTTTCCTATTTTTAGCTTGAGTGCATCTAGTTCTATCTGAGTGATGCCCAAATCACTTCTAATGAAACTTACTAAGTGCAGGTCACAAGCCAGGGTTTAGCACTGTCTGTAATCAGAATTCAAGCTGATTAAATGCATTCTGAGGGGCAGCCAGCATGAAAATGTTCTCAATATTCTCAGTTTAAATTGAATTAAGAGTGCATAGACCTTGCTTTATCAGAACAGGCACTAATTTATCCTCAGAAAAACCCACATAAATTATTTCTGTGATGCTGAAGTTCTTACTGGGTGAGCTCTAAGTAGGTAAATTAATGCAGTCCAACCCAAGCCATTCTATGATTGTATGATAGACAAGAAAATTTCTACAGGGCTTTGGAGGACTCTGCTGTCACTGCTGATGACCTCCCAGCTTCGAACACTGACATGTGATGTGTCAATCACAGTTAGTGCACGGGATGCAAAATTTACCAAGATACGGTCAGTTTTGCACAAGCAAATTCCAGTATTGAATAACTGAATTTTTAACAAAAGATGGAAAAAGCAGTTGGTGCTATTAGAGTTCAGCTTAACAGGCACTCTGCCTGCTAATGTTAAAGTCCAGCTGGCTTATTCTAATTATCTTTAGAAGATAGAAGGCTTGTTCAGCAGGCATCCATCCTGCTCAGACCAGCAGCAGTGAAATCCCAGCTCCCTTCAAACATCATTTTTCATCTTGTTTACAAAGTCTGCCAAGTTCCCAAAGAGTTAAGGTTTTATTTGGCTCTGCTCTGATTGCAAGCAGATAGGGATGAACATTAGCAGCCAGCAGCCTGTATCTGTTTGCATCAAACATTTTGGTGTGGGCACAGAATACCAAATGGCTCCTTCACTTGTCCACATATTCGTTCACTCTGCCCATGCTGCAAGGACTGAGAAGGGGAATTTTTTTAGCAGTGACAGTCTCTGTTGTCACTTATACCAGTGTGATGCTGAACCAGCTTCATTTGGCACTTGGGAATAAGGGCACATTAATATCATAGAATTGTAAAATCGCTTGAGTTGGAAAGGATCTTTAAAGGCCATATAGTCCCTTGCAATGAACAGGGCCGCCTACAGCTTGATCAACTGCTCAGAGTCTAATCCAGCCTGACCTTGATATGATTATGGGCTGGAGCTCCCCTCAGAGAGGTTTCCACACAACTTCCTCTACAGCATTCTGCAAAACACTGGGTGTATTAGATAAATCTAGGAAACAGATTTATCCCAGTAGTAACAGAGGGAGTAAAAACATTTTCTGCTTTGGGCTGTATAGGTGAAAATGGCCTGTCACCAGGATTTTGACTTTCTGAGTTAAAATTGTCAAGTAACTGTCAGCTCCTGGATCCATGGAATTTGAGTTAGAGTAATTGATAGGTCTCCGTTATGATAAAGCTCCTTTTAAAATATATCTTCCCAGACACCGTGACAGATCACTCAGGGACTTCTTATCAGTGAAATCTCCCTTCGCACACAGCAGTCTGACAGAAACAGAAAAATAGACTTTAGTCAGTTCATCCAACTTGTTCTGTCCTTTTGGACTGTATTTATTAAGAGGGAACAGTGCTACTGCCAAAGGTAATATTAGCATAAGTTAACATCACATTCCTGCAATAAAATCTCCCTGAGAAACACTGTGAAAAAACATCCTTCTTCAGTGGTCTTGATCCAAAAACACAGCCATCTGAAAGCAAATCTGACTGGGAAAAAGGTGACAGAACCACTTGGTTTCCATTCTCCAAACACTGAGACGAGCATTAAAATAATTATGAACTTGGCACAGCTCAAGGGAATGGAAACAAACAAATTTTAAATACTTACCAAGTGAGAATTTAAACACGATTTACATAGTAGACCTGCAGTGAGGGTTTTGTCCTTTTTGAGATCAAGGGCAGGTTGCACGTGGATCTGCAGGAGGAAGCCAAGCATCACCACAGGCGACCAAGCTGCACCATCTTTGCAGTTCAGATTGAGTATTTCACTTGAGGATATAGCAACTCAGGATCCATCTCCCAACCAACAAGGTTGGTTTTATTTCCATCAAAATCATATTGTAAAAAAGAGCCCCAGCCAAAACCACAGAAGTCTCCTGGTTTTACATTACAGCTGCATGAAGCCACCAGTCAACTTTACGTGTTTTCCACATATAGAAAAATAAAGCAAATTATCCACAGGCTTGGCAATAGGAAGGAGAACATATCCCCAGTTCAGGGCTAATAGTGAATGGAGGCTACATTCTTTATAGATTCCCTTACAAAGCTTTTCCACAGCTGTATCTGCTTTATAAATAGTAGTAGTCAAATTAGTTGTAGTGTAATATCCACTGCAAAAGTGCCCCTCAGTATTTTTCCACAAATTTGTACTAATTTCTTTCGTAAAAGTCAACTCCTTGTTTAAAAGTTTTTTGCCAGTTTCATGTTTGGGCAGTTGTACAGTAAAAACTAGGAGTGTTTCCAAACAGCCAATGTGTTTATTCATTATTTTTATGTCAGTAACTACGAAAATCATATTATCACCACTTGATGAGTGGTAACAGACACTAAAGAATACTGAGTGGTAACCAGACACTAAAGAATATGAGCTATGAGAAGTTTTCTGCGGTGACTTTCTGGATGATCTATCCATGCAAAAGTCCTCAAAGTTTTCCAGACTAGTAAATCTTTTCAAATATACAAAGCAGCTTTCCCAGTATTCATCAATAACAAATAATTTTAAGCCAATCTTGGCATCGTTATTTGGAAAATACTAAGTCACTCTTTCTACCACCAAATTAATCCTATATGCAAGTGTGTTTTTTCCTTAAGTCTTAAAGATATTGTACTATTTCATCTGATTGGTAAGATAACAAGGATATTGTTATCAACACTAACAGTGATAATTCAAAGTATTTATTATGCTTATTTAAACTGGAATTTTGACTAGAGAAAAATGAAGGAACAGGGGGATGGAGTTCTTTAGCCAAAAATAGCAAGAATAGCAAAATATTCAGAAACTGACCTAGAAACCAAGCAATTACACTGCATTCACATTGAATAATGCAACAACACACTGCACAGAGCTGAGGTTTGGGGTGGGGACTTCAGTGATTCCTTAGACTTATGCTTATCCTTTACTCCCCTTTTTACTTAGAGGAGACCAGCAAAGATCTGGTACAACCTTTGCCTTTTGCCCAACATTCTGCTTCCATTATAGTAGGAACTGTAAACTAGCTTTTGTGTGCAAAGACCAAAGGGGCAGACCAAACAAAGCAACTGGGGGCGAAGGCCTCAAGTTACTCTTTGTCACTCAGAAGCAGCAAGTCAAGAGAAAAAATAAGCTGCAAAGAATAGTACCTTCTGCTTACACTAATAAAAGGGCTTGATTTGATTTGCTCTCCAAGAACTACAGCTATTTAATAATGCAGATTACCACACTGCAAATTCAACAGATGCAGAGTAGTGGAATGTCTGCAGGCTTCTTTGCTCAAAGCTGATTAAATGTTCAAGGAATTAATAATGATGGAGAGAACTGGCTGAGAGAATGGCTGTAGCCTTCCAGGCTAGCAATAGCTGTGGAAATTAAGTTAAAGTGCATGTGCTCCCCACAAGAATGTTGAATAGGAAAGTGAAGATATTGTTCACATCTATGTTTAACAAAAAATTTCTTGAGCCCTACACTCCTAACTAAAATTTAGGTAATCTCAAAGTTCAATGCAATGGGTCTGTGGTATCACCAGAAAGAGGAGCTTTTATTTCATCTCAGAGTCAGGCTCTATTTGCATTATGTACTGCAGGAGAAAACTCCAAAGAAATTAACACTATGGAAAAGCTTGCTTCTCTAAGAAATAGCTCCCCATCACTGAAGCATTATTAGATGAAGCTCTCACCATGCCAACAAGATGTATGAAGGGAACTCTGGGTGTTGTTTAGTAATAGAGGACAGGTACACCTGCTGGAATATCAGGAAACGGGTGAATCTGAATCTTCCATGCAATGATCAGGAAAGAGTCGGGTTGGGTTCACCATGAGTCCAAGATCTCAAGTTAGAAAAAAAGAAGGCAGTGCAGAGCCTAAAAATAATTAAATTTAATTGATTATGAAATCAATTATAACAACATTCTAATTTAGTTTCCATGCAAGTAGCCACCATCTTCCAAAGGAACCAAGAGGCACCATTGTCCCATGGCAGAGCTCAGATTTCACAGAAATTATGGGAATCACAGAACTGTGAGGGCTGGAAGGAAACTCTGGAGATCATCTAGTCCAACCCCCTGCTATAACAAGTTCCCTAGATTATGTAAAGAGTAGGTAAGAGTGAAGGGAGGCACCTTCCAGTACACATCACAGTTTCTCCTCATCTTTCACACCATGCCATAGCATTTTATTTACAAGTTAAAGAATCAGCCTGTTTCCCCAAAATGAGAGAAATCTGTACACCAAGCACACTAAGAACACTAGGTATTAGGAAAGGGCATGGTGAGACCACCAGCTCCAGTCAGACTCTCTCTGCTTGAAAAAGGACCTCACCAGTAATTTGTGCTGGCCACATGTGTTGCTAAGTGCACAAAGAGAGCACAGCGTAGAGCAGTTGTCTGAAATGGGCTATGACTAATTATTTTCATTTGCCAGCACATTTGGGGCCACATTCCTTAACAGTAAGTTCTGAAATGGTAACAAGACCCAAGGGTATTTACTGCACCACTTATCTGTTATTAGAGCACACTATTAATCTGTCTGTGGGAAGACGAACATTAAATGAAGGTCTGGGAAAAAAAGTCATTCAGATGCCAAGAAAAATGAAATTAATTGTATAAAGGCATAAACCAGTGCTGAATCAATCATGCACCAGAACTCTAATGGAGATGGGATGGGCGGGTCAGCTGCTGCGGGCATTTACCCATCAGGCAAAGTCTGGGCCTAACAAGAATTAAGGTCCCCATGGTCTCCAGTCTGGGTCCTCTCCCTCGCACTACGTAATGTCTCTACTGGACACACCATACTGCCTGCAGCTGACATGGTCTAAGAGACCATCACCCCAGCCTGTCCCCAGCCACTCGTCCCCATCTTGCCATTCCACTGTTGATTCCAGTTGCGGCCCTTTCACAGCCACCAGGAAAAATGTGCGCCTGTCTAGGTTTAGCTATAACTTTTTAGAAGTCTTTGTTTGTTCTTGTCTTTGAAAGGTGTGTTTTGGTAGATGGAGGCTTAGAAATATTACACCAGAGAATCTTATGAAGAGGAGAGGAAAAACAATCCATGGGAGGGTGGGCTGAGCCATTTCACACCATGCTCAGATCAGAGCACAGTACTGCATCCAAAATCAGGAGTAACTCCTCAGGGAGCAACTTTACAGCATCACCAAGGGATGGCAATGAGAGTCTCTCTCATCTTCAAGCTTTGGGCCTAATTCTGCCTAACTGGGGAGAGGGAGCATGACTGTGTTTGACAGTCCATAATGTCAGTACAATTCTGCCTTCCATCTCTCCCACCAAAAAGAAGGCCCAGTGGTTTTGTTTTAATGAGTGCACATAAAAGCAATGAGATATCTGTAGTGAGTTGAATGTATGATGCTGAATAGTGTGAATTCATGGGTTTTACATGTAGTATGGTAATTGTCAGGTGCAGAAGGGCCCCTCCTCTCCAGATACAAATGTCCTTTACTAGTTGAAATTACCAATAAAAAGTTCTTGCTGGCAAGAATTATGCCAAGGTGGGAACTGCATGACAGCGCTGCCAAAGGTGTTATACAGAATAGGAAAGTTAATGCCACTCCAATACATGAAAAATAAATACAGAAGCAGAACTAACACCTGAAATGACTGAGAAATATCATGTCAATCTCACAGGAGAAGGAGCTGTTGCTGTGCTATCCTGCTGGGAAGAAATGAAGAAATCAGGATGAACACACTAGCAGAACTTGAGGAGAACCCAAACCTCCCTTTCCTGTTGCAGTGCTGTGACTTCCAGAGCTGGATGTGGGTATAGTCATGCGGTGATAGTCATGCAGAAACAATATCAATGCAATATGATTTTCAATCCAATCATCGTCCATTCTAAGTAAGCCATAAAACATTTCTGCAGCACCTATCTCCATAGAAAATGATCTGTGATCTGTGCATGAGAGGTATTATCTGCATTTTTAACCTAGGAGGAAACAAGGCGCCAACAGATCTGAGATCGTGAGGGCTACCCATATTCCTTCTTTACAAGCTGTACACCACGGGCTAGGTCAGCTTTTTCTGCGATAACACAGCAGGGTGACAATGACATGAAAGAGTAACTACATAGACATCTTTTACAATTATTTTGCCCCTGTGTGCAAGAATGTTCAATCACAAAGGCAAAGCCAAAGGAGAGCCCCAGACCTTTCATTTCTGCCCAATGAACTCTTGGGAATTACTCATATATTTGTAAGAAAGAAATCACATATCATATTTAAGGGATCAGAAAGATGGACAAAATATCCCACAAGCAGAAGGGAACCCAAACTTGTCATATAAATGATTCACTGTGAATTTTTGGCTCAGTTCTATAACTCAGATTGAAATTCATCCCAACAGGCACCTTCCATATGTCTGAAATCATGTGATGCTCATTCTTGTCTGTACAATGCAGTAATCGCTAACTGGCAGGTTGACCAAATGCTTTCCATAGTCACAAAGAACAGATGTTGTGACATTCCCCACAGCTATTAAAGATAGAAATAAATTGGTCTTTGTGCTGAGTTCTATTGCCCCATGATCTCAGCACACTTTCATTTCCCTACTGTCTCCTATGAAATAGGAGCAATGATCCATAAATGCAGGAAAACAGTCTCTATTGGCTGAAAGTACTTTGGAAGAGGGCAGGCAAGTGCAGGAAACTTTTCCTAGGCCAGTTCAATTACTAAGGTCTGTTAATCATTGCAGCATTCAGTTCTCTTCCAGAGATCTCAAGCTTTCAAAATAAAATAAATAAAACATAAACTATTTTACAGGGTTGTGTTTGACCAGAAATTTATTTTTTACAATATTTTGGTTGGTTTATTTCCATCTTGTAAAAACCACACCGTAAATCACCACCTATGTAATCTATTTTCCTACAATCATTGGAACTACATGATCCTTGAGGTCCCTTCCAACCCAGGTCATTCTGTGATTCTGTGATTACTTGAAAGAGTTTGCCTACTTTTAAACTATTTTAAATAACCTTGTACTATTTTGAATTAGCACTAACAAAGAACGACTTTTCTTTTTATAATTAAGATTTTTTTGGGGGATATTTTGAAAATATTTGAAAGATAATGAAATTTGCTAAGAGGAAAATAATCCCTGTTTTATAAAAGTAACTTTTAGCAGTTCTTCTTCCCAAAAGTTTAAAGAATCATAGAATTGTTAAGGTTGGAAAAAGCCTCCAAGATCATCTACTCTATCACTATAACCATCAACGTATCTTTTTCGCCTTCACTGCCCACATAAACCTCTCACTTTCTGAGTATTTCACTGAGGTGTCCTTGGCTGCCTCTGTAGGTTCCTAAAGGTGAGTAAGGATGACTTTCTCCTACCGCATGCAAGTTTCTAGCTGCAGTCCATGTTTGTTTGTTCGTGGACATCAGAATGAACCTCAGACAGCCTGCTGCTTCAAGTGGCTGGAAACAAATTTCGTGAGTTTTATAGCAGCACTACTAATATGGCAGTTCAATTACCAAACACACTGTTTATTTACCTATCAAAACTTAAAATATTTTGTGTGTGAAATCTCCCCAGCACAAAAAATTTCAGTCCAAGTACCAAATCACATTAAAGAGCAAAAGCCAATTTCTTCTCTTACAGGCTCCAGCAGGACCAAGTTTTTATATGCTAGCCTACAGCAACAAATATAGCTGTGGTCATAACCAGTCTTTTTCCAAAAATGAGAGTACACATGGCTGCCACTTTTGTCCCTGAGCAACAGAACAGTGCTTTGGGGCAGTCCTGCAGGGCACCGATCACTCTGCCCTGCTTAAAATAGTTCCAGATGTTCTGGAAATTGAAGGTTTGAGCCACAGGTTCAGCCCTAAGCAGATGAACTCAAGGTTCTCTTTGCTGAACTTTGTAAGACTTCTGACCACCCATTTCTCCACCCTTTCAAGGTCCCTCTCAAGGGAGTCTTGTGCATCAAGGTCTCCTCCCGGTTTTGTACCATCACAAAACTGCTCACTCAGCAGCCTGCTCCATCTTCCAGGTCATTAATGAAGATAAATAGTATTGGTCTCAGTATCAGCTCCTGAGGTACCCCATTAGTTGCTGGCCTTCATGCTGGTCGATCACAACCTTTTAGCTCAGAAGTTCATCAAGTTTCTAGTCTGACTTGCTTTTAGTTTACCCACCCTATACTTCATCATTTCACTTATTAGGTAAAAGGATGTTATGGGTGACAGAGTCAAAAGTCTTATTAAGGTTCACATTCATTGCTCTCCTCTCATCCACCAAGGTCATCACTTCCATCTATAAGTCCATTAGGTTAGTTGGGCATAACATCCCCTCCACAGATCCATGCTGACTACTCCTATTTAGATGGTTAAAGTCCCTCATGAAGACTGGGGACTCTGAATGTGAGACTTCCTCCAGCTGACTGAGAAATGCCTTGACTACATTTTCCTGATCAGGTTATCTGTAGCAGACATCCATAACAACAACACCTAATCCTGATCCATAAACTCTTACATTATGGCTTATTATTCAGACCAAGGCAGAGCCCCGCGCGTTGCCCACATTCTCTCATAAGAAGGATGATGACTTTTCAGCATCCTAGCCTGTCTTTCCTAAAGAACTTTGCATCACTCCAAATATGTGAGTCATCCTGTGGTGTCACTGTGATCTCAGTGAGGTCTTACTCCCAGAGCTTCATGCAGAGCTGCAGTCCCTACTGTTAGTTAGCTATATTGCACATTTGTCAGCACTCCAGAGAGATGCCCAGTCATACTGATTTCCTAGAAAAGCTGCAAGAGCTTTCCTACCTTAAAGATCTCTTCACTAGGTTGGTGAAGATTCACTTGTGTTGGCTCCAGTCAGTTTTGCATTGGCCATCAGGGGCCATCTTTCCTTTCAGGTCAGGCTGAGAGCATGACATGTAGAGGAATGTGTTCTTCAATGTCTGCATTGGCCTAGGGGGGATAAAAAATAAAGACGATTTGCTCTTTTGTGCTGTTCCATTTCTTAAACTCTTGTCCACCTTGGTGTTTAGAACAGGCTGTGAAATTTTAATGCTTCCAAGAAAATTTTTAATCTAGTTTATTCCTTGGTCTTCAGTGTGAACATGTTCATACTGAATAATTTCACACTTGAGACACTCCATAATCTCCCACTGGTGACAAATAAATCAGATTAATTTCCTCCCATGATGTGCGTATCAACATCCTCCTGTTTGGATTTGTTGGTGTTTCGAACCCGTTTACAAGAAAAGGAGCCATCACATACATCCTGTTGTGATCCCTGAAAGTCACAGCCTAGCTGACAGGAGTTCTTACAAACTAGTTGGTGACATTTATTTCAGAAGAGGGATGCTCAGTGGATTGTGGTGATTCACAGAAACCCATTGGCCACCCGAGGACTGAACCAGTGAGACCTTCAGCTGCTCACAAAAGATAAGAAGCCATGACAACTGAATATATTCTCTGTTATATTCTAGAAGATACTGCTGTTTGGTAGTAGGTGTTGTGTAAATAAGAGGACTGTGAGCTGTAGATTCCCACCAGCAGATGAAACAATGAAATGCACATTATCTCTGGACAACTCCACACATTTCAGTGATGCTAAATCACAAACTACAATGAACAGAGAACAGAAATCAGTGAGCAGAACCTGCTTGTTTCAGTGAGATTTTCATACTTGATCATTCCTTTGAAATAGAAAGATAAAAACACAAAGCTTGATACGTATTTACACAATGCCACCTAGTGTCACATTGATCAACCCTGTTGAAGTTTCTCAGTTACTGAAAATCAGGAAAAAAAGCTATGCAATCGGGATTTATTCACTACCCCCACCTTTTCCTTGCTGTATGTTACAGTGCACATAGGAATGTGCTTGTGAATGTCTAAAAGGCATATAATTCTTACTAATATTGTATATAGTTTATAAGGCATTTTCTGATGCCTCACAAATCAACGACCAAATAAAACCATGCATCTGGAACAACTTTTTGCAGTCGCTGGAGAAAACTTGTAGGGATTCTATGATCTCATCTTAAAACAGATACCAAAGCACAGAAGACTCACTACCTTGAAGTATACTTTTCTCTGCACTGATGTGCAGTGCCACTATCAGGAATAGGCTCCCACACTGCAGACCTCCAGTTTGCTGAGATGAACCCCACTATAAAAGAAAAACATCAACAAAATGAAAGAGTTGGCTTTGAAAGGTGGGGGGGGACAAAAGATCCTGGACACTGTTTAGGTTTCTGCACTTAAGAACTGGGAACAGTCTGGAGAAGAAAGGGTCATCAAGGTCAAGAGGTGAAGCTGTGTATTATCTAAAATACATAATGTTTGACAAATTGGACATCTTTCAAGTGATAACGGACTTCTTACAAAAGTATGGTGCAGAATAACTTTTCTGCCTCTCTTTAAGCAAATATTTGATACAGCGCTTTATGTCCTAAAACAGTCTTCTGACAGAGGAATTAGCAGGATAAGAAGATGTTATTAGTGCTGTTTCTCAAGAGTCAGTCTGGATGCCAAACCTTTGCAATGCTTTCATTCTGCTGTCACACTTTATCCTGCTAAATTCAGCATTACTATTGCTGGTAAAAGGCCACAGGCTTCATTCTCTCTCTGCAAACCCATAGGACTCACCAGGCTTTGTTTAAACGTGCCTTGGCCTGCTTGGAGTTCTCCTTGAGCTCATGACAGCAGATTTTACTCCCAACCATGGTGGCTATTGCCTGATTGATTTTTCTTTCTTCTAATACTGTGGTATAACTGTAATTTTTATATAAATGGTAGATACTCTGAAATGAAATATTTATGACCTCAAGGTAATAATGCAGTGTACAGAAGAACAAGAATGGGAGATAGCAGAGGTTTGAGGGTGGGAACATGTGATGTGGCATCAACAAGCTGAGTGTGATGGGAAAAGGGACAGACGTTAGTACTGGACACCCCAAGGCTATAAACAACTCATCGGGGATCTGCTAAAGAAATGCACACCTGGAGCTGGGCAAAACAATTTTAGGGTTGGAAACAAAACCCAAGAAATAGTCTTTGGCTCAAGTTTCACTGATAGCCAGAACCATCACCAGCTGTCCTAGGCACTGGTTTGGAAAAGCTGTTAATCTTAGCTTTCCTTTGGGTTAACTGAAATCAAAGTTTGAAGTAGAAAGGATTTAAGCAGAATTTAAAGTAGTGTGTGCTAAACTGGGTGAGTGGCTTATATAAAAACTGTGAAGCTGAACAGTGTTTCCTAGTTCTCTCATGCTGACATAACATCACAGAAGACAATAATAATTGTGTTTTAGAAATGTACGTATGGCTGTGGACACAAACTTTTAAATAATTAATTATTTACTACTGTCTGTCTTTATTGTTACACTATATGCTGTCTACCTACATAAAATTTTATAGACTTAGCATAAACATTTATGGTTTAAAATTTATGTGCTTATCATAGAATCACGGAAATGTTAAGGTTAGATAAAACCACTAAGATCATCTAGACCAACCATTGACTCATCACAACGATTCCCACTAACCATGTCCCTACTCAGAGCAGTAGTGTCAAGTACAGGCTGGTGTACTTGCTTAGAGACTTGCTTGTATGAGCTTAGAGAAATTCAGATTTATTTATTTATGTATAGACTGGCTGGTTGTTTTGTTTGTTTTTCCAGTCTGAAAGTGATTCCCTTTTCCCTAGCCTCCACTATACAGTTGTGTGGCTCTGTCAGGATGAATTATGCTCTTACATGGAGAAGACTTGGTATGATTTCAGCAGTCTTGAATTACTGAAAATGAGATGGCAATCAGGCCCAGATTCCTAAGCCTTCTCCTTGTGTAGATAACCAACATCAATCCATTTCCTGTGCTCATACATGGACAGTTCGGTGCAACAAATCCTCATCTGGCATGAACTAGCACCACCTCATCAAAAGCCACAGCCAGAGCTCTTCCAGGTGGTTCCTGCTTAGAGCTGGGCCTGGGGGCCCTAATGTCTTGTGATGGCAAATGTAACATTGGTTCGGTTAGGCTGCTTCACTGCTGTTTGTTTTAGCTGTAAATGTAGCTGTTATGGGATTGGGACTGTGGTAGGTAGGGAGGGAGTTAGGCAATACAAAATCCTTCACTGCTTTTTCCTGATTGTTGAAACACTGCCATTTTCCGTGTGGAAATGGCACATTCAGTATCTACCTTTGAGCTGTGTCTGGTAATCCTCTACTGATATTAGAAAAAATTTCCACTTTGAGCACATCCTGGTCTTCTAACATCCTGGATGATGCACTTTCAGTGCACAAAAGTCATCAGTCAGTTGCCAATGAACACAAATCAGAAGAACTCATCTCTTTCAGACCAAGCAGTGAAAAGTGGGTGAAGTAACTGTGTCTTTGACTACAACACTGCTTGAACTAGGGCTCTTCTCCCACTCTCAGAGAATTTCCATTTCTACCTGTAGGTATCAGCTACTTTAAAGAAAAAGTAGAATCAAACAATGAAAAATCTAACCAGGAATAAAGAGAGTTATTTGCTAATACTGACAAAATCTTACAGCCATCTGCTGACCTGCACTGGACTAGGTGTCTTCCCATGGTCTCTTTCAGCCTACACTGTTCTGTGATTCCTTTTGACACCAGAGCCTCGTTCTGTTTCACTGTTGCATAATAAAAGACTCTTTTGTTTTCTGATCCCAAACCCACACACTTTAAGTTAAAATGGAGTATCCTTTAGAATGCACAGGGCCAGGCAGGATATGATGAGCACAGCTTGAAAGAGGAAACAAAAGAATGACATTGAGCGGTTTTGGCCAAACTCATATAAGAGCTTGAAAGCAGAAATGGAAAAAAAAAATGCCATGCACAAGTCAGAATAAAGAGGAAATGGGAGTTCAGAGTCACTAAATTAAGGAAGATTAAGAAATTTGGCCTCAGAGGAGGGAAAGTTTCCAGCAGTAGTACCCTGCACGTGACAACTACCTCCTCATGCTGCTTACCTGTCATGTGTCCAAAAACCCCTCAAAACCTCCATTTTCCCTGGAAAAAGAGCTGCCTCACCATGACTAATGGTGAACTGAGATATGGCCACAAATATTCACAGACAGGATGGAGTAGGGAGAAAATCCATGTGACCATGTCATCAACCCATCCATACTATGCCCACTAACCATATCCCTCAGTGCCATATGGCTCTTGAGCACCTTCAAGGACAGTGACTCCACCACCTCCCTGGACCTCCTGTGCCAATGCATTACCACACTCAGAGAAGAAATGTTTCCTAATAACCTCCCCTGGTGCAGCTTGAGGCCATTCCCTCTTGTTCTATTGCTGATACCTGGGAGAAGAGGCCGATCCCCACCTTGCCACAACTTCCTTTCAGGAAGGTTCTTCTCCAAACTGAACAATCCCAGTTCCCTCAGCCGTTCCCCATAAGACTCATGCTATAGACCCCTCACAGCTCCATTGCTCTTCTCTGGACACACTCCAGGGCCTCAGTGTCCTTCTTGTAGCAAGAGGCCCAAAACAGAACATGTTACTTGAGGTGCAGGGCCTCACCAGGTCTGAGTACATGTGGAGATGCTCTCCTCCACAGACCTCCCCCCCAGTGCTGAGGAAGAGCATTTCTTCCATGAACCTTTTCACAGTGCAGAATTTTGAGCACACAAAGACAATCCAAGGAACAGCAACACTCATACTCCCATGTCAGGCAAGCTGAAGCCGTTCTGCTTTTTGGCAGGATGTGGCATTTCATAAATGCTGGAGGGTGTAACTTAGGTTGCTCCCTTTTCACCTGCAGGCTAAGGAGCAGAGTGATGACACCAGTAACAGACTAATTGGGACAACTGGGATCAGCTGCTCTTGAAGTTTGTGCCCTCCCAGCCTGGGCTGCTGTAACCTGGTACTTGGGTCCTCTCAGAATAGCTGCTGCTGACAGCAACTGGCACAGGGTATCCCTGCTCATGTTCCCACGGGAACCAGGAAATAATATCTTCCCAATTATTTCCACCCCATATTGACTTTTAATCTGGCTATTCAGTGATTTAAAATAAATAAATAAATAAATAGATTCCCTGCAGGGTTTGGTTTGTCTCAGCCTTCAGGCTAAGAACATATGTCCAAACCCTTTGGCACCCATAGAAATACAGCTGGCTGCTCCTGTTTCTCCTCACTCCCTCACCAGCAAACCTGCTCATATCTGGCCTGTTTGGTCTTGTCCTCCAAACACAGACAGCAATGGATGGCTCTATTTCTCTTCTGTCAGCTATTTTTGCTGTTTTTTACTGTTCCTACCTCCTCTGCAATAATACAAAGATGATAAGCATTTCCAGCTGTCAACCACATCATTCTGAAAGAGGCAGAGACAGCACCAAATGCCACAGACACTTCCCTGTGTCTTCTCCCACCTTGCCCCTAGGTATGATAGTAAGGGGTGCAAAAACATTTTTCCCAGGATGGGTTTCTGAGAAGGGATAGGAATTAGACATAGCATCAATGCAGGATGGTTGTTTTGTGCATCATTGCAAGAAATGAGTGTTGGGTAGTTTCCTCAGCAGAGACAACAAGCTGTTAGCTGTTACTTTTATTTGCTATGTTTCATTTTGAATAACAATTCATACCTTCACCAGAAAAAAAATAAAATAAAATAAAATAAAATAAAATAAAATAAAATAAAATAAAATAAAATAAAATAAAATAAAAATTGATATTCGTATTCAATGGTACAGAATTTTATAAAGCATAGGTGGGAGAGAAATATATACACGCTTCATCTCTATTAAAAATGTGCTTCCTTTATAATCCTGCTTTGATTAAAAATCAAATGTCTCTTCTCACAGGAGCATCACGTTGATATGAAGCAAAGCTAAGCAAAATCCTGAATTTCTCTTCCCTACACTGTAGGCATCTGTATGTGCATGTATGACTCTGTGTATTTATATACAGAGAAGTCAACTCATGGCATCAGGGCAATTAGGGATGTGAAGCATTCCTGGGTGAGGAGTTCAGGAAATGTGCTTATTGATGCAGAGGTATTTCTTGCCTCGACATTTGAGCCCTTCAGACAGTAAGGAGCTGTCATCTTCTGTGGGGGAAGCCCTAGCAGAAAGCAGGGCTGGCTCTGAGGTTCATAAAAATTATAGAGCCAACCAACAGGTAGCAGCTCAAGAATATGAGCAACTGAGTCTGTAACATGAAATTTTAGTTCTTCAGCCCTTCCACCTTGAGGATGGAAGGATAAGGACCCACCTTTAAAAGGACAAGATAGATCACAGAATCATTAAGGATCGAAAAGACCACTAAGATCAGCTAGTCCAACCATCAGCCCACCCCCACCTTGCGCACTGACCACATACATCGCTCAGTGCCACATCTCCACACTTTTTGAACACCCCTAAGGGACAGTGACTCCACCACTTCCCTGGACAGCCTGTGCCAGTGCAATTTCTCTGATGCAGTGATGGCTCAAAAGACAGAACCACATTCGTATCTTTCCATTCCCAGATCTGGTCCATGCTCACTGTATTCCCCTTAATGTTGGTTCTCCTCTTTTTCCTGTGTGACCTCAGATCCTGCAGCACCCACTAAAATTAAACTTGCAGAGCAGCATTTCCTCTACTTCATGTGCTCCTGCACAAGGAGGAACTGGCCAGTTCACAAGAGAAATTAAAAAAGGCAAATGCATGTGACCAGTTGCCCATCGGAGGCAGCCCTTCACTCTGCTCCAGTCTCTGTCTTTATCCAGGCTTTACAATTTTTCGTACTCCTGTTTTAGTGAGCACAAAAAGCACATTTGCCTTTCCTGCAAGGCTGAACATAGGCCAACCCAACCCACCATCAGTTCTTTGGAAGTGTTATGTACTTTGAGAGGTGCTGGTGGGACAGGAGGGCTGTTCCACCTCTTCAAATAGCGGTGACTTGTTTTCCTCCTTCATATTTTGAGCTTGAAAGCAAAAAAAAAAAAAAAATGTGGTTTAATGGAATGAAAAACTGTGACAGGCTGTTGAAGAGAGAGAGGAGAGGAGAGGAGAGGAGAGGAGAGGAGAGGAGAGGAGAGGAGAGGAGAGGAGAGGAGAGGAGAGGAGAGGAGAGGAGAGGAGAGGAGAGGAGAGGAGAGGAGAGGAGAGGAGAGGAGAGGAGAGGAGAGGAGAGGAGAGGAGAGGAGAGGAGAGGAGAGGAGAGGAGAGGAGAGGAGAGGAGAGGAGAGGAGAGGAGAGGAGAGGAGAGGAGAGGAGAGGAGAGGAGAGGAGAGGAGAGGAGAGGAAGCCAAAATGGCAGCAGGCCCAGGTGTTTAGCCACTGCAGTGTGTCCTCTGGGTGGGCTGAACAACCCCTGGAAAATAGAAATGATCCCAGAGAGCATGCAGAGGGGTGAGTGAGAGGAAAGTTCACATCCATCTTTGTTCTGCACACATCCGTTTTCCTCCCCTGCTTTGTCCCCACAATAAATTACAGAGGTGAAAGCTATAAAGTGTGCATGGCCCTGCCTGATCCTGATCCCTGACAAAGCAGTGCTGCTCCCTCCTGGAGTGATTGCCCACAGGGGAAACATATTTCTGTCTGTTCCTGGTATGAGCAATAAATTTTCAGCTGTACTAATGAATCTGAGAGTTCTCTGCCCAATCTCTGCCAGGCACTGGGCTGTCTGAGCAGTGCCCGCTGCAGGTCATTCCTCAGCATATCTCATCAGGCCAATAGGAAACACCATGACTCACTTTCCTCCCCTGCAACAGCAGTAAGCAATGACTGGAATCAGAAACTTCCTTTGAGAACAAAGGGACAAAACGGTGCTGTGACAAGTCCCATCAGGGATTAAATCTCTAAATCACAAGGAAATCTGTGGTTTAATTGCTGCTTTTGAATCTGCTTTGAGTGCAGGATTGGCCCAACATCAGTTCTGGGCCTGCACGAAGCCCTGTTCCTCCTTGTACACCCACACCACAAACTGACTGGTGCTGGGGGACATTGCTGGAAGTTCATGGTGCTAAATCATTAGCAAGCTCCTTGGCATCATGAGAGTAAGCAGTAAGTGGACAGCAGGCCCTGGGAGATGTCTGGGAGGGCACAAGGGCCAGATGCTGTTCCTCATGGACTGTCTGCATCTCCTGGGTGTGCAAAAGGCCTGGCAGGAACCAAGGAACATCCTTGTCCCATGGGTGTGCAGGAGGTGGGAGGCTGCTTAGCACATGCACAGTTGAGGAAATCTGTGCAGGAGCAGCAGCAGTGCAGAAGATCATCAGAAAATGGCACACCAAAGGCAAGTTAGAAAGAGAGTATGGTGAAAAAATGATTGCGATTTGAGGCTGAAACAGCAGAAGGGGTGAATTAGACTCCTAAATTCTCTGGGAGTCCAATTTGTGCTCTCACTTGCTGTAGGAGAGAGAATACAGGAGTGGAAGGAGATTTCTTTACTATGTGATGGCTTATGGCACTCCAAATGCCAAGTCTTGGGCAGTATATCCCAACAGAGCAAGCAACACGTCACTCCTTCCTTATACGAGGGCTGCTCTGAAAGTAATGTCTCCTCTTTTATTACGTTGGCCAAGTACGTCAGAAGTGGATGTTGGCAGGATGGCAATAGGGATTGAACGTTCTGTCACATTTGGTTTTGTTTGACAGGTGGCAGCAGAGGGGCAGTCTGACTAATTGGATTCTGACAAAGAAGTGTGAATGAAGCAAAGGTGTGTCACTGAATTTCTCCACGCAGAGGAAATGTCACCCTCTGACATTCATCAATACTTGCTGAATGTTTGTGGTAACCGAGCAGTGGATGTGAGCACAGTGAGGTGGTGGGTGATCCATTTCAGCAGAGGTGACACACACAGCGTGGAGGTTCTTATTCTTATTCATCACTGGCAGTAATGCACAGCTAATGGAGGTGACTGTTAATACATAGCGTTTTGTAGCTGAGAACTTGCTCAATGTGATACCAGTATTGTGCTCTTTGTATTTGATATAGTTTCAATGAAAATAAATATGAGGCACTACTTCCAGAATGACTTAGGTAGAAACCCTCGAGGATAAGGAGCCCAAAGAAACATTTACTCTGAGAATCTAAGCTGAGATAGAGATTGTAAGTCTGCCCTCAGCTCACATAAGCTCCTAGGAAAATTACTTTGCAGTGCTACACACAGTTTTATTTGGACTCATTCTCATTTCTGTAAGAATATTCTCCTCCCAGTCAAACTTATTAAAGCAAAATAATTTCAAACCAGTAATGGAATAAAAAATTAATCCCATGCTGAGTGGTATTATGATTGCTGGAGCAATGTCTACGTACAGATCAAAGCCAGCATTTGGGTCAAGCCCACCCTTGGCTGAGAAAGGCAGTGACACTGCCACTGATTCCAGCTGAGCAAGGAGGTTAAATTTGACCTGCTGGGTTTTGGTTGGATTCTGTGTGCCCTGAGGCACAACCACCAACAATCTTCTGCGAGTTACTGTTGGTTCTGAAGAACCATGAAGTTGAAGGCGAGAAGAGCAGGATCTCTTTCTGGGGTGCACAAGACTTAAGCACAAAGCTTCCAGCAGGAGCACTGCCAACTTTAATTTTTGGCTTCCCTCTTTTTCTTGGAGCTGCAAAGTGAAGCCCGATATTGTGCTCTTGAAGCAGCTGATCAGCCGAGACTGCATGGAGCCACGCTCCCAGACAGGCTACCATGTGAGCAGCACTATCAAAGCAGGAGGTTTTCATCAGTGCCGCTTTGTTCTTCATGGTACAAATTGCAAATTGCAGGAGGCCATTGGGCATGTCTCTGATGCAAGCACTGATCTGGTTCCGGACAGTTTGCTGAAACTGATCTAATCAGTTCAATCTGGTTCAATCTGGGACCTCCTTGAAAAAAAGGATCACAAAACCTCTAAGGAAAAGTGTTGGTGAGGGGCCTAATGATCTGGAGTTTGTTCTTGTGGGCCTCTTGTTTCCTGCCCAAATTTCAGCTAACTGTAGATGAAGGTTTTGCTGCTGGTCTCATTCAAAAAAGAACATGCACTGAAATTGATGGCTTTTTCTCCTTATAAGCTTGCAACAGTGAGGAGGACTTTTCAAGGATTATTATATACCACATTTTCCACTTCTCTGATAACCTCTGCATAAACAGCACTCCTTTGCTTTTGGGGTTACACTTCTCTGCAGGTTGTGGCTTCAGGTTTATCTTCAGCAAGCTAAAGGTGTTGATCTTCAGGATAGCTCCTTTCTGGCAATGTCCCTGTGGACTCATATGATCTGTTGTAGAAATCCACCTTGATCTTTGCATCATCTATGATATGTCGCTTGGGAAATCAAGGCTTTGCCTTCAGAGTTCCAGTCAAGGCAAAATTCAATAACTCCATCACAGAAGAACACTTGAGATGGCAGCCCTGACGGGAATTATCAAATAGCTTGGTAGTCTCATTCCAAATGCAACCGAGCAAAGGCCCACTCCACATCACCCTGACCACAGAGCCATCTTGCCTGATGGAAAGTGCTGGGTAATGAGGAAAAGGTCCTTTACTAATTAATCAGTCTGCAGTCAAGAGGCCTAGATTAGCTCTGTCCAGAAGACCAGTGCACTCCTACAGGATTATTTAGTATGTAGCATCCCATAGGATTCGTGTAGCCTAGGAATCCCAACCAGGATGTTTGGAGTGTCCATCACCCTAGGGAAACAATATGCCCAGTGTGACAGGGCTGACACAGCATTTGTCAGGGGTGGGTACCAGGAACACATGGAGGAATAGGTAAGGGCATAGGGAAGCTTGGACTAGAGAGGGTCTTAGTAATCTTCTCCAACCTTAATAATTCTATGATTCTAAGGTTCAACTTTCACAGGGACAGTGTGTAGATGTGGCTGGTGAAAATATGCCTGGTTTCTTAAACACAACAAGAGCATTGATCCAGAGCAAGGCATGATGGCTCTGGTAGTAGAGGGGCTGTGGTGGGCTGGGGGTGTCCCCTGACCAGGCTGCCCCAGCAGATGTGGTGGATGTGGGGCTTGATCCCACTTTTACATGGCAACCATGCAGTACTGAGGCACACTGAGGCAATAAATGAAAGCCTCTGCTTCATTCCCTCTTAAATGTCAGCAGATAAATAAACACCACAGCGGTAGTTGTCATAGTCTGACATGAACTTCTGTGTGTGAGCAAACTCTGTGAAGCTCCAGCAGAAATCTGGGTGCTGTGCATGGGGCCTCACTGGCACACATGTGGCCCGTAGCTGAGCCATCCCTTCCAACCAGGCTGTGACCACCAGATGGGAGAACCAGGGACTGCTGTCTGCCAGGGCTTCATGTTGTTTACATATGTTATTTTTATGTGTCCAAGGAGACGTAACAGCATCTCAGCATAAGACAGTTACAGACATTTGGGAATATAATCACAAGCTGCCAGGGCTGGAAATGCCTCCTTTTTTCTTCTTTTTTTTTAATGTGTGATAGACAATGAGCAAAGCATCATTTCTGGATCGTTCAGGACTTTATTTACGTATGTGTGCGTTAGGACACATAGCAGAGTTTTGACGTGGGACTCTCACAGGAGCTCTGTTTATCCCAGCTCAACCTCCTCTTTTTCCTTAGGACAAAAGCTTTTGTTGCTTGAGGTGGGAAGGCATTTCTTGACTTTATAAGAGGAAAAGAGCTTTCAGAACACAGAACCATTCCGTGCTTTTGCCCTTGACCCTATGTGACCAGGTTTGCTGTGACCTTTGGACAAACCTGGGAATGCCTTTGCTAGTGCCCATTCTGATGGCCACAGCAGCATTTTCACATTGGATATCATGATATTCTGCTCTGAAAAAGTGGTAGTGCACTGACACAGGCTGCCCAGGGAGGTGGTGGAGTTGTCATCCCTTTGGGGAGTTCAAGATCTGTGGAAGTGTGACACCAAAGGGCATGGTTAGTGGGCATGGTGGGGAATGGGTGGACTAGATGATCTCAGAGGTCGTTTTCCAACCTCAGTGTTTCTATGATTCCCACATCTCTGCTATGGCAGCTGAAGGGGACAACATCGATTGGATTCCATGGGCCTGGGAAGATTAATCACCCTGCAGGACTTCAAATCAGCCTCTTCCACCATGGGCAAAGCTTAGCATTAATATGTAAAATTCTTCTGACCTCCTTCTGTGTTAATTTGCAAGCGAAAAACTCCCTGGTTTGTTCAAGGAGTAATAAAAAAAAAATTCCTCTGATCAAAGTGGATGCTAATTCACATTTGTTCCCTGCTGTGTTTAGGGAAGTCTGTTGGTAAAACTGAGTCTCGCATCTGATGGTTACGGAAGGACAAAGTCTACCAGCTGCAAAAGCTGAGTGCCATGTCCCAGGTGGTACAAGTCCATTTCAACATGACTAAATGAAACTGAAATATCCTCACATGGGCTGTCCTGAACGTTTTATTCACCAAGCATAGGTGAGCTCAAACCACATATCCCTGTCAGGGATGCCAGCGAGCATCTGAAATGGAACCCTTCCCACTTCCTAAAAATACAAGAACATGGTGGCGTGAGCAAAAGGAAGGCAAACTCTCACAGGAGAATGGGAACAACACAACGTTTTCTGAGAATTGAGTTTTACTGACAGTTCTCAGAAATGTCCCGTAGCTGAGACCAGAAGAGACAAAAAGCTCTGCATATGAAGGACTGCAGGAAGCTGCAAGGAAAACAAGATTGTCCGTGTTATGGAAAGCATCTTGGTTACCATTGAGGTGGAGAAACGATACTAGAGGAACATAAGGCTTCTCAACCACGCAGCAGAAATGTATCATTTTCTAAGAACAGCCTTGCCAGGAGAGATGCCTCCAACAGGCCATGACTTCAAGACTATCCTGGAGACCCAGGCGTGAGGGAATGCATTGCCGTTCAAGCTTTTACCTTCAGCAGTGAAGTCGATCCATCTGTACTGAAAAAGTTCTGATATTTTGCTTCCTTTCTTCATGAGCTGTGATGGAACTATGTACAAAAACGAGTCATTTTTACCTACTATTTGCTTTTATTAATAGATCTCTAAAGAGACAAAACATCTACTGCTGGAAACCTCTATAGCACATAAATCTTGCAAATCTGCAAATGTTTTCAGAATGAGAATGATTCTGTAATAGAATTCGTCTTCTTTAGTGGATCTTGGATGCCAGCACCTTCAGCATCACCTCCAGCAAGGACTAGGAAAAGTGACAGAAGTTTGCAATGGAATCAATCTCACATGGCACAAAAATCAGCTGAAAGCTGGTAGGCAAAGAATAAAAATGAGTATCTATCAACTGAGGTAGGAATTACAATATACTTCTGCAAAGTATATATAACACAACATTAATCACATCTTTTCGGTGTATTCTGATGGTCCTCATTCCCACCATCTCTTGAATGACTCCTCCAGGATTCCTCTGCAAAATCAACTTCTACTGCAAGATGCTGGAGGTGATCACACAGATAACCATCAGATGATATAAAAACATAAATCGATAGCTGTGCCACATCAAGTGGGAAGGAACACTGCTGGTTCAATCACACGAGGCCCAACCAGCCAACTACACAGCACTGCCACAGTTGGAGGCGCGCAGCCCTTCCCCACTTCAAGGACAGGCTATGTGGCTTTCTCTGTTTAGAAAAGAAAGATTAAATGGTGTCAACCAATTTTTTCCAACTGAACATGAAAGTGCAGAGCAGAAGCTGCCAGCTGAACTGGTTTTGCATTACCTTTTCACTTCCACTGTGACAGGGCTTTATTTTCTAACCATGCATAATACAAATGCTTGGTCACATGCCCAGCAATCCTCAGTCAGAGTACTCACCACTCATGATTCCAGATAGCTTAACAACAACATAAAGAAAAAGTCACTTTTTTCAAGCAGCAATTCTTTATTACTGGGAAAAAACATTCGGATTTTACTCTTTTTTTTTTTTTTTTTTTTTCCTTACATATATTTGATTTGAATAAAAATAATTTATTTATTTATTTTTTTTATATTACATGAAAATAAAACAAGGACTGAAGTTTGAAAGCAAGAAAACTTAGACAAAACTTGTAGCTGCTGAGATGTAGGACTTGGATGTTTGTTTTTTTCAACTCAAATTGAGAAACAATCACAATATCATTCCAGTGAAGAAAATTAATCCATTTATAAAATATCTTGAAGTTTGAGAACAGCATGTAGTTATTTATACTAGAAAGCATTCATAAGATAGAGTGTGAGTTCTAACATGTTACCTAAAATATATAACTTCTCAGAATTTACACGGTCAAATATTTTAGACCATATTCCAGTGGAAAAACACTACAAACCTGTTACAATCCTTTTAAACTCCTTCTTGAACTCGGTTTTATTTCCTTCTGAGGAATTTCAAAATAGTATTTCCAGCAATAAAATAGTGCTTGCGAACTGGCGTGCAGAACTTCATTCACACTAACTCAGACATCTGGTGTTTTAAAAGTGTGAAGTAACAATGATAGAGAATCACTGTTTCAGCAGCTGATGAAGTAGATTTTGTGCTCAGACTGGTACAATTTTCCTGATAGCTCTGTAAATTCAATAAAATTACTTTTTGGTTAGTAATATGAAATTAAACTAATGAGATTTAAAATACGCATAATGCTGGGGTAGGATTACAGTGTTGAGAGACAAGGATTCTATTAATTAATCCAATTCATATTATCTGACAGACTTCCAACAGAAACACTGATTTCTTCTTCTTTTTTTTTCTTCTTCTTAGAATACGTGCAACATAGTTTAGCTTTTACTCCCTGGCTTACCATGTGTCTTTTCATTTGAATGCGAACATAGTTCAACCTTCCATTAAGTTCTAGAGCAACAAACACCATTCACTAGGCTAGGAAAGAAAAAGCCAAGAAGCAAGAAGGCAATTAGAATGTCAAGGTCTTGCTTTAGAACACAAGTTAGTATATATAGAAATATGTAGGATAAAAATGAGATGGAATCTGAATAGGTATTTACTTGCATTGAGTAGATTAAATTTAATGTAACTGTCATAATTATGGCTGTGTGATGGGCAATAGAAAACCATTCTGCACCAAATACAAGGAAAAAAATGCTATCAATATGATCGTCAAAACAACCTAACCTCAGAGGTCAGTTCCGTTCTAAAGGCCACTGGAAATACTGCTTGACAAACCAGCCAATGCCATCTAAAGGGACAATGTTGAGCACTTTAAAAACAAACATTTAATTTTAGTATATTCTGGAGGATTTTTGTTTGGTTTGGTTCTCGGTTTTTATTTTTGTAACTGCTGTTTCTAGTACCATCTCGGAGGCTGAAACATTTCATTCCTTCCCCTGCCTGTTTTGTCATTTTCCACTTGGCAGATGCAAACCACCACACCCTGCTGCTCCTTACGCACAACTCGCTGGTATTGCCTTTTTATTTTCCTTGTCTGTTTTCCATATCGTCACTGCGATTTACAGCCCTGGAATGTGATTTGTGTACCAATGCACTTCTTATATTTTCTTTTTCTGTTTCTGTTTCTTTTTTTTTTCTTTCTTTCTTTCTTTCTTTCTTTCTTTCTTTCTTTCTTTCTTTCTTTCTTTCTTTCTTTCTTTCTTTCTTTCTTTCTTTCTTTCTTTCTTTCTTTCTTTCTTTCTTTCTTTCTTTCTTTCTTTCTTTCTTTCTTTCTTTCTTTCTTTTTTTCACTAAGGAATGCCTTAGTTTGCAACCACAGCTGTGTAAAAATATTGTCATTTTAAATAATGAGTGGGCAGTGGCTCCTCTGAGATAAATCAGAGACGCAATTGGGAAAGCCAAGGAGACTTTTTCGCCAGACTGCAATAGCTTTAAGATCAGGTGAAATTCTGGACCTAACGTATGCCATACATCTTCCCTTCTAACTTTGAAATTACTTTTAGTTTTACCAAGAAGTATTCCACTGGTATGAATAAATTTTTTTAAATTATGATGCATATTTGTGTTTTATGTATGTTTTACTTCTAAATATATTACTCATCTGTTTAATTCATTCAGGAATCTACCATACTGTCAGCCAACTACAGTAACCCAGAAATAAGTTCTGTATGTGGAAGAGGCTTAATCACTAAGCCACACCTTCCTACAAAGCTCCAGTACTTTTGATTGGTAATAAGCATTTCTCATTGAAATAATACTGAAGTGGAGCCCAAGCCCTCCTCCATATACATTACTGTTAAGTTATTCAACTTTTCAGGACAAAACGCTGATCACATTCAATGACAAGGTGCACTCTCATTCTCAAGACAGCTCCAGAGGTAGCTCTGGTGGCACAACAGTGTATCTTGGGTCAAGCTTAGGTGTGAAATCCTTGAAGTTCCTGGATGCTTCAGTACCGAATACATCTAAAACTTTCCTGTTCATCAAAGCAAACCTGAGAAAGCACAAACATGAGAGAGTGAGCAGATCATTCATTTATTTATACAATAAATAAATGAATAAATAAATGCCAACCCATCAACATTTGACTTTGGTGTCATTATGATTTATAAAACATGACTTATATAAAAAGGGAGAGAGCTCCCTTCTACTTTTAACTCTACAAAAAAAAGTCCAAACGAGATACACTGCTGTCTTTCCTGCTGTAGCAGAGCAAAGTCTGTCCATACCTAAGTCTGTGTAACAATTTATTGAGTGTTATTTTCATCTCTTTACTCTTCAAAACCATTGAGCGAATGACCTATGAAATATCAAAATAATCTGCCACTACAGAGAGTGTCAAAATTATTATTACAGCCATTTGCTTCAGGTGAAATAAATGAGCAGAACTACTATTCCATCTTCTCTGTCAACTAAAGCAATCTTATGATTAGCACAAGAGAGAAAAACACAGCCAAAGCTGGACATCTGCACTGACATCATCTCCCATATCATGTTTACACAGCCTCAGAGGTTGCCTATGGATTGCTTCCAGGCATCCTGAGAGAGCTACCCACAATGTCCAGCAATGTGTTAAGTCACCTGATGTCCACCTAATAGCGTGTTGTGTGCCGGGGCGTGTAGGTTCAACACGCTCCAGGGAATGGCCTCTGATCTCTCTTCTATTTTTACAGTCTAGACAGAGACAGAGCCTCCTCTCAGTGCTGTCCCTCAATTAAGTAGGTTGTATCCAAAGGACTGAAAGGAACTCTCAGGATTATCGAGACGTTACCTTTAATAGTCCCATTCATACACTGCTCTTAGCACAGTTTTGATGCTTTGCTTCTGCCTTAAAGTGTACCCATATAATATTGCACACTTCACCAGACTGTATTTTTATAATTCAAATAGAGCAAAATCTATTTTAAAAGATAAGCATTTTAAGATACTGCAGTGTAAATTCGTGGTTAAAATCAGTGAAAATTAGGCATTAGTTTTCCATGAAAACCATTCTTTTCAAACTGAAATAGCAGTTCCATAAAAAAAACTGCCAAATATTCAAAGTGTCCTGCAGAACTACTAGAAATTTTCAATTAATACTTTTAAACACATAGTAATATCAAGCTGTAGGTCACTGCATTAAGTGATTTCATCAGCTTCTCTAATTGTTTACTGGGTTCTTCATTTCCACTGAAACCTGAAAGCATTCCACCTTTCCAAGTGAAACTAAAGATTAAAAAAAAGCCCTCCGGTTACATTCTCATCTGCTAAAGAATCTTAACCAGATTTAAGTCTTTGCTCCTGCCATTAGACTAACCCAACTGTCAAAAACATCAAGTGGACTGGAAGCTGCTTGAAAAACAAAGTAAATGTTCAATTAATAAGCCCAAATGTACTGCTACAGCTATGCTGTTGACGAAGAATGACACAGAAAGTGGAATGTGATCAATGGTATGTTTAAGAAAGATGTAAAATACCCTGAGTGCATACCTGCCCTTTGTTAGTCGTAAAAGGAATTTCCAGTATGAAGGTCTCAGGTTCTGAACTTCCATGACAGCCTACAAGGAGAATAAACTGTAAGAGCCAGCTGTGCCTGGTCAGGGGAGAGCCTGTTCTGATACGTTATGTTGCCAAATCCAGGGATCAATAAAGAAATGGAAAAGTGTAGAGTAAATTAGGTGATGCTGAAAAGGAGCTTTTATCATTGATGAAGCCAGGAAAGGGGCTGAAGATGAGGGTTCATAATTGACTCAGAAAAGTCAAAAGAGAGTAACTACTGCTTGTTTCAAATGTAAAACTTCAAAACTGCTAATTTTTGCAGATTCTTGCAAATGGGCAACTTTATTTCAAGTTAGCTGACAGGGAAAACCTCCAGTTAATTAAGAAGAAACATGAAATATTACAATATATTGTTTTCCTCCTTGAGAAATGGTCCTTTCATATGTTGATGAAAGACCCTACATTTAATAAAGTCTCCTGAGTCAATGTGTTTTGGGATATTTTCCAAAGAATTCAGTGCTTTGTGTAACATAGTTCTAAGCCTATTTGAAATATGAGTTGTAGAAACAATCTTCCCACAGTGACACTCAAAAATAGGTTGTAGGATCCACAACTATCTTGCCAGTCACATCTTTCACTGTACACTGATGGTCCTCATTCCATTGGCATCTCAGTTAAACTAGACGAACTTCCTATTCTATTAGAAGACAATATACTTACTGCCTGAAAACATATTGATGTAGAAATGGCATAGATGACGCTGTCTGCATGAGGAAAATAGGGGACCTTCCCTGCTTCAATGCCTTTGAAGTATATTGTCTATAAAAAGAAACAGAATACTTGGAATGAAAACAAAAAAATAAATTGCTTTTTACATGTCCTTTGTTTTACATTTTCAGAATGTGCCAGCATTACTAACTCATGCTCTTATATTTTCATATACGTCCACAAATGTGACATTGATTGAATTAGCTTACAGAAGTTATCTACGATCAATAAAACGAGTGGCCACACACACATTGAACAGGACTTAGCAACAGCTGGGAGTGTTAAAAGGGCTGTTTATATCTTAAAAAGAGAAAAATAAAAGCAAAGCTTGCTAGGATGAACTTCTCAATTGAGAAAAGCAAAAGAATAAAGCAAGAAGTATTCCAACAAAGTGAATATTCACTGTTCTTAAACAGCTTGAAATCACATACTTTTATTTCTGAGAAAACATGTAGAGTTTATTTTCCTGAGCACAGCTTGACCTTCCAAAGCAGCACACGCCTCTTTGGTCAGTTACCCTTGGCTTGCATAAGACGATAAAAGTAGTTTAAAAAAAAAAAAGAAGTGCACACAGCACTGCAGCCACAATGTCTCAAAGTCCAGAGAAAACCATCGGCAATACAAGATGCTGTTGTTATGGTGTTTTGTTGGTTGTTTTTTTTCTTTTCCAATTGATGTTCCAAAGGAGTCGATATGGATAACTCACAGTTGCTTTTATATAAGCACTCTGTGAACTCCTTTCAGAGCCTGATCTAGGAATGCAGGGAAAAAGCATAAGCAGAGGATTACTTCTCTTTTTATGTTTAATCTCATTTTTAAGAGAATAATAGATTCCTTCTTTTTCCATTTTTCAAACGAATTCAGCGCAATTAATGGTGGTGCTTAAATATCAGTAAGGAATGAGGCCCTTGACATTTGCAGGAGAAAGCTTAGTGATTTGGAGATGAAGCATAACAGGAGAACGCTGTCAAATTATTCCAGTGGTGCTGCTGGGGAAACAAGTGGGGCAACGTTCTGATACTATGGAAAAGTCACAGTAAGAAATGAAAAGCTTGTTAGCAAAGTATAATCAATGTACAGAGTTCTACAAACCTTCTTAATTTTTTTCTTTCCCGGGCTTCTAAACTAATCGAAATATTTCAAATTAGCCAAATGGTAAGTAGAACAAAGATCTCTGCAATGCCAGGAATTCAATCAGTTGAAGTATACTGACAAACAACTTCAGCTATAGTCTAAAACCTAGGCTATTTTGAGTTATCTCACACAGCTGAGTGCCAAAATTATGGAACAAAGGCAGGAAGTTGAGCTGTAGCTTTTGGCAATAAATCTGCAATTAAGGGCTAGTTCTGATTTATGTTTCTAGCAAAAGAGACAAAATCCACATTCTTGGAACTTTCAGATTTTGAAATGTGCAAAAGCTACAAAGCGAAGAGCTACAAAGAAAGCAGATGAACAATAATTGTGGCAAATATTCATGAAGAGCAGCTGATAAAGAACATTTAAAATGAAACATGCAAAGGAAAACAAGAAGGAAATGAGACCACAGAATGGCACTGCCACTTGGTACACACCTAGGAAAACACAGTCTCAATATTCAAAGCCTATGAAGTTCAGTGAAGCTAAAAGAAAGAGCTATGTTCTGAGGACAACATCTTACCTCTACTAGTTTGGATGCCAGATACATAGAGATAGTAGTACTTTTGTAGAACATCATAGAAATTCCAGCTAGACACCCTGTAACAGTTAGAAAATAAGCACTATTGTCATTTACTGCTGCAGTCATAGTACATCAGCTCAACAGATGTTACAAAAGATTATGCTTTCTGTAGCTACCACAAAAAAAAAATCAGTGACGTTCTGGTGCTGCCCATCAAAATATGGTTTGTGTCAGTAAAAAAGAAACAACAGAAAAACAACCCTGAAATACAGCTGTCATTCAACCATCAGGCACACAGGCTCAAATCTCCTCCCTCATCCCACAAACAAGAGAGACCTCTGAGGATCTACAAGGTGATAGGTGCATAAATAAGGGGGAAGGGCCTCCAACACTACACAGATTTCACTGCAAAAGGGTCTTTCTCTGGATCCAGTGGAGCCCATTCTTTCAAATGTATATTCCACCAGGTATGGAAGAGGCAGTATTGAAACCTCAAATCAAAACATTTGGAAAATAAAGGATAAATTTACATCTGTGCATATGATAATTTATAGTCCAAGAAGCTGGACAGAAAGAACACTTGGCTGAATCTACCTTACAATTTTAATGCCAACCTATATCTGAAAATACTTGAAACACTACGTTTTTCATATTTCAAACACTACTGACACAACATAAATATATACAGTCCTGCTTTTATCATCTAACTCTGGAAAGGGAACGGGAGACAGACATCCAGCTATGAGCAAAATAAATACTTGTAGAACCCCAACAGAGCCTATGTAGCTTTCTTACAATGGACTCACCAGCTACAAGCGCGTGAAGCTCATCATCTAGGTTGCGTACCCAGCGCAGGAAGCAGCTTGTACCCTGCAGGTGAGCAGACAGCAGAGTGAGCCCCTTGCATTTCTCTTTTGGGATTCATAGACTGTAGATTATCTGCTATAAGCTAGTAGTACAACCCACAGCATGGATTAAGTGTATGCTGTTGTAATAAACATAATCTACACCACCTAAAGCACTTTAGTTGTTCACTGTTACTATTTCTTTCAGAACTGCAGAGCAGAACAATCTAGTTTGAATACCAATCTAATTCACGTGTGATAAGTAAAGCTAATTTTGAACTGAGAGCATCTTCCTTTGATGTGGTTGCCTTGACTCTTTCACATGAGAAGTCCATCACATCCTCTGTATTGTTTCTTTTTCAGTTGTTTTGGAAATCCATACTTTGCTGCCAAATTTTATCCCTGGCAAATCTGTTTGCTTCCAAATGGCTCAAGACTTGACTGTAGAGTCAGATCCAGCGCTGATGGCTCTGGGACAACAGTACACAATTCTGTATGATAGACTGTTAGTGTCTAATTTGAGATGAATTTCAGCCTCTTAACCCATCTAATGTGCTTTTCATGGAATCAAAGAACAATTTATTTTGGAAAAGACCTTTGGAGATCATCTAGTCCAGTCTCCAGATCTAATTAAAGCAGGCTGCTCAGGAACTCATCATCCAATTGCGTTCTGAGTATCTCCACACATAAAGACCATACAGCCTTAGCGGGCAACCCTTTAACATTTCCTTGTATCCCATCAGAATCTCTTGTATTTCATCTTGTGTCCATCTCCTTTCATCCTGTTACTGCACACTCCAAAAGCAATTTGCCTCTGTCTTCTCTGCACCCTCCACGAGGTGTAAATAGCAGTAAGATGTCCCATGAGCCATTTTTTACTCCAGCTTAAGACCTAGTTTTCCCAGTCTTTCCTTTCACATCCGATGACCCAATCCTCAAATCACCTTGGTGACCCTCAGCTGAATTCACTGTGTTATTTCCAAGTCTTGAAAAAACATTGACATGAAAAAAATTCAGAAGCAAATGTGTATGTTGTCCCAAAATTGAATTATGACAGTCAACTTTACTAATCAAAACTGTAATCTTATTTAAAAAGGGAAACCAGGCTGACACAGCTGATTTATTTTCTATAAAACCATGTTTGCTGGCAATAATTTATAGAAAGGGGGACACAAAATATTAATAGTACAGCTAGTGCAGGTCTACAAAGGCATTTCAGTCTGCCCTCAGGTTCAAAATGCATCAAGATCCAATCTTTTGCAGTGATTAGGATCTCTACAGCCCTACATGCTTATCTGAAACTGTAAGAAAAACATAATGCAACTCAAATCAGTATAAATTATGGAATGTTAACAATAACAGAAAGCACCTACTTAATAAATAACAAATAAAGGTCAGAGTGTGTCAGTCTCATGAAACGAATATTCATGAAACTAGACTATGCTTTGTAGTTGGAGGCTTTAAAGTAAGTGAAAATCACTTCAGATTTTGTAATTTAGATGTTTTTATTCCCCAGAGGCACTTTTAGTAAAATTGCAGTAAAAATCTGATTTTCAAATGCAGTCTGAAGAGCCCATTTGTACTTCACCATTACAGTTTTAAATCTTAAAAGTTCTGGTATCTCAAAACAATGGCAATTCAAATGAGATCCTGATTTGCTTGGTTTTCATTTAATTTCAGGTTAGCAATGTGCACCATGAATAATACAGAATTATCTTTAGAGAGCAACTAAAGGGGCAGTTGAAAAACTGCACATGTGATTAACAACATCAAGGTGCAAAAACTTGAGAAGCGTGCTTTGCCACATCCTCTCCCTTGGCTTGTTCACATTCTGCTTGGCATTAGCACACATAAATCAATTAACTTCAACAATGCTGAATGAATGTGTATCAGTTCACAATCTGTCATCTTCTAACGGTGCAGAAGGGTTGATTTCCAAGTGGTAAGTGTAATCTCAATTGTGCATGATGTATATTGTGCGTGCTCCTTCTACTCAGCATCAAGTAATGATTCCAGACATTTGAGCCAAAGAATCTGCAAATGGCTTCTCTTTGGCAGCAATGCTGCTACTGCAGTCACTGCTCGTGTCTGCACTACAATGTGTTTCCATAACACAAAGTCCCTTTGGAATCTGAGTACCTCTTATCTCATGATATCAATACCATGCTGCAAAATCTATCCGGTTTATTCAGAAATAACACACACAGAAAAAAACACAGAATGAATGGAAGACCATTTTACTGTTTACAGCTTGATGACCAGAATACTACAGAACTGTCAGTACCATTCTGTAGAAGCCAATGCCAGTTAGAAGAGTATCTTCCTGATATTCTAAGAAGCAAAATAAAACACGTGGCAATTGTCACTCTACATGTTTTAAGCTTACTTTGTATATACTGACAAAAGATCCCAGAAAAGCTCCAAGCTGGAAATTTTCCTTGTTGTAGAAGAGTGAAAGTAGCCGGGATGGCTTTGTAAACAGATGCCGGAAGGTGGATGGAATCCGAAGGCAGCACTGGATCAGGTAACCAATGCTAAACATCCTAATGAAGCCCTAGAAGAAACAAGAAGAAACCGCAAATTCAGAAGAAGGAAAACCAAGATTGTCTAGAGAAGTACTTTAAAAGCAGTTTAAAACTCATACTGCATATACTACATAAAATGCATTCCCATCTTCAGTATTGTTTTCCTGATTCCCTAGCAACAAAGGCAATAAAGTAATAAACAAGTGACTCTCTTTTAATTTCTGTGAATACCTCAAAGGCCTCAAAAGGCAAATTCTATTTGTCTTCTGCTCTAAAATTCTGTCCCTTCAAATCATCCTGATGGTTTCCCTTCTGTGTTATTGACTGGCTTTTAACCACAAATGGGTACACAGAGGAAAGCAATGTGATGGGAAAAGAGAGCACTTCTACACTCAAATGTCTCAAGAAAGCACTAAAGCAGTAAAAAGTCCACACAACATAAATTTCAGAAAGTGGGAGAATTAGAAACTGACCCCAATGGCTTGGCACACACTCATGTACATTCCCTCAACCAAATCGGAGCCTCAGTGAGCTCTGCAGTAAGATCAAGGCCAAACATGGACAGGAGATTTTGCTATTGCAAAAGAATAACGTTGGCTCAAATTATTTTTTCCTACTATTTCACCTTAGACATAGATCTGCTATTTGATATCACAGAACTACGCTGACTGTTTTTCTTCAAATCCTTTTCCCCAGTCTCTTGTAACTTCCTCCCGAGCTTCCTATCATCGTTTTTACCCTATGGCTGAACTTCTAGGAGAATTCTGAATAAAATCTATCCGTTGTTTGGTTGGTAGATACCTCATCTGAAAACTATGAGAATGCTGTGCACTCATCGTTGGCAAATCAGGCAGCACACAATGCTCATAATTTCTGCAGCCTGTTTTTTTGGATCTTTGAGATAACCCCAGAGACAGTTGTAACCAGAAGAAACTTGGATTGAGCAACCTTTCCAGCTCAGAAACTCAAAACATCTTTGCCTCCTGCAGAACTTCCTAATGCATCATCAAGCTCATAAAACTTTATTCTGCTCAAACATCCAGCAGTAAACTTCTTGAAACAATTACTCTCCCTGAGCTGCTACTCAAGAAGCGGTTTACAGGAATCGAGTGGAAGAAACTATTTTGTGTCATCCAGTGGATCCAATAACTACGCACGAAAATATTCCATTTCTTCCTCTGCTACTTTTAAAGGTGTGTAAATTGTACTGTGCTACCAACCCAGTGCTTTGCAATCCTATAATGAAAACGCCTACTGAGAGGTATGTACAGTAAGCAGAGTTTTAAGTGCACTGTGAATTTTGTATAATTAAAATGTCAAAATTAAGACGAACGTAAATTCATACTATCAACAAAGAAGTACTCAGCTGTAAAGTACACAGCCCTTATCGTCCAGCACAAAAAGATGATTACAATACCAGGTACCATTATATAAAAAGAAAGTCCTAAGCACTCCAGTTACAATCAAAGCCCTAACAAAAGAACATACAACAATAAGGTAACAATTTTTTCCCAGCTGTAGGAAAGACCATTCAGACAGGGACAAGAACACCGTGTAAACATCAGTGCCTGCTGACAGTCAATTATATTTGCCATTTTATGAGTAGTGAACTCAGAAGTGCTGAGCTGCAGCATTAAGGCTTAGTTTCGATGCACAAGAAAGAAGCAGAAGTGGCTACAAGCCATTTCTCCACAGCAATTTAAAGTTGTGACTGAGATCAGTTAGATGTAGCAGTACAGTGAAAGTGCTGGGGTCCTCAATTCAGGAAACAAGTTGAGACAAGGACTGCAAAGATCATCAGAAGGCTGGAGCACCTCTCCTGTGAAGAGAGAGTGAGGGAGCTGGGCATGCTCAGCCTGGAGAAATGAAGGCTCTGGGGAAACATTACTGTGCCTTCCATTAGCTGAAGAGAGTTTATAAGCATGAGGGAGCGCGATTTTAATTTTCACAAGGGCTGACAGTGATAGGACAAAGTGGAACAATTTGAAAGGGGGAAAATTTAAGTTAGATGTTAAGAGGAAATTCTTTACTCAGAGGGTGGTGAGGCCCTGGCATTGCTGCCCAGATTGCTGTGTGCCCCATCCCTGGCGGTGCTCAAGGCCATGTTGGATGGGCCCTGGGCAGCCCGAGCAGGTGGGGGGGCAACCAGCCCATGGCAGGGGTTGGAACTGGGTGGGTTTTAGGTTCTTTCCAACTCAAGTCATTCTATGACTCTATGATAAAATCTCTTGTGTGAGCCACCTGTTTTCATCAGCAGCACTGACAGAAAATAAGAGGCAACAAGACTACTGCTTTAGGCAAAGGCTTCCTCTTTGTGTTCAACAGGAGTCACAAAGAAACATATTGTTCAGCTGTCTCCAGTAGCCTGCCACACTCTTCAAGCATTTACAAAACCTCATCCTTCTCCTTGTCTGTTGTTACCAGCCTGCCAGTGTTGCTTACTACACGGAGGGGTACGTCCTCCTGGACTTTCTTTTTCCAGTTGATGTATCCACAGAAGCCTTTCTCATCCGTCTTTGTGCCCCTTCCCAAGTCCAGTTTCAGTTGGGCCTTCCTGACTCCATCCCTATACAACCTAGCAGCAGCCCTTTACTCCCAGGTTACCCATCCCTGCTTCCATTGCCTGTGTATTTTCTTCTTGCTTTTCAGTTTGATGACCTGCAGGTCTTGGCTCAGCCATGATGGTCTCTTGCCTTAATATGACCTCTCTTTTTACTTATAAAATCACAAACAGAACCAATTTCCCACTAGATTAAGAAAGTTTTTCACAGGGAAAAGGGTATCAATTCTACAAGTAGTACCCTAATAGAAATCTCCTCTTTTGTTCTAGCTGTGCTTCTAAAATAAAATAAGGTTATTAGGGTACTTACAGATGTATACTCAGATACTGCTAGCATGTAGTACAGAATGAGAAAGGATTTTGCCTGAGATTACTAAACTGCCTAGGAATTTGGTAACATTAATTAAAAAAACAAACAAACAAACAAACAAAAACTCAGAAAGTAAAGTCTGGTCTAGCAGCATTTAAGAGCTAATTACTATAAATATGTATATGTAATGAAAACCAGCGCTTTCTGTAAAAGTGAAGCATGCTGAAGTTAGAAAGGCATCCTTTAAAACAGATGCACGGTAGGAGATGTTACATCAGCAGATATCTGGAAATGCAACCAGAGCAACCCATAACATCACTTCTGCTTGATTGTACTCCTCATTTTGAACATACATCTCACTAGTGTTGGATGTTCATACGGTGGGCCAGACACTGATCTCTCTGGGTAAAATAGAGTACCCAGAGAATAATGCCCAATACAAGCTCTTAAAATAAGGGGGACAAAGGTGTCCAGGAGACACTGAATAGCAAACACACTGGGCAAGGCACTGAACGAGCACAAAGCAAGCGGAAAGTCTGCGTCCCCAAAATGTTACACCCTAAAGAAAAGGCACAGCCCATGAATGAGATCACATGTGGGCTGAGAGAGTAGTGAGAGGTTGAGAACAAAAATCTAATATGAAACAGCAAAATATCACAAACCCATCCAACTGCCAAACCTGCAACACTTCACAGATACCACTGTCAAAAAAGCAGGAACCAACAGACATCAGGAAGGTGGGCACTACTTAGACATTTGTGCATATGATGATGACTTACCACACTGGCTGGATGTGGGTGCCACCAACAGGAAATGTGTTATAAATTTCTGGCTTATATGGTAAATTATTAAGCAAAAAAAAATGCATGGAAGCAATCCACTCCAGTCTCATACTCTTTATTTCTGCCTTCTGATTACTGTTTTTTCATAGTCCCTGATCAAGATCATTTTATATTGAAGCGTGGGTAAATTTACTACTACCTTGTGCGCCAGTAGAAAAGATAAAATGCCACAACATTCAACCCAGGCAAATTCTAACAAATTTGATAAAAATAAGCAGAACACATCGGCAGCATCTGAAAACACTCAAATCATTTTCTGCATCTGCATAAATAAAAATGAGGAGATTTATTAAGAGATCAAAATCTTTTGGAGTCTTACCAGCTCCTAAAAAAAGGCACAGCAGGTGGTACCACCTGCGCCAAGTCAACGTCAGCCAGAACAGCCTCCCCTACACGGCACTCCTCTAAAGGAGGATGAATTCTGCCACTGGGCATGGCCAGCTCTTCCTGTGCACAGCAACTGGGAGCAATCTCTCATTACTCCGAGCCATTAAAATAAATGAACGGGGGACTGAGCCCAGAGCCAGCCTCGTGTGCCAGACACCACAGCTGTATGCATGGCACTGCCAAAGCAGCACATTCCAGGTGCTTTATTTAGGGTGGAGTCACAAGTGGGCTCAGCAACGGAGTGCATCACATAGTTCAGTTCCTCGCTCACCCGTCCATTTTTCCCACACGTTTTACGTTATGCGTTCACTTCAGCCAATCTGTGAGATAAGAAAACTTTAACCTCTGCCCCATCCCAAATTGAGAAAATGTGTTTTCAAGCTAGTCACATTTTCAATAGAGAAAGAACAAGTAACAGACTCCTTTCTCATTTCCGAACTATACACTTTTTCCAACCAAAGAATTTTACCCCATCTTTGCCAGAGTTTGTCAGTCTAACTTCTGCACTTACTTTAATACAATATGAGATGCAATTATCTTCATAGTGTTTACAGCATCTATGCCTTGGGCCATGTTTGCACCTGCAAAAAGCACAATGAAGCACATATTAACCTGTAGCTGTTTTCAGTCTAATCAACAGGAGACTTCATAAATTTTTCTTCCCAAAAATCCATAAAGTGTTATTTTCCCACCATCGAAGGGCACTGTGAGCTTTTATGACACCATAAAAGGGCAATAAAAGGAAACAATACTTTAGTTGTACAGCAAAAGTGTCTGCAGATTTATTTTGATCCAACCTCTTTTCTTGCCATGCTACACCTATAATACAAAATTAAGCAACACATTTTCTGCTGTGGGCAACAGGGAGCAACTATGGGACAGAACTCTAGGGGTGTCACCCTTTCCAGTCTGCCTGTATATTTCACCAATTATCTGTAGCCCTACATAGAATCATAAAATCATTTGAGCTGGAAGGGATCTTTAAGGGCCATCTAGTTCAACTCCCTGCAATGAACAGAGACACATACAGCTCCATCAGGTGCTCAAAGCCCCATCCAACCTGACCTTGAATGTCTCCAGGGACAGGGCTTCCATCACCTCTGGGCAACCTGTGCCAGTGCCTCCCATTTCACCTTGTCCTGTCTTTCATAGCACTGCAAGGTTCATTGGAAAGAAATGCAGGCAATGCACAGAGTTATCCCATGAGACATCTTCCAATTACAATCATTTCACTTCTGGGCTAATTCACCCACTGTGTAGGTTTGTTTTGTGACTCTGACTTAGAACTGCAAATTTCACCTTTAGTGTATAAGAAAGATTGGCTTGAGATGGTGGGATTCCCAGACTGTGCAGTTGTTAGCCCTGCATAATATACAATTATAAAGAAGTAATGACATACCATGTTTGAGTGTTACATTTTGCTATAGCCAAATATTTAAGTTTTAATACAAAATAAATTACACAATTTATATACTGTGCCAAATATCTTGGAAGTTTTGAATCACGTACTATAAAGTCCAATGGCCATAAATCATCTGTGAGGTCAGTTTATGTAGCAAAAATTGAAATGAGAATGTGATCAGGTTACGGGCATTTAGACTCAATTATATTGAAAAGAACCATATGGAAGAGAAAGCTGTGAGAGCCTTAGGACTGAAAACTGGAAGTTTTCTGAATGTCTGAGTAGGGAGATTCAAAACCTTAAGGAAAAAATACTCTTCTTCACACACAGTCCCTTGATCCCAGCATTTAGCAAACAACAGAAGAGCTATGAGCTAACAAACTGAATAAGGAGTATTTAAGACAAAGCAGATATAAACAACTGAGCTAGAGGAATCTGCACACAGCTCACTGCTTCTTTTTGTAGGTCATCTTTTTTTACTAATACAATCTTGTCTGAAAAGGCACTGCTGATTTTCCTTATATTTTTCAATTCAAAGGCATAAAAAAATCATAGGAAGTCTGCCTGTGATACTGGCCAGTTCATGTCTGCTCATCAGCTGAGCAAATAAGATAAGTGACTACACACTGCCCTTTGCAGACTTGTTTCTTTCCTGCACAACAGTAGGTAGAGGTCTGGTCACAGAACTGCACCTGAAGAAGTCACGGAAGTAAAACCACAGGTGTGTTATGGTCAATTTGTTATTCCATTGTCTTTATAAAAGCTTGAAAAGCCACCCCATATCACTTCTTTAAGCTCATACTAAAGGTCAGCGAATTGCATTCTGTAGACAGGGATGGAACATGTCTTAGCTAATCCATGTCTGACCTCATGCGAAAGTTTTACATTCACTTTTACTTGGGAATTTCCTGACATGGAATTGCTACAAATCCTGTTCTTAAGAGACAATTCTACTTGATGCAATACAGGGATGTGGGTCCCCTCCAAAAATGACATGATGATAACTTAAGGAGACTTAAATAGGGAGAGCTGCTGTGCAGCTTTCCTTCTTTAATACCGCTATCAGCACTGATGAAACCACGTCTTGAGCCAGTGCTGCAGAAAAAGCAAACAGCACTCTACCACACAGAACTGGTTGAACTTACACTGCCTTTTTAGACAGCTGAACACTGCAAGCTATTTTGAATCCCTGCTATGACAAACAGGTCTTAAATTTTGTTTTTCTTAGGGTTCATAACTTGTTACTGTTAATTATCCAGTAAAAAAGATTTGCAAAACACTTAAATGCAAAGCAAAAGAATCATCAAACATTTGTCAAATGCAGCGTAACACAACATAAAAACGAGCTGAGTAGGAATGATTCGTTTTGTGCTGTTACTCTTTTACTTTCTTTCGACTCACACTTTGTCCATCAGCTTTTTCGTTAGCGCCAACAAGTTCATTCGCTGTGACATTTTCTCACAAGGCTTTATTTTTCGCTCTGTTTTTGAAAATGCTGTTTCAGGTGAAAATGAATGAGTGGGGATTTCTTCTTTCCCTACAATGAATCTGAAAAAAAGTCACAAAACCAAAGAGAACAACAGTTGCATAAATAACTCAAAGATATTCAAAGGTTCTGACGTCTCTAATATTATTAGAGACTTCTTTTTTCTTGTTATTATGTGTTACAGCCTGTAAAAGTCTGTGATACAAACTTGAAGTTATCCACAGGTCTGCAAGAAAAGGTGCCACATTTGTATCTCCTTGGAAAAGATTAATCCACCAACATGAACTTCAGACAACAGACAAAAGTGGTGTCAGGAAGTTTTTCAAACCAGGCACAAAAACATTACAGGGGAAGCCCACCTCTCAAGGAAAAGAAAAACACCAAATAAGAAAGTGAAACGATGTGTGAAACGTCTCAGTTATCTCCAGCTAAATGAGTTTCAGAAAGGTTGGTGACTACTGAGATGTTTTTATAAAATGCCCATTTTGTAAGAATCAAAGAATCATAGAATTACCCAGGTTGGAAAAGACCTTGAAGATCATCAAGTCCAACTGCAGCCTAACCATAGTACCCTAACTCTAAAAACCCTCTGCTAAATCATATCCCTGAGCACCACATCCAAACGGCTCTTAAACACATCCAGGGATGGTGATTCAACCACCTCCCTGGGGAGACTTTTCCAGTACTTGATTACCCTTTCTGTAAAGAAGTGTTTCCTAACATCCAACCTAAACTTGCCCTGGTGCAACTTGAGGCCATTTCCCCTTGTCCTGTCTCTTGTCACCAGGGTGATGAGACCTGCCCCACCCTCACTCTAAGCACCTTTCAGGTACTGGAAGAGGGCGATAAGGTCTCCCCTCAGCCTCCTCTTCCTCAGACTAAACAGCCCCAGCTTCCTTAGCCTTCAAAATGTTTTTGCACTCACCAAGACCATCAGTTTTGTTGTGCTCAGCTTCATCTGCAGTTCTCCTTTGCCCAGAAGTTGATACTATCAACAAAATTGGTTCATCCCAGGTGTGGAATTACTGGGTATCAAGGGCAAAGGAGGTCACAGTGGCAAAATGCACTGTTTCCTAACACTTAGCACTGCAATGCAAGTTATCAGTCCCCTGGCAGTTTTGTTGAGGGTGGTGAAGATCTAAATCCTTGACACTTGGTTCATGACAGAACCTTCCAGAAAACTGTTAATTTCAGAAAACACTGACGGTTGTCACAGGAGTGTTTCACATCCAGATTTCTGGACTACACAGTTCATTATCATAGAATCATTAAGTTTGGAAAAGACCATTAAGATCACCTAGTTGAACCATCACCCCACCCCCACCATGGTCACTAACCCAAGCCCCTCTGTGACACACCTCCATGTTTCTTGAACACCTCTGGGAATGGGGACTTATTTAACTACTTAACTATGGTTGCAAATTCTATAAAATATTTTCCACTATCAACAGCATCTCTGCTTTAATTGACTTTGGCTTCATTTTTTCTCTTCACCTGTGAGCTGGTACTGATTGTACTCTGGGCTGTCCATGCTTTATTTGAGCACTGGTCACGGAACTACACAGAAAAAATCCAGGTCAAAATACAGCAGCCCTTTCCTTCCAGGAGAATGATGATCGCAGGTTTAGAAAGAAAGAAGATTAACATGCCTTCAAAAACATGCACAAGCATGTGCCTTCATTTCCTACCTATAATGATTCAAAATATGAAAAGATTCCTCTCTTACCAGCATACTATGCATTCAAATATGCTGTTTCTACCCCCACCCCCCCAAAATATAAATCATGACATTTTATAACAACATTCTTAGGAGAACTCATTCCATGCAATGCAGTTTCTGTGCACAGCTCCTCAAAATCTTCTCTCCAAGCTTTGTACTCAAAGAACTACTCTATTCTCCCGACTTACTTCAGTGCAGAGTATGTAAATCCCTTCAAGCCATCTTTGCACCTGAAACATAAAAACAACAATCTCTGTTATAAAGGACTGCTTGCAGCAAAGAGTTGTAGGTTGTGTAGGATATAGAAGGGCTGTGAATGAACACCAGTTTCTCATTAACAGTAAAACAGCAAGTCTGTAACAACTCTGTGGCTACCCCCAATCTCACAGCTGTCACCACAGCCTTGGAATGCCTTAGAAACAAAGGACAAAGAGTATAAATGTCAGTGCTTCCCTGTTTTATCAACACCAAGAGTGGTGAAATCTTTAAAGCACAGTGACAAAACCACTGGGGTAGCAATGGGCAATTTCATGTGACAAAGAAGAAAAGTCGAGATGAGTTTTACAAAACATAAGCAACTTACCAACATCATCATTTCAAAAACACTCTACTGTAAGAGAAGACAATTTGGACAACGCAAGATCTTCATAAATAAAAGTGAGTGAACACAACCCTCCTCTTTCTGCTCACAAAGACCACACTGTCCCTGGGAAGCCCGTGCTTAACCCCAGGAGCACACAATATGGGCTCCCAGGGGGCAGAGCCAGTGCCTGCTGCTGGGAGCTAGGTGGGGGAAAGCAGCAGGAAGGACACAGTGAGGTGGTAGCTAGATTCTAGCTCAGCATTATGGATGTACTGGCCATTCAATAGGCTCCATCTCCCTGGTTGTACTATGCAGGCAGACATCACTCCAGTTGTTACTCACTTGCCTTCCCTCTTATCCTGAAACTCTGAACAGAAAACAGATATCATAGAAGACTTTGAAACACTTCTGCACAACACCAGAAAACTCATCCTGAACAGCTTCTCCTTTAAAATTCCTGCACCTAAAAACATTGATGGTGTATATAGGATCTACAGGAGTTCAACGTAACCTCAAACAATATTGTCCACTGAATCTTTTCTTAATACAGCAAAGGCACAAAGAAAACATTTTATGATTCTTCATCTATGGAACTTGGAAGCAAGAAAATCTCATAGCACTTTAACATAAAGATGGATCAACTTGCCTGGGGACAGACGGACTGAAACAAAGGAATCACAGAATCATAGAGTTGTTGAGTTGGAAGGGAGCCCAAAAGCATAGGGTTTGGGTATACTGACTCTGCCCACAGAACCGCTGTGCAGTATCATGAGTTTGCTTTAAAACCTACTGACAGCTGTAAGTTAAGGTCCTGTTGAGTTATTATGGGTGTTGGACATACTATGTCTGCCAGCTCAAGAACAAGGCCTTAGTTTCTCTTTTCAAGTAAATTAGAACCATACACAAAGCGAAATGCAAACATGCTTAAGTGCTTCTAGAGTCATACTGAAACAGAAAAGTAATCACACTGAAAGCACAGGGATGCTCTTGCCTTAATCACTACAGTGAAGTTTCATTCCAGCTGCTGATGCTGAGCCTCCATTCCTGGACTGGCCACCAGATGTCCCTCCCAGCTGCTGCTATCTCCAGCCCTGCCGCCTGCAAGGAAAGTGCCCGGCATACCCCTCCTTGCCTCCAGTGAAAATCACAAGACATCTGAATTACTGAAAGGGAAAGCCACATTCCAGCTCTCTCTTCATTACCACAAGAAACATGAAAAAGGATTTCTAACAGCCGTTCTCACTGCTTCTTGAGTAATTCCTATGCAATAAATATCCTGCTGTTTTGAGATTTGGACAGTTATTCTTTTTGTTGTTCTTTTATTAGTAGTTCCATATAGTTATTTCTCCATCTTATCAGAGATAACAACCAGTTCAGGCTGCCCATCCAACCATGGCTGCCCATCCAACCTGGCTTTGAGCACCACCAGGGATGGGACACCACAGTTCTCTGGGCAGCAGTGCCAGGGCCTCACTGACCTCTGAGTAAAGAATTCCTTCCTAACTTCTAACCTGAATTTCCCCTCTTTAATTTAAAGCCATTCCCCCTTACCCTATCACTATCTGCCTGTGTAATAAGTCACTCTTCCTCTCTCCTGCTTATAAGCTCTTTTCAGGTACTAGAAGGCCACTGCTCTAGAGTCTGCCATTCACTTATTTATTCCCAAAGCAATTTGCACATAAAACTGGCAGCAACAAAAGAAAGCTCCATGCAGTCTCTTAACACTCTCTTTGGGTGAGGGTAAAAAACACCCAGAGACAGCATGGAGATGTCCCAAACCCAGAACTGGCCTCAATTGCAGCTGCAAACACTGCTAATGCACAATGGCAGTGGCACATGGTACTTCTCATGAACACCTGGATGCCAATAACTGAACTAAGACTAATGATTTGCTTCATACAGGCCACTGCTAATTGGTAATAATAACTTTTACTCAATGCTTCATTGCTCAAGGGGTGAAAAAGTCCCTACTCTCCTGCTGACCTCTGTGAGCCATTCAAACTGCAAATGAGCACAGTAAAAAACAGTGCATGTACCCAGCACTTCAGATTCCCCTGAGACAGGAAGAAATCTCAATAACATTTAGGATTTTTTTAATGGTATTTTTCAGTCTGGGAGATTCGGAAGAGCCATAGAATCATAGACTGGTTTGGGTTGGAGGGGACCTTCAAGACCATCCAGTTCCAACCCCCTGCCATGGGCTGGTTGCCCCCTCCCCCCCCACCAGCTCAGGCTGCCCAGGGCCCCATTCAACGTGGCCTTGAGCACCTCCAAGGATGGGGCACCTGCAACTTCTGGGCAGCAGTGCCAGAGCCTTACTGCCCTCTGAGTAAAGAATTTCCTCCTAACATCTAACCTAAACCTTCCCTCTTTTTGTTTTAATGTAGCCATCTCAAGCTGCAGGAAGGAAGCACTGCTTTTTGCCCTGTAAGCACTCTTTTAAAGGCACACAATCTGCTTACAGCCACCCAGCAGAGAATTTTCCCATCAGAGGGGAATTTGCCCCTGGTCCGAAGCCAGCAGAGCCCATGGCTGCCAGCTGTCGCCATCCGGCTCCATGCACCCCATAACGGAGCAGGATCATTCACCGCTCACAGCCCAGCTTTGGCTGGAACCAGAGCAGCAGAGGAATTGAGGAGATGCAGCAATAAATCTGGGTTCTCCACATTCCCCCGCTGGGATGATTTTAAGACAAAAGCAAATGGGGTCGATTTCAATCATGTTTAATTATTAACGTAAATTTAACTTATGGCCACACACAGGTTTCTTTTTTTTCATAAAGAAAACAGCAAAAGTGGAAGAGAGCCAAGGCGTGATAGTCTCTGTGTTTCCAATGAGACATGAACTAACCGTAATTATTTAGGTTTGGGTACGTAAAGAGGTGCTGTACATGGGATCACACCACTCTCCCTCTGTCATGTGGGAAGGAGAAGTTCCCACACTGAGCTGCAAGGCTGAGTGCCAGCAATTATATTTTGGGTTGTTTTTTTTTTTATCAGGCGCCTTGTCCTAAGCCCTCTAACGATTTTCTGTGTGACCAATTGATGTACTCAGCACAAGAAGCCTTCTGAGGAAACAAGTCCCCGTTCACCCACAGAACTCATAAGGAGAAAGTAGCTCACAGCAACACCACATGCCATGTTTAACGACATTCCCATATTGCTTACGTTATCCTTCAGGGTAAGAGTAAATTAGAAACTCCTATACAGAGCGTTCATTATGGCCATGTGGGAAGGAAGCCCTGCAAGCTCAGGACATGTGTTTGTACATTACTGCAGCACATCCTGCCCACTGGGACCAGCCGGGGACCACATTTCCACATTAAGGTGTCTCGTATAGAGAAAGGAAGGTCATCGTGATGAAATGGAACTGCATCTGAACACACCAGCTGCATCCCCTTTTATTAAGCCCCTTGCTATTGGGAATTAAGGGCTACCTACCCTCCTTTGTGAGCCACAATGAACTCTGCAGGATAATCCATTCTCTGTTTTAATATACTCAGTGAGGTTACTACATCTTCCTACTTTGTTTCTTGATCTTTACTTCTCATCTTCTCCCCAGTGTTAACAGTCAACAGCAACAACTGTCATTTTTCTGAGTCAATTTTCTGCATCCAATTCTTTTTCATCTTCCATCTCTTCCTTTGCTCCACTGTTTTAGAATCATAAGATATCCTGATTTGGAAGGAATCCCAGTGATCATCAAGTCCTCCAACTCATGGCTCTATAAAGAACTACCAAAAAATCAAATCACGTGTCTCTTCCTCCAAGTCAAATCCCTCTTTTTTGTACTTTGTCCTCTTCCCACTTGTCCTCTAAACATTATTTTCAAAGATCTCTTGTATCTTAAGAAAAAAAGATGACAAAAAGGCAGTACCTTTTTCACTAGTTTGTAAATGGAGACTGTAAAATAAAATCACCTTTTGGAAATATAAACTTTCCCAAAAGCTCTGGCATCCAATAACAATTCCTAACCAGTAAGATCTTCCTCACAGACATAACTGTTTATAAGAAAGACACTTTTAAAATGAAGTATTTAGTGCTCAGGCTAAAAAAGGAGCTTATGTAGTGAATTCTGATAGGAAGAGGAAACTAAAACTAAATGTCTTTCTGAATTATATACCACTAATATTTTTTCCTAGTGGAAGAATGCACATTTTCAAGTGGAAAAAAGACTTATAAAAGTTATGATTGGATGTGAAACTATTTTGACTTGTCATTACCTGGTTGTAGTGAACTTACTAAGTATCTGAGCAATATTCTCTTCAGTGACCAGAGAAGAGCATGATTATTGTTCATTGTAACATGGCATTTTATGCAAAATGGCATTTTGGTCCCTATTTAGATAAATCTGTAAGAAGCTAACTTCTAAAACTCTTGATAGATTTGGTAAACATGGCTCATCTGAGATCAAAGCTACTCATGACTTTCACATCAGCTTAAAAAAGAATACTCTGCTTACTTTTTTCCTATCAGAAATAAGGTACATCGAACATGAAACTGCAGTATCCAAGTTGGAATAGAGACATTTAGAAGTGATTTCCTTGAATCCATGGCACTACCTGCAGCTGAGCAGCACCTAAACACTAGGGAGCATTCTCTCTAGATCTACTACTACACATGGCACTGGAGATCAAACTCAAAGAATGGTTTGAGCTGGATGGGACCTTAAAGCTCATCTAGTTCCAAAATGCATGTCTGTCTCATAAATGGTAAGGTTGCTCTCACATGGATTATTCAATTTATTTATTTATTTATTTCAATTATGGCCATTTTGATTAATTCAGAATCACAGAATCATTAAGGTTGGAAAGACCCATAAGACCATCTAGTCCAACCATTCATCTATGACTGTGACCACTCTAAACCATGCCCCTCAGTGCCACATCTCCGTGGCTCTTCAACATCTTGATGGTGACTCCACCACCTCCCCGGGGATACTGTGCCAATGCCTCACTGCTCTTTCATAGCAAAAGTTTCTCCTAATATCCAACCTGAACCTCCCCTGGTTCAACTTGAGGCCAAGCCCTCTCATCCTATCACTCTCTGACAAAGAGAAGAGACTGACTCCCACCTCCTTGTATGGATGTGCATGTATTTTAGTATATCCAGACAGGCTGCAAACTTCCTGTTAAAGAAACCCAGCAATCATCATATCAAGGTATCTGGAAATGCAGGGAGCAAAAACATTCCCCAGACCATTAACATTTCCCCTTAATACCCAACCTAAGTTCCTCCTCCCTTTCATGCATGATCTCCATATCCAGTCTGTTCCAAGGACTATGATTAGTATCTCTTCCTATTGTCTTGGAGGCTCCCTGACTGCCCAAGCATCCTGAGCACAGCACCTTTGCAAAGGCACCAATAAGGTTGCTTCAGAAAATTAAAAAACAAATAGAAATCAAAACTGATGAAAACCCTTCTCTTCTCCTCCTCCTCCCAAGGATGTGGTCAAAGAAAACCATGATCATCTCTGCCACTGAACAGGATCATGCGGCACAGCTTGTGATCCATGTGGAGGAAACTCACAGAGGCAACTTTAAGGGAAAAAGAATGATTTACAACTGGATTTTCTCCCCTTTCCCCCCTTTTTTTTGACTGAGCATTTATAATTTCTTTCTATAATCCCTCACAGATCCATGAAACAAAGGGTGACTAAAACAACAATCCTCCAACCCCACAGTAACATCCTCTACAAACATCACGTAGCTTTCAGAAGATACATTAGAAACAGACTAAATGTAGGTAAAGCTGGAAAAGTTGTGGCTGAAACTCTTGTAAAAATTATATTCCAAACCACTGAACGTTCCGTGCTGCTGGGATATGAATGCAAAGAGAATTCTCATTCCTAGTATTTTGAAATCAGACTGATAGTTAAAACTTGTGCACTTTAACAAACATAAAATGAAGGTATCCATGATATTTTCAGTATCAGATGATTTTTTGAGAAGTGTCTTTCGCATGCAGTGAATATAAAACAATACCTAAAGATATCTGAATGAAGAAATAGAGAGAAAGCAGCGGCAGCTCCAAGGAGAAGGGCGAAGGCACCACAGCAGAGCATGTAGCTTTTATTAGATCTGTACTGAAACCATCATTTATGATACTTGAGAAGAAAGGAGACGGCAAGCAGTAAAGCCAACAGTGAGCTCCTATCCTGTTAAGATTCCATGTAAATCCAGGGAATTGCTTTTCATTTAGAAAACATCTGTAATCTGGTAAGAGTTTGATGCAGTTGAAAAGAAAGCTGCTTATACTAAAGTGCAATACTGGATCCTAAGTTGTAAATCAAAGCTGTTATCAATCAGTGCTTCACGTTAATTGAGCTGTGTGCATTACTACCAAATACAAAATCTGATTTCTGGTGCTGTTAATTACCTCGATACTTTCAAAGCTCTCATCTCTTTGGAGAGATGAATGCCCCTGAAATGTGTATTTTTAAGGAAACACGGTTTCTCTCAGATTAGAAATATATGTATATTCTTTATATATTGTAGCTGGATGCAGCCCTCCTGTGCCTTTCAGTAAGGGAGCAAGGGGAAGCAAACCCACCCCAAAGCAGTTGGCTGACTCAGACAGTGAAGATCCCTTCCCTAAATACTGCCTCAAAGGCCCCAGATGGGGAAAACTGTACCTTGACATACACCCCTGCCCACATCCACCTCTGAGGCTGTGCTGGTGCTGTGTGATTCCTGTTAGAGCAACGAGGCTGTTGGGACATCGATATCACATTATTTTAAATTCAAATTGAGTTTGGCTTGGTTTAAATCATAGTGGCACATGCAGTAATTCTGTTGTGCTGTGCCCTTTGCTAAATTTATCTACCGCCAAATTCCCCACTGGCTTTCTCTACTGGCTCTCTGCAACCAGGGAAAAATACAGACAAACAAAAACAACAGCTGAGCTTCTTGGAGCTGTGTTCTGTGAACAACCGTCCTGCTATTTACAGGTGATTCAAAACTCCAGTTGGCTACATGCCTCCCACAGAAATTAATTGGCAAACTCAAGCATTCAAGAGAAACTGATGCATCATTTGCTTTGACCAAATGATCCTGTAATTGGATTGTGAGGGCAGTGTTTGGCTGTTTGCTTTGAGGAAAATGTGATCATGAGCAGACTGTCCATTTAGACTTTTATATCATATTAGCCATATCTCCGACATCAGATAAAATGGGAGTATTTAATCAGAATAAGCCTTTAAGGAAATGAAAAGCTATAAAGAGATTTTAAAGAAGTTAGCAATCATTTTGAGTATGTCAAGGCCATTGCAATATTAGATTGATGATATGCTCCTTTTAGATCAGTGAGTGGTTATCTACAATACATTGACTTGAAGTGAGATTTTGACTATTACTAAAAAATATAATGTGAGACACTGCAAAAATCACCAAGACTGTTGTAATTACGTTTGCACTAGGACAGTATCCATTAAAGAGAATCACAGAATCATTAAGGTTGGAAAGACCCATAAGATCATCTAGTCCAACCATCAATCCGTGCCTGCGACCACCCTTAACCACATCCCTCAGTGCCACATCTTCACAGTTCTTGAACACGTCCACAGACAATGACTCCACCACTTCCTTGGGCATCCTCTTCCAATACCTCAGCACTTTCTGAAAATAATCCAACCCGAATCTTTCCTCACACAACATAAGGCCATTACCTCTCATCCTATTACCAGTCATTTGGGAAAAGAAACCTATCCTCAAATGGGTGCAACCAAGCTAAAGGACCACATTGCAAAATTTCTTGAGACTTGAACTTGTATTTTGTACAATATAATATTTCTTTGTGATGACTGAACTATGAAGTTTACTGGAGTAAAATCCAGAGTCTACAGATCTCTGACTTCATCTTGTGTTGTGTAGATGCATCTCTAAGGTTCCTAACCATCACTGTAATTTTTGAGAACATACTGAATTCTCAAAACTATCTGAAGAACCACAGGGTGAGCAAAGTATTTTTGCACAGTTTACAAAACACTGCTTTGAGAACCACATTTCAGTGCTTCCACAGAAACTCATTCCTTAGTAGCTTCCTAGCTGGCTTACAATGTAGAAAAACTAGGGGCTAAACTTTATTCTAACATAGTTTTATTTTAAATTACAACAGCGCTGTTCAGAGAGACTGTTATATTTAGTTCTGCACATCCAGGTGCAGTATTGGAAATAGAAAGTTACATAGCCAACAAAAGTTTAAGAAACTGCTCATAAATCTTGCCCCGCTTATGGGTGAGGCATTACCTCTGCAATGGACTTCTGGTCCTCCCTTACTCTCATAATCATGGGAATGTGGCCTCTGAACAATAAGAAACACTGTAAAGCTTCCACTGTAAAACTTTAACGACAAAACAGAAAATGAACTCAGTACCACAGATGTGTGCAATCACCAGGAAAAAAAAAAAAAAATTAAAAAAATTGTAAAAATCCACAAAATTGTAAATAAAAGATATTTTTACCACAAAACACTTTCTGTGTTTCAGTAATTTAACTCAGTGAATGATGATGGCGGTTATGAAAATAACTTTCCAAAAATTATTGCAAGGAAGTTACCCGCTGCTATCATTGTTTATGAATCCAATAAACTCTGCCACAATTTGCTCTGCAAATATCTACATGGTGCTTACGGCTGCCATGCAGAGCCAGCACCCACGTGCTGCTTGCTGGTCTCATCATGCTGAGACTGCCAACATGGCTGGGCTTGGTCATGGTGTCCCAGTTCTTAGGTTGGCTGGGTTTCAGAAAATTATCAGCTTTCTTCATCTCATTTTCTCTCAGTGTTACTTCCAGTCTCTCCCAGGTGCGGAGAGTGAACACAAGGATTGAATACAAGTAAGGAAATCAGAAACTGTAAGTCTAATGTGCACATTTCAGAACTAGCGCAGGGAGGTGATCGTCCCCCTGTACTCAAATCTGACAAGGCCACACCTTGAGTACTGCATTTGGTTTTGGGCCCCACACTAAACAACACAGGAGCTGGAAGCTACTGTGCTACCAGAAAACTAAGATATAGTTGCCATCACTGTAACCTGGTGGGATGATTCCCATGACTGGAGTATGGCTATTGACAGCTACGAGCTGTTCAGAAGGGACAAGCAAGGAAGTAGGGGACAGTGCATTGCTATCTACATCAGGAAAGGAACAGAATGTGAAGAGCTGTCCCTAAAGAATAGTCATGAGCAAGCCAGAAGCCTATGGGTGACAGTTAGAGATTGAGGCAACAAGTGGAGCCTTCTGATCATTTCTACAGGCCATCCCAATCAAGTGGAGACTGTCAATGAGGCCTTCTACCTCCAGCTACAGGAGGTGTGATCACAAACTCCCTTCCTGCTGGGGGACTTCAACCACCTGGACATCTGCTGGAAAAGTAGCATGGTGAGCTGTAGGCAGTCCAGGAGGGTCCTGGAATGCATTGAGGACAAATTCCTGAGTCAAGTAATAGATCGCCCCACCAGGTGACATGCAATACTGGACCTGTTGTTCACGAATGCACATTAACTGATTGGTGACATCAGGATTGGAGGCTGTCTGGGCTGTAGTGATCATGCTATGGCTCAGTTCAGTAAATTTAGGTTAGATAGAAAGAAAAAAATCTTTTACAGTGAGGCAGGTTGCCCAGAAATGTGGTTGATGTCCCATCCCTGGAGACTTTCAAGGCAAGGCTGGATCGGGCCCTGGGCACCCTGATAGAGCTGTGGTGTCCCTGTGCATTGCAGAGGAGTTGGACTTTAAAGGTCCTTTCCAACTCTAAGGGTTCTACAGGTCTACAATTCTATTCTAGTACTTTTCTGCCTGCCTGTTTGTTTTGGAGAGGGGGATAAAGTTGTGCGGGTTTCGTTGTTTTTTTTTAAGTTTTGACACCGTGCACAAAATTGCTGTTGCTTTTCATCAACACAGAGACCTGGGAAAAATAAAAAAATAAAAAAACACAATAAAATAAAACAGCATAGGGATTAATAGTAAGATTAGTGGAAGAAATATCAGCCCCACTCTCCAAACTGGGCTTTTCAACTAAGTCGTACTGAGAAGAGCAGTGGTTACACTGAGCCTTGGAACTGGCTGGTACGACATGCCTCTGGCTAAGCCACAGACACACAGCAAGTCACCTGAAACGATCGCGTGTCTCTACCAGAAATCTACCTCACAAAGAATTAACACGACTGGAAAACCATAGAAAGTTGGTCTTTTATAACAGATAAGGCCGAACCCTCCAAGCTCTTGCTATTTTGAGAAGAAGATTGTATTCAGCCTTACATTCAAGATAAGCATGGATAATCAGCAAAATTAAGAGCGTACTTGTGATAAGTTCACATCTTTTGCTGACTACTAAAGATGCGGCATTATCTTCATCTTCATCTTCTTTGCAGCCAGTAGTCCCATTTTAGAGGACAGTTATAGAACGATTACGAACCACCAGTGTGAAAGCAGCTAACAGCATCAGAATGCTTTAGACAAGAAAATTTTAGCCAGAAAGAAAGAAAGAAACAAACAAACAAACAAGAAAACACCAAAAAAGCTAAGTACTAAATAGCATACATACAGAAAAATACAAATTAGATTAAACTGGAATTCAGCTGCCTTTCTTAGAGGAGGGTGTTTCATAGAAGAAATCAACACACCTAGGCTCCAGGTGCCTTATAAGCATCTGAAAGACAATCATTAAGGTATGTGTAACAATCAACATAAAACTATCAAAAAATTGAGTAAAATTAATTTAACACTGAGTGACAATTTGTGACTAGAGAAGAAAAGCAGTATGTGTTGCAGTACTGACTTGAGTCACGTTTTGGACCCTGCAGCACAGTTTAATGGAAAGGATCCATGCTGAATGCAAAACTAGTTAGACAAGTGGAGTCAGAGTGAAGTTATCAACAGCTTCTGACCAACTGGAAGGAAGTACTAAGTGGTGCTCCATAAGCACCTCTCCTGGATGTCTGCAAGTCAATCATTTCAACAGTGAGAGAAAAGACAGCAAAAAACGGTATGCCTTCTACATCTATAGCTAATACCAAGCAGAAAAGGACTATGAAGAGAAAATAGAGGCTTGGAAAGCAATAGGATTCTGTGCATTGACATCATAAATAGGCAGAAACCACAAATAGAGATAAGAAACAATAAGGAACAATTGGCGTTTCTTTGGGAACCACTGTTAGGACCGTGGAGGGTCAAAAAGCAAAAGTTGCACTGGGATGTACACAATAATGAATTAATTCTTGTGCTTTATCATCCGTAGTGCACTGTCTTATGCACCACGTTTCAAGAAATAGATGGATTTGTTTCGGGGAATCCAGCAATGAGAATTGTATGTAAAGACTGGTTGGAATAGCTGAGATTTACGAGACAAGAAAGGTTGAGGCAAGGAAAGAAGTGGGCAGGATGTGATATATCTTTGCTATTTATGTTTGCAATGATGAAATAATCTGCTCTCTTTAGAGCTTGCAATGTACAGGAGAAAAAGTAATAGACTAAGGTTGCATCATAGCATTCAGATTAGAAAGTCAAAAATGACAAAAATGGTTAAGAATAGGAAAAGATTGCCCAGGCTCTCCATTGTTGCAGTTTCTAATGAATAAGTTAGTCAGACATTTGATAGGAATGCATTGAGTGATGTTTCCTCATGGTAAGTGAAAATAGATGATTTCTCATGATTTCTTTAAGCCCTGTTATTCTATTTAAGAGCATAATGTTCAGCAGCATAATAATGGAGAAGCACTGAAAGAGGATACAGAAAGGACTCTCAATTGGAAGGTACTGCTCTACTGAGGTCACCCTTTGGCTCATACAGCTAAAAAAAAAATAGAAAGCCTTGAAGAAATACTGAATGAGAGCAAGAAAAAAGATTGGACAGTGGGTATGCCTTAACTCCGAATTTGCTTCTTTCTTGTTAACATTTTCTTTCCCTCCTAATGCTGAAGTCACAAATGCAATACTTTATCCACCTAGAATGAAATCTGAGCTGTCCTAACTTTAAACATAGACTGCACTAAGAGCACAGTGACAGTAAGCTCACTGTACTTTGTTGTCCCTGAAAATTGGAAGTCAAAGAAAATAGTGTGGAAAACAGCCCCTCTTATGAATACAGACTCAGTAACTTTTGAAGAAACAGTAAGTGTTGCTTTATGTTTGTTACCCAGGAGCAAAGGTCAGTTTGGGATATTAACTTCTAGCACAAAAATACAAAGTACCCCAAAGTTTTACTTGCTGCTTCTCAGTTATGGACCAACAGAAGACATTCAACCAGGTAAATAAATCCCTCTGGCTACAGCACACACCTGGAGAGGTGACACAGCTGTACAACTGGTTGTGAAACCCAATGGAGGAGAGTACATAACACAACCATAAAGCATTTCTGCTACCATGTGTGGCAGATAAAGCATCCAGCCAATCAGAATTAAGTGTTCTACTTATTTGTTCCAGGCAACTCTTCCAAAGTCAACATTTCATAAGAACTGTTGTCAGCTGTGACCAATAACTCAAAGATTCTGAGAACGAAGATGTGGGCTGTGTGCACACCCATCCAGGTTAAGCAGGTGGCCTTTTGGAGCCAGTTTTCTTGTATGGAATGCTTCAGGAGACATTTTACACCCTAGTCTTGCTCTGAGATGAGCTCCCTTTATGAGGCATTGGTAAAAATAAATGAACAGATATCATGAATTCCCATTGTCTCATATCTTTCATTCCATTTGTGGCAAGAAAACATAGCAAACTAAGGAAAGAGTGTAGTACATAAAGAAACATTTTGGCACGCTAGATCTGCTAATGATACACATTTTAGCAGCAGATAAATAAAACCAGTGCACAAATGTTTTGCTCCATGAATTATTCCATCAGCTCTGACAACATTACAGTTAAAAAAAAAAAAAAAAAAAAAAAAAAAAAAAAAAAAAAAAAGTTCAGTTTTCATAGAATCATAGAATTTCTCAATTTGGAAAAGACCTTAAAGACCATCAAGTCCAACCACAACCTAACCGTACCCTAACCAACAACCCTCTGCTAAATCATGTCCCTGAGCACCACATCCAAATGGTTTTTAAACACATCCATTGATGGTGACTCGACCACCTCCTTGGGTACTTAAGTAATTTTCAGTGCTTTTCAGTAATATCCAGAGCATTCAGATCATTTTCTTCAGAAGATTACATTTCTCCATCTCTTTTTCCAGGCAAGAGCATGGCCTTTAACAAACTGCACCTGATACTGACTTACAGTCTGCTCTGGATGCTGCATAGCCATGAAAGGAGATTAAACTAGGCTGCCTAATTTTTAATTTGCAGTAATTAGCTGGAGACGAGTGCAAGTTCTCCTGACATGTTCTTGGCCTCTTTTTACGACTTTAATACGCTCACCAATGTTATGTAAACAATTTTACAAACTCCATATAGCAGATGGTGATTCTTGGACCTACACCATTTCAAGAGTTCATAATAAAGTTATGAAGTGCAATTCATGCAGAAGCCAACTGCAGAAAGACTTTCTATGGTTTCAGAATATCCCTTGTAATCTGGCAAATAGCTGCAGCAACAGCCAGGCATTGCTACGACCACAAAATTATGCTAAAAGGGGAAAAAGGTCTTTTTGAATATGTGAACCAGGAAGCACATACAAGCTGTATGGTCAATATGCCTACCAATTACTTAACAAAGTTCAGTTTTACTCATTATTTTCCACAGGTTACTGGCATACTACATTGTCTCTAACAGAACAGTTATATGCTTCACACACAATGCATGAATGGTTGTAGGTAAGAAATACGAGTACTGGTAAAAGTGGAAGAACTTAAAGGTTTACAAAATGAGGTAGAGGCATGAATATGCAGATTCACTTTAAGTTTAAAATAGATACTCACAGAGTGAAGTTTTAAATAACTAAAAATAAATTGTTCTTCAACAGGCCTATGAAACCAATCGCTGATGTGAAAAGAGACCAATTAAACTCTAATCAATGAAGGGCTGACGTTTTCCAAAAGAAATGTGAAGAAGCCATGTTGTGAAATTATGTGTTTCAGTCTAAAATACTGAGAATAAGGAAAGGATTCATAGCAAGGATTAGGATGCTACAAATCATATGGAACATATGAATAGGAGTCTGTTTCTGTGTATCAATAGGGGTTTAATTTCTGAATGAGAAGCTTAAGCTAGGGCACATTCTTTTGTAAATCATCCCACGGGTTTCCTAGAATACACGGACTCAGTAACATCCTCAGTTCTAACTTTACTCAATAGATTCTTATAAATCTGCTATCAGCATTTCATTTAATGCTTAAAGCAGTAAAAGATCGGAATTGATTTTGAAGGAGGACAATCAAAGCAGGAATAATGATAGGTAGAAAATGAAAGTCTCATTCTACAAAGGCAAGTTTATCAGGAGCTGATTATAACTTCTCAAGTTTGCTAGTCTGGTTGCTATCTGAAACCAAGATTTCCCTGGGAAAAAAAATCCCAAACAGCTGGAACCCATCCTAGAGATAGAAAATAAATCACTTGCGAGTAAATTCCACACTCAAAAGCCCTAATCAGTACTCTATACAAGCAACAAAACAAACAAAACCCAGGAAGAACATTACAACCCTGGTAACTGGTGTGTACTAATTGCAGAGCATCAGGACAGCTTCAATGGGAAAGCCGAGGCTGAATGGGATCGTCTGATAAATCCACTGCACTCAAACACTCCACACAGTATTCTTGACCCTGTGGGTCACAACCTTTTGCTCCCAGTCACTCATGCAAAAGGGGATAAAGAGGTTTTCCCCATTCTATTAAATCCTTGTAATTATTTGTTACAGTTTTAAGTCAGCTAGCATTATACACACGGTAATGCATGCCCCTTTCAAATGAAAACACAATAGACAAAATGAACATAATGTGAAAACCTTTAAGCTGGCCCAAAACTTTTTCAGTTTAATTACTTTTACGAGTATATTTAGCTACTAAGAATTCTGTGGAATAGACAACTTAGATAAAACAGCCTTGAAAAACGCTTAAACCGAAGAAAAGGGATGATTTCACAGTGGAAGGATATTAGAAATGTAGCCAAAGCTTAAACCTATAACAAAGAGGGGAGCAACACATACTGACCACAACTGAGCATGAGGAACAGAGTGCCATTAGAGAGCAGCACAGCCATTTGAGCAGCCAACTTCCTCGACTTTCAGAACACAAACAATTTGCTATCAAATCCAATATTTCTTTTATGGTGTAATTTGACTGAAATCAGCCAAAAGCACTGCACAAAAAGGATTACTTCACCTTATGAATCACTTTTCATCAACATACTTTTAAATACAGCTGGGAAACGTTTTGCACTAGAGGAAAAACAATTTTATATTGTTGATTTATCTGTGATGGAGTAAAGGATGGCATCTGGGGATTTGGGATATTTTCTTTTCTCTATTCACTTACTTGTTAAATATTTAAAGTATAACCATTTATTTTATAAATATATTTTAAAATATAAATACATTCTAAATTAAAAATTGGTGTATTTGTATCTTGCAAAACACCATCATACAGTAATCAGAGATGAATGTATTTCACTATTTGCTCACAACAAATGGAATGGTGGAATAAAGCCAAGTGACTTTCAGGGTAAAAAGTTCCATCTTTAGCCCAGAATATCAGAGTTCTGGACTCTATTAGTTCTGTTTCTAGAGCCTATATATCCTACTGCTAATGGTGAGATCTAAACTCCTCAGAGACATGTCCTCTTACAAGGCCATATCTTGCAGCCCAGCCTCAAGTATCTATTCTGACAGTCTGAAAGGATAAAATAACCTACAGCTGTGTTATCCATGCCAAAAAGGCAACCAGAATATTCTCATTAATGCCTTCCTCGTTTTGAGATGCATGCTGCATCCATATGGGCTGGAACAAAATGTGTACAAGAACATTTAGCATACAGAGAGCAAAGGTGGGTTTATTACACAAGTAATCTGCACAGTGAACAGCCTCAGTGCTTTCTGCACTGTTTCAAAAGAAGTTCTCACCATTCATTTGTTTTTGGTGTTTCTTTTCCCCACTGTATTTATGTTGTGGATACAATCACAATCACTACAGTAGATCTTTCCTGGAAAATGAAAGATAATGGCTTCAAGTTGTGCCAGGGAAGATTCAGGTTGGATATTAGGAAGAACATATGAGAAAGAATGGTGAGACATTGGCACAGGCTGCCCAGAGTGGAGTCACCGTCCTTAGAGGTGCTCAGGAACTGGGGAGATGTGACAGCTGGCCCATGGTCAGTGGGCATGGTGATGATGGGCAGATGGTTGGACTAGGTGATCTTAGAGGTATTTTCCAACCTCAATGATTCTAAGACTCTAACACAATCAATACAAATGCTGAGCATTCCTGTTCTTAGTACAAATATTTCAGGGTTAAGTGCCTTCTCCACACTGATGTATAGAGCATTCATGAAACCTCTCTATAGAAGCTCAAAGCAGCACATGGCTTAAAGCTTCAGAATGTTTGTGTGCCCAAACAACAGGGACTCCCCAGAGCCTTCATTTTCATTTGGTCATACAAATTTTATTGAATTGTTTCACTGTCCTTTATCTAAAAATCATGTCAGACCATTCCTTGTTTTGCAAATGAGTGCCATGAAGCTGATCTCTGTAGACAATGGAGGAAAGTCATTGTTTATCTTCCCCTTTCAGATTAATAATGCTCTCCTGGAGGATTCATACTGTTTTACTAGACACTGATGTAGTCCAGCCCTTCTATTATGTTTGTCCTTCTGATATGGAATTGGCATAATTACAAACAATAACTTAACTTTAAAACTGATATTGAAATTACGTTTCAAATTAAGAACTAGCAATATTGATCAGCTTCATGCTCTGAAACTTCACAATTAGCATGCCACAAATTCTGTGTATTTCCATGGAAAATATCTTTATTCATCCAGTGATTAAACCCTGGAACGTTTCCTGGGATCAAGAGATGATACATCCTGCCACTAAAACACATCAGCAGACTATTTTTCCTATATTTAAATAAAACAGAACAATACTCTTTCATGGAAGACCATATCAGTATCACAGAAGACAGAAAACAGGACAGCCCTGTTATCTCTCCCCTGGGTTAATACAAGGAAGACTTCATGCAGCTTCTGCAAACTGCATCTTTTATAGCCCCTGACTGGAGGCAAGGATTAAGAGGTAAAGATGACCTTAGACATGTTGTCAGCAATCAGATGAATTTCAGTTCAAGAAAGACTTCTTTAATTCACCACTGAAATTAAAAATAGTAAACGTTTTTTAACTTACCACTCTTTCTGAGAAGAATTTTTTCCTAATATCCAGCCTGAACCTCCCCTGGGCCAACTTAAAGCAATTACTAATGACCACATAGAGCCATTACAAATGACCACACAAGTTTTAAGGCACTTTGGCCATTCACGATCATCTTTTTTAATTATGGTAAACAAAGGAGGAGCAGCAAAGTTGAAAAACAGGTGAAATAAGTTCTGCTTTCTTTTTCATTAATACTTAAACCAGCAACCAAATCATTGTTGACTCATCTCTGAGTAGATGGCACAGCAAACTCATCCATGTGTACAGATCCTGATGTGTTTCTGAGCTCTGTGCAGGACCAGGTTCATCTTGGCAGCCACTGTGTATTTGTCACAGAATCATAAGGTATCCTGAGTCAGAAGGGACCCACAGGGATCACTGAATCCAACTCCAGGCTCTACATAGGATCACCCAATATCCAAACCCAATGTCCAAATGCTCCCTGAGCTCCGGCACTCAGGGCCATGCCCACAGCCCTGTGCAGGCTGTTCCATGCCCACTGCCCTCTGGTGCAGCCCCTTTCCTTCACCTCTAGCTGCCCTTCCCCTGACAGCTCCATGCCATTCCCTCGGGCCCTGTCACTGTCACACAAAGCAGAGCTCAGCGCTGCCCTCCGCTCCCTGTGAGGAGCTGCAGCCGCCATCAGGCCTCCCCTCAGCTCCTCTGCTCTGGGCTGAGCACACCATGGACCTCAGCAGCTCCTCACACATCCTCCCTGTAGACCCGTCCCCATCTTTGACTCTATTCAATTTCCAGTCAAACAAGCCCCTCACTAAGACTGTCCACACAGCTCTGTATTTTAACAGAAAAAAAGCAGAACTCTTTGGTGCCTGTATACATTTGCAAATAGGACCAAAATTGGCAATGGGTTTCAAAGGTTATTAAGAACATACCTGATGGGAACATAAGATAACCTTGTTGGAAATGTCTCTCCACATTAGCAAATGGGGTTAAAAGAGGCTATGAAGTTAGGAATTCACTTGACAAATACACCTGAGGTTGTGCAGTTATCTCCCCTGACAGAAACCATGGCTGTTAGAAGGATAGCACGAATACAGATGTACTTAAGAAAAACAAACTCTACTCACCTTATCTTTTTCACATCTTGTCATCTGCTTTTGCAGAAAGCATAGATTAACATATGCTCACAATATGATTTTCAGAAGTTGCATATTAAATTCAATATATTATATTTTGAGATGGGGAGTCTCATAAATCCTATTTTTCTAACTCCTTTTCTTGCTCAGACCTCCTCATTCCTACATTAAAGTAAGCAAGGTAGCTAACTTTAAAACCCACAGTGAATCTGAAATTCACCCAGCCTCTTTGTCTCTTAACATTTCATTCAATTATCATTTGAAATGTTCCTTTTTAATTATAATTAATTAAATAAAAGCATAGCTACCGCAATGTGTCCCCCCTTTTGTGAAACATGGAAGGAAATGCTGCAAAACGACTACATGGAGAGATACAGAAGTGCAAGCTCTGGTTTCCACCATTTCCTTGACCGTTACCCTGCCTTGATGGCTTGAGCTGTCAGTAATCCATGAGAAGAAAACACAGCACTGTGGTGTGTCCCTGCAAAACACTAACCATGGACCTAAATATAAACTGTTTACATTATAAATTAATGTATAAATTAATGTGACAGGAGCTGCCACAGCATCAACTACAGTCCTGAAATGACAGCAAACACTTTCAAGAACACTTTCCATTTGCAGGTAAGTGCAGAATAAAATAGAATTCTAGATGAAAGAGCAAAGTGGGATATTCATATTTGGGATATTCATATTTTCCTCCTCTTTAAATATGTTTTCAAGTATGAGAAACTCACCTTTGATTTTCTGTTCTTTTGTAAAAAGAGGCTTTTTAAACTGAGAACACATTGTGTTCAATATGTTCATCACACAGGACATGCCAGGAAGGTGTGGAGTTATACTGAACTTGGACAAACTTCTTCATAGAACACAGTCTCCCCTGGTATACATGTACAAATACACCTTGGTTTGTCATGTCCTATAGTATCTGTCTTTACTAGCAGCATTTGCTATTTAACATGCTCAGTCTGTTGCAACACAGGGACACAGAATCATAGAATAGTTTGAGTTGGAAGGGACCCTCAGTGGTCACCCAGTCCATGTTCCGTACAATGAACATGGATATCTACATTTTGATGATGACTGGAAAGAGACTGCACTGCAGGACCGTGTCCTTTGTTTATCTTGTGATGCTCTCCAAGCGTAGTTATGTCACAAGCACATCTGATTCTCAGCAAGGGACACTACATTTCTGAGACATGAATCTTTAGCTGTGACATTATTATGGGTTGACAGTCGGACCAGATGATTTTCGTGATCTCTTCCAATATTAATGATTCTGTAATTCTACTCCTAAAGCTCATTGGGCTCACTCACTAAGAAGTCTTTTGCTAAGGAAGGTCAGAAAAGAAAGGGAGTTGAGAAGGTAAACTTTACTTTCTAAATGGGTGGTATTCAGTTGGATGTAGGTGAATGGTTCAAGGCTATGCTGAATCTATTTAGATTTCATAGATGTAAAGCTATGAAAAGCTTTAAAAAGCTAAACTCAGGTTTGGGTGTTCTGTGTAATGTCCAGGAATACATGAAGTGCCTCATCTTCAAAATAATATTTTTATGATTTGTTTTCCTCAACTAATCTGTGAATTATATCCACTTTTGCAATGCAATCACAAGATAGTGTCTGACAATACTATTTCTCCATATATATTTCTAGGTGTATCCTATATCTGTGTCTTCAGTACAAAACTGTGGGATCCCTTTATTAAAACTATGCAAGTAGAAGAGTGTCTAAAAAATTGCCAGGTGCTGGTTTTAATCAACTTCAAACATATATTTGTTAAAAATGGTTTAAATCATGTCCTAAAAAATCAAAGTCACTTCTCAAACTGTAAAATCAGCTGTGTGTGAGGCATCAGTCACATTTTTTAGCCAGAGCACTGCTGACGGCAGGAGAAATCTGTCAGAAAACAGCTATAAAACTGAGAACTGCCACAAAATACTGATGAAATCAGTGCAGCCAGATTTACAGATTTACATCTGTTAAAATTTCTCTGTGACAAAATCAGATTTTCAATAAAATGAACATCTGCAAGATGCTTCAAGGATCTCCACAGAACCTCTGTCTTAATCAGCACTTCATGAATTCTTAACTGTAACCTAAAATTAACATACAATTGCATCTAATCTTCGTAGGTCATACAACACCTATTTGAATTTTTATTTATCACACCACGTTCTATATAACGTCAGCTTTAACTCTGTAGTAAACATCCACAGTAATCAATGCAGCCCAATGTACACTGACTACATATTACATAAACACTGTAATAAGCATCTTGTTTAAAAAATAAATAATCAGAATTAACAAAGGGGTGGAGGAAGAATTAATCTAAAAGCCAATTTCTCCTCCACGTCTGACATCAACAAATGTACTACTAGTGCTCATCTTTCCACCACCAATTGTTCATTAATGTGCTATTTCACAACAAAGTTTTCAAACAGCTTTGAAACTTAAGCAAGCTCAGTCCAAATTAACCAGAATGTCACTTGCTAATGTGACAGATCCCTAACAATATCCATCCAGGTAGAGCTCTGCTAGATATCCTGCAGAAGGTCACTGCCAGAGCCCAGAGTAGCACAGACGTGCTGTCATAAGTGGGACTCCGGGCAAGCCCATGAGACGGCTCCTTTCCCAGCTGGATACCACGACCTCAACTCACATCAGCATCATCCACTCATGTCATCAATGCTGAAGAATTTCCCAGCCCTAGAGCAGCCAGGATAGCCCAGAAGGTCCTCAGCAGGAGTGTTTTCACATGATTTTCTCTGTACTTGCTCAATCTGCAACAGCCAGGTTTCCAAGTATATTATCATGTTTGCTCTTAATTGCTCCCAAGAGGGAAGAGGAAATTCTTCCCAGCTCCTAATACAGGATTCCCAACTCACACACCCATGATCCTCAGGGACTTTTACCCTGTCAGTTTTCAGTAGGTTCTCTATTATTTGAAGTTCCCTTACACAGTTTTTCAAGAAGGGTCATTCATACATATCCTAAATTCAGGACGAAGCATATTTAGCCTCATTTAAATACTCTGGAGCCTCACTGTGACTGTGATGGGCAGACATGGCCACATATCTTGAGACTGTTCCTATTTCTTGGATTAAGGATCCATGGGATTTGCTCCGCACCTCTGCATGACACACCGCACCCTGAAAGTGAAGATCTGAGGTTAAACATAAACTTTTGCCTTCCTCTAATGGTTGCTGGTTGCTAATTAGCAGAACTGAAATCCATAGGGACAAAAAATGATGCAAATACTGTTTGCAGTTGACATGTATGTCTTTACATGGACTCTGCAATCTCCCATCTTATATCAGACTTCTGTTCTTCCAGTTCTTTAGGTCTCTTCACAAAGAGCAGACTCATGAGTTTGGACAGGATGTACAGAGAAGATCTGAGGGGCAGACCTGGCTCCCATAAGCACTCCTGGCTACATGATTTAATTTTGCAAGCAGGGACCAAATGCCAGCAAGCAGGTTTATTCCAGAACTCCATCACTCCACTGTCGATTTTTCTGGAAGTATCTTCCAGCACTGAGACTTTTTAGGTCAATGAAAGAATGAGGCCTCCTGTAGGGTAGAGGACGGAGGTGGGGGAAGCGTCATCACCCGTGACTTGTACTCAGCTGCCAGGTCTCCAGCTGGGCTAAGCATTGCGTGACAGACTTGAAGTCCTGATCAAGTCCTTGATTTATGCTTTGGCATGCTATACCAGCAGTTCTCAGCAGGACTGGATGAATCATTGATCTGTTCCAGTACAATAATTTCTGTGCATGTTCATAACCTCAGAAGAATCTATATAATATTTGAACACACATCTAGTAGGCACAGCATACAGCTGGATAATTTTCACCCTTTAAACACTGAATTTCATTTCAGCTGTGCAGTTACATTGGTAATACGTGGTTTTTTTTAAAACAAAATAAATCTGGAAAAAATAAAATGTCAGAAAAGTTTGATGTGAAGTGCTGAACCCAACAAATATAGCCAGAGAGGCAGTCAGCACTTAAGTATTTTCTCTAAATTTCAGCTCAACTAGTCTCAGTCAGGCCAGACAAAATCACAAGGACAATTCAGATACAAAAGGAGATAACCACAAGTGCCTACACCTTGAGAACTTGAATAGCTGTACAGGCAGGAGATCACTGACATCATCTTTTAAGACAAAGAAATATAAAAAGCCTTGTAAAGGGCTAAAAAGTTTCCTGTTCTTCTGCATAACAGAAAAGCCTCACTCCATGTCCTACACAACTGTTTCATGGGCTCAGGACTGACAGAGCATCTCCTTAATGAATTTTGCAGACAGGTTGCTGAAGCTGTAACTCATAAAACACTTCATGGGTTCTCAACCTTGCACCTGCATTGCTGTGGATCTGCTTTGAGCTATTGACTTCCACAAGATTAGAATTTGAAGCCTACAGTCCTGCTTGGGCTCTCCAAATGCAGTGAATAATGAGAGGTGGCTCTGTTTAAGCTTCAGAGAGAAGCCCCTGTGTAAGGATTTAGCGCTCTAAAGTCAAGGGAAATCAAGTTTGTTCAAATGAAAGGTAAAGCTTTATAAACAAGTTGTTATCACTGGAGGCAGCTGCAGAGGAATTAAACAATGAAGTGCACCCATAACATAGTTCCCCTGCCTACCAGGTGTTTTCTCATGAGAGTGAGCCACCTTTTTTAGACAAGCCCCATCATTAGGCTTTATTTTTCCTCCAGTGAAATTATAGGACCAAAACAATCTCTACGGATGAATTTCATATCTACTCTACCACCTTAACCTTATCTGAGCAACAGAACCACAGAATCATAGAATTGAGTTGTAACGGATCTGTACATGCTATTCAGTCAAACTCAATTCTGGCCATTTGAAGAAAAGAGTAGACAATTATCTGGTTATAATAACTTTTTATGGATATAATTGCATCTTTTTTCTGTATGCATCTAGTACTTAACATATACTAATCATGTTATCATGTCATCATTGAACCAAGGCATATTTTGTATTACTGTCGTTCTCACAGCTGTGTTCACTATTGACTATCAGTTCTAACTTGATAGTGAAAGAGAAACAATTTTTTATGTTTGTTATATATAGGTAACATAAATCACATAACAGATTAAAAACTTAATTCCTGTGTTTTGCTTTTAGTACAGTAGGCAAAATAATCCAGTCAGCATTTCACTTAAAGGAGCTCCAAGAAACAATAAATCCCAAACCTCATATATCTGTAATTCCAACAAATAACTACTAAGCTAAGACTACTTTAACTGCAAAAAAAAGACCATCATAGAATCATAGAATGGCTTGGGTTGGAAGGGACCTCAAGGATCATGAAGCACCAACCCCCCTACCACAGGAAGGGCCACCAACCTCCACCTTTAATAGTACACCAGGCTGCCCAGGGCCCCATCTAACCTGACCTTGAACACCTCCAGGGACGGGGCATCCACAGCCTCTCTGGGCAGCCTGTTCCAGAATGAGTAACACAGTCATTATATTAATGAATAACATAATCATTATACCAGAACAGAAACGGTCTGAAAAATTCTAAAATCTACAACACATGTTATTAAAAAAAAAGAAGAGGAACTGAAAATTAATTCTTAAAAACTCAGATGCATCTTTTATATTGGCAATGTCTCTTAATGTACTAACAATGCAGTCTATTAAACTTCCTTTTCTTTCAGCTATCTTTGTATTTATGCTGCAGTCATTCTCAAAGCAAAATGAAACTTGGCAAATGCTATTTAGAAAGGACTTTTTTTTTGCACATTTTAAAATAACAGCACATGACATCTCTCAGATTAATGGAAAATCTTCACCAATGTACAAATACAGATAAAGCTCTATCTTCTACCTGCTGTGATAAGACGCAATATGAGATATCTGCACTGGATTAGATCTGACACGAGACAAGAGCACCTTAAGCCCTGGAGAAGTATGCCATGCAGAAGAGTTCAGGCATCCTATTCCTGAGATGAATGCCAAGTATGTCAGGTAATCTTTTCCAGCTAAGTGGAAAAGATAAGCATTATCAAGCAGATGGCTACCAAAGCAATCGCTGTGCACATAGCTCACGGCACAGTGGTCACACATAAGAGGAATGTCTACATGCCACGCTGAGGCTTACCATCAGTCTACTGTTAAATAGTATGACAAGGAGAATTTGTACAAGGAAAAAATTCTCCTTCATTGCATACAGCTCGAAGCACTTGACTTGACTCAGTTTTACCTGTATGTTACCTAGTTAGATAAAAAAAATTTCTGAGATGCTAAAGTTTTGTTTGTTTTCTCAGTTGCCTGCTCTTTCAAGTAAAATAAAATCAGAGAAAACACTTCAGTGTAGGTGACCATCTCAGTTGTGACTGAGAACCCTCCAGCATTCCTCCAATGGGAAAGTCAGCATTACTTAGTCAGAACAGAGATTTTAACTTCTCTGGTTTGTGGATAAAGTATTTGACTTTAGACGCACCAGACACACAGAGATCAACTCTGGGATCATGTAATGAGTTGCTGATTTAAGCCTTTACATCCTTATAAAACATCTGCTTTTCAATGGGTGCACATGCATACAAATGTGCTAACTTCAGTGCTCAGGGCCAGATGGGACGTTCAGCATACTTTTATTAAATCTTGCTAAGCAATTTGATAGCAAGTGTGCCATAAGAAAAGGGACGTGCACTGGATTTTACATTATATGATTTTAAAGTGAATTTTTATATTTTTAAATTAACATTAGCTGTCTGTTAATTGAATGTATCTTCAATCAGGATGTGCTGGGAGATGTATAGTACAGAAAAAATCCTCAGACTGCTTTGGCATGTGACAGTAACCACATCTGGCCAACCCCATGCTTCCCAAAGGCAACTGATAGTGCATATATGGTCAGCAAAAACACTGTAAACAGTCACATACACAACTTTGGCATACAACATATGTAATGTAAACAAATGTGTCATATACCCCCAAAGGAAAACATGAATATTATATTGGGTAAGGAAGAAACCCAGCACTGTATATCCATTATTAAAACAAACTCAAGCATTTAGCAAAACACATTAAATACTTTTGATAGCAGCCTAGAATAGGAGAATCATTAAGGTTGGATAACGCTACTAAGATCATCCAGATCAACCATAGAAAAGTGAATGAATTTAGAGTATCTTGTTAGTATTTGTAGGTTGTAGTCATTCCAACCGCTGATTGAACTCTGCTGACCAAACTCTAATTGATGCTGCTTTGCTACAGGGAAAACTCTTACTCTCCTACCATAGTGACACAAATAATGCTCCAGAAATTCAGCTTTCAACATAAGTCTTACCATTTGCACCCATGGGGAAAGACACATCAGGAAGAAACTAGCACTAACCTCTGAGTCTGCAACAGCAAAGTATTGGTTACATTCAAATTCCACTAAGTCAGCTTTTATAGAGGAAAAGGCAGGAAAACCTTAAGCTACTTGGTATCTCCAGTGTACCAGTGATGAGGGTTCAGGATTGGCAGCCTTTCAAACAACCTTCTACAGCAGCTGTTAAGGAAAGATCAGTGCTGTAATCTTTGTTTTCTTTTTTTTTTATACAGGAGACCTTGCACTCCTAGAAGAAATACACACAAACATACACCACAGACCCAGCATATGACCAGTAATATACAATTTTATATTGAATTAAATAACAAAGATGTTCCAGTTACTTCTCAATATAACTAATCTTTGACGCTCCAGTGACACATTATTTATTTTGCTAGTGTTCCGCAGCTAAATACAGTCCAGAATCCTCTGGCATCTTGGTGTCACACACCGAACATTTCTAATTGATACTCTTTAAGGTGTTCAGTTCTAACACAGGAAAAATTCCTGCAGGTAGTGCAGGTGTGGCCCCGCACATAGCAGTGGGGCTGGGACTGGATGATCATTGCTGTCCTTTTCAACCCAGGCCATTCTATGATTCTATGTTCTCATGTGAATTTATATATATATTTTTAAATCACATAGTACCCCGGAATGGAAGAGAATTACTATTTAAAATTCCTAATGTATTCTCTTAAAAAAATAATAATAAAGCAAATTTTAACCTAAAATACATTCATTCTTACTCTTCATAGCAAAATACGACATGGTTCAATGCTCCATCAGTTTTTTTTCACTTATATTACACTATGCAATGCAAGTTCAAGTTTCCTAAAAAACAACTGAAAATTTATCACTGAACATTATAACAGTGGCTATAGGTTAGATGAAGGCTTGATATTAATGTAGTAGATACTTTCACTAAGAGCACTGACCGGTTCTGATTTATAGATTGCTGTAACATTAATAAGATCTGGCTAGCTTGGGGCAAGAATTATTTTGGCTAAGATGTACTACTAGAAACATTTTCTCAGCATGTTTCCTAGTCAGTCTACCAACCATATGAAAAAGAATGAAGAATGTCTCATTCTTCAGCATATTTGAAATGGCCCACAAAGGCTCAGTTTCACGGCAGAAGCTGTCTTTATGCAGCAGTTTCTTTTTCATTGAAATGGAGCCTTTATGAACTGAAGCATGTCTGTGAAAATCATCTACAGCATCGCTTACACTCCTCTAACCAAATAACATATGAGCAGAAGGCAGAATGAAGAAGAATGATGTAATTCAGTGTTTATGAAGTAACAGACATCTGACAGGCTTAAAATTACCTCCAGGATACACTGTTTGATACCATTATCCATCAGTGTGTTTTCCCTGACATTTTATCTTAAGGCCAAACGCCAAAAGAAAGACCACAAACACCCAACCACAAAGTAGCTCTTATTTTCCTATTCTAGTCAGCAATTAGCTCACAGGAACAGAATTCCAAGTATTTCCAATGCCTGCGTTAAAAATATGCTTGTTTCTAAAATGAAATAGAAATGTCATATGTTAAACCCATATTTGGGGCTGCACTCTAGAAAGAAATAGAATGGGAATCTACTGAAGTCGCACAGTAGTTCCGCATGAAAGATCCAATTGTGTACAACCCTTACATAAAGGCTTCTTATTTTATAAATACATTCCCAAACATGTAGATTTTAACGTTATGTAATTGCCTTCTGCTTTTCATGAAATGGAAATTTTCTGCCCTGACTGCTATCAAATCAGAAACATGTGAAGAGGAGTTCCCAGTGTGAGAATTGTATTTCATGACCGCGGCGGTGTCTGCAAGAACTGTAGCTTTGTTTGGGTTTTTTTTTCCTCTTTTTCCTTCCTCGTTTCTGCAGTCCTTGAGCTGCTCACTTTGTTTAAAGAGTGCTACAGCAGATAAGCACAGGTAACACTCACAGGATGACCTGAAATCAAATCCGTCCTCTATAGGTAATGATTTATTTCCTCTCTGTTTTTCTAAATACATTTTGCAAACAAATTAATCTTAACAGATGCATAAATGCTGCTCAAAGGGATCTCTTCTTTCTCTCTCCAGTGTTAAGATTTTGTTCTTCAAAATTCAATGAGCAATCACATGTATATCCCTCAGCTCAGCGAAACCAGATAACTATTTTTAATAGAGCAGCTAAAACAGGAAGAACAGACAGGAAACAGTTGGGAAAAAGAAATTAAGCCAAGGAGCTGGGAGAGTAATGAAAACAAGAGAAATCAGAGTAACAAAGCATTAAATGAGCTTTGCTTTCACCATATCACAAAAATACATCCCAACTGACATGCCAGGTTCCCCAGGAAAACACCGCATGAGGCAATTACACAAAGTCAAAAGAAAGCTTTACTTTCATTGCACACACTGTTGTCCAGCTCTTTTCTCCCCTTCTCTTTCCAGATTGGTTACAAAGAAAAGAGAATATTAGGAAATTGAACTTCATGTTCTCAATCTCTCAGACAGCCAAATTATAACAGAAGTATCAGCTTTTGATGAAAAAGGAAATGAAGAATAAATCTACTGAATTAGTGTTTATTTGGCTTCTAACTCCACCTTAGCCTGCAACTTACACATTACTTCCTATGCTGATTCTCTGGCAGCATTTCTGTACTGTGCCCCACTATTTAAGTTATGTACTGTAGCAGGAATGCAGGAAAGACAGCACTGTGATTTAGGAACTAAACTAGAACTCCATGGCTCAACAGCATTCACTACCAAAAATTTTGTGCCTGACCTTCTGCATGCTCCTTAAATCTTCTGCCTTACTGCTGCCTCTGTGCAATGTTAATTGCTCCAGACATAAGTGAGAAGGGAAACCAATTAGCTGCCGAATATCTAGTTTATAGAAAACACACACACATGAAAAACCTTGTAGGAAAATAAGTAAGGGGGGAAGGAAATAAGACAGGGGCTCTGAGCACCGGATGAAGCTGTAGGTGTCCCTGTTCATTGCAGGGAAAATGGACTAGATGGCCTTTAAGGGTCCTTTCCAACTCAAATGGTTCAGTGATTCTATGACTGCATAAAAACTATCCATAATGTTTGATGAGTCATAAAGATAGACAAAATATCTCTACCAGATTTGAAATCATGCAAAAATAGAATCCCATCTCTGCAATTTGTGAGTGGATCTCTAGCACCAGGATTAAAGCAGATGGCTGTCGTGTTCATAACGCACTGCCACTCGGGGACCTCAATGCTTTCACACCAGGATCAAAGACAGAGATCAGATCTGCATTGTTTTTTCATTGCCCAACCTGCCATGCCAGCCTGGCTCTGAGCAGGTCCCCCATGTCTGAAGTGGTTGACTCACTATGCCTGAGACACAAGAGCTCCTTCCCCTCTTTTATTTTGCATTTAAGGGTGACAGAAACGTGACGAACCACCAAAGCCTAGACACTTCGATACAGCAGTGGGACAAAAGCCCTTTGTGACTGATGGAGAAAACCTGAAAATGGGGAGGGGACATTCTTTTTCTTCCTTTGGGGATGGCTCTGGATGGAGACGCCTGAAACTGTAGACTTCAAAAGCTTCTCCCCTTACAGCCAGATCACCTTGCAGGTAAACACCTTCCTGGTTCACTGAGCTGCAGTTACGTCTCTGAAAAAGAATCCGCACTGAAAAGTGATAATGGTGGAAAAATACTCCCTATTGTACCATTCTAATTCTTGTGCTACTTGTCTGCAGCAATGTGTTTCCTCTACTGAGGAGTCTGGGCAACCAGATCCAGCCACACTTAAGGCAATCTGTTAAACCAGAACAAGATCTACAGTTGGAAAGCAGAGGTTGAAATAAGCTCCAGGAGTCTATCTACCATATGTCTGAAGGTGGCCAAACATGGAAAAGGAAACATCATCTCTGACAGTACATTCAAAAGTTAGTGCTTTCTATGGAAGAGTAAACAGACTGTGGGGTTTATTTTAACTCCTAAAGAAACTATTTCTGTAATGAATATTTGGTTACATTTTTAATTATATATGTAATATATATAAGTAATATATATGTAGTATGTAATATATCTATAATATATGTAACTAAAATCACAATTTCAGTTCTTTTACATCAAGCAAATTGGCATTCACGCCATGCAAATTACATGTGATACTCTTATCAAAATGCATCTCTTCCTTGCCATTTTGTGGTTAAATCTTTTGCACTATTTAATCCACAGGAAGCAACAAAGCATCTGAGCTTAATATAAAATTGGTTGTACCTGTTTAAAAGGATCAAAGCCCAAAGAAAGATAGTTCAATCATTTTAAGTCTATTTTCTTGACTTGACAATTGTGTATTGCTAAGGAACAGATCATAGAATCACAGGTTTAAAGGGACCTTAAAGTCCATCCAATTCCAACCACCACTGCCATGGGTTGGTTGCCCCGCACCAGCTCAAGCTGCCCAGGGCCCATCCAGCCAGGCCTTGAGCACTTCCAGGGACAGGGCACCACAGCCCTTTGGGCAGATATACCTAAGTATCTCAATACGAAAAGCTGCGAGCACAAAACAAGCTGGGATAGACGTGTATTAGACAGAAGTGTTTTCCTAACTCACAGCTGCTGAGAAAGGCAATTATACAGCACTTCAGCATGCTGGAGGAGCAGGAGTAGCACTGATTTAACCAAGTGAAATCAAATACCAGTCCAAGACTTCAACTCCCAGAGTTAAGGTTCCTCCTCATCTCACTCAGTTCATAGATTCAAACTACAAAAGCTGTTTTGAAAATGAGTATAATACAGCATTAAAATAAGTGCCTGCCTATTTCACTCCATTCTCAGCTTTTTAATTTGAAAAACAAAGTGAAAAATAGTATGAGGTGGGAGTGGAAAATCTCCTTTAACAAGGGTTCAAAGGAACAGAGGTGGTATCCATCTGCTTTAGAAAAGCATAAAGGACAATGATCACTTTTATTCAGGAGATATCATTTGAGCAAAATAAAGGCTTAGGTAATGCTGCAGGAGCATATAATGTTTCTGTATCAGATCAAGGGAAGAAAATAAGCAAAAAAATGACCTGGTGCCTTGCAAATGAGGTACTCTGATAGTCCAGTATGGCCCATGCAGTTCTGACACTCAGTGCCAGAATGGGGATGCTGTCACAACTCAGTTCAAATTGTGTGCTTCCTATTTTCTCCATCTAAGAGAGTTTGCTGTCCTCCTAGCACTTATCATTTAAAAGAAGAGCGTGAGACCTGAGTTATTTACTGTAAATAGATCAAGTTACAGATATCTGAACTGATGAGGCCCTGGGCAACCCAATGTAGTGCCTGATTTAATGGCTGGCATCCTTGCTCATGGCACAGGAGTAGGCACTAGATGACCTCTGAGGTCCCTTCCAATCCAAGCCATTCTATGATAACATAGACTGGGCAGCCTGAGCTGGTGGGGGGCAAGCAGCCCACAGCAAGGGGCTAAAACTGAGTGGGCTTGAAGGTTCCTTCCAATCTAAGCCATTCTATAGCTCTACAAAATGATTCTGCAAGGTCTGGATACACAACACTGGCTTGGAGACATGAGTCTGCTGCTCCTGTGAGTGCAGCAAGGCATGATGATTGAAGTTCTGCAGAACCCTGGAGCTGGTTATCTGTCAATCAAACCCAGGCCATACTGAATTGCATTACAAGTGTTAGGGGAAAAACAAGCAAAGAAAATGTTAAATTCAGTGGGAGTCTCATAAAAGAGAAAATGTGCTCCATGCAAATAAAAAAGGAAAAATGCTTTCTGATGATTTATTCTATTGTTATGCAAGAAGACAGACACCTCACCTTTCCTAATATTGAGTTTCACTAATAATGTGCAACTCAACACCACTGCTCCTGCCAGAGAAGTGCGAGAGCGAACCCACCAGCTTACCTCCTCACCCACAATGGTGGCTCTGCCATGGTTCTTTAATCCTGCCTTCACTAAACAGCACTAACTGATATTTATAGAGTTTCTTAAAAGTTTGGATGTTTCGTTGACTCCTCAGGTCATCCAAACTATCTCAGAAACGAAGTTCCATGGAAGTTATCAAAATAATGCTCTGAACCATTGAACTTGAGATGTTTACATAAGGACATTAAAAACATATATATATAAACATGCAAAAAAAATCTCATCTCATTCTTTTCTAATTTATTACCTAACAATTCAACAGCAGAGGAGTTTTAATGTGCTCTCATATTTCTGCATCAAATGTAAAAGACAAACTTTGTAAGAAAGGGGGAGTTGATTTGATATTGAATCCATACAATATCAACCCCAACAATTAAGTTTGCTCATTCTACAGTAAGAAACAGACCAATCTTAAAAAAGCAGAGATACTTTTCAAGTAGTTGCTTCTGTACAAAAGGGAGCTCAGACAATTAAATGATTGATTCCAATTCAGCACTGGCACCACACATTTTTAAAAGCAAATAAAGACACTTTGAAATATCATGTCAAAAAAATACTGAATAAATTACAGGATATGTGTTTCACTGGGAAAGAAGAGTAAATAGCTGTAATTTGGGAGGCTAGTATTTCATTAATGAGATGGAATAAAGGGCTCTGCAAACAAAAGAATCTTTCTTAAGGTTTCCAGTGAATTTAGACAAGTTTCAATATCCCATCTTAATGATGGCATACAGCAGTGCATGAGCACTTCTTAAATGTGCTTTTCATTCTACTTTGCGTTACACGCTTCCCATCATCATATAATGTAAATTACATTAAGAGATCAAGAGCTTTCTGTTGTGAGCTCTGCAAACTTTGAGTTTGAGTACACCGTGTTCGGCTTTGTGCAAGCACAGCAGTAACTTCTGATGGCCTGAAATTACTGCTTCAGAAAATAACATCAGAATTTACCCCTAGAAGGCAGACTTTATGCTCAACTTATGATCAATCAATCATCAGAACCATTTGATTTCCCATAATGGCTAGCTACAGCCCGTACAGGTCTCTTTCCTTTCCAGTGTGCAGAGCAGATGTATTAACATGTCTAATATGACATACAGTCACTGGATTAACTACTATAGCAACCAGAGTTGCAGCTAGACAACGTATATTCACCCAAATTGCCTGACTTTCTCTGTTTGTGTAGACTGAGTTAATATTTAGGTGTTCACTTGTTGCACAGTTTGCAAGTTCTGTGTTAATGCAAATTTCTATACATATAGACAGGAGAACTGCCAATGAATCACCCACTCCCCTCAAAACCCACAGCTTAATATTCAAAACAAACCAGTATTAATTAATGGTTAATATTTATTTTATAGCATTCTTCCTGCTTATTCCTTTTATTCTATGCGATCATTCTCTAACAGCGCTCCAGAAACAGACATTGCCTCAAATGATTCAAACTGAAATAAGATGACACAAAATTATGGTATAATCGAAACCTTTCCATCCCATCACCTTAATTGCATTCAAACTGCATTTTGTTTTAACTGAAACATTAAAGTGTGCTCCTACTCTGAGATACTTTTAAAAATGGTGCATTTTAAAACAAATCCCGTACTATGAGATTGATCATAAGACTGTTTGAGAAGGGCTTGAGTCGGAAGGGAACATCAAGCCAAACTCCTCTAATTCCCAAAGGAGCTCAATCTGAAAATGAACTCCTGAAGATATGGGAAGGCTCAACTCTCACACCTTTCAGTAAGTTTTTCAGAAAAAAAAAAAAAAAAAAAAAAAAAAAGAGGTAGGAGGGGAAAGAATCCTCTTTCAAACGGATTGACTGTATGTGTGCATTAAATTCATGTATGAGAGGCACCACTACACAAATTAGCATGCACTACAATTAACTAAAAATCAATGAAGCATAATTTCAGCACTTCAGAGGAGATGAAAACAACAAAGAAGGACAATTTTGAGACAAAATGGAAGTATAATCAGAAAAAATACTGTACAAGAAGAATGAGAAGGAGAAAAAAATAAGACACTAAAATATGCTTCCTCTGTCTATAAATATAACATCGTTGCTTGTAAACCCATCATCCGCATTTCGGCTGCTATTTTCCCAGTTCTTCTTCTTCTATTTTTTGTTCAGTCTGCTGACATCATCTATTTTTTTTCCTCTCCAGTCTCCCTCCCTTCCCTTCCCTTTTCCTTTCTGTATCGCTCTGCTGAATTTGTCTTTCATTCCGGCTTCTTCCTCACTTTAACTGTTTCTGGAGTAATTATCCCTGGTTTTAATTGTACTACTTCAACTCTTTTAACCTGGCGCCTTGCTTTTGCTGATGTCCTGCAGTAGATGCAGTAATGCTTGAACTGTCCAATAGATATTTGGGGAAACTCCAGAGTGTGTATCAGGGCTGCACAGTGAAGCTTCAAGCAGTGCAGAACACCCAGAAAGGGACAGGCTAGGAGGATCAGGAGCTGTCTGTCCAAAAGACCCTTACAGAAAACAATTTAAGATAAATGTTATGAAGAGATACTGATAAACTTCATTATATTAAAGGAAATATCCCAGTGAATGGAGAAGAAATGCCTATTCTTTTGCAGACCGCAATTCATACATCTGTTACAGCAGTATTTCCAACCAGAGTGCATCAAGAGACAGAGGTACAAACATGCTACACTATGAAACATCTCGACTTTGTTCCCTTTTGGTGGATAATGACCAACTGGATTGTTTGCCTTCCAGCATCAACAAAATGTAAGTGCAATGTAATAGTTAACTACAAGACAATCCAAAGGATAACTTGGGAGTCTTGATATATAGAATGTATCTTAATTCCCTCATAGATTGCAGCTTTTAACTTAGCAATTGAAGTAACGTTTCATGTTATAGGTCAGAAAAGATTACCTTAGGTCAGGTTGGTATGGGTTGATGGTCAGACCGGGTTATCTTAGTGGTCTTTTCCAATGTTTATGATTCTATGTTTCTATATGCAGTCACTTTAAAATGACCCAAGTCCATGCCAGTGCTGAAAGGAGCACTTCTGCTTTTTCTGGTCATCTCAAGCACTTCCAGCATGAATGAGCCACAGAACAGAAACCATCCTGCTGCACAGAGCAAAAATACTGCCTTGTTTCAGTTACCTGTGGAGCTCAAAGAGTGCTCATGGCAGTTCAGGAAAGGTAACCAGAATGATGGATTGTGACAGTCAACACATATCAGTTTGGAGATCCTAATAACCTTGGATCAGGTAACTTATATGAACTAAAAAAATAAAGATTACCTTGCTTTCATTCTCATTTTTGTCATTTGAGTGCCAAGAATCAGTCATAGTCTGATAGAATAGAGGCATACCCACATTTAGTCTCCTTTTAGAAAGTGTTAAGCTTCAAGTTACACCACATAGATATTAGGATTTTATCGTTACTGATGGAAGGGATTATATATGATCTTGGTGATCAAGATTGTTATTGTTCTCTTTGAGCTTTTTAGTGGAGTGGGAAGGACAAGAAGACATCCCGGACACCAAGTTGTTCAGAGGCAGAGCAAAGAAGGACTCTATTTTCAGGTTAGTTGCTTGTTAGCAGTAAAGAGCACTGCATAGGCAATGGCAAAATATTCCTTAAACTAAGCAGGTCTGAACTTGAGTAAAATCCTTCTGAGACTTTTCTGAAAACACTATAATTCTAACACTATTTGTGTGAAATCTGTTTGTGATTAGAAAAAGGCTGAAATAATTTTGAACCACTCAACACATGAAAAGCACTGCAATGACTCTTCCAATTCCTTTCTACTTCAGATGTCAAAAGAGACAGGAAAATTATCTAACCCAGGCAGGAGGCTGAGTAGATCCAAAGAAGCTTCCTCTGAGGGCTGTCCAAAATCTTACCAGAAGCGATCATGATGAATTTACACATTAAATAAAACAATGACCAACTCAAAATCCCAGTCCAAACAAACTGGACAACTCCAAGGGCAGTTCTACTGACTTTTCTCTTGTCTGTACTCATTGAGAAGGAGTTCTGTAGTTTTGTGTGTTTTTTTTTAAACTCTATTACCGTGATTAAAAATCATGGAACAACTGTTTACTCTGATGTGTGTTAGAAAAGTTATGTTTCTCACTCTACTAATTTTCACAGATGCCCCACGCCATCATTTTTTCATTGCTTGCTCACCGTGGAAGAACAGGCAAATTCCTCTCAATTTATTTCGATAATTCCTTCTTTGGCATGATAAAGTTTCTCAGTATCTCATTACAATATTTATCTTAAACTCTCTTCCAAACAACTTCTGTGATGGTCTCTCCATACATTCTACAAGATTTACTGGTATCTACAGCACGGAGCTGTAATACTTTTTTCCCCCCAGATATATCTTTCAGATTGCATTCAACAAAAGCACACAATGTTATCCTCTCCCAAAGGCGTTGCTGGCTTTGACAGCTTATTACATAAAATATTTCACAATATGACAGCCATTAATGCGAATTAAAACATGGAAGAGATTCAGGAAGACAAATGGTCCCTTGCTTTCCCTAAGCAAAATTACTCTACTTATCCAAAATCTGCTCCTGCAGATCTGAAAGGAAAGACAACCTTCAGCTTCACCAGGGAATCTTTTCACTGTTTCCTTCTTATGATTTTCTTCCTCACTATCTTCATAAATTAATCCCTGCTACAATCCATTGCTGTAAGAATAAATATCCTGTTCCCCTCACCCATCCTTTCTGTTACTCCAGTGACAGCAGGCTGTTTATTCTCTTCAACTTTTCAGCAGTCTTATACACATGGACATAAAGACACTAAGTCCACCCTTTTTATATTTTAATTAAACAACTTCAAGTTATCCTTAATAAATCACATTCAGTCAACTCAGATCACACTCTGTAGTTTCTCTCCCCATTCCACATTCTACTTTGAGTGCAATAATCCAAAAGAACAGAAAATGCACTGCCAACACTTCGAATCGTAGTACAACAAAAAATACAACTTTATACACCTCCCAAGTGCTAATCCTGTTTATACATCCTGTGACAGTGTTTCCTTTTATTATGGGAATAAGACACCATTGGTTTACACTCACTGGACGTTTGCAACAATTATGGTTGGAATTTTTTTCAGACAACTGCTGCCTGACCATTTCATTCCCCAGAGCCACTTGAACTCAAGCATTTTACCTTCACTTTGCCAGAACTGACCAGGTTTTCATTTGTTCACATCACATACCCATTTTGCATACACCTCTGTTCCAAGTCTGTTGTCCAAAGTAAATGCACTCCCACCCAACAGTTTTATGCACACAACTACACACCTTGTACACAGAGACTCTGACTCTGTTTTCCTTATGGAGAGTACCTCGTCAATCTCTGTGATGATGTTCTAATCACAATAATGATTAAACTCAGGGGAAAAAAAAGACTACAAACTGATTTATGCTGATTTATTTTATAAATCTACTTCAACTTATCCATCATATAGGTTTTGTTGGTGTTTATTTAAAACAAAACAAAAAAAAACAAAACAACAAAAAAAACACGATATTTTCTTCTGAGAATCAAACTAATGGACCCAGAATTACCCAGCCCTGTAACTTAATTCCTCTGTTATAACAAGAGACACAAAGGAATTAAATGTTCCTGATGATTGCTCAACAGGATATCCGTCACCCCTGGCACAGAGGGACTAATTTTAGAAGAGAAAGTGGCTTGGAACTCATTCAACTGTCAACGTTGCATTGTCAGGTCAGGAAGGAATTCACCAAATATTTCTGGGCTCTGGTCAGTTCTCATTCAGCTTCCAGGTCTTCTGTTCAAACCGGTTTGTTATCAGGACATAAACAGGAGACAACGTGCTTCCTCACACAGCATTTATACCTTTGCCCAGCTCTGTAGTGCTGCGCTTTCGTTTCATCAGCATTCATTGGGACGGGTGTCCAGCTTCAGCTCTACCAGCTTTTCAACCAACTACTAAACTTTGCAGAGGATGCTGTGCTATAATGCTGGAAGCAGGACAAAATAGAGCAAGAAGCCCGCTGATGCATGGGTGGTAGATGAAAGGAGGAACACTTTTTAGAAACTTTTAAATTAATAGCTTTCCCCTATCCACAGACTGTCCTTGGCCAATATCTGAAAGTAATTTGTAAGTTAGGGAATTACAAAGAAACAAGCTGCAATTTCTGGAGTTTTGCAATTATCTGGGGATCATATGGCTTGAAGTATCATTGATGGCTGCAAGCCATAGAAAATTCCAAGGCAAAGGGTTATAGTCAAAGGTTACTTTAACAAGCAATTGTCCAACCAGAGATATAAAACAGCAATTGTGGGGAGCCTGGCATTTAAAGAAGAAACTCAGAGAAGGTAAATAATTTATTACACATATCTTGCAAACTGAGGAGAAAAAAAATGTTATAAAAGCCATGTATAATCTGAGTCACTACCGAGTGTTTTAAGAAAGGAATACAGCTGATAATGTGTGAAAAAAAGAATGTGAAACAGTTGTACCGCCATGGACATCAAACATGTGGTATTATTTAAGACTATAAAAACCTCGGTTTCCTATTCTATAGTATTTTCATCAGAAGAAGAAATTATCTTCCTGCAGTAAGCTCAGTGAGAGTTTATAATAAAGCAGTATCTCAGCAGTTTCTGTACTATGTAACGGTAGATCTCCAGGGTGTTAATTACAAAACGGGAAGAGGCTCCCTAAGTAATCAGTGAAATCTCCAGAAGATTTAAAGCATTTAACTCAGCATTTCCATTTTTAGACCAATTACGTTCACAGCCATTGGCTTTTAATGCCATAGAAGCACTCCATTCAACTCAGAAGTCTTGAGTCAGGAATATACTAAGTTTTCATAAGAACACCAAAAATCAAGTCAGCTATTTAATCTTTAAAAACATAAACAGACATATGAGCAACATACCTGAAAAAGAACATGAACAGAGCAGATGTGATGCAGAACAAAAGGACCTACAAGAAGGAGAAAGAGTGTTATTGCATCAACAATCACGCTTCTCCGTTATGTTCTGGATCGCAAAGATTTTATAACTGCTCCTATAAAAGTTACGCTTTATTTATATGCTTCAACAGCACAAATGAAAGCTTGTCTGAATCCCCCGAAAAGGATTCCCTTGTTTATAGTGGACTTTGGGTCAGTCTTGTGAATGCCAGAAAAAAAATAGAAATACAGGATAGGGTGGTGGGATGGCGTACACAGCAAAGCAATAAAATAATAAAAAGAGAAATAAATAAATACTGATAATAATGAAAACAAGAATAGAATAAGAATAAAAAAATAATAAATAAAAATGTAGAATGGGAATTTAAACACTGTATTTTTCTCCGTCCTTAACCCAGGGTGGAAAAAACAAAGTCAAAATGGTGTTTTCTGCCAATTTAGATAAGGAAATCACTGAATCACAGGCAAAGGAATGGAGAGAGACATCAGTGCCAGGAGTATGGAAGAAGACAGAGGACGAAGCCTTGAGGCAGCACCGTTCTTCTCCTCGACACAGCAACAAGCTTTTGTACCTTGACTGCAGAACTGCCTGTACACACAGCACAGTCAGGAACAACCATATCACGCTTTAAATTCATAACCAGCCTTAATCCGTGTTTTTGTCAGATAGAGCTTGGGAGTGAGAAAATACTGTTTTGTGCCAAATACACTGGCCCACAACCATACCAGCAGTTAGGAGGAAAATAACTTGCAGACAACTCACGAGAATTTTAGTAAATGCTTGCACTTATTTTCAAGGGTTCAGGAGGTTTTGAGCAAGATAAGATACGGACGGTGAAAGTGGAAAAAAAAAGGGGAATACTGGCACTACATATTGGCAGGCTACAAACAGATGTAGAAGAGTGGATTTGGACACTGTATGTTGATACGGATCAGAAAGCTTGAATAGGCAAAATTAATAGTAAGCTTCAGAGAAAAAAAAGTCTTACAATGAGACTATTTCTGTTCTCAATGCCCTCTGATATATGACTTCAAATTATGTCAGACAAGGTATTGTAACACTGTGTTTTATTCCTTTTCCTTCCCCAGTACTATCACATTTCACAATTCTGCATCAGAAAAGCGAACATCTGAAATCATTCTATATGAAGGCACTTGGGTGAAGTGAGGACAATGAAATATTTCAAACTACCAGCAAATGCAGACACTTTTAAACCTGAGACGTACTTAAAAAGATCTACCATAACCCTCTGGAGTTCAAACCATATTTAGCCATTCAAACAACAACCATCAATTGTCTGGATGCCATTGCAGCAAGGCGGAAGGGAAAAAAAGCCCTGACAACTTTGACAGCCCCAGGCAATGATATTGAGAAATAAGTGAGAATGGCAAAGAACCAGTTTCCCGGAAAAAGAAAACAGACCATCTTAGCATATTAAATGCTCTCAATTTATTAAATATTCTCTTTTATTTTCCCTATCTTCTTCCTTCTTAAAGTTCTTTGATTACAGTTTGACTACACATGAACAAGTACACACCACTAATATTCCCTCTAAACTCTCCTTTCTATAGGCTCAACAACCCTAGTCTTTACAGCCTCTCGTATGAGATGTTCCAAGTCCTTCAGCGCCTTTCATAATCATAAAGCCACGACAAGGCCCTTCACTCCCGTACATCCATGTCCCTCTCAAACTAGGGAACCCAGCACTGACCACAGCACTCCAGAAGTGTCTCACCAGGGCTGTGTAGAGAGGAAGGACCAACTCTCTCAACCTGATGTCAGCACCTCTAATGCAGCCCAAGAGTCTGCTGGCATCCTTTGCTCAAAGGGTGCATTATTGGCTCATGTTCAGCTTGGTGTCCACCAGGACCCCCAGGTCCTTTCTTATAGAGATGTTTCCCAGCTGGATGCCCCCAAGATGAGCTCCGTGGGTCTCCTGCCAGTCACCTCCCCAGCCTATCCAGGTTCTTCTGGATGGTTGCACAAGAAACTGGCCAGGTGGCTGACCTGGTGCATCGATCACTCCTCTGTTTTGTATTATCTGCACAATAGCCAAGGTTGCAGCCTTAGGTCATCAGCCAGGCAACATCTAATATTCATAGCAATATTAGAATAAATTATGTGAAACTTCAATGTTATAAATATCTAGACAAAATGATAAAAAACAGCCAACTTGGCCAAGCAATATATTAAAACCATTGTAATTTTCTTATTTGACAGATGTTTTAAGTAAAGGAGGAAGTGTAATTTATCTGTACTTGAATGCACCTTTGTGGCACTTGCATATGTTCATTAAGAAATTGGGCACAGAGCTCCTCAAATACAATACAGAAGAAAACTCAAAGTTAGCAGTTCATTATTCAACTACAAAGGAATTTTAACTGAGGTCAACTGAAAGGTTTTGCATCCCTTTTCATTAACGATTCTAACGATGAAATAGTGATTATGTTACAAATTAACAAAATCCTTTAGGGCTTCACATAATGTGACTGAATTGCCCAAAGTCAACAAGAAGAAATTCAATGAAAATAAATACAAAATACTTGGCAGGAAAAATCACATATACATACACACACTCAAAAATTACAGAAAAGTAGAAACAACTGCATAGGCAATAGAAGAGTATAACAAACTCCATAGATGCTGCAGAAAGCCATATGAAATAGAACTATGGACTCGTTTAGAAGCAGAGGAGGTAAGATGTAGCAATATATTACACTAATAACCTGATGCTATTAAAATCTTGCAGTTTAATTTTGGGCACTAAAAGGAAGCGTAGGCAAAACAATACAGTGTAGAAGGAGACAGTGAAAATAACAGGCATGCAGGGCATAAATGTTGGCAAAAATCAAGAACCATTTGCTGAAACCAAACACAGAGGTAACTGATGACAAATAGAACTATTTTCAAATATATACAAGTCATAAGCGCATACTGATAAATATCTCATTGGTCATTGGTACAGAAGGAGAAGTGAAATAAACCTACAGCAAGGACAACATAGGTTGGATGTTAGGAAGAGCTTCCTGGGCACTGGTACACTGCAACAAGTCACCTGCGAGCTTGTGGAACCTTTCCTTATCAGAGAGGTTTACAAGCAGTAGAAGCAAACATCTCTTGGCAATGCAGTGGGAATATCTGACACCATTGCTCAAGAGCTGCTTCCAGCCCAGTGAATGACTGTAACAACACTGAACGACAGTAAAATGTGCAGCTACACCAGCCTCTTCTGCATGAAAAGCATGGCTCTACATGTGAAGTCCAGCCCTTGTCGGCTTACTGTATCACCAACATACAGAAAGCCAATGGTTGCTGCATTCCAAAATTAAGCTGCTTTCAAAACAAGCATTTTGCTTTCCCAACTAAACTTTTCCATGCTCTACATAATTTCTAGGCTGCATCCTCAGTATCTACAGCATTCAATGGCTATTTTAAATCTGAAGAATAACTACACTAAAAATGATTTAAAAAATGCTGAGGCCTACAGAAATATAGTTCTAAATACTGAGTGAATTGAGCCTCAAAATAGTAGCTAGCAAGCAGGAAGTCTAGTTTGGGATTTTCTTGCCAATCCATCACTTTTTGATTTATGATACAAGGTCAACAAATCGTGCTTAGCAACACACAGACCTTGAAACTTCCCAGCTGCAGAAACAGCTACAACAAGCCGACAACCCAAATGTTTCTAATGAGAGTGATCCACCCTGAATATTTTAACAAGTTCAGAGAAATGCACAGAGGTTACAAGGAAAATTCCCTGTGCCAGGTCAGCATATTTGAGTGCTGTAATTTAGTTTTTTACATTGCACTTTACCGTACTATACTGGTTACTGCATTACACTAAACCTTAATAAAAAAAGGAAAGTTCCTGACAAAACTTCAGAGGCATTTCAGGCTTCTTCAGACTGGAGTAGAGAATGCTGAGGAGAAACCTCATTGTGGCTTTCCGATACTCAAAGGGAGCTTATAAACAGGAAGGAATTAACTTTTTTCATGGATACATAGTGATAATACAAGGGGTAATAGTTTTAAATCAAAAGAGGGAAGATTTAGACTGGATATATCCAAGTTCTTTACTCAAACAGTAGAGAGGCCCTGGCATTGCTGCCCAGAGAGCTGTGGTGCCCCATCCATGGAGCTGCTCAAGGCCAGATTGGATGGGCCCTGGGTACCTGAGCTGGTGGGGGCAACCAGCCCATGGCAGGAGTTGGAACTGGATAGTCTTAAAGGTCCCTTCCAACCCAAGCAATTCTATGATTCTATTCTCCAATTTTTTCTCATCTTCATGAGTGACATGTTTCAATGAAGCAGCAGTTTCCTGCTGATTTACCTGGAAGTTTTGGGGTCAGCAGGTGATAAGCAGTGAGGTTGTACTGACTTCTGGGGAATGGACTGACCCAGAGACATCAGCTGGGCATTTTTTGGGTTCCAATATCCTGCTTCTGAATGTCCAAGTACACCCCCCTGTAGATGACACTCATTTTCTTCATCACAGTGATGTTTATAGTCAGACTTTCTGGGCTAAAAAAGTCTCTAATTGGAGGCTGCTGATTGTCCCACGCTGTCAGAAGAACAGTAGAACATAAGTTTGTTTTAAAATACCCAAATGTTGTAATTAAAAAGGAAAAGCACTGAAGATATATGTAATCTGTACCAAGGGGACACACTAGGGATACTAGCTGCCTCTGGTATTTTAGAGTGTCAACACTGGATAGTGTTAAATCCATTTCGCAGAGGCCTCAAGGGTGTCTGGAACACTAGCATATCAACACCTGACTTCAAGGCTATTCCTGAGATGTGAAAACCATCACCTTCTTGATGAAGCACTTAGCAATCCATGTGAGAGCTAAAGGTATGGACAAAAAAAGTTACTGCTCGCAGTTCATGAAGGCTGCATACTGCAGAAAGAAAGAACACTCAGCTGCAGCCTGTGTGAGGACAAATTAATTGGTAAATATCATGGGAAACTTAAAACTCAAATGATATTTGACGTGAAGGTCAGTAAAGCCAAGTCCCTCCAGCAATTGTTACTTGAGTCAACCTCTTCCAAAATTTACAATGAAAATGTGGTCTCAGACTTTTACCCTTTAAATACATGATCCAGAAGAAAAAGTCATTTCACATATTGCTTTAATCCTTAAAAAAGTCACCCTGATATCTATCCACAGAAAAGCTTCTTTCTTTCTCTGTTGATAGAGCTTACAAGCACTTTTTCAACCTCTGAGTACCTAGTTGAGTAGTGGTAGAGTAGATGCGGTATCTTCCATTACATGAGATTAATGTTTCCAGGGATTAAGGAAGATAGTCCTGTAATCAGTTGACCCATTCTCCAGCTTTGCCTCTACTTCGGACACAAGGAACAATTTCTTTGTTCCTAAATGCCATTCTGCTTCTTTCCCATGCATATTATTTGGCCCAAAAACAAAGAAACAAATATTTTAAATATTTTAATATTTAATATTAAATTATTTAATATTTGATATAAAAATATTTAAAAAAAATAATTATAAAAACCCCAAATATTTTCAAAAAATGGAAAATAGGTGGATGCCCCGTCCTTGGAGGTGTTCAAGGCCCGGTTGGATGGCGCCCTGGGCAACCTGATCTAGTAGATGTGTATGTTTGATGGCCATGCTAGGCAGGGGGGTTGGAACTGCATGATCCTTGAGGTCCCTTCCAACCTGGGTCATTCTGTGATTCTGTGTGATTCAGTGGTCAGGAGCTGGAATGGTCTGCTCAGGAAATTGATGGAGTCACCATCCCTGGAGGTGTTCAAGAAATGTTTAGATGTTGTACTAAGGGACATGGTTTACTGGAGAAATATGGGTGGTGGGTGGACAGCTGGACTGAATGATCCTGGGGGTCTTTTCAAGCCTTGAAGATTCCATAATTTTCTATACTTGAAATCCATGACATTTGGGAAAATGTCATGAGCTTTCCAAGTACTGGTGAGATCTTTTGTCACAATCTTTGTTAACCACATAATGAATTTTCTCCTCTAAATTAGATCACTTCTGAAGCAATACAACATTTCTACCTCTTCAAAACTGATAAGCTTTACAAAAACACATGAAACAATTTGGCAGATCTGTGTTGGGCATTTTGCCCATTCTGCTATACCTACTCCACTAACACCACACGTTTCTGCCAGCAAGTCTTAAGCAATCTCTAAAGAGAAAAGATCAAAAGGAAGAGTAATAACCGTTATTAAACAAGAGATCGTGTAGATGCAAGATAAAGCACCAACGCTTGATCACAACTGAATCACAATTGCAAAACACAGACCATCACTGAGCGTGGATGGGGAGCACCTGCCGGTGTCAGAACAGCATGGCAGAAAATTAAACCCTAGGACTTCCTAGTTCATAAATTCCTTATATGCACATGTAGTTGGGCACTCCAGCAACACTTCATTTCTTTTCTCACAAAGCACTTGTCACGTCTCTCCCTGTTCTAAATAATAACCACAGCAAACAAAGTGGCAGCATGCTGAAATGGAGCAACGAAATAGCCTTTCATAATCCTCTTTTCAGAAAGCCACTGCCATGTAAGAATGCATGTGAGAGAATAAAGTCCAAAAATGTAACAGTATATCCTGAAATGTCTCTTCTGAAAGCAAATGGCCCATCGAAAACCAACCATGCATGGGGCTCTGTGGGCAGCTGAGTGGCATGTCTTGGCTTCTAAAACGTAACCCCTCAGTTATCAGTCACAATCAGTATAAAGAGGGATCTGTCTAGTGTTGTTTTCTAAATCAGTGATAAATTAATACAAATGAGAGAAAAATGCCCAACTGCTCAGAACAATAAAATGTAAAAAATCTAGATCTACTTTCTACTTATTATGACAGTAATGAGTCGTTTAAAATTGTGCTAAGGAAGTGGAATTCAATCAAATAAATGTTGGAGTAAAACTTAGCGCACAACCAGTTTCAAAAGCTGATTTGCAATCCAAAACAATAACCAGACCTTGCAAGCGCTTGATTTCATCACTGTTTTTCACAGACACAAATAGTCCCTGAAGCATCCAAAGAGTGAATAACCTTCATAGGCCGTGTGATCTATACCATTCTGTTTCTATTCAAAGGAACTGAACAAAAATAATGTGAAATGCTTTCACGTTACTATAATTAAGGTTGATTTTGTGTTGGGTTATTTTAACACGGCAGTATCCTGCTTTTTCAATAGGGATTTAGCAGCTATTTCACCTTTCCCAGCTTACAAAACTTCAGGCATTTTCAGGGTACATAAAACCACAGTGTAAATATAAGTGAATATAATAAAATGTGCAACTATATCAAATCAATGAGCTTACCTAATTCTCATTCAGTTTTCCAGTCTAACTTGTACACTAATGATAACTTTTTGTCTTGGTTTGATTATCTTTTGCATGAGTTATTTAGTGTTCTTGCCTCGTTTTTCTTTTCATTTAGCATCAATTGATTTCTTATCAATGTGATTTCAACAACAGTATCATAGAACAATCCATGTTGGAAGGGACCCACAAGGATTACCAAGCTCAGCTCTAAATTTCCTGTACAACAAACAATCAGTTCTGGACAACCACAGCATTTGTCTAGTGCTGTTTCCATCACTGTCAAGTTACCTAACCATGTTCTTAACCTTACTTGCACCAATGCTCAACTTCTTTGGGGAATAATACTCTCAAAAACCAAAGGATGAAACTTTGCTTCACACAAAATCTGATCCTGGCCGCTTTCTTCCATTAGCTGGAGTGACCATTACTTCTTAATTCCAGAATCTAAATTTATTTTCCTCTTTCTGATCATATTACCAGTCTGACTGAGGCAACTTATATAAGCATCCACTCTAGCAATTAACAGACTTACAGAGAATATTTCTGTGCTTTTGAGTTTCATTTCCTATCCCTATATAACTATAATATTCAAACTCCTAGCCTGGTTTCAATCAAATTCAACCAAGCTACATTTCTTAAAGAGAATTACATTCCTGCAAGATTCACTGCAAGTGGCATCTGGGGAGTGGAGAGGCCAAAACGAGCATCCGTGATGCAGGAAGAGCTTTCTGTCTTCATGTGGAAGTCATCTCCTCACCCTGGTCTGCTGTTTTTCAGTAGGACTGCTGAAAATTGTTACAGTTAACATATGTATTTTATACATGTAGCCTTGACTTGAGGGAAAAAACGGACAAAATTACCTCATGTCAAATAACACTCTAGATAACATGCAGCGCTTCTGAATACAACCTCAAACCTCCCCTCACACACACTCAATAAACTTCAAATGATAAGAAGAAGACAATTCAGCATTTGTTCTACACACACTTCAACTCCATCCCATATTTTCCTAGGAAGAGCTTTAAAATATATAAACTACAAGGAGTAAATTTTTCCAACCTCTTTTTAACACACCACATTTGAGCAGATTCCTCTGAAATAACTGACATGGGCCCATGGAACTGAATTTGAGGCCCTGAAATTCTCATATGCCATGTAGGGCTTTTTTGTTGTTGTAAACATTCATTTACCTCAGAAATATAAATAACTCTCCAAATTTCTATCCATCTATCCATATAAACACATAAATGTATTTAACACACAGAGTCCAGAAAGAAGCAATGTCAAGGTATTCTGATAACACATTCAAGTATTTTATGTTACATCAATGAATTGTACTGAACCAGATTTAAAATGTACACCTTAAACCCAGTTCTAAGTTCTAGGACTGTGTCACTGTGACAGTACAACAAACTAATGAGTTATTCATGATTGTTACATGTTTTGGTTCATGGATTCCTTTCCAACAGTGCCAACTTCTGTGGGCATCACTCCTGCTTGGGGGGGAACCTTATCTGACTGATCGCTTCCATATGCCCTCTACTAGAATAGAGACACATAGGAAATTGAACCCCATCTTTTTTCCATCACAAAGACTCCATCCCAAGTTCCTTCCAGTACCTGAACTTGCCTACGGAAGTACATACCTTTTAGAAGGCTATGTACTGATAGGACGAGGAGAAATAGTTTTAAACTGGGAGAGTGTAGATTTAGACTAGATATCAGGAAGAAATACTTTACTGTGAGGGTGGTGAGACACTGAAATAGGTTTCCCAGAGAGGTTGTGGATGGCCTCTCCCTGGTAGCATTCAAGCCCAGGCTGGATGGGGCTGTGAGCAACCTGGTCTAGAAGGAGATATCCCTGTCTATAGCAGGGGTTTGGAACTATGTGATCTTAAAGGTCCCTTCCAATCCAAACCATTCTGATTCTATGGCTCAGTGATGACTGCACAGGATCAGGAAGAGGCTGCTGGGTTTTTGCCCTAATGAACCAAAGTGAAGCACACTGCTGCAATAAAACCACAGCCCATGACACCCCACAATTTGTGCTTCCTCCAGCACAATTTGTGCTTCCTCTCTGTGCAGCTTTGAGGAATGGAAGTGAGGAGCAGGTGGCTGCGAGTTATTCAAATCAGGATGCATTTGAAATGTAGGATTTGAAATAAACTTCAAGTACAACAGTGCAAATGAAAACTACAAAGTCACTAACGACTCTAAGCATTAAATCCATATGTTAGCTGAAATTAAGTTATGGTTACCTATCCTACAAGAGTATTACAAATGTAGTAAATACTAAAAAAAACAAAACAACAAAACAATAAATTTTCTTAATAGTCTGTGCAGACGTCTCCTATTAGGCTTCTGACATCATAAGTCCTTAGCTCATGTTACAGATATCATCCCAGATTTCACCTTCATCGTGAGGATTTTTGTTTGCCTCTTTCGATTCCAGAGCTCAGAGTCACTGAAGAATTACAAGGTTTGATTGTGCCAAATATCATGCAATAGATTTTTGTCTTCGGAAGTTTACAGGTGCTCAAGTATTTTTGGTGCTGAAAAGCACACGTACTGGAATAATATCCCAACCACAAAATTCTGTGCCATGTGCCATCTTGAAAGCTGTTGTATCCAGAAATAATGGTGAAAATTGTATTTACTACATATTTGTATCTGTTTTTGTATTGGTAAAAATTATAAAGAATCCCAGGATAAGATGAAATACTGACAGGCACTGAGACAGGAGGGGAACAGACTGAAAGACATAGAAATAATATTATCATAGCAGACAGAAGAAAAAAGAAAGGTTCTCCCACTACTACAGCAGAATTACTTTAGCTAGATTGACTTCTTCAACAATTGCAAGAACTTGTAGCATGCTCTGATTTAGCACATGCCACTTGCATAGACCTCTGATGGTTTCAGCAAGTGGGTAACTTGACGATAGGCATATGGAAAGGGAGATTAACTCAAATCAATGCTAAAAGCATGTGCTATCATCATATAAGTGGAACTGACAGTTCCTTATCCCTAAAATATCACTGGAGGAGAAAAACAGAAGCAGACTGGAAACCTGGTATTCCTAACAAATACTTTTTGCCAACCATTGTACAAAGTTTAGTTATAAAACACTACGACTTGCTAAACTTTCATTTATGTCCTGTCTGCTTGCATTGTATAAGGATAAAATATACACAGCACGTGAGGGTCAAAGAATCCCAGGGAGTCATGGCTTTACTGTGCAAAATGTCACACACTCATGGGAAAGAAGCCTTACTTAAACTTTTGGACGCTCCTCAGGAATGTCTTTCTGTAACTCAAAAATAACCCCACAGTGTCAGCCACAGTCATTTATAGCAGAGCTACTTAACCTCCATTTTCAGTACAAATTTTCAGTCATCCATAAAAATAGCATCTAATGATAACCAGAAAAAGGTATGATCAGGTGCACACATATGTGTCATACAACACGTATGTGCTCTGCTCTCTACACTTCTTGGCATTCACATATGCTCTAGGAGCACACACAGAATAAAAGCACACAACAAGCACTGAACATCATACGCATTTTCTCCATTGAAAACACTGCAGTCAGCATGCTACAGCCAATCAACACCTGTACATGCACAGCAGCACCTGAACAGAGCCAGCTCAAATACTGATCCTCTCAGAGCATTCAAGCCCTTATTTACATACACTTATACATGGTGGAAAAAGTATTGTTTATTCTCACATTGCCAATATATACCATTTGAACTAGAGAAGAAAAGGCACAAAGGTTTAGGTTTGATTCCTGGTTTGTTTAGGTTTGATTCCTGGTTTGTTTATTTGTTTGTTTTTCTGTACTATTTAACAGTACTATTTGTTTTATCTATACTATGTTTCCCTGTTCCATAACCACTCTGAGAGCCAGAGACAGAAGCCTACGTCAAAAAAACTGTATCATTTTTGCCTGGAAAAATAATCATCTAAGAAAATCTGACCTTAATTAAATTTAGGTTCTCTCCTAATGCCTTAAGTAAACAATTTCTAATTATAACTTCTGTTTTCTACTTCACTGTTAAAAAATCCACCACACCATGAGTTCAAGAACCTCTATTATCAGACATCTGCAAGTCAGATAACCCTTTCAAGAACAGCTTAGATTTAGATTTCTTGCTCTGTGGCCAACAGACAGACTTGATCACCTTCAGAGGTCTTTTCCAGCCTCAGCTTTTGTGACTCTTTAACCTCTCACGACTGACCACCCTTCAAGATGGATCTGCTTAAGCCCAGTGCCTCACACCTGAGGACTCACTCCTGCCCCCCTATCTCCCTTCTGCTGCATCTCCACAGCTGTTTGTGCAGCTATGTGATGAACACACCCAGGGAACTGATCTGCCTGAAAAATAACCCACCACAAACAGTTATTCTTCAGCCTCAATAATTTCCTGGTGCATGTGCCCAAACTTACAGAAACTGTGGGCTTCCCCTCTGAAAGCCATGCAGCACTTGGAGATTCCTACTACAAATGTGTGGCTTTTTAATGTATGTACACTTGTATAATACATACAATAGTATTTCGGTGTTTACTAACAGAAATTAAACTACTTAAAATTATTTATTATCATTTATTTTTAAGCATAATCCATTGCATACTTGCAACTTTGAGAGACGTGGGTTAGCAGGCATAGTAACAGGCTGATGGTTGGAAGAGAGTATCTTAGTGGTGTTTTCCAACCATAATGATTCCCTGATCCTACATGGCACCATCTAACATCAGTATTTCTGCAGCTACCTATTGCTTTGGCAGAGTTTTCAGTAGCATCACAAACCACACATGCTTCCTCGCACGTAACAGCCTCTCAAGAACACGAGGAGGGGGAGAATAGCACAGGGAGTTAAGGAGATGCCTCTCACATTTCCTGAGATAGCCACCTCCGTAATGCACAGCTGACACGAGCTGTCATCAAAAGACACAATTAACTCCTCAGAGTAACAAGGGCTCTTAACAGCTAACATCTCATTATAACCACACTGGGAAAGACATACAACCAGAATTGTTTGGGAAGGGGTGGAAGCAGAGAGTACTCTATATGATGAAGTAAAGAGTGCATGCTGCAATGGGATTACTTCTCGGTGAAGTTTGCTAAGCTGCCACGGGCACTTGAGCTCTTTGGGGAAGGGAGGACTTCACAAGTCCTTCAAAGAGCTCCTCATTTGGTCCTTCTAACTTTAGCATTTGGTCCTTGAATCTCACACAGAGCGTAAGAAGGAAGAGGAGATGATGATCGCAAGCTGAGTTGCACTATTTAAAGCCATTTGAGATGGATTCACAGCGCCTTTCCGTAAGGTTTTATTAAGCTTTAAGATCCTTAGGTCTGATAAAGGGAAGCTCAATCTGATACAGAAACTGTTGGAAACATAATGGTGTTTTACTGAAATACTTAATGATGTCCTTTTAAAACAGATTACACAGCAAAGACTCAGACCTCAGGGAACATGCAATTCTCTCCCATTACACAACTCCATTACAACCTTGTTAGATAAACTGTTTACACTGTATTACACTCCCCTCTCTCCCAGCAGTTTTAAAGCTGCATTGTGTGTTTTACTAAGTACCATTCAAAAGGTAGAGGTTCCAACACCCCCTTCTTAATACCACAGGTTCAGGAAAAAGCCTTGGCACTCACAGAGAGTGTTACAGAAAAGACAGAACGATCTTCCTTCCTTCTGCTACTGTTGTTTCTTAGCACAGAAATAATACCACTAAATCAGTAAAAGTAAGTGAAATGGGATTAATATCACTATAGGATTACAGCTCTGGGTGATTAAATTGAAAAATTCTCTTAAATGTTTAAAGGTTGGTACAGAACATAACAGAAGTTATGTTCCTCTCCCTGTTCACTGCAGGGAGTCAGACTAGATGACCTTTGAAGATCTGTTCTAATTCAAAAAGTTCTATATGAAAATCATCACAACTTCCCTCAGATCAAACAGGGGCTGCTCTCCTCTCCATGAGCTGCCACCAGAAGGCTCATCCCAGCTCTCAGATGCCATCACAGTACTCAGCCCCAATGGCTGCTGTGCCCAACAGTGTGTACCAGCAGGAAAAGGTTGGGATGAAAAGATCTTCCCAGTCTATCAACTGTTCCTGGTTTGTTTCTTGGTAACTGTACTAGGAGAGTGGTTAGGTCCTGGAACAGGCTGCCCAGGGAGGTTGTGGATGCCCCGTCCTTGGAGGTGTTCAAGACCAGGTTGGACAGGGCTCTGGGCAACCTGATCTAGTAAAGGCGTATGTTTGGTGGCCCTGCTAGGCAGGGGGATTGGAACTACATGATCCTTGAGGTCCCTTCCAACCCGGGTCATTCTGTGTGATTCTGTGTGTGTGAACTGTAAGGGTACAGTGGTACTGGAAAAAACAGTGATTCTGTGACTTTTAAAAAATTATAAATGAGAATAGGTTCAAAGAATATCACAATTCCATGCAAAACAGCTCAAAAAGACCCGCAAGCTCATTAGACAAAGTTCATATCAACTTAAAAGCACAAAGCTATAAGCTGGATAAAAAGAAAACCCAAGCAACTTATTTACATAAACTATTCTAATGTAGGAAAATGAATGATTACTGTGGAAATTAATTTCAAGCTGATTTGCTAAAATAGCTCTGTACTCCATTGATATAACTGTTGACAGCACACACTTGCAAGAATACGAAGTTGTCCCCAGAAAATTATCTACTGGGTACATGAAAAAGTGATTATGGGTGGATTAGCTGCATTTGTAACCGCCCATACAATCAGTCATGCAGCTAAATTTAATGAGCTCTTGACATTTGCCGCAGTGTCTCCAAGGTTAGTGTGCAGTTGTTGCAAACCTCTGACCACATTCCAGGAACGTACCCAGAAATTTCAAGTTTCTCCAGCTCTACACCACAGACAGTTCCCGAACTCTTCTAAAAGCTAATCCTCTTTCTAACTATTATTTCTGTGTATAGAACTGAATGTTATTAAGTTTCCCCTATGAGGAAAGGCTGAGAGAGATGGGTCTGAGAAGACCTGAGAGCAGCCATTCTAAACACTTTAAACATTCTAAACATTCCGATCAGCCATCTAAAGGGGGAGCACAAGAAAGAAGTGGACAGAGTCTTTAGCAGGGTCTGTTGTGACAGGTCAAGGGGGAATGGTTTCCAATTAAAAGAATGTAATGCAAAATAATATAAAATACTTTAGAGGGTGGAATTCATCTCTTTTAACATATACCATTCAGCACTGAATTAGTCCTGAATATCTCCAGAGTCCACCTCACCTGAGCTCTCAAGGTAATATGAGCATTTCATAGATCTGATTTGCTTAGTGGATAGCGAAGGATGAACAACATCCAGATAAGCGCAATTACTCTAAGAAGACTCCTTAGGGGAATAAGTAAAACTGAAGAAAAGTACAACCTGAATTCAGTCAATACACTGAATGTTACGGAATGCTTTGATTTAACACACGCATCTGCAAACACAGCACCAAAAAGCTCAGCTGATTTCTTCATGCTTTCCAAAGTGCAGCCATTGGCCTTTTGACCTGCTTCCTTGGGTACCACTGAGCACACCAGCACCCAGCTTTATCCAGGGGAGATTACAGGGCCCGGCACAGCACCCTTTGAAGAACTCATTTGATTCTTTATCTTCTGCATCTGCAGTCCACAAATGGTGAAGAAGGCCCAATGATTTGTTAATCTAACAGCACGTAACATATTTTTTTAGTCACAGGATAAGAGCCTTGAAAGAAGCACAGCAAAAGGTGAAATACACACAGAGCTGATCATAAAACATCTGCTAGATTAAAATGATTCCAGCTCTCCAAATCCCCACTGTGCATTTCTGAATTTCCTGAAGTGAGGTGCGTGTACGGAGCAACAGCTAACTATGGAAGTGGAACTCCAAGTGGGGTTATCCTCAGAAAATGCTATTATTTCAGTTTCAAAGACTACTGCTGGCTTTAACATGGACAAAACCAAACGTTCTTGTGCGTCTGCACAGAAAGCACTAAGAGCATTCTGTAGGGTCAGTCCCCTGCTCAGCCAAAAACACGCAGTTTTGAGGTTATAACCAATAGCGTAAACAAGCAATGAGAAGTTCTAACCGCATTCTACCAAGCTAAGCTCCAGTCTTCCCAACTGTAAGTTTCTTTCTAAGAAAACTATCTTTCCCGTCCCTTCTACAACAAAAGAATGATTGCTTGAAAAGGCCAGGTTTAGCATTTTATCATTAATTACGAAAGCAAGAGCTAAATAAAACGTCCCAGCTCACAAAGCAGTCATAACAATGGGTTAGCAACCTCAAGTCCAGACAAATTTAGAAAAAAAGGTAGACATTCTTTCCTCAAAATGGCAGCAACGTAATTAAACTGCTTTATCACCAGGAGTTCTTTTCAGAAAAGTCAGCAGTTTTTGCATAATTCTATTTCTGGTCTGCTTCCTCCATGGTCTCAAAAAGCTTTCCTGTGAAGGAGCTGAAGTGCACATCCTACTCTGTAAAATGCCGGTGTTCATGAAATCAGGGCATCGGTCACATCCAGAAGTTGTAGCTGTATTTCTTCACAATGAGGCACATGAGAATAATTCAATGAACAACAATAACAAAACACACAAAATCTTAATTTATTTGCTGACATATGTTAATAAGAAATATCGAATTTTGTTATTCCATATTTAAAAGATTGGCTTTGCAAAAACTCCCAAAATCTTTGAGTAATCTGTTTTACCATAATTTCCAGAGGTTTGGGGGATTTTAGTCATTTCTCTGAAATCCAAGAAAGTAACAAAAGGATTTCATTTTTATTCTGTTTCCATTCCAGCTACCGCAATGAGCCCACCGCTGCCCAGCACCACAGTTTGCAAAGGGCTATCAGGAAATCCAAAAGCTTTTTATTTTCCATCAGCCAATATCAGACAGCACAACGTGAGCAGAATCCTACGATCTTATGGTTTGGAACTGGCTTTCTAAAAAGCCAGAGCAGAGAGTATTGTGATTTGTGTTGTTTTCATTTTCTTTTTCAGCATATCCTGATAGCCTTCCATCACTGATGCAAATGTTATTACAAGTAATGTTACTGAAGCCTTATGCTTCATAGAATCACTTGGTGGAGATAAAATCCTCTGAGCTTCTCTATAAGATAAGATGTATGGATGCCCCATTCCTGGATGTGCTCAAGGCCAGGCTGGATGGCCCTCGGCAGCCTGAGCTGGTGGGCGGCAGCCAGCCCATGGTGGGAGGCTTGAACTGGACAGGCTTTTAGGTCCATACCCATCTATGACATTCTATGATCCTATGATTCTATGATACAGGTAATCTCACAGTTTCCTAATTTCTAAATGCTGTTTGCCTACAGGGTCAACTCTTCTTTTTGAAACCCCTTTCCAACATGGGCTCTCAGCAGTCGCCAATGACCAAAATTACCCCTCAGTAGAACCAATTTCTTTTTCACACCATCCCAGTTCAGGTAGTGGTTAAACAGAAACAGCTTTGTTAACCTACACCCATTAAGAAAACCAAACTAAAATGCATGTAAAACACAAAAAAGGCAACATCTGAGGGAGAACATCCCCAGGTAGGCTCCTGCTCCAAGAAGCATTTGAAAGATGGGAAACAAAAGGAGGTCAGGAGCAGGAGAATATTCGGAATGCTTAAAGACGCACCCAACTATGTGCAGCAATGCAACTGCTCGCAAATCAGAAGCTTCTGAGTTAAATGCAGGAAACAGGAAACACTGCGTGACCCCCTCCTATTTGTCATTATTTGCACCACTGTCGCTATTTGCGAGGTATGGTTGACCTCACATGGACCTGAATGTTCACAGACCACAGGGAATCATTACTAAAGTGAAAACAACTGGGACAAAAGCAGAACAGAGCTGGGCAGCAGGCAGCACATGGCCCACTCTTACCAAAACTCAGACAAGAGATCAGATTACACAAAGTCAAACAAGTATACACCAGAGTAAAGCACAGACAGATATTTTCAGCTATCAAATTACAGAGAAAACCTTGTAGAAATACAACGCTGCTCTACCCGGAGTATTACTCTGGGCAACACTTTAATTAGTCATGTTACAGATATTTGGCTGAAAATTTGGAAATAAATATAATGGTTTTGGTGAATAAGAATGAACCATTGTGCTCACAAAATCTCATTTTAATAAATACCTTGAGTACTATGTTCCCCTCACTACAAGAAAGATATTGAGTATCTAGAGAAGGGCAGCAGAGATGTGAGGGGTATGAAGCACAAGTGATATGGGGGGAGGCTAAGGGAACTGGGATTGTTCAGTCTGCAGAAGAATAGGCTCAGGGGGGACCTTATTGCTCTCTACGGATCCCTGAAAGGAGGTTGTGGTGAGGGGAGGTCAGCCTGTTCTCCCAGGTAATAGTGACAGGACAAGAGCGGCCTTGAGTTGCGCCACAGCAGATTCAGGTTGGATGTTAGGAACAATTTCTTCTCAGAAGGAGAGATGTTGGCACAGGCTGCGCAGGGAGATGGTGGACTCACTGTCCCTGGAGGTGTTCAAGGTGCCATGCCACCAACATCTGCCCCTGACGTGGGCCAACACTATAAAATAGGAAGCACTGCTTTCAGAGCATCCCATCAACATTCATACATCAACGTATTTTCAAACATCAGAACAGCACTTCTTTGAGCATGCTGTGATACCTTCAGCCCAACCACTGTAATTTTCCCCTTTTACTGTAGTAATGACAAAGCTCTGAAGCAGAGGCAGACTTCCAGCAGGGCACAGCGCAGTGAGTTCAGAGCACACCTCTGCACAGCGAGTCATGTCTGCTGCACTCATTCATCCCGTTTTGGTTCCCTTTAATTAAGCTGCTTGGGCAAGATCTGTCCCACATGAGACAAGTTCATAAAGATTCGGCACAGTTTATCAATTCTAGTGATTAACAGCATAATTCTTCTTTTTTCTGCCAATATATAATCTTCTTTCACGTGTTTATTCCCCATTGCTTGCCACACAACAAAAGCAACAGTGAAATGATGATATACAGCACCTGAGAAAAAGTGTATAGTGACAATCAGCTTATTTCCATATTTCTACAGAAAGATAAATAAATAAAATAAATAAAATAAAATAAAAAAGCCAGCAAGCAGATGGGTGCACAGACAGCAACTGTTCATCAGGTGGGATGAATCACATAGAAGTGGGCTGACAGCAGCACAGCATTTGTACAACAGCACTGGGGGAGGCAGTGGGAGAAGGGTGGAAGGGAGAGAGAAAAGGAGCTTGGACCTGCTGAGGACTGTAAGGGAGGGTAGCTGTGGTGGGGCTTGGTCTTTGTACAAATCAGCTGCTCGAGAGTGACATGAAAGACGTGTTTCTTGAAGGTAAAGAAAGAAGGAAATACTGGTGGAGTTTATATGGAAAAGTTGTGTGGTGGGATACTTTAAGAATAAATGCAAGAAATCTAGGGGAGAAAAATATGAAAGGGGGGCAATTTCAGTTTAATTAATAATTATAAAAAACAAAAAAAAACCAAAACCCACACAAAAAATAACATAATGGAAAGAATGTCAGTGTACAACTTTAAGGAAAAACACAACACCTAGCAAAGCTGCCCTAAGCACTCTAAATTGCAGCCAGTACCATCACAGAGAAGTTGAAAAAAGGACCTGTTAGATCCAAAGAAAACAGCTGAAATGCCTTGTTTACAATGAAGTAAAACACAGGTTACCTGGGGAAGAATAATTCACTAGTAGGACTGACAGAAATGAAACAAAATGGCAGGGACTGTTCTACCAGTTCCATTACCAGTGGAGCTGGTTGACTCTGGGCTAATCATCAGTCTGCTCACTGATATTTAGGAGTAATTAAACCTGTCAGGACAAGGAAGAGGAATAAGTTAGTACACCATTAAAGGGCCTTTTCAACCCTAATTACAAGCTGCCTTCCTTTTGTGAAAAAACAGTGGTAGGGGCTTTCTGCTGCTTCCTTTGTGTTAAAGAGGTTTAGCTGACATTACAAAGATCAGAACTAAAGTGAGCCTTGTACAGAGTCTTTAACTTACTGTCCATGCACAAATATCAGCACATCAAAGCAATTCTCAGACTGCTTCCAGAGCTTCCAAAGCTGGACGTGGTTCTGGGCAGCCTGGTTTAGTGGCTGGTGACCCTCCCCATAGCAGGGGGGTTGAAACTAGATGTTCTTTGATGTCCTTTTCAACCCAGGCCATTCTATGATTCTATGATATGATTCTGGCAGTGCTTCGTGCTATTTGAACACCTACTGCACTACTGGGGCCAGGAAACGCTTCTTCCAGTGTTGATCAACACTGTAGCCCATAACAAATTGATAAGCATATCTGAAAACATTGTCTGCGAGGAAAAACACCGATCGTTGTCACCAGTTTGCTTCTTAAATCACAGGTCAAACTCACAACAAAGAACGTAATAAAGCAGAATGAGGGCTTGATGCTTACAGATTTAATTCCTCTATGTACCTATCCTGAGCGCCCGCTGCCTTATCACTTAAATGAACCAAAGACGCAAAATTGCCAGGATGAAGCAACATTTTTGTTTAAATAAAAGAATAAAAAATAAAAATTGAATTAAATTAAACTAAAGTAATAAAATACTGCCTTGGAAATCCTTCAGAATTTGTTACCTTCTGGTTTGTTTTGAAATCCTTTCTTCAAACTGGACAGTTTCAAGACAGAAACTAAGAGCCTTCTCAGGCTTTACCTGTAATAAACATTTAATCTAGCACAGAATTTTGTCTTCCAGATAAAAAGTGTTTGCATTAGAAAGCTGGCAATCACTAAAGCGACAGCTTTGCACAACGGGATACAAACTCTCAGTTATTATGAGAGGCTGCAACCTTCTCTATTCTGTTAATGAAAAAAAAATCCTCCACCACCACCAAAAACCCTAAAGCCACAAAAAAGAAAGAGATGAACAGATATGTAATATGAAATCCTTAGATCTTTCCTGTGCCTTGAAGATGGCACCATTTTTTATCAGCTTCTTAGTTCACCTGAGCAGAAACTATTTCAGAGTAGTGGAAGACATTACAAATCAGAGTCTTATCTTCAAAGGTCACAGTGGGAAAACCCAAAGGAATTTCAACCCTCTGAGATATCAACAAAGAATTTAATTAGGAGGTGATTTACTGCAGTATTTTGATACTATAATCTTTAAACCTGCAATGGAGGAATAGGTCAAAGAGACATTCATGCAACTCCGGTCCATTAGTATATCTCCAGATGTTTCATACACATAGTTTTCAAATGCTTAGTATAATGCCAGATAAGATTGCCAGGAAAAGAAAAAATCATATTAATTTTTTAAAGTTATCTCAAATAGAATTTCTTAACATTCCTGGAGTGATTTAATATAGAAAAATTTGAGCTCTCATCCATACTTAGAAAATGATGGAAATGGATATGCCAGCAATAAGAGCAGCTTTGACTAATTTTAGGTCTCCTAAAACCCTTACTTAGGGAAACACTGAGCACTAGAGGATGGCAGACATCCTAGCTTAGCCTTAAGTTGTGCCAGGGGATGCTCAGGTTGAATATTAGGAAAAAATCTCATTAAGTGTGGTGAGGCATTGGCACAGGCTACCCAGGGAGGTGGTGCAGTCACCATCCATGGAGGTGTTCATGAACTGTGGAGATGTGGCACTCAGAGATGTGGATCGTGGGCATGGTGGGGGTGGGCTGGCAGTTGGATTAGCTGATCTTGGAGGTCTTTTTTACCTTTAGTAATTCTATGATTCTAACAACAGCCAGCACTGAAATCATGTAGTAACTTTGTCTTGGCAGGACCTTGCAAAAACCCTGTTGCAATACTGGAGAACATAAAAGGAGGTAGGGATGAGATGCAAGGATGGCCAGGTGCTTGAGCCAGTATCTGCAAGGGAAGGATGGGGACTTCAAGGTTGCAAGTCTACACAGCCACCTAACAGAGAGACAGCAGCTCTTCACACTGAGGGGTACAAGCACAGGTTTTTGCACAGACACTTGATACACTAAAAACACAGTAGGACAAAACTTAGAAATATGCTGTGCCTCTTCTGTGGGTCAGTGTGAAAAGAAGGGCAGTAACATGGCATCTCCAAAATGACAGTGGTAATGTGTGAGCAGAATAAGGACACTGGGTAAGAAGGCATTAAGACCTGTTAAAAATATGCAAAAGTAGGGGTTATGTTGGGATGCATCTGGGGGGACACTGCGCTGCTCTGATCAGTGAGGACAGCAAAGGGGAGTTGTCAGCATCTGCTGGACAGACAGATATGATGGAAGCATAGAGACACATCCATCACCGTGAGAAGGACCCAAGTGGCACTGGATCAATTCTGAACCATTCTGCTCAGCTTTTCTAAAATCCCCCATAGCTTTCGAACGCACAAAGTGTTCTCTACACCTCCGACAAAAAAGCACAGCATTTAAGCATCCAACAGCTGTAGCTTTTCATTCCAGAAGTGTTTCACCAGCATCTGTAACATAATCTCAGATCATAATTTTGTTTGCACAAAAATGCCTTGGTGAGCGACTGAGGGAGGACCCGTCTCTCAGCCAGTCATCCGTCATTGCTGTCACTGTGTCTGCTGAGAAACAGTAATTCAGGGTCAGCTGCACTGATATCTCACACTGCTATTTTATATATGTGGGCAAATCCTAAACATTTATTAGCTATTAGAGGCAGCAAAAATACATTTCTCTTTATTGTATCTTAGGATAAATGACCTCTGTTGCTACATTAGCAGATCAGTGGCCATATAAACAATTAATACCTTGTTAGCAAAGTACTAATGAGTGACATATTACAATATCCTGCAGTTAGCCTGAAAACTTAATGAAATTAATACAGTCCCACAAAGCTAACGAAAACCGTTTACCACAGTGGTATACTTTGTCTTTTGTGTTAACAGTTCCATTATTTATAACAATATTTCCCACATCCCTGTCATAAAATAATCAAAATATTTTGTGAACCTCAATGCTAAGTGCTGTTTTTAGCATATGCGTATACCTAAACTGACATAAACTATATTGTTGAATTATTAGTGTACCAAAATGAAAACAAGATGCTCATTTATGAAACTCTTCTGAGTACAGACAACTGTTGGAAAGTCATATTTGCAAAGTAAATATATAATGTCTCACATTCAAACTATTACTTGATAACCAGCGTTTGTACCAGGCCACAGTATTTATCAGCTGCTGCTTCTTTTTCAGATGAAGAAAAAGAGAATGAGTTTCAAGGCTTTGAATGCATATCGACAACGTGGTAATGAATATCAATCAACCTTTCCTCCACACATCATCACCATCATCATTCAGACAAACAATGAAGAGCACTTTCTTTAGTTCTTAAAAAATCATTCTAGGCTCAGGTTTTACTGTCCAAAAGTTGCAGTCAAAATATTCTGAGTTTCAGCAATGGAAAAAAAAGAGTTTTTTCTTCAGAAATATGTTAGTAAACACGTGAGAGCTTCCAAACTTCTGGAATTCAGAACATTTTTCTCATGATGTTCCAAACCTTCTGGAGAATTGTACCCATGAATGTTTCTCTTGCACTCAACCCTTCTGAAATAATCCTTCTGAAATAAAACTGAGTTCAAGGGCATGCAGATGACACAAGGAACAATTAATCTAAGTTTTTCTCGCAAATTTACACAAAGTCCAATCAGTTGTAATGAAATCCATGGGAGAGGAGTACATTGTGTTCAAAATATGGTTATTGAGAAAGAAGGATTTCCACATCTGCCTCTGGACAGTTCCATTCTGCACACTGTACAATGACACAGCTCAGATGAAGGAAAGAAAATTCAGAGGAGTAACCTAAAAACAACTGCTGAGCTCTTCTTATAGAGAATTAAAAGCCAACACATACATGGGGGTCAATGTGCCAGTCTTACAAGATTATAAAAATAAAGAGCAAGTTTTTAAACCAAACAGTTCATCTCCACATTGATGGCTCCCTCACTGATGAGAGGAGGTGAATCAAGACTGCATAGCAAAGACTTACAAGGGGCACCAACCTCATTTGGTCTAGTGAACTTCAGCCTCAACATTTCAAAGTAAGAGTACATGGAATGGAAAGTTTAAGAAGAATGAATTTAAGGAGAAACTTCAGCATTGTTTTTTAAATAGCTGTTTACTCCCCCCAAAAAACTGTTCTTTCATTATGAGAAGTACTCAGATACACCAACTTCATTTCTAGAGATGCCAAATATAAGCCTAAAATTGTGCTCATTTCAAGTCTCTACTTGCAGGCCTAACTTATTTCCTGCCCAGTAAAAAGTTTAAGTCACCCATTTCATTAAATACTGTTGAAATCAAGGAGACATATACAAACACTTAAATTCACTCCCTACTGAGTAAAACACTAGAGCATGTGCTAATGTGCCTTTGAGAATTAGTGTCCTATGCTGTACTCTCTTGTAAATACTTAGGCATGTCTTCAATGTGTTACCATTAATACTTCAACTAATAAAAAAAGCCCAATGCTGTTAGCAGGAATAAGACTTCAAGCACTACTGAGGAGGTAACTATACTGAATGGATTGCAACTCTAATATCACTACTCTTTGTAAATGAAAATTCTCATGAAGTTGTACATGAAATTTATCTACACAAAGAGATAAGAGTGAAGGAGTAAAAATCTTGCAGGGGAGAAATAAAACACAGAAATAAATCAAATTACCATCTTGGATGGCAAACAGAAAAGTCAAATTTCTCTGCTTAGCTCCCATCTTTTTTTAAGAACTTAATGGACTTGAACAGGGGAGGAAAATAAACAACAACACAGTGTTTGTACTTTAAATTCTACATAATTAACAACCAGTCCTTCTCTTTGCTGCAATCAGAACCTCCATATAGGAAAATATAAGCCAATTGATGCCATATGGCCCTCCAAATTGTTATTCCAGATGTATTCCTTGGAGTCACAGAATTGAAGTTCCTGTTTCCTTTAAATAACACATTCCTAATAACTCAGATAAAGCAATATTGACTATAAAGTTAATATGATTTCTTTCATATTCAGTTCCTTTGTCATTTTTCTGGTCACCTTTTTGCAAATTCAGGAAACTGTTTAACTATGAGATATTAAACCTTGAAGAAGCACAAATGCACCTAGTTTCAGCTTTTAGCCTGAGATTCCTGTGTCTAGCATAGTGACCTTACATGTACAGGTATCTGAGAACTAAGCTGTGCATGCTATTTTTTATTAACACAAAAGAGCTTTCGTTTGCGCACAGCACTTGTTTTTAAGAAGCTGCATTTTCATTACCTTTGTCTTTGCCTTTAGCCTGTAGCAAAGAAGCAAAAACACATAATGCACAATTCTGTGGTAATATTTGCTTAATTAGAGGTTAACGCGGCTAAGTACCGCAACTATAAACTCAGAAATGGTGAGGGGAGTTTGAGCAATTGCTTTCCTACATTGCCCTGCCAACAACCTCAACCTCGTCGAGCCATTTTCTCTAAGGGCTAGAAGTAATTAAGTTTCATTGCTAAATCACTCTTGAGCCTGTCTTGAGCAGAAAAATCACTTATGTTTAATTGCATGCGGTGATGTGGTGAGCAGTCTGTTAGGCAGACTGCAGATAGCAGTTCATTTTCTGCAGCTCTGCAGGGTGCTTAAAAATGAAAGGTCATTATTTTATTCAGGCAGTCACCGGTATAATACATATTTCCTACAGAAAACAGTACTGCTTCAAAATGCTCATTATTGGAGTTTGTGTTATAGCATTATGTATATATTTCATTAAATGTTCATATCGAATATTCATTGAGTTTAAAAAGTTGAGTTTCTGAAACTTAGAAACAACTGAACTAAATATTAATTCTACTATTATAAGCAAATATTTAATATTCAATACAATTTAATCAAGTATATTACATAGTTAAAAAACAAGAGTATATTTCAAAAAAAACAACCTGCCTGTCATTTTCAATATATAAATATGCATGTTCAATGTACACGTGCATAATCATACACAAACACACCTGAATGCGTGCACATGTCACTGGGAAAGCTCCCCGTGACCTTAAGGAACTGCACACACTGTTTGTTAAACAGAACCACATATTTTTCACCTGATTCCATCATGAAAGAATTAGTTTCCATAAAATTGCAACTGACGGGAACAGATTGGTTTCATGGTTCAGAGCAGGAGGATTGTTCCAGCAGCCCAAGCATGCTAACTTTCCTGCTGCTGCCAGGCAAGACCTGCCGCTAGCCCAGCTACCCCACACTATGCTGCTAGTCAAGAAAAACAATATTATTATTTTTTTATAGAAGAAAACAATTTAATACATTAAAAACATTACAATGGAGTCGCCAGGGAACTTTTACAATGAAGTTTAATTAGCACCCGCTATTAGTGTTTCATGAAGCACCCTCACACTTGAGCAATGACATTTGACCTTTCCCATAACAAAGAGTTGCTTTGCATTTGTAGAGGTATTCAGCTTTCTGAGGCTAGACTGTTCTCCTGAGCATGACACAGGCACAGTGCTGGTCTCCAAGAACCAGCTCACAAAAGTCCTTCATTTAAAAGAAAGAAGAACAAAGATTTCAAGCATGAAGTGATTTCGGACCACTGGAACATGGCATCAGAGGTCCAAGGAAGCCAGCTTTGCTCAACAGATGACGATCCCAACCTGCCTTAAAGCAGAGATACCCCAATCTCTGCCTTTCCGTAATCAATTCACTAGAAACACTATCCAATATGAGCTTGGGTATTAAGAAACGTTTATTCTCAGAAAGAGAGGTGAGGCATTGGTACAGGCTGCCCAAGGAAGTAGTGGAGTCAACATTTCTGGAAGTCTTCAAGAACCGTGGAGATGTGGCACTGAGGGATGTGGTTCTCAGTGGAAATGGTAGGGATGGGTTGACGGTTAGACTAGGTGATCATGGTGGTCTTTCCAACCTTAATGACATTATGACTCTATGATCACAACTTGGGTCTCATCGTTCCCAGATATGGTAGACAACCTTCCTGAGAATCTGTGAAAATGAACAGCGCTCTCATACACCTTCACTTCTGGGGACGTCATCCTAAGATCCTTAGTGTAAAAACTGGAGATTTTTGTCCTGGATACTGCACTTTGATTTTTGTAATAATTTAGAAGGAGATTATATAAGGAATATTTAAAATCTAGACTTTGTATGCTATTTATTGTCCATATATTTAAGTGCCGTTATTCTAGTTTTACAAATAAAGAAAAATGTACAGCAAGATTTCATGCAGAAATGATTTCAAACTAAAAGAAGGGAGATTTAGACTGGACATAAGAAAGAAGTTGTTTATGATAAGGGTGGTAAAGTCTGGAATAGGTTGCCCAGAGCTGTGGTGGATATCTCATCCATGGAGACATTCACAAGACCAGGCTGGACCGGGCTCTGAGCAACATGATATAACTGTAGCTGTCTGTTCATTTCAGAAGAGCTGGACTAGATGGCCTGCAAGTCCAAATGTGAATGTGAATCAGCAATTCTGTGACTCTGTGATTGATAACTCAGGCAGAGCATCTCTTCACAGAAGAGGTGCCCCAGTCCCTTCATCAATGTGGTGGCCCTTCACTGGACAGATCACAACAGTGTTGAATAGAAGGGCAGAATCACCTCCTTCAGTCTGCCAGCAGCACTCCTCCCAACACGATCCCATTAGCCTTCTTTGCAGCAAAGGCACAGTTATTAAAGCCTGCTACTTTTTTTGTTCATATTTAGTCATCTAACATATGAATAGGGGGCACCAAATATTTTGAACTGGGATAGGAAAAAGAATGAGTATATTAAAGATGCAACTGGGCACGAAGAAACACAGTGATATCTTTTATCCCCTATTACCTGACCAGAGGAAAAAGCCCATGATGCCTTCCATCTGTCCAGGTTTTATTTTCTTGTCAACATGATTTTACCAATCAATTGTGATTTGAGGAACAGCCTTGAGCCACTCCTTCATCTGTCAATGAAATGGGAGGACAAAACTCTAACAAACTGAACTCAGTGATAATTCCAAAGAGCAGGCATGAAAAACCAACTATCACTTTAACACAATTGTTGTATTTGCATTGTTCTCCTAAAGGAATATTAATTTTCATCAGTTGGGAATTACTCGATGCAAGCAACATTTACACTAAAATTGAAGTATCCCATCTTCAAAGTGAATCTACACATAGCATAAGAAATTAATTAGATGGCATGCATTTATTTTTATTGTAACAGATTAAAGAAAATGACAAGGCAGGACACCATTGGCAAGACTATTAGTCCAATAACTCGAGTGAAACTGCTGGCGTGGAAACTAAAGATCAACTGATTGTATGCTTTAAACCTCCCTCCTGCATGTATTTAGCATTCTTAAATGCACAGAGGAATGAGAACACACCCTTAGCTTTATGAATTTAAACAGCTTTTCACAATTTCCTATTTATTCAGCTTTTCAAAAGCTTAAGCATAACGTTATCGCCGTCACCAGCAGACTGAGAAAGAGGCATGACTCAAATACCATCCTCCTGCAACAGCTATTGTGCTTCTCCTAATGTTTGGAAGTACAACTCTCCCTATAGATTATCTTCGCTCTGGCAGAACAATGCAGTTCCCAGACCATGTCTTTGGAGGCAGGGTCTAAGTGTAAAGCAAGATGATGGTTCCATTATAAGGCCATGGCGTGTAAGACCAACATTTAAATATTTACAAAACAGATGCTGTAGTGTTACAGAAATGCCTGTATTTGAAGCGACAATCACAAACTGTATTTTTAATGAAAAAGAAATTAAGAAATGTCGTTATATTAAGAAAACAACTTTGTATGTTTCCCAGATACCGTATTTCTTAATCACGAGATGTTGTGTTAAACAAATACTTAATTGGAAATAAATGTATTTCCTTATGTTTGTTTTGTTGTCATAATTTTCTACTGTCTGCTTTTGCCACACACTTGCTGTTTCGCTGATGAGAAAGAATAAGAAACCTGGAGAATATATGACCGGTAAAAGAAAATGTTAAGAGAGAATTAAATCTTTAAAGTATGTAATTCTCTCCTTTCTTGTCAGAAGCTTCTTGGTGGAGGATGTCTGGCAAATATTTCTGAGCTTAATGCAGTATACATTTGAGACGCATGTTTTATTTCACAAAGGGGAAGTTATGATTATAAGAAGGTAAATAAATACCACCTGCCTGCATTAAAAATCTGTTTTATAACAGAAACAATGCATAGCATGATATGTAAAACATTCTAAATGCTAAACTGCATTATTTCAGTCTCCGAAAAGCAGACAGACTACATTGCCCGTGCATTAAAAGAAAACTACAAAGCATTAATCACTTAGATAAAAGCATTAACATTTAGTTCTCTAAGATTCCAAACCCAAGTGCTATCTTTTTAAAGTGATTCTCCTCATATGCTGCAACAGTTATCCTATTTTCTTATATTTCTACCTTAGATTTGCAGCATACACAATATGTACAGCATATTCATTTGGCAAGTTTCCTACCTTATGAATCCCACCGCTTCACTTTAAAACTATCCAGAATACATCAATATATTTCGGGGTATATATATATGTAATATATATATAATATACATCAATAAAACTTCAGGCAAATTATATATTAAAAGAGAAGAAGACTTCCTCACATTCAATTAATGCTTTGAGACAAATTCGTCTTCCTCTCATTATTAGAAATGACTCCCAGCCTACAAAGCACATAGATAGGAAAATCCTGCAGAGTGTAGCACCAAAGATGCAGTGACATGGCTGAAATCGCCTTCGTACAGCTGAGCACATGGCAGAAACTTCACTCAGACACTGAACAGCTTGAAGGGGATCTGGTAATTATCCTCTTTAGGGATGTATGGCATTCTCTTTTTTTCCAGATTCAGTTTTCAACTGTATTTAATCAGAAGAATTATTTACTTTTAATTTACTGCCAGGTATTATTGATGCATGCAGGTCAGACTTCTACAATTAAATTACATTTGAGCTGTTCAAAATTCAGACCTGCCAGAAGGGTTTTCCAGAGAGCAACACAAATTTTAAAGCAGTATCGACACACGTTCCAAAAAACAACCTTAAGTGAGTGGACTGTTGGACATTTCTATGCTCAAGGATATGTTTTACCCATTTGCTGTTTTACAAGCAGGCTCAAAATCTTTTCCAGAGAAGTTTTCAGTAGGCAGAAAAGTAAAAGATACGTACGTCCCCAGTTCCTACCAATGGCTTTTGTTTGTTCAGATCTACTTTAATACTGCTTTTTATTTTTACATATATATATGTATATATTTAATAGTTAAAAATGAAACTGTTCTGTCTCTTGAAGGCAGAGAGAAGTAATCACCCTTTAGAGGAAAAGGACTCAGATCTGCCCCCAAGTAATGGCTTCTTTTGCTTTTGCAACGTAATTCCTTCCAAAAATAAGAGTGTTGGGTAAGAGAAGTGAACGCTGAAACATATTGGCTGTTTGGATCTTACGCCACATATTCAGAAAACGTGGTTTGGTTAAACTAAATTGACATTGTTTCTGTAACATATTACAGTAAAAAAATACACATATTTCTTCATGCTAGCAACCCTCAACCAGGAGGGAAAGAAAACACCAAATAAGATCCAAGAGCCTGACAATACAACTTTGAAGGCAGGAAAAGTCCATGAATGTTGTGACATTGCCTTACAAGACCTTCAGTTTCATTGTAGCAAACCAAATTTCTTTCGTATATGTCAAACACAGTTTGCTATGAAGCATTTCAATTTCCAGTGAGAGCAAACAAGACTTGCTCTGACCAACAGCACTCTTTGAAAGAGCCCTTGGCTAGAAACAGAAGGTTTAAAGAGTAGAGAGACGTCAGGGCTGTAGTTGGAGTGTCTCCAGTGCTGTAAGATTTATGTAAATCTGAGAAAACATCTTTCCTCACATATTAACATGACAGTCACAGAGTATTCAAGACAAAAGAGTGGAAATCAGAGATGTCAGGGTAGTCTGTGAGAGCAGAACTTTTGAACCCCTGGCAATAATGACATCTTTGTGATAGGAAGGCAAAAGGGTAAGGATCAGATGTCTGGGATCACGTTGCCATTTGGTTTCTAACGTGCCTGTAAGTGATTAGGCCTGGTATGCCCTCAGGCTGAAATCACAGGAAACGGAGTGCCCAAGGCAATTATATTCGAATGAAAATTCATCTCGAGTGATTCACAATACCTCTCACAATCTACAATGATGGTGTTTATGAACCTTCCTGCATGTCATGCATTACAAATGAAGCCAGCTGAAAACACAGGCAGACACATCGCTGCGATAGAATTCAAAAGTCAAATCTTGAAATCAGTGATTTCTAGAATAAGTCCCTGCACACATAAGGGAGATCATCATGTTAATGACTGCCCTACACCTTGTCACCTTCACAGTACAGAACTAAGAATAATAATTGGCATGTCCTAAGATCTCTTTCAAACTGCTCTAATGACAAGTACAATCAGGAACTCTTCTCATGTAAATACATACATATTACAGTTTTGCTACTACTAATAAAGGTTATTGTCTGCCTGACCTAATTACATAGCTGAAGCTGACAGGAGTCTACGCTGCACCCTGCCCCAATGGATGAGGAAGAAAAGGGGCCTTTCCCAGGTAAAAATTCTATCTTTTTTTTAAAAGAGATTCAAAAAAGTCCCAGTGCTTTTGGACGAAAAGAGATTAAGAAAGCTTACACAGATTTGTGAGGATGTCCTAAGTAATGTGTCAACACACACACAGAGTTCAAGCATGTCTGTTATCAGTTCCAGTTCTATGGGAATCTGGTCTCTGCCACTATCTCTATTGTTTATGTGAGCACATATATTCTGTGGCATTTTTTTCTATTAAGGGTTCCACCTTCTCTGTTAATCCTCCTGCTCCTTCTCTGGATGGTCTGCATGCATTTCTGTTTCTCTCTTCCACAGGAACTGCCAAAATTGGTCCTGCAAAATGTCATAACCAGATTCCACCTTCTTAGAGAATCATATCATAGAGTCATAGAAGGGTTTGGATCCTTCGTCATAGGATCCTTCTGGCATCCTCCTGTGGGGATGAGGTGAGCATACATCAGCAGAAGCTCCAGAGGATGTAGAACTGGAGAGCTACACCTAACATATAGTTTGTGATGTTAATGAAACGCAGCCCAAGGCTTCTGTACTTAAGCTCTACTGCATATTTGGTGTGCCCACATCTGCCCATACAGTCTTTGCATCATCTTAAAATGAGCTTGAAGTGAGGCCCCACATCAAGTACTGTGTTCAGTTTTGGGCACCTCAGTACAGGAAGAAAATGGAGGTGCTGGAGCAGGTCCAGAGAAGAGAAACAAGGCTTGTGGAGGATTTAGAGATATGCTGTATGAGGAGAGACTGAAAGAACTGGGGCTGTTTGGTCTGGGGAAAAGGAGGCTGAGGGAAGACCTTATTGCTCTCTTTCAATACCTGAAAGGTGCTTACAGTGAGAGCGGGGTTGGTCTCTTCTCACTGGTGACAGGTGACAGGACGAGGGGAAATGGCCTCAGATTGCGCCAGGGTAAGTGAGCTTAGGTTGGATATCAGGAAAAACTTCTTTACAGAAAGGGTTGTTAAGCACTGGAATAGGCTGCCCAGGGAGGTGGTTGAGTCACCATCCCTGGATGTGTTTAAAAACTGTTTGGATGTGGTGCTCAGGGACATGATTTAGCAGAGGGTTGTTAATTAGGGTGGTGTGGTCAGGTTGTGGTTAGACTTGATGATCTTTAAGGTCTTTTCCAACCTGAGCAATTCTACAATTCTGTGATGAAACCCTACAAGGTTCTGCCCCAGGCTCCACCCCCAGGACAAGCAGCTGACAAAAATAACTCACTAACAAGGCAACATATTGATTCCTGAAATTGAACTCTCCTTCTGGGTTTGATTCCCTCCCAGGGATGCTGTAACATTTCAGTCAAACCAAAAGCAATACAACTGTCAAGGAGATTCTTCAGGAACCTTTATGATCTAAATTTCAATGTCTATTAGCATAATGTACACAAATTTGTAACTACTTTTGGCAGGACAATTTTCTAAACTCTCGACAGTAAATTTACAAGCCACATACAAAAGTCAAATATCCAGCATCACCTCATCTTTCAGTCCCTTCGAGGATAATTAAAGCAAGATTCAAAAGTTCTGTAAGCTTGATGACTTGAGTTCAAGGAACAGGAAAAGGGTGGAAGCACCAGAAAAGACATTTACCCTAAACAAGGAGTATTATAAATCCACCTCTGGATGACAACTGGATTATAATGAGTAACCTTTCACACATTCTGTTTTGTCTGCATAAAAGAAACGTTTCTCCATTAAACTGTTTGGCATACTGGAATTTTTAAAACTAATTAAAAGCGAATAAGTATCTGCATTAATATTTTCTTCTAGCATTCAACATTTTCACTCCCATTTAAATATTAAAGGGATCTATAATCTAAATATCGTTAGGAAAGCCCAACAGCACTTTTGCACATTTGGACTGCTGCCCGCGTAGTTTGGAACTGCCAATAAACAAGTTGCTCAGCTTCCATTTCAGCTGCCAACTTCACACTACTCAAACAGAATGCAGTCAACTTTAGCTCACACTCAGCTTTTGTTCTGGCTTCCTTTTGAGTTACGCACCATGCAAATATTTAGCAATTTCTTGGAAGAGCTAAAAAAAATTTAATATGACTCTTGATAATTATATTTCCTTTGGAAAAGAAAAAATAAATAAATAAATAAATAAATATTTTCTAACTAATAAATTACAATTCCACAGTGAAACGTAGTGAAGAGATCTTCCGTGAGTCACAATAATTTTTGCACTGCACAGGGCCTGATAAGAGTATGAGAGAGAAAAGAGGCCTATTTATTTTTCCCATTACATGAACTGATTTATAATTAAGCCCCAGGAATGCCCAGGTTATGGTGTCACAGGACTCTCACAGTTCACCATCACCACACAGAAGTGTTTTCATCCACTTCCTTCCTTCCTATTCATAGCTACAACCGCACACTGCTTATCTGCCTGTTGGTCTCTAACCCTTGAGGCTAATTAACTGAAAAAGATCAGAGGAAGTATAAGAAGAAGAAACACAAACATTCTCTACCACATCGTTTCTATGACGTACAATGTGTAAGATACACAAATTGCTCACAACAGAGATCATTATGGCTGTAAATGCCCCAGATTCTTTTATAAGAATCATTTGAGTCATACTTCACACTGTCCATCAGGTATCTACAAGGATGGAGATTTCACACACTGTCTGGCCAACTTGTTCATTTAAACACAGAAAATTAAGTATCTTTCCCTTAAAAATCTAAACAGAGAGAACATAGAAGCATTGCACATATTCTATAACTACCACTCCTGAAAGCTGCATTATGTTCTGTACGAAATAATGAAAAGCAGAACGCAAAACATGTAAAGGATCATATTCAGAAAAGCAAAAACTGAACAATGTCAGGTCAAGAAATCATAGAATCATTGAATTCATACAATCACAGAATGGCCTGGGTTGAAAAGGACCACAATGATCATCCAGTTTCAACCCCCCTGCTATGTGCAGGGTCGCCAACCACCAGACCAGGCTGCCCAGAGACACATCCAGCCTGGCCTTGAATGCCTCCAGGGATGGAGCATCCACAACCTCTCTGGGCGAATTTCAAGTACTTCTTCAGACACTGATGCAAAGATATATGACTTTCTTTCAAAAGAGAAATTAAGACAACGACATCAGCACAAGGAACATTGTATAGCACAGCTGGGCTTCCAAGAGAAGTTTTGCTCTGATTCCAAATTGAATGCTGTGTCTACTAAACAAACTTTTCATAAGTTTAGCTAAGAAATTGATGAAAATCAGATTGCCATGGGGAAAAAAAAGTTTCCACATTAAAATCCTTTATAGTGCAGCATCCAGTAGAGGCGATGTCCAGATCAGTTCGTTCTCATTTCCAGAGTGTCACGACTGACTGGAGTAATTTCTTTTAAATCAAATTCAACGTAAGAATAAATTGTATCCACTAATATTGAACATATTTAATCAGCAATGTTCAGTAAAATGCTATCATATACAACACAGAGAAGGAAGAAACGAAAAGGAAACGATGCCAACACAGAAGTATGCACGAGCAACATAATTCACCCCTTCTTCCAAATAGTTATGGTGTTAATATAATATACATGTAATGCATTTCATGTCACACACATAACTGCACATACGGTACCTGAAGTTACTCATTTCTTGAGAGAAGCGAAGAAAGGATAAAGTGAGCTCTTTACAGCCGCCTCATAACAAAGCTTAATTTTTTTGAGGATTTTTTAAGTATATTTAAAAAGGAGTGATTTGGGAAGAATATTTTATCTCCCACTGGGCAGGATTTAAATTCTCTACTGTCCTTTAGGAAAAGCGTAACGTGGAAATACAAGTTATTTATTCCCCAGCCTTCTTCACTTACCTGAAGGCAATGCAATTCCCCCCCCGAATTTATAAAGCATTACATGACTGAAATTTTACACCATATGTAAAAACTACAAAGCAATAAAAGAAAACATATATTTATAGCCTTACTTCTCCATGTCTTAATGGTGTGATAGCTCCTCTCGCTACTGCCATTCGGAACAAGGTTTCTGTGGCCTGCATCAACAAACACACACAAATCAGTTACTTTTAAGAAAGGTCATTCAGCTCATGAAGATTTATTTCACCTTTTATCATGAATGTTTCACATTTCATTGCATTTTTTATGGCGTCAGCTACATTCACCATCCATTTTACAGATGCAAAATCATGAACCTATTTTAAATATGGCTGGTTAACATGGCCTTAAAAGAGCAAACAAACAAGAGTGTGTTGGAATTCTTCATTAAAGTTCCTGCAACACTCTTAACTTCAATAATTAGGCATCAGAAAACATAACACTGCTCATATGCAAAGTCATGGAACATAACTTGGAGGAAATCTTTAGATAGGTCAGGCTGTAGCTAGGTTGCATACTTCTCTATGTCAGTTGTCCCATCCTTTGCTTAGTCTGCTGGGACAAGGAACACAGACTTCTGACAACCACAGACCACTGACTCGCAATTCAAACTAACACAGAAACAAAACTCGTAGGTTCTGTATCACATTTCTTTCTGGTAAAAAGCAGAACCAAGCAACACAACTGAAATAAGCAGAGAAAGTTTCTCTAAATGATCGGTATTTCTGCTGATTTCTCAACCTTGGGTTTAAACACAAGTATGCCAAATTGCCATGTTGTTGTATTTACAAGATGGTCAGAAAAAGTAGTGAAAAAAATTCACTGGTTACATAAAAGCACGGATTGGCACATCAGTACTCGCAATAATAGATTTGTTTCAAAGACCTGTTTCCAAATTAAGTAGGGAAGCGAGTCCCAATTTCAGCTGCAATCATAAATGTTTCCCATCAGTATCTGTAAATAAATGTGTGAGCTCCAGAACCCCAAATGCAGAATGCATTTCTTCATTGACACTGCCATAACGCAGTGCAGTGCCTCAATGCGGCTCTCCTTCCCAAGCCTTCATCCTCCCAGAGGTAAAGTGAACCTCATGCCACCTTTTGTCCTTCCCCAAATTGGTTTCTTTCATCAGCTCTTCCCACCAACATTTTCAAGGATGTTTCAAGTGAATTGAGTATTCTGTCAATACTGTTGTGTTCCTTTTGTCTCTTTTGAAAGCCACTGGTGTGTGTGACTTTCTTTTCACATTCCCTAGTAAAAGATCTTTCTTAATATGCTTGTACATGCACAGTTAATACCAGATGTCAAAACCATTCAGAAACAAGGAAAATTCACAGGAACAACAAATCTAGCATGAGAGAGATCTCCCCCTATGAGCACCGCTCCGTGTGCTGAACCCCACTGAGCAGATTAGGACTGCAGTGATGGTTGTCTACCCCAACAGCACAAGGGGATGAGGCCACCCATAGCTTTGATAGCTGGACAAAAACAAGGCTGGAGACAGAGATCTGCAGATTCCAAGAGAAATTATAAAGGAGTTGCAGCTTTCAAAAGGATGATGATTAGAATCACAGAAGCACTGAATGGATTGGGTTGGAAAGGACCTCAAAGATCATGACCTCATTGCAGTCTTCCAGTACCTAAAGGGAGCCTATAAACAGGAGGGGGGTCAACTCTTTACAAGAGCAGATAATGGCAGGACAAGGGGAAATGGTTTTAAGTTAAAGGAAGATTTAGGTTGGATATCAGAGGGAAGTTCTTTACCAAGGGTGTGATGAGGTGCTGGAACAGCTGCCCAGAGAGGTTATGGATGCCCCGTCCCTGGAGGTGTTCAAGGCCAGGTTGGATGGGACCCTGAGCAGCCTGGTCTGGTATTAAATGTGGAGGTTGGTGTCCCTGTCTGTGGCAGTGGGGTTGGAGCTTCATGGTCCTTGAGGTCCCTTCCAACCCGGGCCATTCTGTGATTCTGTGATTAACTCGGAAAATAAGCATACCTGGTACTACTCTTTCAACACAGGCTCTCAAACAAAATAATTTCTTGGATGACTTCAGTAGTAGATTTCTACCAGAAATAGTACTTTTAAGTGTCGGGTCAAAACTACCTTTCTGTCCCCACAGAACAGTTCTCAGGGCTCTTATGGTTCAGGATGTGTGAGTGCAACTATGAGATACAACTGACTGGAGATAGTTATTGTCATGCCAGAATAACTAATTAAAAAGACAAAACTGTCCAATTAAGAAATAACAATACTGTTCCCAAAGAGACAGTTGACTCAGAATTTAGATCACTTTTAACTGCCTCCATCTCTGCTAGAATGAAGTTTTTCATTATAATAAAATTTTTACATAGCTGTAAAAACGTAAGGTTTATTTTCATTCAGTTTCCTGGGAATGTGCTCTAAATAAGAACCATTATGGGATGGGGCAGTGACTTTACATACTGCTATTCAGAGGTACAAGCCAGAGGTCTGTAAGAAAAGAAATCATCAACAGATGGTTTTAGTGATCTCAGTGTGAAATAAATGTGTTCCCAAACTGATAGCAACTGAATCCTAAACCTGTACTGTAAGGAATGCATATTGTGTCATAGTGCATGTGAGGTGAAATAGCAATCCAGCGTATCTTACAAATCTGTTATGTATTGTAAGGTCTAATGTCATTTACTGACAAAGATGACTGCGCATCCTCCCTCAGAGAAAGCAGGAACTTCTGTTCAGGTTTCTTGCAAGGGAGTTACAGAGAAACCTAACAGGAAATAATTGTGCATTATTGACGGAAACAGTGGGAGAAACAATGAGAAAAACAGCACTTCAGATTCCTTGAATTTCCTAGGTTTTCCAAAAAATAAAATGGTCTCATAATACTTCATCAGAATAGTTCCTGTTTTACCAAAGTTAAAACGGCAAATACAAGCATTGGAGGGAACTGATAATGTAAATCAATTTTAGAATCACACACTTTTTAATCACCTGGCAAATTTTGGCATCCACTTGCATTCCAGAAAAGAAAAAGAAAGAAAAGAAGAAAGAAAAGGAAAAATAAGTTATGGCTAAAGATATGTCCTGAAAGGCACGGATCTTTGGAAGTCATTAAAAACAATTTATGGGTTTAATTAGAATGAAAATGGTGCAATTTGTTATAAGAACAAGAATGGATGGAATGGCACAAAACATTTTTTTCCCTATTAAGTTCACTGATCTTGGCTCCAGCAGCTGGCTGACAGCTCTGGCCTTTAACATTGGTGTTTGTTCCCAAAAAGCAAGTGATATTAAAGAAAGGTTCATGACAGCCTATCCAAATCATCAATAACATTTTTCAACTTGACCACATATTGCAAATGAACTGTTGTCACAACCCTTGTCAGCAAACCATCACCCCGCTTTTGAAAGCAAGCACAAGTGTTACAAAATAGAGGAGGGTTTTGATAAGACGCAGAAGCAATAATGAACAGAAAAGCAAAGAAGTTTCTCAAATCAGAATCTTTTTCCAATTCTGATGAAAAAAAATGTTAAATGTGAGACAATCCACTACATCTAAATGTTCTTTCAGATGATGGGTTTTGTATTTAACTTAGCCAGTGAGCTCATTTATTGGTATGCCTTTCAGTGAAATTACCACAATAACAATAACGTTCTTTCAGTCATGAGCTGATCAAATCACTTCTCACTTTTATCTGCCATACAGGTGACTTAAAGATGAACGCAATAAAGCAAATTAAACAACTGAATTCCTGCAATAAAGGATATTTTACAAAGATCTTGCATCTGTTTTCTGGAACTTCTCTAATTTTTTTCTTTGTCAGCATTCTTTCTCCGTACCACACCTTCCTTCCCCTTCCATGACATTTGTGCAACTTTACAAGATGGGTAATACGATTCTAGAATATAACCCTGTGCCTGCCTCGAATGAAAACACAGATGTAGAAAGGGACAGGAGGGCACTTACTTGCAATGTGCACAAACTCCAGGTTTCAGTGCACACAAGAGAAGGGGCAGATCAGCTCCTGTTAATGAGGGATGGAGGAAGACTACCTCGAAGGTAAGAAAATACAGTGCACAACTGTGCATCTCATACAGCAAAGGTACCCGCTGAATGTGGTTCTCCTTCCTCAGATTACAAAGAACACTATCCCTCTTACTATACATTTGGGAGGTTTGTAAAACTCCTCATTAATGCAACATAAGCAATCCAGTATCAGTGAATAGACCTCATCATGTCTTTTCAGTAGTTGAAGTGAGCTTATAAGCAGGAGGGGGGATGACTTTTCACACAGTGTCATAGTGACAGGACAAGAGGGAATGGCTTGAAAAGAGGAGAAATTTAGATTGGGTGTCAGGGAGAAATTCTGTACTCAGAGGGCAGTGAGGCACAGTCTGCCCAGAGGAGCTGTGGATGCCCTATCCCTAGAGATGATCAAGACCAGTTTGGATGGGGCTCTATTGCCTGATTTCGTGGTTAGCAACTCTGTCCATAACAGTGGGGCTGGAACTAGATGATCTTTGAGCTCCTTTCCAACCCAAGTCATTCTATGAGATGACAATCTTTGTATTATACCAGTGCCCAAGAGACACCAAACAGAGCTTTGCTCTAAAAATGATTCCTTCCTGTCAAGCTGACTGTTCACGCCAATTTGCATTTTGCAAGCATGATATCAGAGTGAAAAGGCTGACAGCAAGTATGAAAGTAGAGCAATCTACAAGATCTGCCTTTGCTGTGAGAACACCCTTTTTGCTGCCAACCAGCTCACAGGCCTGAGCCTCCCCTGAAGAAGGGTTTCAAAACTTCCAGCTGCAAAACACACTCTGAACAAACGAACCTAATGCAAAAAATAACTATTATGCGCTGCCAAGAGTATGAGATAGAAGCATTACCGTTTATTTATCTCAATCTAAACCCAGGACTCTGAAGTTGTGGTATCTACAACTTTTTCCAGGATGATAATTTTTACTTCTTCTGATTTCTGTGCCCACTCTTCTCCCCTCCACCTAAAAAATGCAGTAGTACTTGGTACTCACTGGGATTCCTGGCCCCAGCCTGTAACTGACTATCACCTTTTCCTCATGTACTCCACACAAAGGAGCGAACTGCTCAGCTCTCTAGAATGCTGCAATTAAATAAAAGGCAGACAGAAAAATAAATAAGTAAACAAATAATCCAGCAGTATAATGCTGGAAATACAAAACAGGCCCGCAGCCAGTCTGGGAAACTGAAGAAATAGAGCCTGGAAAAAATGCCAGAGAATGGAGCTCCAGCACCAGCACAGCGCGGCGGTTCTGGATCTGAGATGTGAACCACTGAACCCAGCTATAATCTTCCTCCTTTGTAATCACAGATCAGACAGGCAGAAGATAGTGGCACATCAGCCCAACAGAAAGCATAGAACAACTGTCAAAAATGTCTTTGATTAGTAATGTTATGAGAGCTTATCCCAGATATGAGTACAGAATGGGAGAACTCCTTGAGAGCTGCTCTGCAAAGGACTTGGGGTTCTTATGGACAAAAAAAGGGACATGAGCCAGCAGTGTGCTCTTACAGACCAGAAGGCCAACAGCACCCCAGGCTGCACCAACAAAGGGATAGCAGCAGAGACAGGGATGGGACTGTCTCCCTCTGCTCAGCCCTTATGAGGGCCCATCTGGAGTACTGCATCCAGGCCTGGGGCCCCCAGCACAGGAGTGATGTGGAGCAGAGGAGGGACATGAAGATGGATGAGCAGAGGGCTGGAGCACCTATCCTGTGAGCATAGGTTGAGGGAGGTGGGCTTGTTCAGCATGGAGAAGAGAAGACCCCAAGGAGATTTCATTGCTGCCTTCCAGTGTTTGATGTGAGCTTACAGGAAAGAGAGGGAACAACTTTTTACACAGTGTGGTAGTGACAGGACATGAGGGAACAGCTTTAAACTAAAAAAAGGAGAAATTTAGGTTTGAAGTTATGAAGAAATTCTTTACTATGAGGGCAGTGAGGCCCTGGCACTGCTGCCCAGAGAAGCCGTGGTGCCCCATCCCTGGAGGTGCTCAAGGCCAGGCTGGATGGGGCTCTGAGCAGCCTGAGGTGGTGTGGGACAATCAGCTCACAGCAAGGGATAGGAACTGGGTGGGCTTTATGGTCTCTTCCAACCCAAGTCATTCTGCTCCCTGGCTGCACAGGACGGACAGATCTGCCCAAGCAGGCTGACAATCCTCTCTGAGCTACTGGGACAACTGAAAGCAAAATCAAGAGGCTGCCAAGCCCTAATCTTTGCTCGACTTCATGGAAAATGGTAGAGACTGAAGCACTCAGTGACATGGACAAGTTACCCCAGCAGATATAGATCTTATAGCACTGACATTTTTATGTTTCACCATGACCACTAAATTAATGAGTGCTGCACATATAGATTTGATTTCATTTCTTCCAAGTGCATACTCTGTAATTCCAGATTCATTTAAATGGAATCATTTTAAATAGAATCATTTACAGTTCCTATCGGCCTTCATTGATCAGAACTTCTTGTTAGCATGAAGTGCTACAAGCGGGTTCCAGTCGGTGCATTTGCTACAAGATTTATATTTAATGTGTTTCAAAACCGTGGTCCTTTTTTTTTTATTTCTTTAGGGAATTATGTCATCTTTTACATTTCCCACTGGTAGCAATTTTAAGCAGTAGCTCTTAGTACTTGCAAACAAGAAAAGAATACTCTTTGTCTCAATTGTTTTGTTACCCAAAGATTTATGAGTTAAACTAATACAAATCTAATCTAAAAAACATTTTCAAACTAGTGATTTATCATCACCACGCTGTAAACAATAAGTATTATAGACTGCATCTACTTCAGATGAGGCACTCGATTCTTTTACCAATCTTATTGTTTAAACATGTGTATGCCATACAATCTTTCTAAGCTAACAAGAAGCAGAACACATAAGTTAATGCTATTTAATTTGAGGGCAGCTTAGAAACATGCCTCTCCTCTTCATACATAAAAGTACATCTAATGTTGGATAAGAGCTAGATTATTTTCAGTGAAGGACATGCATTTTGGACGACACCTATCAGAAGTGCATTGGTGCAATTTTTTTGATCACAGGCAGCTGTCAACAATAAATAAATAAACAAAAATGCTGATTGTAACCGATTAAAACCAAGGAAAATAATCAGCAAGAAACTTCAGAATTCAACATCACGAAGTCATAGGGTGGCTTGGGTTGGAAGGGACCTCAGAAAGGATCTGCAGGAGCTCACTTCAGTATGTTTGGGCAGAAATGTCCTTCCTGCACTGCCAGGGTGCAGAAACATGCCAATGGATCTGTCCTTGGAAGGGAGAGGTGGAATGTCTTCCTCCTGTACAGCAAGGGATGGACCTCCCTTCCAAGGGAGGTCATTTCAGATGAATTGAAGAGTCAAGGCAGCTTCTTCCAAAGGACCTTCGGAAGTAGAAGAGGAGCAGTCAGTACCTCTGGGGCTGGAGCCCTCTCTTCTAAGTGGTGTGGAGCTTGGAGCAAAGCACACATGCACTCTGACTTCTCTTTTCAAGGAAGGCAGGAAGCTTTCACCAGGAGACTGATGTCAGAAGGAATTCATGCTTCTTTGCATGACATTATCACAGTACCCCATGCCTTGTGTAAAATCAGCTGGCAATTACTGCTAACTTGCTTTCTATGGACACATAACAATACTTGGTGCCTTCATGTAAGGGACAAAATTTAGCCTACTCTTAACACAAAACCTGTAGAAAGCAATTCCTATTATCACAAACCAATTTTCCCACAGAATACATCCTCTAGTAAAATAGGGTAGGTTGCTACAGACGGTGCTGTGGCAATAAATGCCAGGTCTGTAAAGCCTATCATAACACAACTGTAATCTTGCTTGAAAAACTCTTCTTCGAAAAACCCTGCATTCGTATTTCATTTTTGCAGCATGAAATCAGAATTAATTGAATTATTAAAAGAATCAGCAGCTGAGTATGTGGTGGTACATTAAATGTAGGTTTGTATGCTCTGTTATAACAGTCTGTTCTGTTTGTACAATGTATTATTTATGAAAGAATGAAATTTGCATGCCCTAATGGACAACACATGAGGCTCACACACAAGCAAGGGATTTTAATCCTGGAATTGAGTTTATGCATTTCTGAAGGTAAAACAGGAGCCATTTGCAGTAAATGATTTGGTAGATTTACCAATACCAGAATGTATGTTATGTTCCTCTGCTACTCCATGAGTTGTAAAGTTACGTCAGAGCACTAAGTAGAGAAAGCTATGAGGGAAATCTAAGTTCAGACTGAAGTTGAAGTTGGTGCTTCCCATCTGAGAGGCAAACAAACCATAGAACTCCTATATCAGACTACTCTATTTATCATAGACTCATCCATTTTCTTTATATTAAACATGTAAAGAAGCTACAACAGATCTCGAGATTGACAACAAATGCTTTCGCTGAGTACAAAATAACAAGGAAAAGGATTTTTGACCAGGAACAAAACGTGCAGTTATTGCTGGCAAGATCCAAAGGTAACAAATACATGTAGTTGGTCTGTTATATAAACTGCCCTAGGCTACATGGATAAGCATGTTCGTTTGAACATCCTGTACATTAGCACAGCCAAATAATAGCTCATGCCTCTTGGGGAAGAAGAACATAAATCACACTTACAGAAGAAGGAATTGTATAAGGAATGTAGCAATACTAAAAACAATTTAGAGACCATGGCAGACAACCAACTGAGCCCAAAGCACGATATGTTGCCTATCAAATGAGCAAATTAATCCTGATAAGTGCAAAAACATCCTAGGCACTCATAAATCAGACCATTATGATGCCTTTGTCCAGGCCTACACTTCAGAAAGCTTTCAAAGCATGACTGAAGAAATGCTGTATTTGTTTTGCAAACACTACGTAGAGTAGCTAACGCCAAGTTAAACTAGCACACGCCAGACCAGGTCTTCAACATGATGCTTTCTCATCTCTCCATCAGACACTAGAAGTCTCACCTTTTCATTGCACAGGGGGGGAAAAAAACACCTTGTGCTGATGCTGCTTTAGGGACAGCTTCTGTCGGCATGTAAAGGAGCTGCATAACCAAAGCTGCTGGCACGAGTTGACAGCAGTGAGATTCTCTCCAGACACAGCTGCGTTGAGAGGTTCTGCTCTAACATGGGAAACCTTTCTAATGGCTTCTTCATGTAGGAGAAAACAAAGGGTGAACTGATGTTCTACAAAAGCCTCTGGATGTGGAGTGCTGAGGTGCTCTTTTCTTCTTTCAGACACTGCTCTTACCACAGGAAGCAGCAGATGCTCACCTGTGGAAGTCCTGGTTTAGAGACACAGTAAGTTATCAGCCAGAAGTCTTCACTACTGGCTGCTGGGAGAGGTCTGTCAGCAAAGCAGCCAATAGAACAGCCACTATAAGCAGCAAACAAACCCTGTTCCAAAATCAATCTGATATCTGAAACATGCCCTTCAACCCTTCCCTCCCAAATAAAGGGGTACCATTCTATGCTTGATTTTTCATTATTCCATCCCCCACCACGGAGGGTCGTTCTCAGTTGATCCGCATGCACCAAGCTTTCCCATCCACAATTCACTACAGATGGCAGGCACAGCCACACACGGTCGTAAACAGCCAGACCGCACTGCAGCTTCCAAAAGGCAAGTACCACAGAAACATGGAGACACGACGCAGGATTAGGCTTCAGAAGCTGCTGGAGTCTCTGTGGCTGGCACCCCTGGAGCCAGGAACTCGGAATGAATGGATCCCTCAGTGTTTTATAGTCATTAGGTGCATTTCTGAAACTGGTACTTCTATTGCTTCAGCTGCGCTAATTGAGCACAATGCGCAACGCAGCCGAACGGCAGATTTAACAGCCTTATAAAGGAATCACGAATGCTGATTTCTTTTTTTCTTATTAAAGAAAAGACAGAACTGGGAGAAGAAAGAGACACCAAAAAAAAAGCACACTGGTCTGACTTATCACTGTACGAAACAGAGAGCTGGCACGTTTCCACAGCTGCTCCGTAAGTGTTGTTTTATTGGCCTGAGACTGTTAATAAATGTATTGTAAATGAACTTACACTTGCTTGGGTGGATATAAAGGAACAATTGTGTGGCTGTTCTCACAGTGTTTACAATTTACTCCCGTTCTTCACTTTTCTGTCCTAGTCACGCTGTTTCCTACACCAGTCCATCGTAGTAACTGACATTTATTTGGCCCATAAATTACCCTAATGCAGTTTAGTGCTCTTTCATAAATTTTACAAACACACAATGCTTACAGAACACGGACTTGTATTAATTAAAACCATGACTACACAAATCTAACATTTCCTTCAACATTTTTACTTACTGATGATTCCGAGAAACACACGGTCAGACAAAGGCTTTCTCTGCTCTCCCCAGTCATGTCTTAAAAGCTTATGTATACATACAATGTATATTTTCTATCTTATTACCAACATTCCACAGCTGACAATACACAAATCCTGACAGGAAAGTGACCATTTTCCAAGCTCGTGGTATGTCCTGCTCTAAATGAGACCTTCTTATTAACATAAATTTAATTAACTTGTAGCAATCTCCTCTTTCAACTTTGCTACTGCAAGACTTTCATTGTTAATTTTCGTCGTTACAAACAGCTTTAGCTCTTTCTAACTTTAGCTATTAGAAGTCATTAAGAAGAGAAAACTAACTGAACTTTTATTTTAAATGCTACTTTGGGAAAGGGATTGCCTCTAGCAGTAAAATACTTTGAGGTACACACTGGCAAGTAAGCAAGAAACGTATTAAATCTGATAGGTTTGATCATTATTATCTCCCCACTTTTAGTTTTAAAAGGGGAAAACAGAGCTGTTGAAGAGTTTGCTGTTCCATCCGTGGCCTAGAAATACTCAGTAAAAATAGTTTACACAAAAACATGCATATGGAAAGAATGTATACGACAATGCATATGTAGTATGCATTTAAAATGATGTGTAACCATACTCGACATATTTGAGATGGATAGGAGGTGAGGGCACACTCTCAGGTTGCACCAGGAGTGGTTTAGATTAGGCATAGGAAGAATTGCTTCATGGAGAGGGTTGTCAGGCATTGGAGTGGGCTGCCCAGGACTGTGGTGGAGTCCCCATCCCTGAAGAGACACATGGATGTGGCAGAAAGGGACATGGTTTAGAGACAGTTACTCGGCAGGTAACTCAGAATATTCTATGATTCTATGATTCTGTGTTTGGATTCAGTGATCCTGAAGGTCTTTAACAACCTCGACTATTCTATGCTTTCACTTTCCACAGCAAACGCAATAAACCAGTTCATGAGAAGAACAATTTGAGATTCTACATGCCCTGCCCTGGACAACCTGCGTCCTTCATGTCAGGACCCCAAGCCCACCACACATAAAACAACATGACCAGCAACCAGAATCTACCCCAGGACAGCTCAGCCAAGCCATACCACCTGCCACAGCAAGGCAGCCATCAGTTGCACAGACTTATGGTTCAATTTGCCCTGCTCAGTCGCTCCCCATGGCGGCAATAGGAGGTCTGCACGTATGCAGACTTGCACAAATACCTTCTAATCAAATACAGCAGGAAGCATTGCTCACAGGCACATATAAACTCTACAGGGGCATTTTAATCTGACATGACATCTTTGTGAACAATTTAAGCTAACACAGCAGCACTTATGCCACAGTAAAATCTTAGAGATATGATAAATAATTTACAAAAGCAGTGCAGTAACTACCAGTGTTTGTTTTCACAATGGTCTTTATTAAACCAAATCACTAGGATTAAAGCTACTACAACAAAAACTGGAGACAGACATGAGTGGGTTGACAACTTTTTTGTTTGTTTAAACCAGCCTTACTGAGGAGACGCAAGTTAAATATGACCAGAAATAAATTTGTCATAATACAGTTTCGATCCTCAAATATCTGGAACCAATTAACTTTGGGAAAGTTTCAAAAGGGCCACCCAGTAATAAACACAAAATAATTTGTGTCTGCTGTCTTGTTTGCGATAATTTTTTTTATTGCTACCTCAGTTTCAGATGTCAGGGTAATGACTTCCACATTCTGATTAAAATGTGGATTGAATCCATATGGAAAAGATGCTCAAAGCCATCAGAATCAAAAGAACTCCCTTACGCCTCACTTCCCATACGGTAAAGTCCTTAAAGCCCAACATTTTCACTGTTATGGGTTCAAATGAGAGATGTGTTTAATACTACTATCAAAAGAATCCAATGAGCAATAGAACATGTCTATAACTTCAACAAAACGTTACAGTAATTGATGGAAACTGAAAGTCCCCAACAAAAATACTATTTTAACCCTTTGAGTGATGTAACAGTCGTAAGTGCTTAAATGATTTCATTAGCCGCTACAAATATTTAGGGAACACTTACTATTACAATTAAATAATGCTCTATACTTCCAGATATTCACATACCACGTACGGTGTGTTTTTCTCCCTAATTAGAAGTCTGCTGAGAAATATCCTGTGATTCAAAAGCACTTTAAAATGAAGCTATTCCCAATGAATATTGGAAATGTTCCCAATGAAGCTATCGAAGGTAGAAAAGAAGTACAGTATCAGTATTAGGAAGTGTGACTAACTGCATTGCTAAAACGCTCCACCATCTGAACGGATAAGAACAGACATCTCAGGGCAAATAACCTTGGTTGAAGACTTTCTGTATCTGTAGAGGGAAGCCACCAAGAGTGCTGCAAATGCAGCAGAGCTTCCCTACCTCTTCCCTTACTGCTTGATTCAAGACGCTGAGTTGTTCTGCATAGGGGAAAACATGAATAAGCATAGAGAAGAACCTGCTTATTTCTCTTCCATTACTTGCTGCACAGACAGCTAGGCCTGTGAAAAGCAAACACACAAAGAAGAGGCTAGGTCCCAAGATGCAGCAGGAAGGTGAGCAGCATGCTTCAGACAGCTCCTCGCAGACTGCTTGAGGTCTAATGGGTTAATTAGCTAATGAGATAGGCAATTTCCCAAGTTACACACACTGCAATAGGCCTTACTGCTGCTGGGGTGGAAGAACGCCAGGATTCCTTCCCCCAAAGGCACAGGAACTCCTTGAGCTCTCACTCCAAAGACAGGAGCAGCACAACCTGCAGCACACCCAGCAACACACAAAACCATTTTCTAATGACAACCAGTAATAAAAGCCTGAAAAACATCCTCCCTGCTACGTGCTTCAGCAAACTACAGGACAGAAATGCTCAAACAATATCCAACGTCCATTCCTAATGGAAATCTTCATCTGCAAATTATTTCCTTGCTGCACACAAGGAAGCTTCCAGTATGTAAAACCTCCTCAAGGTATAGGATGTTATAGAGTTCCTCAGCTTAGCTCTGCACTGTGTGCACACCAACTGGTTTGAACACCTCATAATTTTATTTGGCAGCCTTTACTTCTTGCATGATGAATAAATCACCCATCACCACTCACCCTCTCCAATACAGTTTCACATTCCTGTCCCCTATTCCTCCTTACTCACTTCCCCCAGGCTCAGCTCCCATTTTAGCTCCTCCACTTACATGTGTTCTTCAACACCTTTGCATCTTTATTTTTCAACCGGGTGCTTTCCCTACTACTATTACACTTTAAAGAAGACCAGAACTGCAGACAGTTGTAAACCTGTCAGCACACCCATGACTTACACAGTGGCATGATAATGATTTTTCTGCTTTATCCTTCATTCATTTCAAAATAATCTCTAATACTAAATTGGGGGAAGGGGGAGATTAATAACTACCAAGTGTTGAACTGACTTTTTCCATCATAATTTGAGTCCGTCTGAGTGGTAATTCAGTCCAGCGTGGTGCATTGCTGGATCTTTGTCAAGAGCACAATATCACAAGAGCCTACTGCAAGGCTCCACCACCAGCTCTCATTTCCACAGCCCCAGGTAAATTATGAACGGTAAAACGCCTGTCTTCTCACTTTGTCATTTTCACAAATGCTCTGGAAATGAAGAATCTGTTTTCTTCTCTGTTTCTGAGTACGTAGTAACTGCATGATTCTAATCCTTGTAGTGCCAATTGGAAATCCTGTGGTAGAATTCAAAGAACTAAAATGGGAGGCAGTAAGCACGGTCCCTGTGCTTTCAAGCTCAGAATAAAGCCAAATGCTTTTGTTCTCAACTTCTCTGCATTTGTTATTAACCTGCAAAACAGAAATATCTCATCAGTTTTTCAGTCTTGGTGTTCTGTTGCTGAATAGTTGTTCCCCTTTTTGGGATCAATCCGTTCTTTCCATGTTCTTCAGCTCTTACACCTTTTTAGATTACTACATGATAAAAATCTATCCATATTTAGAAATCTGAAGTCCTGTTCACTTTTTTTATTATTATATGATTTTTAAAATATATTTTCATGCTAAGATCTACACCTCAAGATTCTGAATGAACAGGAGGACAACCTTTAATGGCACACTCTGCAGTACACTTTCACATCCAACACAGGATGTTGCTATTGATTTCATTGCATACCACAGGATTTTTACCTCTGCAGACACCTGGGACAGAGGGCATGTTTCCAAAGTCCTGCACCAGACTCTGAGAGCACTTTGAGTGCATCTTGACCCCATGTGTGGAACAGAAGGGTCACTGCAGCCTCCCCCCAGGCTCACATTGAAGGGGGAGAAAAAAAGAAAGCTGAGCACAGAGGCAACAAGTCAAGCAGACTGCTCTGCAACTCTGAGCAAGTAATTACCAACATCAGGTCTGCAATTTGCATGGCAGGCCTGATCTTTAGTGCAGCCAGGAGACAGCAGGGAGGCACATCACTGAGCCTAAAGCAGTTTCATGTTCCTATGGTATTTATCATTAAGAAAAGCATGCAAAAATCTCCACATTTTTTGAGATAAACACAAAAAGAGCACAACATTCTTTACACTTTTTCCTCATTCTTACCATCAGTTTCCTTGCTCTGCCATTACATGTCATCTCAGAAAACTGATAGGCTTCCCTTTCTGCTCATCACCTGTCCCACTGCTTACAAATCCAACACAAAACGTGAGGGTAAGGAGCAGGGTGCATGGCTGCCCGCTCCGTGCAGTGACACTCTGTACAGGACACCATGCTATTTACAGCCTTCCTGCTTCCAGCAGTGCCCACCATCTCCGATTACATTCTCTTCAGGCTGCATCTTTCTGGGAGTCACAGGTGGTTTCACCCAATAAAATTACTACTTGAGACCTGAACACGGCCTTCTGGACCATCATATGTGCTAACCAAACATTTGCCACTTTACTCTCAATTCCCAGCCCAAATATATTTCAGGAGATCAAAAAATGGCATGCAGGCTGTCAGGGTTCTTATGCTTTAATGAAATGCATTTCCCCTCACTGCTCGTTTTATTAATCTGGTAGACATTAAATAAGTTCTATAGGAATTTCAAGAGTTTTCCGTTTGTTTGGTTGGGTTTGTTTTTTGTTTGTTTTTTGGGGTGTCCTCAAAAATCTACATTAGCACCATGCAAATATCTGTTTTAAAGTCAATAAAGTAGAATTGGTCGGGTTGAAGGGAGAAACAATTGCCATGCACTGCAGCCCAAAAGAGGTGCGTGGACCTGTAGCTGAATTCAGGTGTACTTGTAGCACGGGATACAGATGTACATATTGTTGTTAATTTGGGATATGAGATGATCCATTATCTGAAAATATTAAAAATGAAAACATGAAAATAAGTGGGTTTCATTCCTAACAGTTCCTCTGGTGTGAGGACCTCACTAAACCTCAAATAACTCATGTACTTGTGGTAAAGAATCCTAGATTATCCCAAGGTGAAAGGGACACACGATCAAGTCCAACTCCTGGCTCCACAAAGGAATAACTGGAAAATGAAACCCTATGTTTGTGAGTGTTGTCCAAATGCTCCTTGAGCTCTAGAAGATGATGCTCACCCAAGAGATCACTATGCTGGTCTCTCCTAACACAGTGACAAAACTCTATTGGCAGTTTCACAGTACTGTTCCAACACTCTTCTGCTTTCTTTTAGCAGCAATTTTGAAAACCTTTCATTGCAAAGGTTGAAGGTTTCCCATTCCAGACCTGTATTTGAGGCTTCTTCCAAATCCCCCTTCTGTACAAGAGGGGATACTGGTGATTGCAAACCAGTGGGACTGCCTTCACTTGTTACTTAAGCTGCACACTGCAACAATTCCATTCACTGACATTCCAAACATAGTCTTACAATCCTATTAGTTTGTCACAAATTCTCTGAGTACAATGTACAGCTTATGTTACAAACAGGCTAGAATTCAGAAAGAAAAATTGCAGATTCATGAGTTGAATCCCAAATCTCAGAGACCAGTGAGAGATATGACTCCAGAATTTATCACAACAGAAATATCTTCAACCTCCAGAATGTTCAGATTCATAAATGTAATATGAACAGCCATGTAATTCATCAAAAATCTTATAAAGACTTACAGATTTGAGGGGAATGGGGACATATCTGAGAGCTTTATTGTTTATGAGCATGAAAAGGGCTTCATTGCTGAATTTGCATTATATTTAGTTTGTCTATGACCACTGTCTCACTGTGATGTGCAAACACAGAATCATAGAATCGCTCAGGTTGGAAAAGATCTTAAAGAACATCAAGTCCAACCACAACCTAACCATACTACTCTTACAGTCCTCCACTAAATCATGTCCCTGAGCACCACATCCAAACAGTTGTTAAACACATTTAAGGATGGTGACTCAGTCACCTCCCAAACATTGGCATTATCAAACAGTTCTGGTGAGGCCACATCTCGAGTACTATGTCCAGTTTTGGACCCCTCACTGCAAGAGAGACATCGAGGCCCTGGAACGTGTTCAAAGGAGGGCAACAAAGCTGGTGAGGGGTCTGGAGCAGAGGCCATATGAGGAGAGGCTGAAGGAGCTGGGAATGTTCAGCCTGGAGAAGAGGAGACTCAGGGGAGACCTTATAGCTCTCTATAACTTCCTGAAGGGAGGTTGTAGTGAGCTGGGGGTTGGCCTCTTCTCTCGTGTCATTAGTGATAGGACCAGAGGGAATGGTTGCAAGCTGCAGCAGGGGAGATTCAGAATCATAGAACCACAGGTTAGCTGGTTATGGATTTGCAGCCAGCACAGACAGCCAGTGAGTTACAACTTGGAGCCATTGCTTGAGCAGAGTACAGAATCCAAAATCTGGAGTTCTTGCCCCAGTTCTGCATCAACTCCTTACTAGAAGAGTCTTACCTCAAACTTCTACACCTGCACAGCAGGAACATGCAAACCTGCACCAGGGCTCTGTTGCCCTCACATGCCTTGTGTTCATATGGAACTTGCTATGTTCCATTTCATACCAACAGTCCCTTGTTCCATCACTAGGCATTGCTAAACAGAGCCTGGTCCCTATCCACCTGACATCCATCCTATAGATATTTACACCATAGGAACATGAATGAACTCAGCACAACCTATTTATGGTTACTTGCTTACACGTTTCTAATATTGTCCAGCTGATATGAAGCGAGCTATTTCATAATCCTATAGGCAAGCTGAACCAAAGTGGATCCTTTCAAGCTACACATTGAAAGAGCAATAAGGCTAATATACAGCTATGTTTCATGTTGACAGTGAACATAATGTTGAGTGAAGCATGCAAATCCCTGAATGCAAGTAAGCATTCCTGTAAGATGACTTCCTACTGGAAATTGAACCCAATATCATTAAAGCAAAATGCACATTTTGAATGTAATGGGTACATCACAGCACCTAGGATGCATCAGAACACAGTAACATAAACACTTGATGGACTGCATCAAGCTTGCCACTTCAGGATGGACATTAGGAAATATTACTTCTCAGAAAGGGTGGTCAGGCACTGGAATGGACTGCCCAGGGAGGTGGTGGAGTCACCGACCCTGGGGGCATTCAAGGATAGTGTGCTGAGGGACATGGTTTAGTGGGAGCTATTGGTAATAGGTGAACGGTTGGACTGGATGTTCTTTTAGGTCTTTTCCAACCTTGGTGATACTATGATTCCCATATCCAAGTTCAGTACATCCATTTCATCACAAAATGGTTTATGTTGCCCATCCAAGTAATGGCTTGGGACTTCAGGAGCTACTCTGTACCACTTAATGTGCTCCAGAATCATGCTCAGTTCCTAGAAGTCCTCGTTAGGCTCAGAATATGACATGGTGAGCAGCAGGGTTTAAACATAAAGGAAATAGATTGTTCAAGAAATCATTTCCTGGAAGGCAGACAGCTTCAACGTGTTAATAGAAGCCCAGCACCAAAGATATCTGTGTAGTTTTTATATGGGAGGGAGAATGATCATAATTGGTAAAGCTCCTACTGGCTAATAAATCATCCCTATATGCGCGTGTGTCAGAAAGCAGGGAGAGACATATATTTGTGTTCAAAAATAGACTTTTTTCTAAATAACCTCCTAAAATATTTAGCATTTCTAACTATTCAGAGCACAGAATGGTTCATAAAGTGTTTGCAAACAGCTAGTGGGAGGTACACTTTTACACATACATCAAGTGTGTATTTCCAGAACAACTTTACACGTGTTCTTTGGAAGCTTTTGCAACCTGACTGATGAAAGGTAACCTGACAGACGCCGTTCAATCAACACATGTTTCAAAACCACATATCAAATTATTTACATAAAGCGTTGCAAATAAGAGCTTTGCCTCGGGAACAGTACATGCTAACCTGAACAAAAGAAACTGAAGCTACCAGTTCTGTAACTGAAGGTTAACTGAACAAATTGTCTTGTACAATTGCAAGTGTGTTTTTGAAATGAAAAGGTTTACTATTAGCAAAGCATTCAAACATAAAAATGTATTAGGGTTTACTTGTGGATAGGGGACAGCTAAACAAACTCCACGCATTTAAGAGTTAGGAAAATCAATCTAACACAGAATCAATGAAACTAATGCTGATTCTATTTCTCATTACATGGGTTACTTTGGATATCCTTAACAAAGCTCACAGAAGTTCGATGTGTGCCAATTCATAGATGAAAAAAAGTACTATCCATCTAACATAAGTACATGAAGAAATATAAGTATATATAAATTTAAGTAGCATTTTATACCCCTTTCCCAATTCCCACTTCAGATTATATGAAAATACTGGGATATACTGAATATACAGAATATATATACTCAGAATATTCTGAGTATACAGAATATACTGAAAATACTGGGAGAATCCAGTGCTGGAAATATTGGGAGAGTATCCCAAATACAAAATCCAAACTTATTTGAATGAAGTTTGCAAAAATCGCCTACGATCCTCACAGCTAACTACTGGACATAAGAAGAAGAGAAGCTACCAAAGCATTTTATTTCTTTCAAGCCAATGGAAATAAACTACTGAACCATACAGAAACTACTTAGAAAACCACAGCACTCGAATACACGAACACAGAAGACTAGCTGCTGAAGTCCTGCCCAAATTTTCAGGTGCTGCAGGATGTGGAGGCGACTGTATTAAACTAACCTCAAATGATGCAGCTCCTCTGAAAGAACCCAATTTACCGTAATGTTGCAGTAAAATACCATCACTGCTGCACCACTGAAATTCCCATATTTCCCATATATATCAACCCAATATTGATTAATGTTCATAGAATCGTTTGAGTTGGAAGGGACCTCCAAAGATCATTCACCAGTCCAACTTCACTGCAGTGAACAGGGACACCTACAGCTCCATTCGGTGCTCAGACTGACCGGTCTCACTTTGGATGTCTCCAGGCATGGGGCATCTACCGCCCCGCTGTGCAAACTGCTCCAGTGCTTCACAACCCATACCATAAAAATATTCCCCGATACCCAATCTAAACATCCCCTCTTTTAGTTTGGAGCCATTTCCCCTTGTTCTGCCACACCAGACCTGGTTACAGAGGCTGTCCCCTTCTTTCTCACAGCCCACCTTTAGATATTGGCACTGACATTCTCACTGTTCCAAAGCATGGATAGGATAGAAAAGGGGAGGAGATTCGGGAAGGATCCTTCTTCCACATTCATCCCATTTTTTCCTGTAATCATTTTATTTAATTTGTCTCCCAGAGACAGAACAGCCTTAAAGAGAAGACATTTATTGGAAAGTTTCATATGCGGACAGGGCTCAGGCCACGGTGAAATACTGCCTACAGGAAACCAGGCAGCTTTAGACCTAGCTGAAATAAATTTTATACTGTCTTCAGTTTCCCCCACGTTTACTAGACGTAGTTCGATACTTCAGAATTACTTCCTTCTGCTTTACCAAAAGTGATCATAATTCTACATTTTCTGCAAGTTTTTCCTCGTGAGAGAAGTTTCCAGAAGGGATTTTTTTCCTTACACTTTTCCAACACCAATATTGTTTTCAAGCCGAGCTGTCTTCCATCCAGACTGACATTTACAAGCTGTGCTAGAAGTTGTCCTCCTCCACTTTTCCAACCTTATTAGAGGCATAAGGAGCATATCACCACAGACAAGATTTCAAATGAACCACCTCCCCCTGAATGCCAAACCAATGAGTGTTTACACAATTAAAAAACTTCTCCTCAGCACTGTTTAAAATCTGTGCTCTGCTGTTATGGGATATGTAAAGAACTTAAACCGCCACGTGTTAACATTTGCCAGCTTACACAAGCTGATGGCTATACACCACCACAACCATTGTATCTGATTATAAATAAAGGTAAACATATTTACTTACTTCCAGCATTAATAAAAACCCCTGGAATCACTTTTATATACATACATAACCAAGCCAAACACTTCTTAATATAGAAAATACCTCAAAAAGTAGAAATGAAAAACTAAAAATAACCATTTCAGATGCTGTGTGTGAAGGTGTGTTTTTTGTTTCATAGCAAAGACACTGCATACAGTGTCTTATACTTACCAATTACTGCTTTTGCATGGAAAACATTTAACACTTTAGACCAAATTTTTTCAGTTTTTTCCAACAAAACATCAACTGGCACACATACTTCAGCACTAAAAGCATGTGGCTTTTATTTTTGTGCTGACACTGCTGCTTTAATTACTGTTATCCTATAAATGACATCAGGAACAACATCACAGCAGACAGGGCAGTAATATGGTAAGAGTGGATATCGGTAATTAAGAGTGCAAAGGATTTAATTCTGAATGAATCACTTAGAACACAAAGTAATAGTTAAATATAAAGTGATTAATCAGTAATGAGACACACTCATTCCATCAGGCAGTTTTATGGCAAGTCTAATGCCTAAAAATCAAATGTTTCATACATAAATTCGCAAATGAGCTGGATAATTTTATACTTACGTAAACTGCAGCCCTCTTAGAAATCTTTTCATTCTGTGTATTTTGAACACAGAATTAAAGTTTTCTTTTTCACAAGATGAAATCAGAATGCCAAGTCTCCCGAGCTGTCATAATACTTGAGCAGCTCCAGAAACAGCTTGATGGAAACCACCATCAACACAGTAATAGGAGATTTGAAGCTGAAGTGCCAAAACCTCAAAAATTAAGATTCCAAAATGTTGCACTTTAAAACTTCCCAGTTTTGTTAAAAGGCCATAGGGAGAGAGACAGTTAATAGTCTTGAGCATGCAGTGAGAGGTTGTGCTGCAGGTCCATAACTGCTTCAAGTCAGGTCATCCCCAACAGCATATGACCATCACTGCACATCTCCTCTGTATTCCAGCAAGAGGAACTGATTAAACTGTGTGTGTTCCTAGTAAGCATATGACCTAAAAAAGGGTAATTTACAAGGCTCCCCAACGTTTCTGAACTCACAGAAAACCCAGCTCAAGGACACGTTCCCTGCTTCATTATGTCTCAGCCTGCCATTCAGGTTGGATAGTAAGCAAAACCTTCTGCTCAGAAAGAGTGGTGAGGCACTGACCCATGCTGCCCAGGGACGTGGTGGAGTCACTGTCCCTGGAAGTGTACGAGAGAGGTGGAACTGAGGAATGTGTTAGTGGGCATGGTGGGGGTAGGCTGACAGTTGGACTGGATGATCTTGGAGGTCTTTTCCAACCTTAATGATTCTGTAACTGATAATGAAGAAACCCAAGTGTTCTCAGCATCTCCGCATGTGATGTGCCTTCCATCCTTCCTACCAGTTTTGTTGCCCTCCTCTAGATACTTTCAAGCACCTCAGTATCCTGTTTATATTGTGGAGCCCAGAACTGCAATCTGTATTCAACACAAGGCCACACCAATGCTAAATACAGCAGGAGAATCACCTTTTATTTTTACCAACTGGCTGTGCTGTGCTTAATGCACCCCACAATGCAGTTTGCCCTCTTGGCTGCCAGGGCACACCAATGGCTCCTGCTCAGCTGCTGGCACCAGCATCTCCAGGTCCTTTCCTGCTGAGCTGCTATCCAGTCACTCCTCCCTCAGTCTGTACCTTCACAGAATACAGCTATTGTCCCTTTATTGAGCATCTTGTTCAGGAAAACGTGGCTGGCAGAAGGGCTGAGGGCTGCAGGGGACTTCTGCCCTCACACACCTCATTGGGAGACCTCAGAAGTTCTTTTTACCAGGGAAATCCTCAGCTTTCTCAAAACACCACTTGTATTTCACCTCCTGGGAAGCCTGGAGATCTGCCTTCCTAGTCCACCTTCTTGGTCTATCAAACCCTTGCCTATAGCAGTACTAAAAATCAGAGATGTTGTTCACACTACAGATGGGTGTCCACAGCTCTTTGTAACCTAAGCTAAACATTCCTTTAACCTCAGTTACCAGCTAGCAAAAAGTCAGCAAACTTTAACAAATCCAATACAATATTTTTTAATGTGTTATAAAAAAGTTTCATTTGGCAGAGAAGTTTCAAACGTGATTTATAATTCTGACGCTTCTGGTAATTCTAGGAAGTCAAGACAAGCAGCTGCTCACCGGGAAAGATCACATTAAAGGAGCGTCACATTCAGTATTGCATCCAGTGCCTAACAAGATACACAGGAATGTTTAAAAACGCAAAGCGGCTTTGCATAGAAAGCAAGAGACAAAGAATTAAATGTTTGCTCTGAAGCTTGCCAAACATCCAGCACTGAAGTGATGGATGAGGTTTCCTGAGGCTAAGATGCCAAAGCCAATTAGCCATGTAAATGCACAAGAACGCCAGCTGCCAGGATCTAACTTTATTACAGTATTACTTAAAAGTGAAGACATCAGCAATGTTTCAGTTCACAAGACTGCTGATCTTAAAACTTGCCTCTTAATAACTTCAAATGGGGGAGGAGTGACAATGACCTTAAGTTGCAGCCTTTTAAAATCATCCTCGAGTGCCATCAATTACCCATAATTTGATTATGTAAAGTATTCTGTTAATCAAATCACTCTACATTATGCTCTATTTAAAAGAAAGTAAGACTGCAGCTTATTCCTCTTCGCATGACTTTTCATGTAAAGTTTATATTTAAAAGTAGCAATTTATTTCAGTATTGCCTGTTTCAGTTGCCAAACTGCCCATCCCACAGAACATGATATGTGTAAAGTATATAGCTTACTCATTTACGGCATCTATTTCTGAATTCCAAAATACAATTTTTGGAAAGTGTTTTGAGCATTTATCGACTAGAATAAAACATGCCTAAGTCTTTGATTATTTGAAAACATCTGTGTTTAATTTCTAAGCAAGGAGCTTGGGAATGTTGATCATACAATACACTTCTCTTCACAGTCACCAGAATAAACCCCAGGATTCTGTGAAAGGGTAAAGCTTTTCTTCTGCTTAGGTGGAACAGATCTGAACGCTACTGTCAGACACTAAAGAGCACCCATTTCTTCTGAATAACTTCCATATTCCTCCAAAATAACCTTTATTTACTGTCCCACTGAGGGTACTAAACAATAGCATTTCTTGATGCACACCCTGGGCCTGCTGACATAATAGTGGAAGCATGACAAGATGAAGACAAAAGTACACAATCTGGAGCCTACAGAACGAGTGTCAGGTGAGTTCCATCCGAGTATGTCCTCTGTGAAAAAGAGTGAAGTTCTTTTTCTATCTCCTTTTTCCAGCAAGACCCAAGCACTGAAGAAGCAGAAGCTAAGGAAGAGGTTTTCTGACTAAACCCAGATGACAGAACAGCAGAAAAATGCTATTCCTCAACAAAAAGCAGGTCTCACCAACAAGGGGCACATGGCCCGACACAAGATGATGCTGAGGTCTACCTCAGCAGACTGGATGGGGCTCTGAGCAACTTGATGGAGCTGTAGGTGTTCATAGCAGGGAAGCTGGACCAGATGACCTTTGGGGGTCTCTTCCAACTCAAACAATTCTATGATTACCTGAGGCCGCTGTCTCCTTACCCATGTAACAGTAAAAATTTTGCCATGAGTGCACGAGATGTCTTTCCAGACAACACTAAATGCTGCCTCTGCTCCTCACTTATCCAGGCAAAAACAGACCTGTCCTCATTGGGAGTACTACCCCAACATCAGGGGGTTGTGCTCTGCCAGGCAAGGATGATTTTACAAGTCAGAGATCCACCTTGGGGTAACATTTAATGAGTAAAAGCAGACAGCTTCCCTGCAAGAACTCCAAGTGGAATTTTTCCTATAAGTTAACCAGAAGCACACTATAAAGTTCTCATACTTTTCTATCAATATCTTATAAGATAGAGAAAAATAATGGCAAAAAGGATAGCTTAGTAGCTTTTCCTTTCTTTTTTTCTGTAAGGAGCTAAGCAATCATTCTATTTACACTACCACACTATCAGCTCAAAAGCTAATAATGCAAAGAATGAAAGGAATATCTACCCTGGACAACATTAAAGAATAAATACATATGGTGCCATCCAGCTGCTGCTGTAACCAAAGCCACTGTCACCCATAAAGAGGGACACAAATAACAGCAACAAATCACAGAAGAGGTGGTGGCAGGAGGGCAGTGAGACTCCATGGAACCAACTGGCCCAAGCATTTACTCAGAGTGTTTTTGGTTATGGAGATTACTTTGGAAACATTAGAAAACTTAAGGAAAATAAAATAAAATAATAATAATCAGATATTCTTATCTTCATTGTTACGCTAAAAGACACCCCAACATTATTTGTTTAACAATATCGCAAAGAATAGCATGGAAATACACAAGCAAATTCTAATTATTTAAAAGAGAAGGGAACAGTGGTAAAAATTGACCTTCCTGGAGTCTATCTTTGCTAAAAACTCTGAAATATTTATGCGGTAGAAGTAAATCCAGCTGTCCTTCTTTCTACACTGACTCCATCTTTTGAATAAAACTGCACCATTCCCAATGGAAAAGAAAAGGACTTGGTGGCTTGTTTATAAAACATCGGTTTGTAAGTTGACACAGAAACAATATAAACTGTAACAAACCCCAACGGTCTGTCAAAACAAATGAGGTTACTAAAATACCCATTTTCTCATAGCTTTATCAATGAAAATGTCATAATCGGTACCTTATTTTATCTTAAAGGTTATTTCTGAATTGGTACATAACAGCGTTGGCTGGTAGTTTCTCAAAAGAGAAACAAGGTACACAACGTGATGGAAACATCATTTTATAGCCAAATAGCACATTACTCGAGTAAAAAAGCCTTTAATCTATATTTTCATAGGAGCGTATACTTAATTACAACAGGCACAAGGTATTTCTTGAAACACTCATAACAACTCAAATGCACTCGCAAGTTTGTACAAAAAGCATGTGATAAGCTGGTGAGAAAAATCACTCAGGAATGTTCAGCGTCAAAGTATTCACTGTGTGCCAGTAACTTGCTTTACAATATTACCACTTTGCCTTCAGCAAAAACTTGAAACTCCAGGCTCAGCGCAGTACAGCACAGCTTACTATTGGATTTCTGCTGCTGCTGCTTCTCTTGTCATAGCAAATCTTGCCCCTTTTTCTTTCATCCCTGCACACACCACCCCCACAAGGCACGAAACAATAACAAACTCAGTGTGTATGAAAAGTGATACTGGAAGGGTCTTGGCCTCAAACATTTGAACCATGCTTTATATTCCATTATATTCCTGTCAAGTTCTGTTTGTTGCTGCAGTGTACCATACATCTTAAACTAGATTAGTGGTTTTGATGTTTTAAATATTGCAAAGCAAGAAGATTTAGCAGCATTCTGAACTGCTATGACTTTCATCCTGTAAGAAAGCATACAAGTGCCTAGAATTAAAGCTGTGACTGAAGAACCCTGGATACATTAGAATTGGAGGGATTTCTTTTGGAATCTGTGCTTCAGTATTTTGCTTGCTCTTAGATCAAGTATCTCAAGCCCAATACTTGTCCTTCGTATTGCTTGGCTGGAATAAACAAAGGTTCAGCCAAAATGAAGCCAGATTTAGACCAGTTACGTAACTTAAAAACAATTCAACCCTGATACTGCTTGGACTACTTTAAAAGTGCAAGAAACCAAACTCAGTTATAATATTGCGCTCTCTCACATACTGAAACACAGCATCACCCACCCACTCAAGTGCTTTCAACCAATTTGTTTGATTCAGTATTTGTTTAATGTGAACAACTTTTTTTTTTTTTATTAGCTGGACTCAAAATATCAATGAAACGGTATTTTTATGAAAGCAGACACAAGGAAAGGAAAGAGTTGGTTTGCTTTGAAAAACAGTAATACAATAAGCAAGATCTCAACTTCAGTAGCAGCCCCCAAATTTTCCAACAACACAAGTACAAAATTGAAGGATTTCCCTTGTTGTACTCCCAACTGTTTTCTCAGTGATTCTCCTTATTCAGATCTACCTCCAACACTAGTGTTTCTCTTCATCAATACCCAGCTCTAATGAGCAATCTGTTTTACATTGCACCTAAGAAGATGTACTCTTCCTCCTAACCTCTGATAGAAAAACATTCTTTTTTCTTACTATTGATGGCACATGTGGCTGTACATTTAAGCCCTTAACACATCATCTCTTCCCTGCTATATGAGGTCCTATTAAAATACTTCTTCACTGACAGATGCACAGATGAGCTAACAGCAGAACAGCAGAGTATAACATGGACTAGCCATGTTTCTGCGTTAAATTTATCCACATGTAAATGCTGACAACAATTTCTCCAGCTGCCATACCCAGGAAACCAACAACAGTGCCTTTTTTGTCACTCTGGACTCTTGCTAAATTTCAATTTGCGTTAATTGCAGCAAAATTCATCACTTCCCTTTCCTGCATAGCTATCATTTTCTTTATCATCCGCTCTCTGCATGTAGAACAAATTAACTTCTCATCCAACTGCCATTACAGCAGCCTAGCTTCAATTCCTTCACGACTCTTACAATTAAGAGTTCTAATATCTCATCTTTAGATCGTGCTTCTTTGTCTCTTCTTCTTTCTCATCTTATTTTTCAAAACCATATTTTTTTACCACTCCCTAATGCCTGCCTCTATGACTGGGAGTGATCCTATACTAATTCCTCTCATTACACTTGAGAACAAGTCCCCCACATTACCACACTGCCTTCTGCATCCAGCTGCTTCATCTCACGTTTGAACTTTGCATTGTTTAACCTGTGACCCCGAAGAACAACTTGTTAACGTTAACATTTCCCATTCTGTAAGTACAACACCATACACGACATTAAACAAGGCTAAGTGCTGGGTCCTGCACTTGGGTCAAAACAACTCCATGTTGTGATATCAGCTTAGGGAAGAGTGGCTGGAAAGCTGTCTTAACAGAAGGGGATCTGGGGGCATTACTTGACAGCAGGCTGAACATGAAACAGCAGCATGCCCAGGTGCAAGAAGGTGAATGGCATCCTGGCTTGTATCAGAAATAGTGTGGCCAGTAGGGCTGGGGAGGGACAGTCCCCACCCTGTACTCAGCTCCTGTGATACTGCACCTCAAGCCCCACAGACAGGAAGATATTGAGTTGAGAATATCAGAGAAAGAACAACAAAAAGCTGGTGAAGGGACTGGAAAATGAGAGTTACAAGGAGTGGCTGATGGAACTTTGGTTGTTTAGTTTGGAGAAAAGGAGACTGAGAAGAGATCTCATCACTCTCTAGAACTACCTGAAGGAAGGTTGTGGTGAGGTGTCAATCTCTTTACTCAGGTGACGAGGGACAGGAGGGGAGGAAAAGCCTCACATCACACCCAAGTTAGGTTTAGATTGGATACCAACAAGAATTTATTCATGGAGAGGGTAGTCAGGCGTGGTTTGGTAATGGGACTCTAGGCCAGACTGATGGATGCACTTGATGGATGATCTTGAAGGCCTTTTCCAACACAAATGGTTGTATTCAAATAAAGTAGAAATTACAGAACAAAGCAAAATAAGTCTTTGACATAATGCAAGCAGGCTTGCATTCTGGAACAGGCTTGTATCATTGAGCAAGCTTGCATTCTAGAACAGGCTTGCATCATTGAGCAAGCTTGCATTCTAGAACAGGCTTGCATCATAGAACAGGCTTGCATTCTAGAACAGGCTTGCATCATAGAACAGGCTTGCATTCTGGAATAAGTTTGCATTCTGGAACAGGCTTGCATTCTGGAACAGGCTTGCATTCTGGAACATAGAGCGGGCTTGAATTCTAGAACAGGTTTGCATCATAGAACAGTCTTGCATTCTGGAACATGCTTGCATCTTAGAACAGGCTTGCATTCTGGAACAGGATTGTATTCTGGATCAGGCTTGCATTCTGGAACAGGCTTGCATCATAGAGAAGGCTTGCATTCTGGAACAGGTTGCACCATAGAACTGGCTTGCATTCTAGATCAGGGTTGCATTCAGGTAGAGGCTTGCATTCTGGAACATACTTGCATTCTTGAACCTGCCTGCATAAAAAAATTCTGAGAGAGCTGGCAGAGGTTATTGCTAAGCCACTCTCTGTAATTTTTCAGAGGTCTTGGAGAACTGGGGAGGTGCCTGAAGACTGGAGAACGGCCAATGTCACTCCGGTCTTCAAAAAGGGCAAGAAGGAAGACCCAGGTAATTATAGGCCAGTCAGCCTCACCTCTGTCCCAGGGAAGGTGATGGAACAGCTTGTGCTGGATGCCATCTCCAGGCAACTGGGAGTAAAGGAGGTTATCAGGAGTACTCAGCATGGGTTCACCAAGGGGAGATCGTGCTCGACCAACCTGGTGGCCTTTTATGAAGATGTCACTAGCTGGATGGACGGGGGGAGAGCAGTAGATGTAGTCTACCTTGATTTCAGTAAGGCTTTTGATACAGTCCCCCATGGCATCCTTATAACAAAGCTGAGGAAGTATGGGATAGATGAGTGGACGGTGAAGTGGATCGAGAATTGGCTGACTGGCAGAGTGCAGAGGGTTGTCGTTGGCGGTGCAGTGTCCGGCTGGAGGCCTGTGACTAGTGGCGTCCCCCAGGGGTCTGTCCTGGGTCCGGTCTTGTTCAATATCTTCATCAACAACCTTGATGAGGGGATAGTGACCACCCTCAGCAAGTTTGCTGATGACACAAAGTTGGGAGGATTGGCTGACACGCCTGAAGGCCGTGCTGCCATTCAGAGAGACCTGGACAGGCTGGAGAGCTGGGCAGTAAGAAAACGGATAAGGTTTAACAAAAGCAAGTGTAGAGTCTTGCACCTAGGTAGAAATAATTGCATACACCAGTACAGTCTGGGGGAAGACCTGCTGGAGTGGAGCTCTGCTGAGAGGGACCTGGGCGTCCTGGTGGACGACAGGTTGGCCATGAGCCAGCAGTGTGCCCTTGTAGCCAAAAAGGCCAATGGCATTCTGGGGTGCATTAAAAAGAGCGTAGCCAGCAGGTCGAGGGAGGTGATCCTCCCCCTCTACTCTGCCCTGGTGAGGCCTCATCTGGAATACTGTGTCCAGTTCTGGGCTCCCCAGTACAAAAAAGACAGGGATCTCTTGGAAAGAGTCCAGCGGAGGGCCACAAAGATGGTGAAGGGCCTGGAGCATCTCCCCTATGAGGAGAGACTTAGGGAACTGGGTCTGTTTAGCCTTGAGAAAAGAAGGCTTAGAGAGGACTTGATCCAGGTTAATAAATACCTGAGGTGTGGGAGCCATAGTGGCGAGGCTGGTCTGTTTTCAGTAGTGCGTGGGGACAGGACTAGGGGAAATGGGCTGAAACTTCAGCATAGGAAGTTCCGCACGAATGTGCGCAAGAACTTCTTTACAGTGAGGGTGACGGAGCACTGGAACAGGCTGCCCAGGGAGGTGGTGGAGTCTCCTTCTCTGGAGATATTCAAGACCTGCCTGGACACCTACCTGTGTGACATGATGTACGGAGCCTGCTTTGGCAGTGGGGTTGGACTTGATGATCTCTAGAGGTCCCTTCCAACCCCTACAATTCTGTGATTCTGTGATAATGAGTCGCAGTTCGAATTTCAAGTGGAAGAATATAGATAAACCTCAATTTCTTTCTAGTAAAAGCAAAAAAACCCTTTCTAAGTTCAGTATATGCTTAAGGAGCCTCTTCTCTTGGTAAACATTCCAATGATGATGTATCAGTTTTCCACTAATTTGATTTCTCAAACTTTTATAACAAAACGTCGTAGTCCATGTTAACCTCTTCCTATACCTTTTTTATTTTTAAACTGAATACAGAGTCACTTCAACACACGAAAAAAAAAAAAAAATCCCTATTTTTTTCTTCAGCTTCAAAGCAGCAACTCAAATGTCAAGCTGTTCATCGTCAAGTATGCCATAACTGTTTTGAAATACAAGAACTATAGGTATTAATCATGGGTGCTCATTTATTACTATCATCATCTTTCCCAGATAAAAATAGCTGAAGAGATTACATTTCACTTTCCACCTTTTGTTGGAATCTTGGGGTTCCTTTTGATCTCAAATTATCCATGAAGGGCTATATTATATGTTCACCACCAATGCATCACTTACAATCCTAGAAATGTCTTGACTTTAACACGTGCAATCCAAAATAGAACTTGAAAGTCTTCATGCTGCTGCGTGGTCCCCAGCACGGACTACTACTGCAGGTCTGTGATACTGGGGTATCACAAATGTCAGTTCTAAGACATGTAACTAGTTAATAATTTCCAAACCCACATTTTCAACCATGTTATGGGTCAGGTATATTAATTTATTTCTAAAAAGCTGATTTCCAGAAAGCTCAGATGTTGATTTTAGGCTGCATTTTAAGTATTCCCATAAAAATCCAGTCCTTGGGTGTACTGTTCTAATAGATTCAGTCTAGCAGAAAGCTACCTTCAGGAGCTATTTCCATTCAAATTTTCCACAAAGCATATATAATATTAACAGATTACTAAAAAATAAGATGTTAATCATTGATTACATGGTTCTTATGGTTTCTAATGCCATTTTATTGTATAAGCAGTCAGAAAATACAACCTGGGAGTTCAGGGTCACATAAATCTATAATTACTGGATTACTTACAATTAGTCATGACACTTATTCAGACATTTCTAGTAGCTCAAGATGAAAAATCAATATTGATGTTATTGTTCAGAACAGGAGTTCTTCATCCTGCTGCCTCCCACTCCTTAACAGCAGCTATATATATGGCTTTAATATACCTGAGCTCATTTTGCTACGTAAGTTCATCTCTGAGGACAAACAATTGACCATTGCCAAAAGGACAGTAAGAACAAATTTCTATTTTGGATGTCCTAGTATGGGTATAAAAATTCACTGCATCAACATCCAAGATAATTGCTTAAAATAAGCAATACAACTAATTACAATTACTCACATCTAACCAGACAAAAGCACTCATGACAAATCACACAGAAAGCTGCAATTACTGGCTGCAAAACGTACTTTAGCAAATATGAAAGAAAACAATGAAGTATGTTCAGTTCAAAGGACTCCTTAATAGGCTCTGGAGATAGTATTATAGAATGCAAGAGTCACTTCATGTTCCAGATCCATTTTGCATTCTCATTACCCAACAATTAGCTTAAGTCACATTATGCTCCAGGTCCGAAATGCGGATACCAGCACTAATAAGTGCAGCTTGCCAGCTTTCAGAACATGCTGCAATCTAAAGATAACAAATATTTTAAAGGCATAGTAAAGTAATGAGTAAATCTTAACCAAGCATATAAAGCTCTCACCCAGATACAAGCAACACAGGTAGGCAAACATTCACATTGATTACACAGCTTGTTAACGAGGAAAGAACATCATGATCAAGGGCAATTTATGGGGCAAATCCTTGGCTGTCCAAAGTTCAAACACGCGTGACTAAAATAAACCATTATGCTGAATGTAACACTCATGGAATCAAACAGCCTCTTTAAAATAGAAATATATCGGTTGACTTTTTCTTTCTAAAGCTGTTGAACTGCCCAAGTGAGCTGTTGGTATCGCAGTTTAAGAGTCAAAAACATGGCAATAGCTTTCTCAGAATTGGGACACTCAGAATATTGCTGTTAAGCAAACCTATTTCATCCTTCTCTTGAAAAGTCTGCTCCCAATTAATGATGACATGACCACCAGCATGTCCTGAACAAGAAGTTCCTACACAGTTGCTGCTCTTAGTTCAAAGAAGGACTCAAACCTTTCAATGTTAAGTTATATAAAGTAGGAATTCAATGCCACGTTAGCGTGTTATTGAGGTTCTGAACATAGAATTAAATTAGTTTCAAGAAAATGGTTAGTCTCCTTCTCAAATTACAAACAACAAAGAAAAGGAATCTTAAAAGATAAGGTATGAGCCATCCAGGTCACACAGAAGATATAAACAGTAATTGAAATCAATATAACTCATGGTGAGAACTGAATTATTCTCTTCTGAATTCTGTGAACCCTACTCATGGCAGGTACTGTATGAATACAGAATAAACCAAGAACCAATTCCTGTCTATAAGAAATTTTTACACACCTGAATTTGAGAGGGAATTCCAATAGAGTTTGTAAATGCATATATTTTAATGGGTAGGATATTTACTTGGTAGCATACTGTAACATCATCTCTTTCTGAAAGTCTTCCAAGAATCCTCAAAATTACGACTGTCACCACCAATGACTTACCAGGATGGAAGAGAAGGTATCAGTGTTATCACTCTGACCTGTGCTGCAAGAAATTGTCTTTGCCTCAATACTTCTATTAATGAATCTTCAAAGTCTGCATGATTTCCTCAAGGCCCCAGTAAAGTATAGAATTTTAGGTTGGTTAGATAATTATTTTGGCATAATACAATCATTCCTAAAGTAGGGGCATGTGATAAAAGTCCTTATTTAGAAAAAGTTCATGTACAAAGTATGAATTTAGATCAACTTACTACTGCTATTTTTTTCATGAGAAAAAACTAAACTGACACAACCATCTGGTAAATATGTTTGTATGCACAGTATTTGATAGTTTTCAGAAACAATTCCAAGGATGTCACATATTTTTACCATTTGAATAAAGAATTACTTACTTGATTTGCCATGTAAATTGTGAGGAGACCTCTCCTATAAACAGAAATGATAAAATCAGTGAACAAATTAAACATTTTGTCAATAAAGAAAAGTACCTTAGAATCATAGAATCATAGAATTACCCAGGTTGGAAAAGACCTTGAAGATCATCAAGTCCAACTGCAAAGCATCTGAACATCTTATTAAAGAAGAGAGTTTAGTAAGTGGTATATTGATGGGGAATAAATCATTACCATCCTGCCAGGAAACAGATATGAAACCAAATATTCTCACAATATTCTCACAAAAAGTGTTTTCCACTGAAACGGACAATGCAGATATCATGGCACAAAGCAGCACACCCACCCACTCCAGCTGAGAGCCACAGTGCCAACACTGCTTTTCCCTCTACAAACCTTTACCTAGTTTCTTCTTTGTTCCCCTTCTGTTGTATGATGCCTCTAGCTGGATATTAAAAACATAAACCTGGGCTCATGCTGCCCCACATTCCCAGAACAAGACTAAAAACTGAGCTCTAGCTACATCGATGTGAGCTGCTGCACTAGCAGATTGTAACAGAAGTTTCCAAAAGGTCCAGCTATCAAAAATGCAGTTATTTTCTGGATGCCATTCACCAGCCAGAGAGCTCTGAGAAAGGGTGCACTTACAACTATGGATTTGCTTTGCCCTCATTTGTCTTCTCTCTTCTACAGAGATTAGCTTTCACAGGCACAACGTCAGCATTTCTTACCTGACTACTGCTATTAGTATCTTGATTTTCAGGATTTTTCTCACTGTTTACAATGCTGCTACACACCAGTTCCAAAAACACAACAACACTACACATTTAATTGCTAATATGGAAATGGGTTTATAACCTGAATTCATCTGTCTTCACATAGTTTGGTTTTCTTTGTTTTAATGCGCCAACATGAAAGGTCCAACCCAGGCTTGTAGGTATGTCACAGTTTGAAATTTTGAGCACTTGTGGGGTGCTTAACAGAATTGTATGTTCATAGAATAACCTGCAATCACTGCAATCGTACAAGCAAGCAAATCAAAATCACAGGCAGCCAAAAACCCAGAACTAAAGATCTGGTATAGTTGGGAAACAGAAGAAACAAAAAGATAGTGGATAATATTCACAACTGTTAAAGCAATTAGACTTCCATACTTTGTAACAAAGCATCAAAATCCTGCATGCTGCTTCTGACCAAGGGGGAGTGAAAATTCACTTTGGACGTTAAATGAATTGAACTCGAGTCCATCCACAAGCAACCACTGAATCTTGCAGCCAGTTTGTTCAGGCGATTAAAATCCCACTGTTGTGCTATTGCTCCCAGTTATGTACATTTTATTTTAGTTTGTTCTCACGGAGGACAAAAAAGGGATATTTGATGTTTCTGTAGTTGGTTGGGGTTATTTTTTACCTTTTCCTGCACAAGTATAAAAAGCTCAGGATAAATTGAATGTACAAAAGAGTTTGGAAACAGCATTAAATTTACACATGACAGCTATCCCATCAACTCAATGCACTTTGAGCCTTTTGGAAAACACCAGAAGAGCAATGTAAACCTGTAGTAACACACTAACCCAAAAGCAGCTTCCCCCGTGACAGATGCATCATTCAGAGCATAGTGCATATACTGACGACTGTTACTATGTGAATAGCATGGTGATAACCTGGTACATTCACTCCTGCAGCATCTGTATCACAGGGGCAGAGATGACATGCAGATGGCGTGGCTTTGGCCTCCCATATAAAAAAATATCAAATGGAAGTACTGAAAAAGTAGGAACTCTATCTGTCAAAGCTTTAGCTTCCCTTACGGTCCCTCTAGGCCAAATGTAAAGCACGACCTGCACAAAGACAAAGAAAGGAAAAGGGGCGAGAAGAGAGGAAGGAAAAACAAGAAGCTACGCTGCAGCTGCAGTGAGACCGATATGAAAAGGAGGTAGTCAGGAGGAGGGAAAACACACAGGCAATGAAAGTGCCCAAGGAAGTAACTTCTGGAGCTGGGAGTACAGAAAGCTGCAAGGTGACATGATCTGTAAGTGCCCACAGCAAACCTGCCTGCTGAACTTCTAAGCAGAAATAGGTTGCTTTTCCCAAACTCATTCTGTGACTACTATAGCATTAAATGCCCCCAATTTTCCACCAAAAATAAAGGTTCTTCTTGGCCTTGTGCAAATGTGATCCAGCAAACTTAACCCAACAGTGAACTCCACTGGTAAAAAGCAGGTGGAACTTCAGAAAGCATTGCATTCTTTTGTAACAATGGCAGCTGACAGAAAACAGGACTGAAAGATTGAGTTAATCCAAGCAAAAGGGTCACTGATACAACCAAGGACTGCTTTAAAGCTGCAGCTGGTAAATAAGAGGCACATACAATTGGGAAACAGCATTACAAGTGCAGGAAATAATTAAGTAACAACAATAATTAGTCAGCCATGTATAAACACATGCTCTAGGAGACTTAAAGACACTGAGAAATAAATAATACTTTGTCCATACACATTCTCTCAGAGGTTGCTCTGCTTAAGAACTTTGCTTTAGCTTCCCACTGCCTCCCTTCCACTGATATTATTTCCCATAATCAGTCCCCAGTGAAACGCGATCTTTTATTTGGAGGAAGTGGGGAAAAAAACAACAACAAGCTAGGGCACAATTAATGGAAGGTTGACAAGGTTAGCCAAGGCTGAAGTGGAGCATGTACCTAAGTCAGGATCAAAGAGAGCTGCACCTGTATTCTTGTATTTTATAAAACTAAAAAAGGCAGTGTCTCCAAGTGTAGTTATCCAAGACACCTCATCTCATCCTTGGCTGAACGATTTTCTATAAATCTGATCCATTCTTAATGTTTAAATGACAGGCCACATGCTTCCCAGATAATTTTCCTGTTTATTTAATAGTACAAGGGGGAATGGTTTTAGACTGAGACAGGGAAGGTTTAGGTTAGATATGAGGAGGAAGTTTTTCACTCAGAGAGTGGTGACACAGTGGAACAGGTTGCCCAAAGACATTGTGGATGCCCCATCCCTGGAGGCATTCAAGGCCAGGCTGGATGTGGCTCTGGGCAGCCCAGTCTGGTAGCTGTCAACCCTACACATAGCAGGGGGGTTGAAACTGGATGATCATTATGGTCCTTTTCAACCCAGGCCATTCTACGATTCTATGCTTTATGCTTCAAAGAAAGGTTTCACTAGGTACAACTCACTTTCTTTAACATCTTGGTAGCATCCAGACCAAACTCAAACAGTAAAAACTCTTCAACTCTGGTCTATAAAACTCAAAGAACGACACTTTCCTGTGACTGAACAGCTCAGAGGAAAGAGACTGAAATAACTCTACAAAGGAAAAAATAATAATAATAATAAAAATAAAAAGCTACAGGACAAAAATAGCAAGGAATTCTAGCAGCACACAGGGCTGTACTACCAGAAGTGTAGGTAGGAGGTCAAGGGAAGAAATCAGTTCCCTTTACAGGTGGTCATTAGGCACCTACAGACCACAGCTGATACGCATGTGCGAGTTGAGGGCAGGGCACCAGTTATAGGGGGTCAAAGAACAGCCCATGGTTGCCAGGGTAAGAGGCAGCAGTGCAGGACAATTTTTGATCTGCTCAAGGAAATAGTAGTTTGTCCATCAAGCACAGGGGTCAGATCTCACATAGGCCCTGCTCTGGGCAGGACGCTGGACCAGCCAACCTCTCACATCCCTCTACAGCCGAATGCTTCCATCCAACATGCCGGCCACAGCCCAGTTCTTGGGCATAAAACTGAGACCCTTCACCTTTTGAATCATGTCCTCTAAGTCTTTAATCATACACAGCTCTTTTCTGAGCTCAATTTCAAGGACTGGAAATGAAAGTACAGGAAATTAAAAAGCAGATTAAAGATTTCAGCTTCTTTGTTTAATCAAGAGAATTTTAAAATCAAAAGAAATCACAAAGCACCAGCTTCAACCTTTGAACTCATCTTTCCGTGAGCAAGATATTTACGCTTTTCTATAAGAGTGTTCAAGAAGCTTTTAGCTGTTGTACTAAGCCAACATCTCTTTCTCCACAGAGCCATAGATGGGTTAGGCATCTGTGATCTTTAAGTTATTCCTCATCAATATTCATTTCTCCTTTGAGAACTTCTTACCTTGCTGTCTCCAACTTAATAAACCTAATACACAACTTTCCAGCCAAGTAGAAGGTTTTCTCATTAAGAACTTTTTCCACAATACAAAGTTCAAAATATTGTTTTCTCTACTGAATCATAGAATCATTACAGTTGGAGAAGACCTCTAAGATCACCTAGTCCAATCATGAGCTCATCCCCACCGTGCCCACTGACCACAGCCCTCAGTGCCACACCTCCATAGCTCCTGAACGCATCCAAGGATGCTGAACCCACCACCTCTCTGGGCAGACTGTGCCAATGCCTTCTTTCATTTATACTACAAACCCTTCCAAGTAGGCACTCTTAAATCTAGATGTTCACGGTAACTGGATTTGAAGTACTCTAAATAACTTTTGCTTGTTTGTTTTTTGCTTTTACCAATCTGACTTTTTACTATCACTGTTTTTCTTGCTCAAAACTAAAGAGGAAAAGAAGTGACCAGACCACAAATAACACAAAAGAAATAGAGCATGATGAATAACACTGTGCACAGAATTCACATAAATTGACTAAACATTTGCCTCTTCCAGTATAAACAGGTGTTAGCTTTAACACTGAGCAGTACAACAGCACCATGAAGCAAGGTGCACAGTGGCCAAGTGCATCTCAGCCCCACATACTGCTGCAGTTCCCGCTGCCTCAGCACACAGAAGCAGAGTGTTAGAAATCTTGATGCATGCAATTAACAGCATGAGTTCTCTGCCTAAGCAGCCTCACCAGCGGGTTGTGTTTGTCCCTGTATACAGTAAATTTTAAAAGCCAGGGAAAAATAAAAAGACAAAGCGAAGACAAGCATTGTTTGAGCTTGTTCATAAAGCTTTTGAATTCGTTGCCTGCTTCAAAACGTCACACTCCTAATATCTCAGACTTGTGGTTTGCTCCTCCAAGAATTCCTACTGCTGCCACATTGACAGGTCTGAGTTGAAAGTAAATAGGTGCTAGAAGCAGCATGTCAAACTTACCACTTTCTGAGACCTATACAACAAGGTCTGAACCATATGCAGATTTAACATAATGAATGTCATCTTTCTGAATAAAAATATAGTTTTTAAGAAGGTTCCTCCAAATTCAGCTTGGAATTTAATATGAATATCAGTGCTCGCTCGATCTGCTGCACACCGTGAAAGCAAGCACCTTATTTTCACTAATAATAATTTTCTGGATCTTCTAAAATCACATGTATAACTACTTTCAAAGGAGTCATAGAATCACCAAGGTTGGAAAAGACCTAAAAGATCATCCATTCCAACCGTTCACCTATTACCAATAGCTCCCACTAAACCATGTCCCTCAAAACAACATCCAATCATTCCCCCAGGGTGGGTGACTCCACCACCTCCCTGGGCAGTCCATTCCAGTGCCTGACCACCCTTTCCGAGATGCAATATTTCCTAATGTCCAGCTTGAATCTCCCCTGCCGTAGCTTGAAACCAGTGGATTCAAAACGTAAATATGGAGTTCAAAGCTTCAAAAGTGCAAAGCACACAGTTTATGCTGTACCAACTTGTCATGGTAAACTTTGAAAAGATTACAGTTGTCCTGAGGGAAAAAATAAAAAGAAATTTAAAAGAATAGAAAGAAAGAGTTAACTCCAACCTGAATTTCTGAGCCTAAACTAAGAAGCTAACATAATAGTTTGTAATGGGTCCCCAGACAGGATTTGTGGTCTGCAAAAACAGGAAGAATTCCCTCCCCACCTTCCTCCCCCCACACTGTAAAGCACACCACTTCATAACCTGCAGATTTAAATCAAGCACACAAATCACAGCTTTCCCCGAAAAGAAAAAGGTCAACGTGAAGAGGGCTTTTTCTGCTCTACAGCAGCTTGACACCAAAAACCAATCAACGATAGATGTGGAGTTGTGATTGCATCCCTGTAATAACACAAGAAGTGCTGATTGTGTTTAGGGTATCGTTAATCTCTCACACCCACTGATTTCCTACTGGCAGCTGGAGGCCAGCAGTGAAATCCTGGTGCAAAAGTTCACTCAGAATCAGCAGGAACAGATAAGCTTTCAAAATAATGCAGAAAATTAAGAAAACAGACCTAAGCAATAAGTTTTCAAAAAAGAAAACCATTACTTTTGGAGCTCAGTGAATACCAGTGGCAAGTCCTTCACACAAATATCACTTTCAGGCACAAAACTTCCCATCAAAAGACACAGTTTGAGGATCCACAGCCCACCATGTTTTAAAGGATTCTCTATTTCCAAGTATGGGATGGTTTAAAGTTGGAAATGGACACTTCTAAGCTGAAGGACTGCTCAAAACTGCAAATCAGCAACTGCTGAACACATTAAGAAAAATGGTTATTTTATTCTTCTAAATACTCAGAATTTGTTGTTCTTAAAAGGAAAAGCAAACGCAACATGTTCTATGATTTGAACAAATGCCAAAGAAAGGGTATGAGAAAACTAGAGAGGGACAGAAGCCAAAAGGAAAATATATCTACAGTAATACATTCCAGTTAAATTAGTACCAATAATTCTTACTGAGTTTTCAGCTCGTGTAACACAAGATAACATCAACAGCTTGATTTTTGAACTGTTTTCTACTCTAATTTTATACAGATTTTCTTTCATCGTTCCTCTCCTCCTCTCCTGGCTTCCTCATGGCACCGACGGACCCAGAGACAAAGCAAAGGCAGGGCTAAGGGAGGGTGAGAGCTCTTAAGCTAAGGGTGACTTAACCTCACAAGATTTCACGAGGAGATAAAAATCAGATTCCAAAACACTTACTGCTTTCATAAAAAGATTGACCAGTAGATAACAGAAGAATAACAAGTTGTTCAAATCTCAGGAGAAGAAATGAAGGATTTCCGGCAATTTTTTAAATCGTTAGCATTCTTGGTATAAGAAGGTCTATCTCCCATTAAATAAGGCCCCAGATAACAATTTCTTTGGGCTGTTGATCATACCAGAATTGTTTTTAGAATTGATCAAGAAGAAAACACTGGGTTTGCTCCCAAAGCCAGCACAGCTAGGCCAGCACGACTGCTCTGCAGAACCCGGGGCTCACACTTTGTTCTCTTTTGCTATACACCATTACTGTGTCACAGCAAAGAGATAACATGCAAAGGACTGTTAGTGAAAGTTAGGAAAGAGAGCAAGAAAGCATAAAAATCTTAGAGTATTGCAGAGCTGTGCACTACTTTCTTGTAAGAACTCAAACCACCAACTTGATGGGTTTTTCAGAAACACGTAAGCTCCTCTTCTAGCCTTCAAAACTAGTAGCTACTGTTCTACTTGCATGTTCAGAGCTAATTTTCATCTAAGACTCAAGCTGATTTAATGATTACATGTAAAAACCATTTCCAAAGTACCAGAAACAACAAGCAAAAAGGCAAAATAACAAGTCGATCTGACTCAAGCAGATTACTGCATCTTCTCCTATTGTGCCATTAACTGGAAGTGACCTTACCTTCACAAAAGGAGACACCAACTATTCCAATGCAAACAGTCTATAGGGATAGACTTGCCATCATACAGAGCCATTTAGATGGATTTTTTCCTGGTAGAACCCTGAAGGACGGTATATTAAGCTGCATTATAAACAGGTTTCAAATCCAGTTAGGAGCAATGAGCGAGTCAAACCGAATGTGTACTGTCAAGGTTAAGAGCTTGCCTACATCCAAAAATGCCTTAAAGCACAAAGGGACCCCAGGAAAAGAAGTGTCAGGAGTCAGTGCATACCTTGTCTAGAAAGGCAGGAAAGCTGTCTGACTGAGAGTCACTTCAACACATCCCCAGTGTTTGAGAAGTCGATTCTGGCGGGATAGCAATATTTGATGATTAACTGTGACAGATACCATACACAGATATCAATGTGACTTTCCACCTACTAAAACCAGAAGGTTATTGCCAAGCTCAGTTTTAACTGGTTATGTTATGCCTTTAAGGCTCAAAGATCTAAAATACCAACAGCTGAGCTTAGAACATTTTTGATAGTTCCTAAGTCAGCCTGCTCAACAGAGTCACAGAACCTCTAAGGTTGGCAAGATCACTAAGATAATCCAGTCCAACCATCAGCCTATGCCTGTGACCACTCAGGACCATGTCTGTCACTACATGCCACATCTATGCTGTTCCTGAACACCTCCAGGGACGGTGACTCCACCACGTCCCCAGACAGTCTGCTCCAATGCATTACTATTCTGTCTGAGAAGAAATTCTTCCTAGCATCCAACCTGAACCTTCCCTGGTGCAACTTGAGGCCATTATCTCTTGTCCTATTGCTGGTGATGCAGGAGAAGAAACCAAACCCCAGTTCACCATAACCTCTCTTCAGGAGAGGGGGAGAGCCATAAGCTCACCTCTGAGCCTCCTCCTCTCCAGACTTGTAGATGCCTTCAGCTGATCCATTTGTCTCACCCCCAGCCCCCATCATCATTTCCCTAGGCTCATCTCTAGCTTTTCACCACCACATCAGCTAACACTGCAGCCAGCTCAGCTAGACAGCATCTGAAGCTTACTCTACATTAGCAGAATATCTATTATTCCCCTCTGGATTCTGCATGTTACACATATGCGTTCAGACACAGAAGATGTATTAAGTGTTTGTTTAAGTCAAGGAAGTCCAAGTGAGTGCCTCCTGCATGCGAGCAAGGAGCAGACAGAACCGAGCAATTAATCCACTGCCTGTGTTGTTTGAATTCAGCTCAGACTTGCGGAACAGTTTGATGTTCAATAGTAGTCTCAGTGTTACCATTTTTTCTACAGGCATTTCAACAGCGCTTTAACATTTGGGTGCAGGAGGGGGAGTTTTTTGGTGCGTGTTTGTGCATGATGAAAAAAACAAGAGGAAATTCTACTAACACTCAGACGACCACATCGCTTTTAATTGTTCAGGCTTTTTAATTTTCACTTTGTAGGCTGAAAAGTGAGATTTATCAACAGCAGTCCTTAGAATAATGGTGGGAAGGGGGGGGAACACCCAAGTTCTTATTATCTCCAGTCTCACCTGGAGCAGCACAGACTGTGTTGGCTGCACCCAGCCACCTGGGATCCATCAGTCCATAACCCCACCTTAGTACTGCCTTCTGTCCATCCAAGCTAGCCTCATGTGAGCTTGACAGACATAATCCAGAGCTCAAAAGCACTGCCTGTGCTGTCTTACAGCATAATCGATGAAGAAGCCTCACTTTTGCTGATGCAGCCAACTGAGTTCTCCTGAAACGTAGGGAACTGCAGAGGTGTTCAAATAAAAATACAAATGCCTCAAGGGATGGTGCATCCACAGCTTCTTTGTGCAACCTGTTCCAGTGCCTCACCACCCCAACCATGTGCTTTAGCTTATGGTTAACACTGAAGAGATCAGGCAGTTGGACTAGATGATCTCAGAAGGTCCCTTCCAACAGAACTATCCTATTCTAACACATTGTTCAGAGTTGTAATGGTGACTCCACTTGGAGGAGATGCTCAAAACCCAACTGGACACAGTTGTGTCCAGGGCAGCTGCAGCTGAGCCTGCCAGAGCAGGTTTGAGTTTAGAACCTCAAGGGGTCCCCTTCCAACCCCAGCAATGCTAAGACTCACTGACAGCAAATTACAGATTTTAACATCAGAGTTATCAGTTCAAACTTAATATTATCTCAATATATACAATTTGTTTTAAGTTAAATGCTTTGGAATTCTTTCCTTCTACAAAATAACAGTATGGTAGTTACTGGTATTCCTATTCACTTTCAAAACATAAAAAAGGGATTTCTGTGCTGATGAAAAAGTACAATTCACAACTGGAAAAAGGCACACCATATCTTCCTGTGTAACAGAATCCTCGGCCTACATCCTGACCTCTGTCCATCATATTAATTTTAATTCAGCTGAATACAGTTAAATCAAATTCAACATTTCTTTCTAGGATTAACACATGATGGTAAAACAGTAAATGAAAAATGGACATCTGCTGAAAATGACTGACAAAGTTACGACTGACAGATACACACAGACACACAAACAGTACAGAAGTCATTGGCCTTTCAAACGTAAAACATCAGGCTATTACTGCTGGCATTTTATTTTCCTTTAAAAAGGAGATTTAGTGCATCAGGTCAAACATAACATAAGCCTGATGATCTCATTTTTCAGAAAGACATATTATTGCAAATAATTTCTTAGAAGTATGTTAGCTATGTACAGGGCAGGCGCTCCCACAGCTCTACGTCGTCAAGATTCACAGAACCAATTCAGCTGACAGGGATCTCTAAAGGTGATCTAGGCCAACTCCCCTGCAATGAACAGAGACACCTACAGCCCGACCAGATTGCTCAGAGCCCAAGAGCTGTCAGCCCTGGGCTACCTGCCACTGTCAGAATTCCCACAGCCACAGCATCTTCCAGATCAACTCCTGCACTCCCAGCAGGCTTGGAAATAATCAGTGTCTCCTCTCCCTCCAATAACTACAGCAGTAGCAGCCCTCAAAGCACACAGCACTCCGTGTCCAAATGTTTACATGCTGTTCCTATAAAAACTCAGATCTCCGTTGTTGGCTTTCCTCAAAACAGTTGCTGAAAAGCAATAGATTTGAATGTATTTTGGCTTAGAAACAAAAGGTATTCCCATTAACTTCACTTCTACAGCATTTCAGAATAGTAATCATTTTACAGGGGCCAAAGTCCAAAAGAATTTGTTCCCCTTCTACCTTTGTTAATCAGATACGGTACAGAATACTCAAATGAGTGATCCAAACCTGAGGTTTTTTTCATCATCTCACAGAACAGCTTGCTCTCTCAATTCCTTACCTGTAGCAAGTAAGACTAAGGCTTGCAAATACAGTTGCGACGTTAAGAGATTGTTTGCCTATTATGCTCTCCTATCTTTGCCAGACAAGCAGCTTCCTAAAAATACAGCATCAAACTGGGTAACAATAAAACACTGAGAAAGGAAATTGTCATCCCAGGTCTAAATATACCTTAACAAAAAAAATCATAGAATCCTAGAATGGCTTGGGTTAGAAGAGACCTCAAGGATCATCAGGTTCCAACCCTCATGCCACAGGCAGGGCTACCAACCTCCAGGTCTGGTACTAGACCAGGTTGCCCAGGGCCCCATCCAACCTGGCCTTGAACATCTGCAGGGACAAAGTATATATTAACAAGTTCAGATTTGAAAGGAGAATTCCACAAAACCCATTTTAAAAAAGTATCAGTTTCTGTATGTACTGATTTAAAACATAGACTTTATTACTACACTGCTGCATTCTTCCCTTGCAATGTATTTTAAGTTAATGGCACTTGTGGCAAAGAAGAAGCCCCAGTGAGTGACAGCACGCCATCAGGTTAACATGCACAAAACTCTAAAAGCACCACATGGTTCTTCTAGAAATGCTTCCATTCTTTTTCTAAGCAACATGTTTCAAAGAGCACCAGTATACCTACAGAGGCATTCTCTATTAACACAAACTGTTGCACTATATCACCTTTTACATACAGATAGAGTCATAGAATCCTTAGGGTTGGAAGGGGCCTTCAAAGGTCATCCCATCCAACTCCCCTGCAATGAGTCCAGTACATAGAACTTGATGAAAAAACACTCCATGTTCTCTGCTAAAACTTGCTGCCAATAGTAGCCCAGAGCAAGATTTTACAACCAAATTACAAAAGCCCTAAATCTCAGGTTTTATAACACCATCAGTGACACAGCCTTACCCATAGCGACGAGACAGGCGCCACTGTAATGTTAACAGCCCGTACATAAACATTTGTTGGCCAGTGGGGTGGTGGGGGCAATCCCAGAAAGGTCCCTTTGGAGCCACCCCACAGCTTATAGGGGAATGCAGTTGCAGCTTCTCTGTCTTAATTGCTTACCAAAGGCAGAAAAAAAAAGTTAGCCAGGCAGTAAGATAATTAATTTCATTAAAACCATATCTGTACCCCTTCTTAAAGTTTCACTTGTAACTCTTAAAACTCTTTAAGAAATTGTGTTGTTGGTTTTTTTTTAAATAAGAGTTTAAGTAAACTGAAATTAACGATTTAGCTATCAGTAAAATAGAACTTGGAGCATTAGCAGGTTTATGAAAGACTTGGGGGAGCATCACTCTTTTCTTTGCAAATAATTAAACACAGACACCTGAAGTAATGGTACTCACTGAACAGCCAGACTCCTTTGTTTCAGGAATGTGAAAGGCACAGCCCATCTGGTCTCACTTCCAGCAATACACAGGCTGTGGCCAAGCCTCACAGCATATTTCAGCAGCTTCATTCACAACAACTTTAACGAGAAGGCTCAGTTACTTCCTCACCTCCTGGCAGCCCCAGTGCCCCACAGCACAGCATCACTGGGTCTGAGCTGCTCCCACCTCAACTGGGAGCTCCAGGCTTCCTGATAGTGCTAAAAAGCTTAGAATTACAAACAGAAGCCAAAAGGCATGAGTAAAATAGTCTTTGTTCAAAGTTAGAAACCAGCTGAAGTGCTTCTTAAAGAGAGCTTGAAACAACCTCAGTGGCAGTAAATGAGGAGTGCACTCTAAAATGACTCTGTACAGAGACTAAGGAGATAAAGGTGATGATTCCCTAAGGAGGCTTAAATCAAATGAGCACACCTGAGTCATCTCTGCTTCTGGAGAGACACTAACATGAACACGGTATATAGTAGTAACACAGTAGGACTGACACCAATAACTTAAAGGTAAGAAGATCCAACCCTGTGCACTTCTCAGAACATGAAGCACACACCAGCTATGCAGCTAAGAGTTGGCAGATGTTACTTTCCAGACTCAGTGTTGCTCAGTAAGGATGCATCCTTCTATTCTAGCAGGCACTCTTGTGCTGCTCGGGAGCACAAGAAAGAGGCAGAAATTCTGAGTTACTTCCATAGCAATGGTTAGATATGAGGAGGAAGTTTTTCACACAGAGGGTGGTGACTGGAACAGGTTGCCCAAGGAGGCTGTGGATGTCCCATCCCTGGAGACATTCAAGGCCAGGCTGGATGTGGCTCTGGGCACCCTGGTCTGGTGGCTGGTGACCCTGCACATAGCAGGGAGTTGGAACTGGATGATCATTGTGGTCCTTTTCAACCCAGGCCATTCTGTGATCTAAGAAAACTTAAGTTACTCATTTGTAATGAGTAACAAACTATCACCAAACTAGTTCTGCAGCCCCTTAGAAAAAAACAGACCCCTTTCAGGTTTATGCCAAATGGAGTTGTTTTCTACAGGACTGTCTGCCCATCCCTTTATCCCATTATCTTGCAAGACTGGCACACAGGTACAACAGCATTCAAGAATCCTATTTACAAGCACGTTGTTCCCAAGTTCAGGACTAACAGGGCTGCTGTGCAAGCAAATGCCAGTGAGGCACTTAAAATAGGGTCTCCACTTGTGAAGAGATTAAGTGATTAAATCTGATGGCACTGCGAGCTGTAATTTAAAGGGGTAGAGATATATTTATGAACCAAAATCAACACTTCTCCATACACTTTGTTGAAAGCTACTCCACAGATGACTAAAAATTTCAGCATATCTCCTTGTCCAAAGCTACCTTCCTAAGAGACCACAGAAGTCCATTAAACTTCAATTTTGCCTTTAACTGAAGCTACTAAGCAAAGAGTTCTCAAATCAAAGTCGCGTCTCACTGGGTCTGTCAGCAGCAGCAGTTCACACATTGTACAGAGTCACACACCAAATATTTCAGCATTTTGAACTAATTAAGTTTCCCAAATACTTTTCAATCTGTTTTTGTCATTAATAACAGTGACTGCTCACATTCAAGCTCCCTTCACAGAAGCAGGCATATTTCCACCACACTAAGAGCACTAACAGCACGATCACCTTATTTCCTACACAACTACAACTGAATACCCCTCATTTCCCAAATTGTAGTTATTCAGCAAAAGATACCACGCATTTTCTAAATGTTATTAATGCTGGAGTAATACGAATGTAGTACCTGGAGATCCCAAAACCAGATGCAGTAATCCAGATGTAGCCTCAGCAAAGCAAAACTGGGGGAGGATCACCTCCTCAACCTGCTGGCCATGCTGATTTTAATGAGCCCTGGCATACCATACCCATACACGTTGTATCTACTTTTATTGCTTTCATACCTCCCTATCACAACTCTTATTTCTTCCAAACCTCAGAAGTGAAATAGGTGCTTGCTAATGCATAAAAGTTTTCTTACTTTGCGGCTAAGGCTTTTAAAAACTGCCATTTGCCATAATATTTGCTTACAGACTCTCTTTCTACACTTCAGAAGTTCTTGGTTTGGAAGATTATAAAAACCCCATATAGTTTGGGCTTACCAGTAGTTACAGCTCTTAGCTCAAGAATATTATGGAAGCTAGAGAAATCTCATAAATGGGAAGAAATGAGGCTGCTCATCTGCCTAATCTTGTCTAGAAATAGTAGAAGTCTGACACATGAAGCACACTGTAACAGGTCTGTAGGAAAAGTTTAAGTGACCCTGATTAAAGAGGAAAAATGTATTTGCTTGCATTGTAAAATGAAATACTGACGGCAACACAATTCCAGAGTCTGAGTAAATAAAAGAAGACACACCAGAAGGCATCTGCCCTTTGAGAAAGTAACTGCAGTAAGAGGAAAATCAATCAACTAGAAAGGAAGTTTCTTTTAAGAAAGTCCAATTATTTCCTAAATAAATTAATACAGACATAATTTTGTGATCCTTTTTCTTTATAGTTAATTTCTATAACATGGTTTAGAAATACCACCACCTTTCCAGAACTACTTACATATGAAGGAACATTCTTCAAGGAAATGACTGGATGTTGTGTTGAGGGACATGGTTTAGTGGGAGCTATTGGTAATAGGTGAACAGCTGGACTGGATGATCTTTTAGATCTTTTCCAACCTTGGTGATCCTATGATTCTTCAGTTTCCAAAAAACAATAGATAGTGTGTTGTTTTCAGAGGAGAGAACTTGGACAATCTTAATTCAAAGTTCAGATTGGGTACTGCTTAATTCCATGACTGAAGTTCAGAGATAGGGCCTGACAGACAGGTGGCAACACATATGTGTATTTACAGTTATTTTGAAATAGAAGCACATAGAAGTTTCAGAGAATCACAGACATCAGAAGCGTGTTCACATCATCTCCAGGGCTAAAACCTCTTTTTCTTTTAAAAGAATATTTTTTTCTACTATGCTTTTGTCGCCACCTCTACTTCTGATAAAGGGCATACAATCCAGATGATCAAAACACAGAATCATAGAATGGCTTGGGTTGGAAGGGACCTCTAGGATCATGAAGGTCCAACCCTCCATCACAGGCAGGGTTGCCAACCTCCATATCTAATACTAGACCAGGCTGACCAGGACCCCAACCAACCTGGCTTGAACACCTCCAGGGACATGGCATTCATCTCATCCCATATTAAATTAAGCATTGTAATTTTATTTATTGATGCAAACTACCAATGGAAGTTGCATTTCGAGATATTCAACCTTCACAACACAGATTTCGCCTGCCATTTCTCACAGCCACATGACAAATGGCAGCTTCCAGCTATCCTTGGATCACTCCGAGCTTTCCTCTCCTAACTCCATGCTCTTCCTAATGAATTTCATGTTGATAGCTGAACTGTGACATCATTTCATAAGCAAAAAACTCTGCTCTCTTTATCATTACATTTCTTTCAGCTTGGATTACATTCAGTTTTTCTCCCCCATATCATTTCTTTTAATATGAAGAAGTAATAGTATAAATAAATAAATAAGAAACAGATCTTAGGTTAAAAGATTTTTTCACTACAGCCTCCCATACTGAGGCTGCAAAGGACACTAGTTCAAATGGAGAACACTTCAAGATTTGAAGGGAAAAAAGCAACTGAGTTGTCAGATGACCAAAACAAGAAATAGTACTGTATAATACAGAAAATCCATTAACATAAACTGTACCTGCTTTTCCTTTCGATGAGAATAGCCATATAAGAAGCTGGTAAAGCAGCACCAAAGCCAGGAGACCAAAAGTAGAATTTTCCAAGTAGTTTCCTGAAAATGTAATTTGTACACATTACATGCAAAGCAACCACAGTACTGATGTACCTTTATTTAAAATAAATTGTATTTTCCATTAATCAGTGCTTACAGATAATTACAAACCATTCTTACAGTTGAATAGTTCTTCTCAGAAGGGTTCCCAGAGAGGACTGTTAACATTTGACACCTAAAACTTCATGAGCGTAACCATTTCAGTTAAAGGATTAATTTAAGGAAAGCAATACGTTTCTGAAAAGCTGCAGACACTAATTCCAACACTACAGCTGCTTCTTTCTCTGCTATTTGTTTACATGCATCTCCTCGGGAAGATGTGCCTTGTGGAATGTGGGAATGCAATCCAGTGAGACAGAAATCAAATCAAATTGTTCTACTATACAACGTGCTCAGAAAATAGACAGACAGACTGGTGCTAAAAACAGTAAATCACTCACTTATGGTAAGTCAAGGAATCAATTATAGCTGGAACCAAGAGGGAAATCCCAGATCTACTAAGGTCAGTGGGAAAGCTCTTGCTTTTTGCAACCAGATCTGGGTTTCACTCAGTTTTTTCCAAGAGCTGAAAAAAAAAGAGTTTTTCAAATACAGACATAATCTAGGAAGATACAAAATTGGTTGCTGAGAGAATAGGAAGACCAAAATGCTTGCCAGAGACAGTGGCCTCTACCACACTTGATCTGCTCCAAACACCTGTGCCTTCCAACGGACTTGAGCTGACTACAGAAGCAAGCAGAAGTCAGCCAGTCCTGAACTTTGATAAGGAATACACATCAGTTACACTGTGGCTACTCAGCCACTATTACTTGAGGAAAATAACAGTGGGGTCTTCCCTTCTAAAAATAAAGCAAAATACAAATGTGATTTACTTTTATGAAATTTCACATTGATAGAGAGAACTAGGATTATTTACCACTTCCACCTGGATTAGATCACTTTCACTCTTGCAGAAGGCATGATCAGCCTCATTTCATACTTGTGCTGCTAAAATAACATGAGCAGTGAGCAATGCCAGCTTACATTCAGAAGAGAAAAGAAAGCCAGTGTATCACCAGCAAGTGATGTAATGTCAATTATACACACTACTCATTCCCACGACTGAAAAAGGATGATTTCTCAGGATGACAATGCCAAGTGCTGCAGTAGCTAAAGTTCATTATTAGGACTCTCTTGGAAAGCAATGACTGTATGAAGTTTCAGAGCAGCCATCTGAAACATCCTAGTAAGTATGAACATATCCTACCAGGCACATCTGTTAAGTAACAGAACAAATGCCTTTTCTGTGGGAAAGAAACAGGAACTTTCTCTGCCTTCATGGAATAGAATCACTCCATGAATGCGACATGTTTTCAAGGCCAGGCTGGATGTGGCTCTGGGCAGCCTGGTCTGGTGGCTGTTGACCCAGCACATAGCAGGGGGGCTGAAACTGGATGATCATTGTGGTCCTTTTCAACCCTGGCCATTCTATGTTCAGTGTGATGAGATTTAGATAAAAGCAGTGCATATTTTAGACAATAAAAGTCATTGAAAATTTAGATGTCTGATCATAAAGTGGAAAATTTAAACTCCTGCTGGAATAAACAAAAGAAAGATTTTGTTATTATTTACGTGGTTGTTTTTACATAGTCTGAGGCAGAATAATGGAATGGGAAGCATGTGTTCTCCTTCTGATTATTCATCTAATTTCTCACTGTACAACTGCACCCAAACCTGAAAGGCCAGTTAATATATACAGCTGAATGGAACCAAGCAATGGAAAGCTGTATGAACACAAAGTGAATTACTCTAGACTCTAGGCTAACTGAGCCATGACTTCATGAGGCTTTGCATTCATTTAATAAAACTGAAAACATAAAACTTACACCCATCTTACTTACACCTGTTGTAATGCCTGTCAGTATAGGAGCCTAGGACTTCTGTCTGAAGAGTAGACAGACGTAGTCTACTGCATTACCTCTGCAAAGAGATTACAGCCACAGCTGGGCTGTCAAACATCTGTAACATGGATCACTGCCTCCACAGCTCTGCCAATAGTGCAGGCTGCACACATTCACTATTTCACTTCAAGGAAGAAATTTTAAAGAGCAGCCAACTTCACTTAGTGATGCCTTCTAGAATGAGGACACCTACCCAGAGTGCTGAAGCTGAACTTGGATTGTTATGAAGCTTCGCTCATTAAGGAAAAGGAGAGAATATTCAACAATTACTGAAATAACTTAAATTGCATTTTCTTATCTAAAATATTACATCCTTAGATGTATTTGCAGTTGTTTTAATTTTGATCATTTTCCTCAGTGGAAAACAAGGAAATACTACAAGAGCATCAAAACCACACATCAGCACAAGCCAAACCTCCCACTGACAATTACATTTCATATTTAGGTCTTCCAATTACTACTAGGAGAATAAAAGGTATTTTCTACAGAATACAGCATAAGACAGAGACTGAAGAATCACTGAGACTTCTGTATATGTATGAAAATATGAAGTGGTTGCTTTATCCAGGAGACCCCACTATGCCTACCAACACATCACCCAAGTGTTACAAAATAAGGAAGCACACAACTCTTTATCAGAGCAAGAACTGTGCAGGTAAATGAGTTAACATGTCCAGCTACAAACCCTTTAACCTGCTGTTCTACTCTAGAATTCCAGGAGTCGACTATATAGGGACTGATGGAGAACTCTGCTTCTTTGTCATTACCGCTCCTGCTTTCTAGAAACTCCCCTAGTCAAGAGTATGAAGTCTGCAGGAAATGCTGCATCAACTCAGAGCTCTGGGTAGTTCAGATATTCACAAAACAAATACCTCCTGACAGGAACTTGAACTTTCTGGATAAGACAAAGAAAAGACATAACAAACCTTGTAACTAAAAAAGACACAAAAATGATACAGATCCCATTTGATCTCTTACAATTATCCAGAATCAGACCTAAAGGATCTGGGTCTCTAAAGCCTTTTATGAAAGGTCATAGCTTCACTTCAGAAAAACTTAGACCACAGTTAAACAATGTAACTATGGTGTTCTGCCATCTCTTTGATGTATTCAAACATACAGAAGAACCAAATGGCATTCTGGGCTGGAAAACGAGATAATTATTTTCCCTCTGAGGGGCTATGGCAGAAAGTTAAACATTTCCCACGTCACATAGTGATTAACTCAAGGAATCATGAGTTCAAACAAATATTTAAATAAAACAACCAGCTCACATGAAGTAGTAACAAAAAAGCAATGAAGTTTCACGTGCACCAACCCAGCCTGTCATCCTCCCATTAGATTAGAGAAGGAAGCTTACATGGCTTAAGCTGCAAGACAACTTAATACTAAGCAAAATCCAAGTAATGAACTTATCAACTTTATGAGCTCAGTAGTTGTTCTTCATAAAGGCATACAACATATAGTTTTAAAAATAGCACGTATTTAATACTGCTCGTTGGTTTGCTCCCAGTTTCTCTCTTCTCAACACTTGTTTTCTTGATCATATACTTGTTCAGCTGACTTGTTCACAGCATCTATCCTTGATGAGTCCCAAGCATCTCCTTGATTAATCTAGTCCCCACTTTAAATCCCATCAGTGTGTGAACAAGATAGAACTGCTCTCTTCCTCCCAGTCGATTACTTTGCACTTTCCTCAATCCAGCTCCATAAGCCTTTTTCCCCTAAAAATCAGGAGATTTTTCTGAAATGGCTGACTGGATTTCTGGATTTTCTTATCGTAATTAATCTCGCATAATCTCACACTAGCTTATTTTTTCCAGATTCTGTAGCTAGATACAGAACAAGTAACATAGCAAGAACATTATTGGCAACTCCTCCCAATTAGAAAAAACGATTATTTATCCCCTTTCCCCTCTCCCCTCTCCCCCCACACACACACTTTAACTACATGTTAATGATTTATTAATTCCTAGAAGACAGGAAAGTATTCCCCTTTAACAATCCTAGAAAGTAATCTTGTCAATTTCAATACCAGTTGCAGTATGTGTCAAACAGGTCACCAAATACACGCTTGCTCTTCAAAGAACAGCATTTACATTGGAAAGCATAATTTTTCTGATAATCTTGTGACCCACTGTTTGAAATGTCTATTTACATTCAAACCTTTCTAGGAGAGAAAAATCACACCTCCTTAGATAACCCTTACAATCTACCTGCATTTCCTGCACCCATGTATTTGGAATTGGTAACAAATGGGAAAGGAAATCATGTGAATATATTGCCTTATTTACTGTGCATATTGTGCATTAAAACCAGAAAGCACAACTGTTGCTTGGCTGACTCCTACCCATATGTGTTGTTTTTTTTTAAAAAAAGACAAGTTATTCTATAAGCTAAGAAGTTACATTCAATGGCTTTCCTATTACATTCAATTTTTTAGGACAGTATACCAACCTTAGAATGCAAAAGCAAGCAATATACAAGGTCCCATTTGCTGTCAGAAAGGAAGTTGATTGCAAGATCTCAGGTAGCAGTTTGTGCAAATAATAGTCAAGTTTTCGTTTCCTGAGAATAGCTGCAATCTGAGGGAGGAGGGAAGAAAAAAGGGAGGACAAACTTTAATTCAATTATGTTCTTTCTTGCACATTGTAAAGCAAAAAGTAAAATGAGATATGCCCATTTATGTAGTAAATCAAATCTCCTTAAATTTGCACGTTTTATGAACAATACCACAAAGATTTCCTTTGAACTTGTTCCAGATATTACAGTATTTATACCAGGAAATACACCACATAAGCTTAAGTGGAAACTATGGGAGACGTTTTACTACCTTGTTACCATTGGCCGTTATAGTCAGAAAGGCTGTCTGCCAAATAGCAGAACTTTAAGATGTAATAAACTCACAGAGATTTGTCTTTCAGGCAATTGGACTACCTGGTAACAAAGGTCAGAATACCACTAAGCAACCCAGATGTGGGCCCCAAAGTGATGATGCATTTCTAAAGGTTTTCTACTTCAACCAAATAACTCCGAGTACTCCAATATTTCACCGTTTGTTAAAAGAACGCATTTTCTTGATCAATTTTATAGAAATGCTATGTATAAACATTACGTTATGTACTCCTGAAGTAGGAAACAGGTTGGATCTGAAAAGTGAGCGCTCTGCTTGGTCAGTTGAATTTATGTTATGAAGAACTGTTTGCTAAAGGCTCAAACACAGCACATCCTTCTTGTCCACTGAAAACTTGCAACTATTAGAACAAGGAGCAAGGCAAAACTCAGAGGTGCACAAATTTAAAGACATGAGGCAACAGACAATTCAAATACTGAAATTCAGATTAGGCAGGATAAAAAAAATGTTATCCTTTGAAGTGTCTGAATATCTGAACAGATTGCCTCTAAGAGGTTGTGGACCCTCCATCACTGGAGATCCTTTAAAGCTCAGACCAGGAAATGCCCCAGATACACCTATCTTGAGTACAAGGCTGGGACCACATGGCTTCCAAACCTCCATGGTTCCATGAGATTAGAATTTGGGTGCACCGACAGACAGACTTGTTTTTAATAGCACTATCATGTTCACCTACACTGGTTTCTCAAGGACTCTCAAAACTAGCTGGAGCTTTCAACCAATGCTTACGATCAGAAAAGCTGCAGACAAAAAGAACTTGAAACTACAAGTGCTGATGAGAATGATGGGCAGCCTGTTGGTCAACAACACCTCTTGAGAACTTGGTTTCTCAATTCAAAGATATGGGGGAAGGAATTGTTCTTCTCAAAACCTGTCCAGTTGCACTGAATAGAAAAATGTTTTAGAGACAGAGATAGGATGAGGCTTCTGCTAGAGCTAACCATAAGGGAGCTCTGCCAAAACAAGTGCCCAAAACAAAGCCTGAACTAAGGATTAAGGAGAAACATATGCACGAACAGACTTCTGAAAATAGATTAAAGCACCACTTCATCACATGTCAAGACTGTTTAAGCCATAATGGATTAGGCAACAATGCAATCCAGATAATCGTTTTGTTGCAGCAAAGTCTTAATGCAGACTAAACACCAGATTACTTGTTGCCACCTCCTCGGCTATTTCCAGTCTACTGTACAAAGGTTGTGAATATTTGGAACAGAAGAATGTTTTTTTCTTTTTAAAGAGCACAACCTTTGAGCTGAAGCATACAGCCTTGTTTCCTCCGAACGAGCATTTTATACTTCTGTATATCCTTTTGTATTTCTTTTAAATATGTAAAAAGAAAATATTGGTATGTTATAAAGCAGTGACAAATCAAAAGCTTATTATAAGGTTATTCTGTAGCTTCTCTAATAAGTTTTATACTAGTTTTCCACTTTCCCTTCTCTTCACTATTCAACTCCTAAATGAAAGGCAGAAGAGAACCAGGAAAAACAACACACAGTCCAGGCTGACGAAACACCTTCCTTTTCCCCTGCCATCAATGGTGCAATTACATGGAACAAACACCAGCGATGCTTCCAGACACCACCTTGTACTCCCTTCCAGCTCTCCACAGTTAAAAAAAAAAGTACTCTTACAGTTGAAATAGGCAAGAGAGAATTGGAAACCTGTCAGCCCATGGCATTTCCTGACTCCCACTGGGATAAACTCCATTCAGGTGAGTTGGGAGGTCACTGTGATGAAGGCCAAACGCTTCACAACAAACGCTCTGCTGAAGGCTTAGCACCAGACATCAGCAACAGATACCAGCATGGAATGAAAGGGCTATCAGGAAGCCCAGTAGCTACTTCCTTGGCAAGCTTTAATGCCCATGAAGAGAGTGCTAACAGGTGGAGCACAAGGTTTGATGGTAACATGTGCTAAGTGAGGCACCCTGAAAAGTCAGACCCAGGAAAACAGCTGTCTCATTGAAAACACATACACAGATCTCCAGAGCTATGGGAGGAAACCTCACTACAATCCAGTACAGGAGGGAGACTTATTTTTTTACACCATCTGTTAGTAATACAATGGGGAACAGTTTTAAACTAAAAGAGGGAAAATTTAGGTTAGAAGTTAGGAATAAATTTTTCACTCAGGGGGTGGTGAAGCCCTATTGCCCAGAGAAGCTGTGGTGCTCCATCCCTATATGTGCTCAAGGCCAGGTTGGATGGGTCCTGGGCAGCCTTAGCTAGTGGGGGGCAACCAGCCCATGGCAGGGGTTTGGGCAGGCTTTTAGGTCTCTTCCAACTCAAGCCATTCTGAGATTCTATGTAAAAAAAACAGATGAATCCTCAGACTCCTTTACTTGGGTACCTAAGGGAGGTCTGCTTTGTAACCTAAGTACTGACAGATTAAATTTGGGATGTTACTCACTATAACAATGAAGGACTGCAAGTCTGAGTCAACTGACTGTTCCAAACAGTTCACTACCACATATCCAAGAGTGGCCAAAACAGTTCCATGCCTCCCGGTGCTCTTCTTTCCTCTCCATAGTTTCTCAGCTACATTCTTCTCTTTTTGAGATAGAGCAGCAGAAAAATTCTTCAGTGCTTACAGACCACTGCAGATTTCCAGCATTAGTAAGAAAGCATGGCATACCCGCAACATGAGTGGAGCAAAGCCATATTATAATGCCATGAGTGTTTGCCACTGCATGAAACCCAGATACCATATTCCTTCCCTTTGATTTCACACTGCTTGTGCTGCCTCATCTCTCCTCCTAACCCCGAGATCTACCTGCAGTCCAAGACATGGAAGAATGCACCCTTCATACCACTACAAGATCATGATTTCATGGCATGAAAAAGATAACAAGATAACCCTTTGCAATACAATATGACCTTTCCTCTTCTTTTTTTCTTCTGAGAAATATCACAAAGAGTGTAGAACAGTTTCACTGATGCTAACAAATAATGCTGACTGTGCTGCTTTCTGACTAGCAGACACAAGGCAGCTTGTGCTTCTCATTTGCCTACGTGCTGCATATCAACCATTTAAAAACAACTGACAAAGCTGTAAAATCAAAGTATTACCCAGCATACACATCTCTCTAAGGAGGAGACTAGAAAGGGAACAGAAGACCTAATAAAATCAATGCTCAACATATAGCTGATGTTCTATCCAGCTCTAACACATAAACCAGTATGGATGACATTAACATGAAGCACCAGTTAGGTAATAGCACTTCCTCAAAGAGATCTGCTCTTTGCGGATAAAGAATACACAGCTCCAGAGGTGGACACCACAGCTCCAGAGGGGGACACCACAGCTCCAGAGGGGGACACCACAGCTCCAGAGGGGGACACCACAGCTCCAGAGGGGGACACCACAGCTCCAGAGGGGGACACCACAGCTCAGCACTCTCAGCTTCTAAAGCAGCCCACCAGTGAATCTCACTTGTCTCAGTGCCCTACGAGAAACACTCTTCTAGATGCTCAAACAATAACCAAGATCAAAAAGGAATTTAAAACAAGTCATGCACTGTCTCAGGGAAGATGTTCAGAGCTTTCAGGAGTTTGTAACTTCCCTCTTTGCATCCAAATATTATGGCTCTTGATCTCCTTTCAGATCAACACAGTCCACAGAAAACACTGATATTTCCAGATTCAAAACAGGAAACATATGGGAATCTGGGCGAAACTTCGATCCCAGCACTTCAGTCCTCAGGCAGCTAAACTTGTACATTCACAGTAAGACAAGTAACACCCACACAGTGGTGAGAAGTCAGAGTGATGAAACACACCCCAATTCCTGTCGTGTGCCACTTCTGCCCTACAGCCACGTGCTGAAAGAAGGCTGGGACAGAACCAGACCTGTCAGACTGACTTCCAGGGAAAACATATCTGGTTCCAAATAAGACAATTAATTTGATACTGTGCATGTCATCAGGTGAAGCCTGGTGAATAAGTTTCCATCCCTGGATGTGTTTAAAAACCATTTGGATGCGGTACTCAGGGACATGATTTAGCAGCGGGTTGTTAGAGTTAGGGTAGTGTGGTTAGGTTGTGGTTGGACTTGATGATCTGTAAGGTGTTTTCCAACCTGAGCAATTCTATGATTCTATGAACCACAGATGGCACCGGCTTGACTCAGTGCAAGTGATGACCAACATACACATGCTGATGGATTCTGTGGCAGGCTAAAAAACACAGAACTTGCACTAGCTCTGCTGTGTGAATACAGCATTATTTTGTTCATTTCCTTCAAGCCACCATTTCTTAAGCTTGTACAAACTTTATGTTTAAGAATGCAAACATTTCCATCAAGCTTTAGTGAACATGGATGCCCCATCCCTGGAGGCATTCAAGGCCAGGCTGGATGTGGCTCTGGGCAGCCTGGTCTGTTGGCTGGCGACCCTGCACATAGCAGGAGGGTTGAAACTGGATGATCATTGTGGTCCTTTTCAACCCAGGCCATTCTATGATTCTATGAACATAGCCCAGCATGCAACACTGACTGATAGAAACTGAAAAAAAAAAAAAAAAAAAAAGGAAAAAAAAAAAAAAAGCATAATCATTTCTACTTCGTTCCTTCACAAGTGCCACTAAAATTGAGCACACTGTAACAAACTTAAGTAAAAAAAAAAACAATACAACAACTACAAAAACACTGAGACACCCAGCCACATCTCCAGGCACAGAGCTCCATGACTTATATGAAAGTGGCTATCTAGCATGCTTAGGCAAATGCAAAATGCAAATTTAGACATTACCAATAATGCTGTGCTGAGTATATATCATATAAACCACACAGCAAATCATTAACAAGCTAGGGAAACCCTCACAACACAAGTTATGGGAATGGGCCCTTAGAGTGATCCAGCCCAACTGCTCGATCTCTTCAGAGCTATAACTGTATTATCGAGGGCACTGTGCTATGTTTCTTGAGCACTGACATCAACCACCTCTCCAGCAAGCCTGTTCCAGTGCCTGCTCACCCTTATGATAAAGATATTTTTCTTAATGCCTAGACTGAGTCTCCCCAATGCACATCCACACATCCCCTAATCAGGTTCCCTAAGCAGAGCTTGGCACCTCCCTGCTTCCCCTCCTGGGGACTTCTGGAGAAAACTGAAAGCAAAGCAATCCTCAGCATTTAAACCAGATAAGAAAATGCCTTATGCCACACGAGCGATCCTCAGACTGATGTCAGATTTGTTTCAAAGCTATATTTTAATACATTAATTAATACACATACGCTTAATGTTCCGCACTCTTGCAATTCTGAACGAATTTTCTAAGGACTCTCTTGCCTTAAAAATTATTTTTAAGCACTCTGGAATGACTTAATCACAAAATACCCTCAGGTAACTTTTATGTTTCGAAAGACACTGTTGCCTAAACCAGCAATTTGTTCAGGTGACTCCTCTTAAACATTCAGATCTCGTGCTCCCCAATTAGCTGGTACCACCCTGATAAAAAAAAATATGGAAGTGAAGCTTTATAATCTCATAAGTCAGCTCCTGCCATACCGCAAGGAAGACTGTGTTTCCCTGCTCTGCCCTCAACTTCCTTCCTCTGTGCCTTGAGAGATGCTGAGCATTAGGGATGTGGGTCGTCTTGTTGTGTTCGGTTTTGGTATGTTTTCAACTTTGCATATCATTCACTCAAGTAAAAAACATAGAAACAAACAGGAGCATTCATGTACTCTCTGATTACCTTCAGTTCTTGCACACAGAGAACAGATATACACCTGCTTGACAGAAGCCCCTTTGCCAGGTTTGCTGGTTCCCAGTGCCTGCGCTGAGCTCATTGCTCTGCCGAGGCTGGGAACTCTCGCCATCACTGCAGTGCAGACTCCAGGCCATCCTTGCACCTTTGAGCATCAACACCTCAGTGCAGCTGAATTCCTCCACTGATTCCTTTGAAATGTTTGGACTTCTCCCCACTGAAATAAGCATCTCACCAGACAAATGTTTTGGTCTATTTTACCTTTATTCAGGAATGTTACTAGACTGTCCTAAAAGCTGCCTGAACAGACCAAAATGATTGCAGCCTGGAATGTAGATGTTGCTACCAGGTTCCTTCTTTAGGAACATTCAAACTAATTTTAGTCATAATTAAAGTGGCTTCCAGAAGAACCTGAAAGCAAGAACGCACTGACCTGCAGGTCTCTCAGAACACAGTGCAGAACTGAGATGATCAGATAACCCAGCACGTGATTATAGCATCAGATCACGCCATAAACAAATCCCATTTCTTGATGGGCTCCATCCCAATATGCAGAAGCATGTCACAGGGTAACGTTAACAGCCTTCCGAGGCTCCCCACCCTGTCTCCAAATAAGTAACCATACACAGCACAAACCACACAGATGTCTGTGCCTACATGGACTGATAAAGCTGCATCTGTTTGGTGCTTGGTGCTCCAGGCTTGGCTCAGGATGAATCCAAACAGCTCTCCCTATGAAGAAGCGATGCTGGAGAGAGGCAGAGCCGGCGGGCACCAGATGCCCTTGGGCTGGGCTCTGGCCATGTCCCATAGGGTGTAGGTACAGCCAGGAAAATTATATATCAAGTTGTAAAAGGAAGGAGGAAGCCTGGCTTAAATTAAGCAGGGACAGATGGCCAGGTCAGGAGAATGACAAGTGGAAGGACACAAACAACTCTGCCATCCCACAGGCAAGAAGTCAGAAGAATTATATCCACTGCAAAGTAAGAATCAAACCATTTTTATCTTATGAAAGGAAACGTTACTATCACATCTAGTTACATCACCTCATATGATTGATTAAGCATTTCCATCTACTATGCACCACAAAACAACACGTGAAAAACCTCCAACCCCTCAAGAAACAGAGGACTTTGCCCTGACACGTGTAATGAATGGCAGGCTTCCCACGTGAAATCAATGGGAACCAAAGGCAGCAGAGGCCAAGACAACTCAGACCTGATAATACAGCCACTCACAGCTGGACCCTTCATCCCTTTCCCCAGCCTGAAACAACCTAACTGAGCTCTTGGACTGCATAAAGAGGAGGCTGCTAAGATGATCAGAGAGCTGGAGCACCTCTCCTATGAAGAAAGGTTGAAGGAACTGAGATTGTCTAGCTTGGAGAAGAAAAAGCTCCAGGGAGATCTCATTATGGCCTTCCAGCACTTGAAGGGAGCACATAAGCAGGAGGGAAAATGGCTGTTTATGAGGGTAGATAGTGACGGTACAAGGGGAAATGGTTTTGAGCTGAGACAGGGGAGGCTTAGGATAGATATTAGGAGGAAGTTTTTCACTCAGAGGGTGCTGACACACTGGAACAGGTTGCCCGAGGAGGCTGTTTGTTTTTTAAGACAGGAGTTCAGCAATTTTTAGCCTTTCATCTGGGAGCCTCAATTAATGCTGTAACTAATGACAACAAAGCTTCAGAAACTTCCTGGTGAGATATGAGTCAATGAATGTTCAGTACCCGTTACATCTTACTCTTCTGGAGTTACTAAGTTTCTCTTCCGTTGCACAGCATAGCAGTAATGGCCTCAAGTTGCACCAGAGGAGATTCAGGTTGGATATTAGGAAAAAATATCTGCTAAGAGAAGGGAGGTATCGGAGCAGTCTGCCCAGGGAGGTGGTGGAGATGATATCCCTGAAAGCGTTCATGTAATGTGGAGATGTAGCAATGAGGGATATGGTTAATGGGCACAGGGAGGATGGGTCCATGGTTGGACTATATGATCATAGTAGTTTTTTCCAACCTTAATGATTCAGTGTTTCAAAATAAGTACTGAAAAGAAACATCACATCCTGGCCTGCTGATCAGGATAGCTCACAGAAGATGCAGGTTTGTATTGTAGAGGCTAAGTAAGACTTGGAACTAAAGAGCTATAATCAATTGGTTGAATTTGGAGCTGTACATCCAGGCTGGATGTGGCCCTGGGCAGCCTGGTCTGGTGGTTGGTGATCCTGCCCACGGCAGGAGGGTTAAAACTAAATGATCTTTGATGTCCTTTTCAACCCAGAACATTCTATGACTCTATATTCCACAAAAAGCAAGCCTCCAAAAAGAGCTACACAAAGGAACACTTCACTTGTGAAATGTAAGCAGTCTTAATTACAGCCACTTTATATCCAAAACATTAGTGAGACTGCACACCCATTGCAACCTCCGAATTCTTCAGGTTACTACCTTCTTACCCTCATCCTGTCTGCATACAGCTGTTTGACTCAAGTGGTCTCTAATCCTAAAACCTCACTGGTTATTTTCATGATGTTTCAGAGGGTTAGTGGCTCAAAAAACAAAATTAATTTAACTCTGATTGAGTAAGAAGATGTCAGAATATCACCTATCATCTCAGGACTTGACTTAGACTTTTTGCCTGAAAGACATACCGCTCCAGAGGAATCCACAGCTCACATCGACTCACCATGGTGTTTTAAAATGACCTTTATATCCAAAAACAGCTTCATTTGAGCCAAAGTGCAGACACATACAAGAAGCAGTTGGACATGGCTGACATTTTTCAAGAAGGTATTTCAGGCTGCTCTGGCATTCAGGTATCTCTGGATCTAAAAGGTTTTACAGGTTACATGGGTGCTTCCAACCAAACAAAGCCTCCAGCCAGATGTCTATCTCCACCTAAATGCCACATTACCACGCCCTGTATGAATGCCAGGAAGATCCTTTCTCCTAAAGGATACTATCACTTAATGAAGAACAGATAAATAATAGCTGAGCCTTCATGTATTAAGGAATAATATAGACACAAATGGTTCTGTAGGTGTGTCACTGATGGGTAGATAGGTAAAGTGACAGGTAAGCAGCAGTGTTTACACACAACTGAAACCCCACATACAACATAAACCCACGTTGTCTTCCAATCTCTTCTGGAGAGTGGCCAAATCCACAGTGCTTGGAGCAGCAGTACTTACTGAGATGTCCTGAAAATGAAGTGCACAGAACTAACCCAATTACTCAGGCTCAAAAAAAAAAATATCACCACAATTCTTCACAAATCTTTTTGCCTTTCCCTCAAACACCCTTCCTATTACTAAAGCTTTTCAGGCCTACCTAAGCACCTAGGAAAAATGATTAAGGACCACACAATCACTGGCTACATCTACAAATTACTATATGGTTACTAAGTATACTCTTAGAGAGGGGCATTTGCACTTAGATACAAAATCTACTTTTGCTAAACCAACCAACTAGTACTGGACCAAAAATAACGTCAGTGAAAGTACGATCTAAAGACTTTTTTGTCAAGTAAAAATATAGAAGCACTGTCACATATTAACAACAACCACCACCACCAGTGAACAGCAGCATTTCAAAGCAAAGACTCCTCAAGTTATACACTGAAAGCCAGTGCATTACACATCAAACAGCAGCACAGTGTAAATTCAGCTCCATCAGACTCCCAATAACAGAAGAACCCTCAAACTTTTAAGAGATGTGGGGTGTAGACATTTGAACTCTGGACTGTAACTGTCCCTAACCACATGTCCTTCTCTCCCAGAATGACCCTCTGGCAACATCTTCTCATCCATTTGTACTGATTCATTTCCACACAAGCTTTTGAGAGCAAACTCTTTCACCTACTTGCCTTAGTTATTAGCATGTGGCAACAGAAGGAACAAACAAGCAGAACAGAAATGCAGCTTCTTGGTGCTGTGCTGTTAGACCGGGGTTAAGCAGTACCAGCAACACTCTGAGCATCCACTTACAGGACTATAGAGATAAAGTAGCTTGAATTCACACTATCACTTGAATCTAAATATAGGAGAGAATGTTTGTGCTTTGCAACCACTGTATTTCACCTACAAATACAAGGTTTTCAAATACAACTTTAAGTCCAACAAAGAATTACTTCAGGGATGGCTCTTAATTCAGCACTGCTCTTTCCCTGCCAAGCTACTTAATGTGCAAGGCTTCTCCTTCACCCTCCACAGTCCCTACTGCACCCTTTCAATTTTCACCTGCTGCTGGCTCTGCTGCTCATCAAAACCCTCCTAAGGCTAATTCAGTTCATTACTGCAGCTGAAAATTCAGCCTAGCTACAGGCAGGAGGCAAACATCTTTCTGGGTTAGTGAATGAATTATCTATAGCTCTCCTTGAGCAGATTCAAAGTCCAAGACCACACAAAGTACAGTTACACTTCTGTGAGCAAAGGAAGGCAAACTCTTCCTCCTTCTGTAGGTAACGACAAGATTTTAGAGCAACTGAGGTTTAGGGGAGCTTTCCTCCAAACCCACAGCTGCAGGAAATGTCACATAGGTATGAGCAGGAACTTACCAGGTTTAGCTGCTGCAGAACTTTGATTTAACTACAGAGCTCTTTAAGCTGCTTTATCCTTAGTCAGCCTGATGGATCACTATATAGCTCACTTCAGGATCTCTGCTGCTACAAGTACTCAAGTCCCTGCATGGTAAACTGCTTCTGGAAATTGACTCAGAGGAGAAATTACTGAAGGAAAATGGAGAGGTAGAATAGAGGACACGTTCTTGGTATTGGCTTCCTGTTCCAGCCCAGCGTACATTCACACAAACACTGACAACTTCAGTTTGTGCCACTCCAGCCTGAAAGTACTCACAGCCAAACACGACAACTACTTAGGTCCACAGTGCTACCAACCAACCATTAACTTTCCTTAGCACATCATTTGATGCTATCACAATTTTCACTCAATGGGAGCTTAAACTAATCACGCCGGGACTGCTGCGCTCTCACTCTTTCCCTTCCATTTTATGTCTTCATATCTTTATAACACCATCACAGGCACAAAGCGGGGTACTCAGTGACTTGTTTTACTTCACTCCCAACTCCACTTGCAGCCAGCTCACTGCTCAGCCCTGTGAGCACCGTTACAGCCGGAACACGGAGGTGGGGACAGCAATATACCTGCAGCGCCGTCAGCTTAGATCAGCTTTCAGGATATGTTTACTCAGATGGATACAAACAGATGTCAACTCCTTCTACCTACACCCTAACTTGCTGGACACAAGCCAGATGATATAACTGAGTCCAATTGCACGCCCAAACCAAAATACCTCACCTGTAGGATATTCTCTGACTACTTTACCTCCTCTAAGCCTCAGTATATTCCTTCAGCTTCATTTCTTTATTACACAGAGGTACCTCCTTGATCCTAAGGCACTGATTAACCACGATTCCATTCCCAAGGTGCCACCAACAGCACCGCGCGCATGGTGCACTTACTGCTTGCCATAGACATAACACTAACCTGCTGGGTTAGCCGGGCACATTACCGTTCTCTATTTCAAGCCTCGTAACACCAGGAAATGCTGAAAATAGCACACCCAGGCCCAGCACCCTCCTCCCCACCGAGCTCACCCATCCCGCAGCGCTTATTACCACCACCCCCACAACGTTCCTCTGTGCCCTTCACCCCTCACCCCAGGCCCTGCCTCACACCTCTCACCCAACAGAGCCCTCCGTGATACCCCCAGCACCTCAGGCCCACCCTCTCACCCCCGTACCCTCCCCAAACACCTCCTCCTCCTCCCCCATAGCCCAGACTCCCTCCGCTCCCACCCACCAGGTACAGAGTGCCGTAGATACGGAGGGACTCGGCCAGCGCTCCCTGCATGACATGCAAGAAGGCGACGGAGCAGCGCGGGTGCCAGGTGTGCCCGATCTCGTAGCAGCTGTGGGGGATGGACTTGCTCAGCGCCGCCATCTTGCCGCGCGCGAGCGGACGATGAAGAGAGCCCGGAGGGGACGGGGGGGGGGGGTGCGCGCGCGCGCGCGCTCCCGCCGCGTCACCGGCGATGCGGGAGAAAGGTCGCGCGGGGAGCTGCCGGCGGCGGGGTTACTTGCGGGCAACCGCGGCCGCTTCCTCCCCCCACCCCCTCCCCCCCCCCCCCCCCCCCCCCCCTCCCAACCCTCCCAGCCGGGCTCGCGTGAGCCCCGCAGCCAATCCGCGGCGCCGGGGGGCGGGGTGGGTGGCTGCGGGACGGCGGGGTAGGGCTGACGGCTGCTGAGCGTGGAGGATGGTGAGATGGAAGGGCTGCAAATAAGGAAGGGGTTTGCAATCAAATGGAAAGGGATGCCAGCTGGAAAAGTGGACAGCAAAGCTAAGGAGGGGGAGTTGCAAATCAGGGTTGGGGGTGGGTGCAGTCCTGGGAGTGCTGGAGAGTCTCACTGCTGGGAGCATCTGCACCTGAGTGCATCAGTGTCTGGGAAAGCGAATGGAGTGGGAAGGTTGGGGTGGGGAAACGGACACATTTAGGGCTGCTTAAAGCTTCGGGGTCCCTGGGCAAGCTGTTCCATGCCCACCACCGTCTGGTGCAGAGCAGAGTTCGGTGCTGCCCTGCACTCCCTGTGAGGAGCTGCAGCTGCCATGAAGCCTCCCTTCAGCTCCTCTCCTCTGAGCTGGGCACACCAGCTGCTCCTCATTGCACCCTAACCTTTTGCACTCCTCCCACTTGCTCCCTATGGGTGCAAGACCATACAAGACCTTTCCAGCTGGTTGCTCCAAAAGTAATGCTTCATTATTCTCCAGCCTGTCCAGGTCTGTCCCTTCCCTCTAGCATGTCATCTACACCATTCAGCTTGGTGTCACCTGCATGATGAGGGTGCACTCAATCCTACTGTCCGTGTTGCCTACAGTGATGTTTAATAGTACCAGTTCCAGCACTGATCCCTGAGTCACTCATCATTGGACTCCACTTGGACATTGAGCCATTGACCACAACCCTCTGAGTGCAACCATCCAGCCAGTTCCTTATCCAGTGAGAGGTCCACCCATCAAATCCATTTTTCTCCAATATGGTGACCATGGGACAGTGTCAAATGCTTTGCACATGTCCAAGTAGGTGACATCATGCTGTAACTCCATCATAAAAGGCCACCAAGTTTGCCAAGCATGACTTGCCCTTGGTGAAGCCACGTCTGTTACTACCAATCACTTCATCTTTACTTTCCATGTGCCTTAGTAGGACCTTCAGGAGGATCTGCTCCATGATCTTGCCAAGCACAGAGGTGAGACTCTCTGTCCTGTAGTTCCCTGGATCTTCTTTTCTTTCTTGTCTTGAAAATGGGGGTTAAAGTTTTCCCTTTTCCAATCAGCAGGAACTTCACCAGATTGCCATGACCTTCCAAATACGATGAATAGAGGCTTGGCAATTTCATCCACCTGTTTCCTTGTGGAGTAATTCAGTTCCACACCTTTACTCCATATGCCCTTCCATGTAAGACACCATCTTGTCAGACTGCCCCTCTGCTGCCATTTGTCACACAGGAACAAAATATAACAGAATATTGGTGGGAATGTTCAACCTCTACTGCCATCCCACTGACACTTGCCTCTGACATCATGGACCAACAACACAGTAAAGTAGGAAATGTTGCTTTCAGAGCAGCCCTTGGAGCAGATCTGCAGGTTTTGTGGTTCAGTGACCCACTTGCTTAAAGAACTGTTTGCAGGCAGAAATGGCAGTTGTTGCCTAAGATATAGATTTGCCCAGCTCAGCTCAGGAAAACACCTCCAGATAAAGGAAAACCCAGCCTCGTTCACACGTGCAACAGCTCTGCTTGAACCTGAGCAGGAGGTTTGGAATCTCTGCCAACTCTGGCTGTGCACTAACGAAGAAGCACAGCACTGACCTTGCTCCAGACCCTATTCCATGGAGTCCTCTATTCTGGGAAGCCCTAGGGGTGACGTAGCATGGGAAAAGCCTAACAGCCCGTCCCAGGCTGGGTTGTTCTGGGAGCTCAGCCTTGGTTGGAACAGGGACAGCAGCGTCTTGGAAAAGAAGAGACTGACTTCAATTCAAAAAGCACTAAGGAACTTTACTTTTACCTCCTTCTGTTCTTGAGTCTTTCAGGAGCATTCCTGGCCATATGACCAAGGCTGTACTTTGGGAATACCAGGCTGTATCTATAAAGCTACTTAAATGCATGCCAGGGAGCATCACTCCCTTGGTGTGAGTCTGGGTGATGTGGCTCAGGATTTGCCTTGTAGTAAATATCTGGGTGTCCTGGGACATATTTCTCTGAGTAGTACTAAAAACCAAAGGCAGAGTGATTGCTAATTGCTAAGCAGCGTGAATGATGGGGAAACTGAGTGTTCCGAGTGCTTAGCTAGAGAGCTTACTCCAGCTCCTCATTAATTCAGCACTATCAGATATACCAGCATTGGATTAAAGTTTAGACAGTCAAAAATGTCAAATGCATGTAAGCCTCATTAAAGGACAGCTATGATATCCCTATTTCTGTGTCTTCTGCCAGACAGGTGAGCAATGTAGCAGCATCCCACTGCCCTGGACTCTTCTAGCTGAATACGTCAATTTGAAGATGAGCTGACAGAACACAGATTCCAAGCATTAGCTGGGCCAGACTCCCACTTATGTCTCTCAGGCTTTGGCATGACATCTTTGTTATTGGACAGCACTACAGCTCTCCAGCTCACCTAAACTGATGCTAACTGGTATGCAGATGGTCCGGGTAGCAATGGCTACATGTAGAAAAGCACTGTCCACCTTTCCAGGCTTCTCACTGTCTGAGGACATTCTCTACTAATATCTTTAGTGTCTAACAAGTCTGCTGTCTGCAAGGGAAATCAGAGATCTCAGCCCGTGATGGTAGATGGAGGTGTGACGAATTCTGCTTGCCCTCACAGTGAGTCACCATAGAATCATAGAATCGTTTGAGCTGGAAGAGACTCTTAAAGTTCATCTTGTCCAACTCCTCTGCAATGAACAGGGACACCTACAGCTCAATTAAGTGTTTAAGCCCCATCCAACATGACTTTGAGTATCTCCAGGGACAGGGCATCCACCACCTCTATGGGCAACCTGTGCCAGTGCTACACTACCCTCATTGGAAAAGATTTCTTCCTCATATCTTATTTAAATCTCCCCTCTTTTAGTTTGAAACCATTTCCCCTTGTCCTATCCCCACAGACTCTATTACAGCGTCTGTCTCCTTCTTTCTCACAGCCCCCATTTAGATACTATAAGTCTGCTCTCCGTTCTCCCTGGAGCCTTCTCTTCTTCAGGCTGAAAAGCCCCATCTCTCTCAGCCTGTCCTTGTAGGAGAGATGTTCCATCCCTTGCATCGTTTCTGATGCATTCCAACAGCTCCATGTCTCTCCTGTACTGAAGACTCCACATCTGGGTGCAGTACTCCAGGTGAAGTCTCACAGGGACTTCACTTCACAGGAGGCTTCACACTACAACTGCAGAAGAATCTGGGAAATCTTCCTTCCAAACATTTTAATGCATCAGAACAATCTGGAACCATTTAGATTTGGAAGCAGTGCAGAGCTTTGCCCTCTCTCCTCTCTCATAGCACTTTCCAACTTGTTGCTTTTTTTGCCCTGTATTTGTTTGCTCCCTTGGGACAGGTGATCCATCTTTTCCCTGCTGCTTGTACAGTTCTCAGTGCCTTCTTGAGCTGTGCTTCTGTAAGCAGCTCCCCTTGTCCACCAGGAACTGCCCACTCTAGGTGAATGGGGCTTTGCAGCCACTTTTCTCATTCTTCCACTCTTATTTTGTCTTTCTGCTTGTTTTCTCGCCATTCATGTGACCTTCTCATGCTTCCATTATAAAGTTCTGTTAAATCCTCACTGCAAATTACTGTGCTGCTAAGAAAGCTGCAGAATAAATGCAGCTTTCATCCCAGGTCAGTGCAGGTGAATACAGTATGCACACTGTCAGACACCTGCTTCCCTTGGTAAACTGTGGAGGATCTCAGAGACGTGGCTGAGCTGTGTGCTCTCTAGGGCACTGTCAGAACATTGCCAGGAAATGTGCAAGAAGTAAATTTCAGGAGAGAACTGAAGGCCTTTGAGAAAGGTCTGCAACCTTGTGCCATCAGTGGTATCTGGGGAGAGCTTCATCGGTCTCCATTTCTTCTCAAGATCTGGCGCAAGTGTAAGTGCTGGCTATAATGAGCTTTGTGGGCATAAACCATAAGTTCACAACACAACCAATTTCCCTAATGCTTGGCATGCTTGATTAGAACGGCAGTGAGTGGCCATTCACTGAGATGGCATTAGAATCACAGAATCTTAGTATCATTAAAGTTGAAAAAGACCACTAAAATCACCTAGTCCAACAATCAACCCATCCCCAACATGCCCACTAACCACATCCCTCAGTGCCACATCTCCACAGGGACAGTGACTGCACCACCTCCTTGGACAGCCTGTGCCAATACCTCACCACTCTTTTGGTGAAGATTTCTTTCCTAATATCCAACCTGAACCTCCCCTGGTGCAACTTGACACCATTACCTTTTGACTTGTCGCTGTTGCCTGTGAGAAGAGGCCAACCTCCACCTCACCACAACCTCCTTTCAAGGAGCTTTTGAGAGTGATAAGATCCCCCCTGCACCTCCTCTTCTCCAGATCAAATACTCCCAGTTCCCTCAGCTGATCCCCATAAGATCTGTGCTTCAGACCACTCACATCTCTGCTACCCTTCTCTGGTCATGCTCCAGGGCTTCAGTGTCTTTTTGAGGAGCCCAAAACTGAACACAGTACTCAAGGTACATCCTCCCCAGAGCTGAGTACAGAGGCCCTTTAAGAATCACTTTTCACCCTTTTTTTCCCAATGGGAAACTTAAGCTGTGTTGTATTACTTGAAGGATTCTCTTTTGGCTTACAGTCCTGAATCCTACTTGTTCTTTTTTCTCTTTGTTAGCAGGGAATAACCTCAACATCCCCTCATGTTTGCTGATATTTCAAGGTAAAAGAATTAACTGGAAGTTTTCCCGTTTTCCAGATGTAATGATTTCCAAAACAAATATGGGAAGGGTTGTGGGATAATACCATGTGAACATTTTAATACACGCAATAATGTCCTCCAGTTTATACAGGTCTGGATTTTTTCCAGACGTAAATGTTGAAATCTTTCTCAGAGAGATAGCAAGGATTACATCAAGAAATCAGAACCATGGTGTTCACCTCACCGATTCTGCAGGCCAAACCAAGAGATGACATACTGAGCTACATTCATGCTTCTTGCTTCAGGAGAGTTGTATTTCAGTTGTGTTTCATCGACGGTGCTGGAGATGGTGATTTATTCTTCCTATATCAGGTGACAGAATTGGCTGAAGTGAGCCATGAAGGGATAAACTGAGCCACTGGGATCGCTACAGGAGGAATGAGAGGCAGTGCACGTGGATACCACTCCAGCAGCAGCCCAGAATGGGAACTGGGGCCCAAAGGAGCAGCTGCTTCTTTGCTCATTTCCTGCTCTTCGAGAAAGTGCTCTCAGTAGTTCTGGAAAGAATGTTAAATAACATCTTGTATCCTTCAGGTACCTCAACCTGCTTCTACTGCCAGCTTATGTCACTATTCCATCCAGATGGAAATAAAATCTTTTAGGGTGGAAAAATTATGTGCTATCAAAACAAATGTCTGTCCATGATCCCTGCAGTCACAGTGCTGTCTCTGGAACTCACGTCCCCTTCCTCTCTCTGTGATGTTTCTCACATCCAGCAGTCAGGAAAGACCTGTCCTGTGTAGGTTCCACGTCCTTCACCTATGCATGCCAGGTGGGGGCAGCAGCCTTCAAACAAGCTGATGGTGCTCACCCTCCTACCGACATGAGTGGAAAGAAGGGAAGTAGAGTTCTGGACCTCTTGAACGCGTTCTGAGATACATCTGCTATGGAGAGGTCTGACCTCAAGCAGGGCAGGTGCAAGCTGGGAGCAGCAACTGCTTGTTGGCTGTGCTCTTCAGCCCTGCAGATGTCACATCTTTCCCAAAGCAGACAGAAAAAGCAGGGAGGAATGAATGATGAAATCCTTTAGTGAAAAATGTTGTTTCCCTGTCCCCTCAGCCTTTCTTATCCTATTTGAGGTTATTACTGCAAGATTATTTATGTTTCAATCACAGGAATTTTTTCATAGTCATGAATAGCTTTGTGAACCTAATCAAAGACTCAGAAGGAGCCATTTTTTCTCTGTTTGAAGTCCTAATGCACTTAAAGTTTCTGTAATAAATCTGTCAGTCCATAAAGTTGGGCTGCAAAGACCACAGATAAAATGTAGTTATTCTAAAGCAACTGAGCTCCTTTGAAAAGCAATGATAGTTAAGGAGGAACTCAGCACTATTGAAAAGGCTTTCAGTTTAAGCCTGAATTTTCCAGAGGAATAATGAACAGTAAATTTCACTGACTTAATTTTCTAATGCTCATGTTGAAATAGCCTTAGGACTCTGATCACTCCTGCTGCCAGCTCTTAGACATCCCAGCAGTGAAATTCAGCAGCCTAAGTCACAGCTGCTGAATCACTGCATGTTGCAGGTCTCTGTTTCTCAGCAAAATGGCCGTGATTTTAGGCTACCCTGCAAAGCTGGGTCATCTTTCAGCAGGACTCTGGACATCCAGTACTGTGAGCAGTTGTAAATGAAAGAGGCAGTGCATCCCATCATGACTTTTAGCCCTTTAAATAGCAAGATTAAGCAGGTAGATGTGGTTTTAGACATCCAAGTTTGGTCCTCATGTCAAAGACAAAGTGTTAGAAGAATTGATTTGATGGGACTGTGTGGCTGCCGATTGTTACCAGCACACTTTTGGTTTCTCTCTGCTGGACTGAGCTTTAAACGTACATTAAAAAGAATCAAGAAGTTGAAACAAGCCAGTTACAACTCTCAAAAGAACCATTTTTAAACACAGAAGCATTCAGAGAACAAAACCTCTTTTTCAGCGCTCCTGGCTCATTCCTGAGGGTTATTTCTTAGAGTTCTGCTAAATCAGTTGAGAAAGTCACCAAAGCATAGCAACGTCGTAGTGTTCCTCTGGAAATAAAAAGGCACCAAAGAGCCTTGAGAAAAACCCGATTAGTGCAGAAAGCAAGAACAAACGTTATATATATATGGTATTGTTAGAACTCCTGAGTGGCATAAATATAATAAACAATAGGGAAGAATGGGATATTTCTGTTTGTTTCCACACACTTGAGATGACCTAACCTACCTCAGGCATGGTTCCACTTTGTGACTTGTGAGTTATTTGATCGTTCCAAACTTGTGAAAATAAACACTATTATTCTACTGTTCTACGCTGAGCATTCTTTTGTTCTCTGTAAATAGAGTGAGAGCTATCAAATGAAAGTAAATCATAATGAAATACAAATCAAAATAAAAGCTGCAGATAAAAGAAAAACAGCACATGGGAGGGAAAAAAGAACGTGATAAACACAAAAATAATGAAATGTTGGGCTCATCACTGAGCACTTTGTCAGCATTTTATGGTTCAGTTCTGATCTCATTTACAGAGGTCTCCTGCAGAGACTTCCCCTGTATTAATTCTAGGATAGAAATCTAACAGGGTGTTGGAACTTGATGGTCCTTGGAATCCCTTCCAACCCAAGCCATTCTATTATTCGATGCTTCTATGAATTTCAGATTAGGATTTTCAGAGAAACCTGTGAGAACTGCTCAGATCCCAACCAGTTTAGTACAGGTTGGACGCCTAACTTGGTGCCTCTTAATAAATCCCCCTCCTAAAGTGACAGGTTCTTCTGACTGTCCCAAAACTCTCTTCCAGATAGTGTTCAGCACTTTGCCTAGACGTAAATAAAGGATGTAGTGACATCTTGCCATCAGAATTCCCAGTCAGAAGACATGAACTTCAGTATAAATTCTTTCTTAGGAATGGTTTTGCTTTTTGAGGTTAGCTAAGCCCAAAAAGCCACCCATGCCTCTGTGTAGCAGTAATGTCTGAAAGTCATGTTTTGTAGATCATGTAATACTTGTCCAGATTTGTGGACATCGTGTTGAGAATCACCGTTGTTCATAGGACTTTCACCACTCACTGGGTGAGTTCCTTTCTCAGCCTGTTGTATGTTACTGTCATTGTAGTGTTTTGTAGAACTGGAAGACTTTGAAGATAGGGAGCAGTAAACTTAGTGCCAGAGTTCTGCATGCATGTGAGTATGCATGTGCATAGAGATGAGGTAACTGGTCAAATGTGGTATCATTTTACATGCCTCTCCCACACCGAGAAAGCACCTTCCTTTTACACTCTTTATTGAAGATAAAATATTTATTCCTTATATTTTAAGAAGAAGAAATGTGATTTTATACAGATCTCACTTTGTCAAAAACCCAGATGGGGGAGTCAATAAAGCTCTGGATGGGATAACAGGCTGCCTCTAATAACATGGCTCTAAGGATGGTCCATGGCTGAAGTCTCAGTACCACAAAGGAGCATTCACTCAAATGATTTAAAGAAGTTCCCTCATACCAGAACTTCAGCAAACTTTACGAAGATAGTGATGATTATCCAAGAAGTTATACCTCCTCCCAGCTCTCCCACCCCAACTGAACTACATTCATCACTGTTGTGTGGAAGAACAACTTGTACACAGTAACAGACAGCAAGGAAAATTTTCAGATGATGGGAGAATCATAGAATCATAGAATCATAGAATCATAGAATTACTCAGGTTGGAAAAGACCTTGAAGATCATCAAGTCCAACCGCAGCCTAACCGAACACTTTAAGTAAACAGAATAGCCCATTTTGAAATACAGTTTCCACTGTTGTGTGGAGGACCTATGATTGTTAATGGTCAAAAAAATAGACATTTATAGCACAGCTCACCAAAAGCTCAAAGTCTCAACATAAATTTCCTTTTACGCCCAGCATCAGTTTGTTCCAGCTGAAGGAAAATAAGATCACCCCGAGAGCAATCTCTTACAGTACCAATTCCTAGGAGGACTTTTGAAAGTTCTCTTTTCCTTTCTAGAAGTGATGATCTCTGTTTGCTCTCTAAAATCATGGACTTGTGACTCAGTTCATCCTTTCATAATTCTGACGCTGGATTGGCATGGCATGGCCCTTTCTGTGCAAGTCTCATAGCAAGCCTTAAGGGCATTACAATGACTCTCTAGTTAGCCTGAAATTAAGACATTTTTTGATCCTGCAGTGATGCATTGTACCCCAAGGGTTCTTTTATAAATAATCCCTTAGTCTACACTTTCTTATTACACTTAAGCCTGCGTTAATTCTTTTTCTCTTTACCCAGCTACCTGAGCAGCTAAGGAATGAGTCAGACATCCACCGAGATGACATCCTCACACAGAGGGTGGTGACACACTGGAACAGGTTGCCCAAGGAGGCTGTGGATGCCCCATCCCTGGAGGCATTCAAGGCCAGGCTGGATGTGGCTCTGGGCAGCCTGGTCTGCTGTTCAGTGACCCTGCACATAGCAGGGGGTTGAAACTGGATGATTACTGTGGTCCTTTTCAACTATTTTCAACCATTCTATGATTCTATGATCCTAAGCATTTCTGATACTCCAGGCAGAGTGGAGCACTTGCAATGCAGCCTCAATAGCTCTAAACTGTACTCTCAAGCACCTTCTCTTTCTACCTTGACTACACTGGATTCAATAGCAAACTAGCCTTCCAAAAAAAAGAAACCAAACCAGATTAAACTCACCCTTAGTTGCACTACAGCAGCATCTATCAGGTGCATAGGAAGAAGAGGCAAGCTGTGGGGCAGCACAGAGAGCATCATTGGCCTTTTCAGTGGCTGTCCTCTGTCATGGCGGTCTTGGTGTGGTGGCAATGTGCAGCCTCCATAAACTCTCCTGGATGTTTCAGCTGCGGCCTGAAATTTCCATATTTGGGGAATAATTTGCTTTAGATTTTCTTGGGGAACATTTGGGTTAAAGGGCAGTTTTCATAGATTATTTTTTTTTTTTTAATGCACATTTTTTAGGAGTTTTATTTTTATATTTTTCATAGTTCCCCAGGGTTATACTTATAGTGTCAACAATAATGAATGACATGAACTTTTACCATGTGGAACTGAAATATCATGGTATTCTAGTTTTCATGGTAATTTGGCCCCATGGAAGTCTCTCTGAGGAATAAAAATGCCTGAGAAAAACAGAATTCACATAAACTACCATTATTTTCTAACTTCATCTATACATCTGTGGGGAATCAGATGAATTGTCAGCCTCCAAATATAAATGATACTGCCCAGGAATGGAAGATCCTTCCAGTGCTTCACCCAGTAACAATAAGAATAAAATACAGTTTTGTTCCATTGATAACAAAACCTCTGTACAGTGCTAGAATACCAGAGTGATCGGCGCTGTAGAAAAGGTTAAGGGTGCGGCTCCATGACAGTTGAAGCCAATCTAAGCTAATCTGTTTTCTTTTGTGGTCACACCACCCGTCCTCGTCATCACAGCACTATTTGTTTCAATTTGTTCAGTTCTTTTTTTTTTTGACAATTAAACTTGCACCTACCCTGCCAAGGAGGCAGAAATGCACGTGGGACAGGGCGAGTCAGGAGGAATGATATTTCAGGTCAGGAAATGGTCATGGAAGTGGTGCTTTGGACAAAGAACTGCTTGTGGAGACAGATGCGATTTGTAGGTCTCAATTGCTTTGCACCTACATAGGCAAGGAATACAAGGTAAATATAAAATGGCAGCAAAGCCTCCATGGACAAGAATGAATGCCATTATTTGGGCTAATTTTGAAAGTCCTTGAGTGTATATAACACCAAGCTGTATGATTAATTTCCCATCTTGGATAGAAATTAGGAAATCTGTTTGCCGAAGACTTGCCAAACCAGTCCTTCTCACAGCCTGGAATGAAGTTTGTGTTTGTCTTTACTCATATAGGAATAGGTAGAGAAAGATGTGAATGCCATATAGAAATGGTTTACAGAAGAGAAGCTCTGTTTGTGTGAAGAGGGATAAACTGTACTGGAAGAGAGAACAGAATAAAGCAAATACCTCCTGCCATGACATTCATGCTAAAGACTATCTGCATAAACACATCAGCAAAAAAATAACATGCTTGAATGAAATAACTATACCGACTCCCAACCTGGGAGTATACTGTGACCATCTGAAAAGAAAACAGCCATCAATAAATCCAAAAATTAAAGGAATTACAGGGGAGAGTGGAGTTTGGAATTGATTTGCACTCAGACCTATATTTTAGATGGCCCACAAAGTGAAGAACAGTGCCACTGTAAACTGGGCTGTCCTGCCAGAGCTGGAAAAGCTGCCTGGTGAAACCCTTCTGCCATTTTAGCAGGACCTGAATGCAGCTGCGTGTGTAACGTGGTGCCCCTTAGCTGGCACGTGAGCTGCTCTTCGTCAGAGTCCAGACAACAGGTACTATCAGACACCTTTGCAGCATTGCATCCGTCCGCCCTTGGTGTATTCACAAACCCTGTGAAAGCAGCACAAATCTTACTAACTTCAACTCCTGGCAGATGTCAGATTTCTTTCCCAGGAGGATGTCCCACTGCCTGCCTAACATGACAAAGATGGCTTTTTACCAGTCATGCCCTGCAAGTCAATACTTGCTGTTATGTAATTAAATGCAGCGTATCAGCTCACACAGGCTTTTTAATGGGAAAAAGAAGACATTTCAAGATTTGTGGCAAGATTCATCAGCATGCTTCACAGCTCTGTGCTGCTCCAGTGACACAGAACAACCTTAAGCCTGCAGTAACCGATTCATTAAAGCAGCTTGTTTCTGTACCGCTGGAGCAGCGCAGAACAGCTGAAGCGTATCAGCAAATCCGCCTCCTGAGCTCCTCTTCTGAGGGCTGCGTATCTCAGCACAGCTTAATTTCTGAAGTCTGCTTACATATGAGAAGGTCGTACAACCAGCCTAGCTTATGGAGAGCAAATATAGCAGAAATGACCTCTGCTGCTGCTGTGGAGTAAAAGCAAAAGGGGATAGATTTAGTAGGAAAGATGACGCTGCAAAAAGGAAACTAAGCCATATTTATAAAGCAAGACTCGTGACCTCCAGGAGAAATAGAGCTCGGTCTGTCATTTTCCACCATGGTTAAATAACACCTCGTGAACTATCAGTCTATTATTTCCAAAGATTTGGACTAATTTGCTATTGCAAAATGAAGGCAAAAAAGTGCATTCCTCATTCAGGACTGCACTCTGCACTTGCCAAATCTGAAGTTATAAAACCAAGCTGTGTTGGAATTATCTGAGCATGAAAAAGGCCTCTGAGCCTTTTTTTTTTTTTTTTTCTGAGAAGAAAACTATTTATCATTTTCCATAAAATAAAATAAAATAAAATAAAATAAAATAAAATAAAATAAATAAAATCTCTTGGGCCAAGATCAAGTGCAGGAAATTTCAGGCCAAAATGCAAATCTCTGAGCATTGCAGACACAAACATGGGCAGCAGCTCAAACTGAAAGCCATTTTGGGACACAGCAGCACTGATTCCAAAGTTCAGGCTGAATTCTGCCTCCCCTGTGGGTCAAGTTACAGTCATTGGATTTTCCCAAAAGATTTTGTTGAAATCTGGCATACTGTATCTCTGCAACACAGCTTTCCTGGGCAGTCTGGTCAAATCACAGTATCATAGAATCACAGATTCATAGAATGGCCTGAGTTGAAAAGGACCTCAGTGATCATCCAGTTTCAACCCCCCTGCCACATGCAGGGTCACCAACCATCTGACCAGGCTGCCCAGAGTCACATCCAGCCTGGCCAAAAAAAAGAAACATTGCCAAAATGTTTCTGTCATATCGGATCCTGAAAATGTCTTTGCTAAATAAATGCTGGTTTGCTCTGCTAATCTGGCAGATGACATCCTGGGCTCCATCAGAAGAGGGGTGGCCAGCAGGGACAAGGAGGTGATTGTCCCTCTCTGCTCTTCTCATGTGAGGCTCCACCTGCAGTACTGCATCCAGGTCTGGGGCTTCCAATACAGGAAACAGGAGCTGTTGGAGATGGTTCAGAGGAGGGCCACTAAGATGATCAGAGGGCTGGAGCACCTCCCATAGGAAAACAGGCTGAGGGAGCTGGGCTTGTTCAGCCTGGAGAAAAGAAGGCTGTGGGGTGACCTCATTGCAGCCTTCCAGTACCTAAAGGGAGCCTATAAACAGGAGGGGAGTCAACTCTTTGAAAGGATGGATAGCTGTAGGACAAGGGGAAATGGTTTTAAGTTGAAGGAGCTAAGCTTTAGGCCAGATTTCAGGGGGAAGTTCTTTACTATGAGAGTGGTGTGGTGCTGGAACAGCTGCCCAGAGATGCTGTGGATGCCCCATCTATCCCTGGAGGTGTTCAAGGCCAGGTTGAATGGGGACCTGGGCAGCCTGGTCTAGTATGAAATGTGGAAGTTGAGGTTCCTTCCAAGCCAAACCATTCCATGATTCTATGATAATTCTATACACGAATCCTTCATCATCAGAGGAAAAGGGGCTTTGGCAAAACTGTTACAAAAATATTCTATATATTCTTAAGACAAGAAAGAGAAATACCTGCATGAAAAATACTAGGACACAGATAAAGTGACCTGTATATGAACACCTGTCATCTTATGAGAGTTATGGCCAGCTTTGCTCTTGGTGCCCCACTGTATGGTGTGTGTGATACGTCTGTGCCTTCCAGATTTCCACCCACACAAATAACCTCAGAAATTCTCTAGCACTGGCCCCCATTTTGATGATAGCTTAAATGCAAACGGTTTCTTGAAATGGTGCATATTAAACAGCACTGAAATTTCCTGTTTACAATGCTGTGAAAACAAAGTCTAAGGTCTCTGTGCAGACTGAGTTAACATTATTGACTTTCAGGGGTCATGGAGCAATTATTGACCCATGCTGGCATGCAAGGAATTACACATGTGAATTCAGATATTGTATGGATGTGTCACAGCTCAGCTGCACGGCAGTACCTTAAAGGAGGCTACAGCCACATCGACACAGAGACATACCTTCTGCTTTAAAAAAGTCAGCCTCTCAAAGTACAGAATAACAAGTGTGTGAATAGTAACCAGGAATCAATTGTAAAGATTTGACTAGATCCCAGAAAAAGCCATTATGAAAGCGATTTACCTTGATTTTAAAAATTCAGCTAAAGGTATAGGTGAAAAATTAAAGAAAATACCTTTAATAACATCGTTAGAACTATAAGGCTAAGAAAAACATCAGCAATAAACAGGAGAAAGGAGACATTGAGCTGAATGAAAACAAATGCAAAAGGAATTAAGGGAATGTTATAAAATAAGCAAAAAAGAGAAAGTCAATGGACAGACAGATGGAATTTAATATAAACCAAGACAAAGGAACAAATGGCGCTGCTATGTTACGCGTTGTGGAACTGTCAATAAACAATGCAAGTGACAAACGTCCAACAGATATTTGGGCTGAGTTTTGGAAAACATAGATGGGATAAGTTACAGAGAATAGTGATCAGTGCAATCTTATGGCTTCAGTGGTGACGTAAGTAGATATCCCAGAACAGCTCTAAGAGTTGCACATGTTTAAAAACCTGCCTGTTTCACTCACTTGTATCCAAGAACTTTGATAGAAATCTGTGGGATGGCAATGTCAGTTCCCTCTGTGTCCCAGGAATGGCCATTAGCCAGCCACCATTAGACATCACCAAATGACCCTGTACTTCTGGGCTAGCTTTTCAGAATGCAATTCACCTGACCATAAGTAGACATCTAAATTTGGTTAAGGAAATCACACCCCAGTGCAGTAGTCCCGCTTGATAAGAAATCAAGAGGGTGCCTGAGTTTCCTCAGGCCCGCCCACAAGCAGTAGGGGCTCCCAATGTGAGGCTGTGGTCTAAAGGGCAGATAGCATCCTCGGATGTACAAGCAGGCTGATCTCATATAGCAATGAAGATCTGCATGTCTGACATGAGTGTTACTCCTACTGGAGAGCCAAACCACATTCTAACACCGGCCTTCAGGAAAACACTGATGCCTTGAAAATATTCACTTGTGAATCCCCTCAGATCTCCTGCTGCAAGTATCTGAGATACAGGAGACATTCTATGATAGAGAAACATGCTTGCAGCTTAAGTAAATATGCAAAGAAAAAATACTTAACAACTTCAGAGGAAAATAACAATAACAGAAAGAGGATAACAGACTATAAGTAATATCTTATATTCATGTAATTCCTATAACGCGAGTTGCCCCCTGCAGTTGTTTGCTTATCTTAGCTGACTCGAAAGGGATGAAAAGTCAGGCTCAAATCTCACTCCTTTAAAAACAAAAGCACGGTTAAATCAGTGGATAAGACACCTTGCAGTAAGAAACTTGGGAAGTTCAATTCTTTTTGCTTACTGCTAAAAGGCCAAAGGGTGACTTATTCGGTCTGACATTACCCACAGGGATGATCTTGGGAATGGCTTCTCACCCCGGCCACTAAAGATAAACAAAAGTCAGAGGCTGGAAGCAGGAGATAACTCAAACTAGAAACCAGTTATAATTATCGGCATCCACAATAAATAGGGAGCTTCTTAGCGGCTGATTCTTTAATGAAGACAATCTCAAAATCAGATTTCTTAAATATATATATATATATATTCAAATAATAAACAAGGAAGTAACACAGCTTGGGCTGTGCAGGACTCAGACCAGAATGTCACAACTGTCCAGTAATCTAAGAATCTCTACACCAACTATCCCAGAGGTTTCTTACTTTGATCTGCTTCAAGAAGCTATTATGCACATGCTCATTGTGGTGACATTTAATCACTGTTAATATATGCACAAGGTTCAAAGCAGTGGAATTACCATTTTTTTCCAGCTCAGACCTCTGCTACGATTTGCCAACGTTCTTGTTTTGAAAACTAATTCCCATTATCCAAAAGACTTTCCAAAGCAAACATGGCAGCGTAGCACTTCCTAATATTTACTTTTGTGTTCTCAAAGAAAAAGCAATAGTGGTAGTTATTATTTTATGAAGGGGGGGGTTCTGAGAAACATTTGTATCCCACTGCAGCTCTAACATGTCCTCCTGTCTCTTCCACTGAGTCAAAGGGTCCATTGGCAGAGGGCTTTGCTGAATGTGTGCAGCAGGCAAATTATTTCCTGGGAATTAGGCAAAGGTTTGCTCTGGTCTACCCCACTACAGTGCCTTATTGCCACAGCAGTCTGCAAATGCAAAGGGTTTTCATACGTTTGGGTCAGGCTGGATGGGGCTCTGAACAACCTGAGCAAGCTGTAGGTGTCCCTGTTCATCACAGGGGAGTTGGGCTAGATGACCTTTGAGGGTCCTTTCCAGATCAAATGATTTTATGATACTAAGAAAAAGATTCATAGCTTTTAGGGTCACCGTGATCCTCCTCCCTCCAATGTCCTTACCTATATAATTTAGAACACAACTTCTCTCATAGGAGGCTCTGCCTTCTGCTTTTGTGTTTGCCTGCATGGAACGCCCAGTGCCCATTCCCTGTCTGATGTAGATCACGCTCTCGGTGGGGCTGGGAACAGCTCAGTGGACATTTGCAGTACACTGTGTGCATTCACACCATTATCACCAACTGAGATTAGCAGCTGAGCACCTCTGGTCACAGAAAGCAATGCTTATGAGTAAATACGGCCCTCACCAGATATGGGTTGAGCTGTTGACTGCACCACAAGCTCCTTGCACGACCTTGGGACCACAGCACCGTCTGCCCCTGTGTTAAAAAAGTTAAGATAATCTAACTTGTCTGCTTCACAAGGGTTTTATAAGGCCGCAGTCATTTTATTGGAGCAAAGCACCAGGGTGATGAGGGCTATGTAAATACCTGCACTCATGAAACGTCCATTAAAACACAATCCCCAGCACTCGAGGAAGAAGATCAGTGCCATGGCTGTGCACAGATGGACACACAGCTCTGGGACAGAGCACCCACACATGTCCTACACTGCAAGCACAGTGACATGCACCCAGCCAGGTCATTTAACCGGGGCTCTACAAACATTTCATTAATAGATGACATATTTTTTGCTAAAGGAACAACCAGCTCTACCAGATTTTATTACAAGTGTAAATTATGTGGAGTGCAAGCCTCATCTGTCTGTTCTTAATCCATTCTCCAGCTGATACTCCACAGCTCAATCCCACAGCCCTCAATCCCACAGCCCTCAATCCCACAGCCCTTTTCTCATCACTCATGAGTTCTACAACCATCGTATTTATGAGATATACACAAATACCATGAGCTACCGATAGCAGTGCCCTCCTCACTTCTTGCTGCCCATGAAGGAGCACCATGACCTAAGTGGAACCAAGATGTACACATTTCTTGAACACCTCCAGGGATGGTGACTCCACCACTTTCCTGGGCAGCCTGTGCCAATGCCTCATTGTTTCCTAATATTCAACATGAATCTCCCCTGGCACAATTTGAGGCCATTCGCTCTCACCCTATTGCTGTTACCTGGGGAAGAGGCCAACACCCACCTTGCCTTAATAGGGAGTTTTAGAGAGCGGTAAAGTCTCCCCCGAGCCTTCTTTTCTCCAAGCCATAAGGCTTGAGCTCTGGACCAAGCTGTGGGTGCCCCATCCCTGGAGGTGTTCAAGGCCAGGTTGGATGGACCCTTGGCAGCTGGTGGGAGGCAACCAGCCCATGGCAGGGACTGGAACTGGATGGGCTTTAATGCCCCTTCCAAGCCAAACCTCTGCGTGACTTGAAGCGGATACATGAAAGAGGGAAGGCAGCACCTCGGACACTGCCCTGGCTCTGCCCACAGCCTGAGGAAGGCTCGGCCTCACCCTGCCACTGGGCAGCCGTGCCCTCGGGGAGCCCCCGGGGCAAGCAGTGCTTCGTGGGAGCCTTGGCCTGGAGGGGACGCACGCTTGGGACAGCAGGCACAGCGCCCCGGAGTGAAGGAGCGCCTGGTGTTGACAGCGGGCGCTGCCGACAAGTCTCCCCGACAGCGGGGCGCAGCAGGACGCTTCCCCGGCAGCGCGGGGCACGTCCCCGGAGCGGCGGCGCTGGGAGGAGGCTGCGGCTCGGGGAGGCAACGTCCCTCCCCTGGGCAGTTTCTTGGCGCGGCGGTTTAAGAGCGGGGCCGCCCCCGGCCCCTCCCCGTTGGAGCCGGCCCGTGCGGCGCGGCGCGGCCGGGGCCGGAGCCCGCAGCCCGCAGCCCGGGGTCGGGGCAGGTGGGGCCGGGGGGCGATGGAGCGGCGCGGCGGCGGGGGCCGAATGCTGGCCCTGCTGTTAGCCGGGCTGCTCGGCGGGGCGCGGGGCTTCGGCGACGAGGAGGAGCGACGCTGCGACGCCATCCGCATCGCCATGTGCCAGAACCTGGGCTACAATGTCACCAAGATGCCCAACCTGGTGGGCCACGAGCTGCAAGCGGACGCCGAGCTGCAGCTCACCACCTTCACCCCTCTCATCCAGTACGGCTGCTCCAGCCAGCTCCAGGTGAGTGTCGGACGGCGAGAGGAGGGGGGTGGGGGGTCCGGCAGCGGGAGCTGAGCGCGGTGGTGACACCGGTCGGGGCGCGGAGCTGCGTGCGAGCGCTCCGAAGAGCGGAGAAAGCGACGATGTTGTATTACCGCTGCAAAAACAAGAAAGTAGTCGGCCTTATAGTGAGAGAGGAGCACGCCGTGCTCGGGGGGACCGCGAACCGAAGCGTTCGCTAAATGCCTTTTCTTCTGTTTGCTTGCTAGCTGAGAGATCCAGGCGGTGCCTCCAATGAATCTATTTGGTTTAAACCTCTTCGATTTGTTTAGGGGTTTGTTTTGGGTTTGTTTTGTTTGTTGGTTTGTTTGTTTGTTTGTTTTCTTTCCTAAATGGCAAACCCTGGAGGTTCACATCTGGCTGAGTCCCACTCGCTGTATTAAAACTGATGGGCTCAGTTTGCGTGGAGCTCATCTAGGGAGCAAAACATGCAGGCTCTGCCTGCGGAGTGCATTTGAACTGAAAGAAGGCAGCATTTCTAGGGGTTTTCCTCCTCTGCTTTTATTGTTTTGGGTTTGTTTCACGTTGCTTCCTGTTGTTGGAGGCAAAGGACCAAAAATTACTGCTAAAAAGGCGAAAACTTGTTATATTTTGACCCGCTGGAGTCTCTCCTAACACGCTCGTGATTTTTTTTTGTTTCTCTTTCTTGCAGTTCTTCCTTTGTTCGGTCTATGTCCCGATGTGCACGGAGAAGATTAACATCCCCATAGGTCCCTGTGGTGGCATGTGCCTCTCCGTCAAAAGAAGATGTGAACCTGTTTTAAAAGAGTTTGGATTTGCCTGGCCGGACAGCCTGAACTGCAGCAAATTCCCTCCCCAGAATGATCACAACCACATGTGCATGGAGGGGCCGGGAGACGAAGAGGTTCCCCTTCATAGCAAGACATCCTTGCAGCCTGGAGAGGAGTGCCACAGCATGGGATCTAATTCGGATCAGTACATCTGGGTCAAGAGAAACCTGGACTGTGTCCTGAAGTGCGGCTACGACGCTGGGCTCTACAGCAGGTCAGCAAAGGAGTTCACAGATATCTGGATGGCTGTGTGGGCCAGTCTGTGCTTCATATCAACTGCGTTCACAGTCCTGACCTTCCTGATTGATTCATCCAGATTTTCCTACCCAGAGCGCCCAATCATATTTCTGAGCATGTGCTACAATATTTATAGCATTGCTTATATTGTGAGGCTAACTGTGGGCCGGGAAAGGATATCCTGTGATTTTGAAGAGGCAGCAGAACCTGTTCTTATCCAAGAAGGTCTTAAGAACACAGGATGTGCTATAATTTTCTTGCTGATGTACTTTTTCGGGATGGCTAGCTCCATCTGGTGGGTTATTCTGACACTGACATGGTTTCTGGCCGCAGGACTCAAGTGGGGCCACGAAGCTATAGAAATGCACAGCTCTTATTTCCACATCGCAGCCTGGGCTATCCCTGCTGTGAAGACCATCGTCATTTTGATTATGAGACTGGTAGATGCTGATGAGCTCACTGGCCTGTGCTACGTTGGGAACCAGAACCTGGACGCGCTGACGGGCTTCGTGGTTGCTCCACTTTTTACCTACCTGGTTATTGGAACTTTATTCATTGCGGCGGGATTAGTGGCCTTATTTAAAATCAGATCAAATCTTCAGAAAGACGGGACTAAAACTGACAAACTGGAGAGGCTGATGGTTAAAATTGGTGTCTTCTCAGTGCTCTACACCGTCCCGGCAACGTGTGTCATTGCCTGTTATTTCTATGAGATCTCCAACTGGGCCGTTTTCCGCTATTCGGCTGACGATTCCAATATGGCGGTGGAGATGCTCAAAATCTTCATGTCCCTCCTGGTGGGAATCACTTCAGGTATGTGGATCTGGTCAGCCAAAACTCTGCACACGTGGCAGAAGTGCTCGAACAGGCTGGTGAACTCAGGGAAAGTGAAACGGGAGAAGAGAGCGGATGGTTGGGTGAAACCTGGGAAAGGGAATGAGACCGTGGTGTAAGAAAAGGACAGCATCCAGGTTGGTCTGACTGCTCTCACCTGAAGGACTGATCATGTGGAAGAACTGCAGTGTAAGTGTTGGGTGCTGAGTAAGGAGATGGTTACAAAACTTGTCTCTTGGGGAAGGGAAAAAAACATGCCTTAAAGAATAAACAAACAAAAAAGTAATGCTGGAAATATAAAAGCCATAAACCGTGATGCCCAAAACAGGAAAGCCCAGGGAGGCTTTAAAAGCTGTGAAATATCCAAACACATCGTCTTCCTTCTTTTTTAAAAGCAGGATGCAATATACCAAAGTCTTTATAAAGCAATGGGATAGTAGGCCATGGCTGTGGGATATTGTTTTATTTTCATCATCTTGCAGCTGCTGGAGGAAAGGTGGTCCAGGTCAAAATTCTGGGCTGAGACAGGGTGCAGTTACTAGAAGATGGAGCACCTCAGATAGGTGTCTTCTTTCTGAGCACTGTGAAGGAAGTGCTCTCTGTGGGCCTTGTCTCTGTGCCCTGGGGAATTCCGTCACACTCTTTGGCTGCACAGGTCAGCCAAGGATCAGGTCCTGCAACAGAGAATCACATGAACTGGTCTGGGAATTACCCGAAAGAAGGATTTAGTGAGGTATTAGTGAGGATGACTCTTAAGTCATCTGATGGTCCAGTAATAATATTGGCTTGTTCTTTTCACTGCCTATAAACTGGTCTGATCTGAGTGCTCAGACCATGCTTTGAGCAGGAATTTGGACCTCCCAGGGTCGCTCCCAACCTGAACCATCGAGCGATTCTGCCCATGCTTTATACCTTTAAATAAGCTTTGCTCGAGGTCGTGGTCAGAAGTAGAGGAACTGTGGGAATCTGGAAACTGTGCGTGCTGTTACGCATCAGCTGTCGTCGTCCGCCAGCCTCTCTGTTCCTATTCCTTCAGGTGCTACTGCTATTTCCAGCTCACTGCTTCGTTCTGCTGAGCTTAATAGCTTTAAATAAAGTCTTACGTTATCGTGCTCCTTCCTACAGGAAAGAGAAAAACGAGTTGAGGGTCTCTTTAGAACAATGTCAGTTTTTTCCAAGTAAACTTATCTGTCTCTCTGGAGACCCACGGCATGAAGCAATTAAGTCTTAATATATTTCGTTCAGTGTGATGGTATCTCTACAGACACCAGTCTGGGGGAAGAGAAACGGCGAGTTCCTTGGCAACCTCATGTTCACACAGATCAGTTGTATAATTATGTGTGTCAGTTACAATTAAAAGAACATTCTCAGTCCATGACATCTCAGTACAGCTGATTGCCTCAGAACGATGCTCCAGTTGCTCACTGACAGCTATGGGGTGGTTTTGTTTTATTTTACATAGATACGTACAGAATGTGTGCAGGCATTCAGTCCTCAGGAACGACGGAGACTCTGTCAGTTTTTGGAAAGGGATCCGAGAGAAGAGATCCAACTCCTTTACAAATAATGTTGTTTCACAGCGACTGCCAAGTTTTCCTATCCTTTTAATTGAGGAGGCATTGGCTTGTGCTCACGGGGAGCTTGAACCTTATGTCTGGGACTTGTTTGGCTGTTAAGAAAGGCGACGCGAGCAGCAATAACCCATAAATATTTAAGTGAATGCTGTTTCAGTGCTCTGTCCCTCTGAAGGACCTTCAGCTCTGAGTACCCCACATTTATGCCTAGTTTGTGTGGTTCCTGCTTAGCTGCTAGGAATCCCCCAGTGCCCTGACTGCTGTGTTCTTCAAGGGCAGCTGAGAGCACACATATTGCTTTAGCACAGCCCTCACTTTTCCTACAGGTGCCCACGTGCTTTCCAAACCACAGTTCATTCCTGCTCTGTCCCAGCAGCGTGTGTTGTTTCAACGGCAGTGTTGAAACATGTGCTAGAGCATATTAAATAAAGAAGAAAAAAAAAAAAAAAAGACACTGAAAAAACAAACCAACCCTAATTGCAGTCTTTGTGGTTGGGCTCCCTCTCCAGCAGAACTAGTGACAACTTGACACATGCTGCTCAATGCGCAGCCATTGTCTCGGCCAGCACTGCATACCATCTGAGCCTTTTGATCCTCTCTCTCTAAATTCTCTCACCATTAGTGTTGTGTTTGGATCTGGTTATTCCTATGTGGGCAAGGAGTTCTGCGAGTCAGAAATCTGCCGATGGCTCAGCCTTTCCACCATGTGCTTCATCTCCCATCGCAGCAAGGGGCATGTGATCAGCAGCTGTATTTTAACTTGCAGAGGGTGAGGACACAGTATGAGCCTTGTCTTGCAGCGTAGTGTCAGGCTGTGCCAAGGTGTCACATTCACTCATGCGTCCTTCAATCTGAAGCAGTTTGGATAGTCTCCTGGCTGACATGACTCCTGTTTGACCTGACTGATCCAATAAACAGCATTTTTAACTGTGTTATGTACACAGAAGTGGATGTTAAGTAGTACTCCTGTTATCAGATCCCTGCCTGTGACCCTGTGGACTGTGTCAGACGGATATACTTGACTGGCTGGAGACACTGAAAATGAATGAAAAGAGGACGACACTGAGTAGCCTCATGAGGGAGCTGGGGACCACTGCAGCATGAGGCACTCAAATGCTATGGGCAGCAGGTGGGGACCAGCTGCTGTTCCTGAAGGAACATGTTCCTAGGGCCTCTGTGGCAGCCCCAAAGCAACATCAGCTGTAGCAGCAACAAAATCACATCCCACAAATCATAGAATCATAGAATTGGTTGAGTTAGAAGGGACCCTTTAAGGTCACCAAGCCCAACTCCCCTGCAATGAACAGGGCACGTACAACTAGATCAACTAGACCCCCATCCAGCCTGACCTTGAATTCTTTGAAGGATGGAGCATCTCCTACCTCGCTGGGCATCCATATGCATTTACCTTGCCCTATACTGGGGATGCTGAGTGGGAAGTCACAGCAGTGACAACCCCAAACCCAGCAATTACAAAAGTATCTACAACTCATACATTCTCTCATTTCAACGCTGTTAAGAGTTTAAAGCCAAAAAATGTGTGACTAATCCTGTCCCGGACATTCAGTTGCTGCAGTTATACAAGCAGAGACCTTTCAGCCCTTACCTTCATGGCACTGTGCTGTGCCCTCTAGTCCCACACCACTGACCACGGGTCTCAGGAGCATCTACTGGAGAGGTACAAGCTCCTTCGTCAGGCAGACAAGTCAGCTCCTTTATCTGAATTTCTAAGGAAATAGACACTGATTATTTGGGGTGTACAGAAGATATATCTGCTTTGATGTATGTACTGTAAATTTCTAATTTATCACTGTAAAAAAATAAAACAAACTTTGCTATTTAATTTTTATATCAAAATAAACTTTAACCTCTGTGGATAACTAGGGTGTTCCTGGAAGTCCTTGTGGTCTCAGTGACTTTGTTTCCTAAATATGCCACACTGCCGTTGCAAATCTTTGCTCCTGAAGGAAGCGGTGTTCACGTTGCAATGAATGCATGGCCCAAACGGGTTAAAGCGGCACAGTTTGCATCACATGTGGGTTGGGAGAGCACCTTTGCCAACTGGAAGTAGCTGGGAACAAAACATCGTTGGGCAAGAGCAAAGTATGTACACGCTTCAGTGCTTGCACAGGGGGTGGAAAGAGGAAGCCTTCCCAAGGCAGTGTGCGGGACCCAGTGCTGACTGGGGAGGGTGTGCTGTGCTGTGTGCTTGGGCTTGTCTCAAATGGGTCACCAGCACCAAACAGGAGTGAAAACATGGAAACACAGCTGCTGTTTTAGCAGTGCTCTGGGTGAAAGCAGGGCTCTGCATCAGGTTGTGTTTTCCTCCATGTGTTAGAGTGTGAGCACCCAGAGATGTGCAGAGAGTTTGGGTCCTGGTGCATGGTGGGGAGAGGCAGCATGACCACAAATTCAATCTACTGTCTACATTTATTTATTGATTTATCTATTTATCTATTTTTTTATTTATTTAAAGCTTATTTTCCTGCTTTTTTTTTAATGCTCCACTTACTTTTCATTCCTCTTTGCCACTCCTGTTCACCAGATAAGTGGGAATTCCTTCTTTCCGTGTACACCCTTCACCCGTTTCTTTTGACACTGATAGCACAGTTTGTCATATTAATCACCACCTTTACCCACTTAATCATCTACATCACAAAATGTTCTGTATGCAGGATTGCTTAATTAGCATAGTGTTATTCTAATAATGAACTAAATCAGACTACAGTGGATAATAACGAAGATGTGCTATAAAGACAGTAGGAATTATCACCTGTGTATCTGTAGCTAATCAAGTTTTGAGGAGCAGCACCTAAAACTGATAATTAGAGTGATTTCTTCATGCCTTTGGCAGCTCATCGCTGTAATGTTCTTAGCTGGGGATTAATGAGATCTCTGATTTGAAACTTATAATTAGGAGTCTTTAATATAGCTACAGTTAAACATAAATATTAAAGAGCTTCTGGGAAGCGGGGATCTGCCTCGTGTTGGATTTGTTGGCATGAATGGAGAATCATAGAGTCCTACAGGCTGGACAGACCAATAAAATCATCTTGTTCACCCATCAGCCCATGCTGGAGCTGCAAAGCCTCCAGTGAGGCTGCTGGGAACACAAGTCTGTTGCTTCCACTGGAATGATCAAGTCTAGGTTTGAGCTGCTCGCCCATGGGTGAGAGCCCTGGGGCACAACCCTATGGCAGCTCTCCCTCTGATGCTCAGCAGCACATTTTTGGCACACTTGGGCTAATTGGGCTCATCATACTTGCCAGCAGCATCCTGGCAAACTCCAGCTGTTGCAGCAGCTTTGTGTTGCTGACAGCCAGATGTTCTGTTTTCCACTCTGGGAACAGCCTACCACGCAGCACAGAGGTGGCTCAGAGGGCAGCGGCAGCAAACAAGGGCTCACATGATAAGGGATCACTGAGAAACAGCTGCTCTTCAGTCTTCACGGGTTTATTTTGGACAGTGGGGACCTTCCGTGTGTCAGAAGCTGGGTACAACACCAGAGGAAACAGGTTAAATCCCAAACACAAATATTATTGTGTTGCAAGGCTCTCTGTAATTTGTAACGTCGTGCTTCAGTCCTTGCTGCATCTGCTTGGCAAAAGCAAGTGAGCAGACTAATGAGATAAGCTTCAGAGGGAGATCCGGCATTAATTTTGTCATTTCTTGTTTTAATCAACGCTTTAAAATATTTAAAGACAATTACCCATGGCTCTTTGCTTTCTGTTTGCAGCGTTGCTTAGCTGGCTTCCTGACCGCTTCTCTCATTTCCTGAGCTTGCTCTGAGGAAAAGGAAAACGTCCTTCCTGAAAAAAAATATTGCAGGCTTCTAATGTATTAAGGCTTTAAAAACTGTTACACAGAGAAGCAGCCCGCCATTAAATGTATTAGGCCAATGGGTAGGACTTAGGGTTCTGGTGGAGGAAAAGCCAGACATAAGCCAGCAGTGCACTCTTGCAGCCTGGAAAGCAACAGCAACCTGGGATGCACCAACAGGGGTGGCAATAGGGGCAGGGAGGGGACTGTCCCCCTCTGCTCTGCCATCGTGAGGCCCCATCTGCAGTACTGCATCCAGGCCAGGAGCCCCCAGCATAGGAAGAATTACAAGCTCTTGGAGCAGATCCAGAGGAGGCCACTAAGATGGTCAGAGGGCTGGAGCACCTCTCCTATGAGGAAAGGTTGAGGGAACTGGGCTTGTTTAGCTTGGAGGTGAGAAGGCTCTGTGGAGACCTTGTTGTCTAAAGTGTATGTGTCCAGCTCCCCTGTTTTATGTTTTTGTTGCCCTCCGTTTTTCTGCTTTAATAAATAACAATTTTGTTACTTATATACATTAACTACATCTTATATTTTATAGGTGGCCCTACACAATTCTTCATTCAGTGCAGCCCGGGCAAGCTGAAAGATTGGGCACCCATGGCATGAAGTGTACTTACAAACAGGAGGGAGGCCTGCTTTTTACATAGTCCCATAGTAACGGGACAAGAAGAAAAGAGGGGAGATTTTGATCAGCTATGAAGTAGCTCTTTACTCAGAGAGCAGTGAGGTTCTGGCACAGCTGCCCTGAGAGCTGTGGTGCTCCATCCATACAGGTGCTCAAAGTCAGGTTGGATGGGCCCTGGGCAGCCTGAGCTGGTGTGGGGCAGCCCGCTCAAGGCAAGGGGTTGGAACTGGGTGGGCTTCATGGATAGGCTTTGAGGTTTTTAGGTTTGGGGGTTTTGCATTTTCGGATCTTTCGTTCGCAGCAAGCAGCGGGTGACACCTTGTGGCCACCTCGCGCCGTGGCCGCGCTCAGCGCTGGGTTCGTGACGACCTACATCGTGTTGATCACAAAAGAGGTAACAGCCTCAAGTTGCACCAAAGGAGATACCAGTTGGGTATTAGGAAATATTTCTTCTCCAAAAGAGTGGTAACGCACTGGCACAGGATGCCTGGGGACGTGGTGGAGTCATCCCTAGAGGTGTTCGAGACATAGGGAGATGTGGGAGGGCCATGGTTAGTGGGCATGGTGGGTATGGGTTGGTGGTTGAACTAAGTGATTTTAGTGGTCTTTTCCAACTTTAATGGCTGTGTGATTCTATAACAGGAATAGATTTCCCCTGTGTGCAGCACAGGAAGCTGCTAGTGGCTGAAGCCAGAATCTCATATATCCGAAAAGTTTCCTCAGAAGACTTTACACCATCTCCTCCTCATCCTCATCCTAGTTATATAATAAAGAAAAAGGTCTGGAGAAGCATAGGAGGAGGCCCCTGACCTGAGATAGCCTTTCTTCTTTCTGCTGCCATTTGTCAGGGGTGGGAAGAAGCTGCCTGGCTCCAGGCAGAGAACAGAAAGCATTTGCAGTGTCACGCACTGGAGAACCACAAAAAAACTGCATCATCATTCTGAAAGGTAGGGGGTGTGAGAGAGGCCTGGAAATGAGAAACAGTGATCCTCAGAGGAGGAGGGAGTATATATATATATATCCATATATCCATAACGCTGAAAATCAGCTGCGAAAGGCCCCAGTGTATGAAAGGATGACGAACGGTAACAGCATCTCTCTCACAAAACAATTGTTTCTACAGCTGTGGCCTGAACAGAGCCAAAAGAAGAAAAGAACCATCCCTGCTTCCCTAGAGGATGGTTTTATAACTGGAGCAGGGGAAGGGGCAGTCTCATCCTGACATGTGGGTAATTCATCCTGTCAGCACCGACAAAGACAGCCTTCAGCGTGGCTTGTGATGCTCTGGGGCTTGCTGCTGAGAGAGCTGGAGGTCTCCTGGATTACACAGTGGAGCAGCATCTGTGTGTGCTGGAGTCCACATGGCTGCCAGCTCCAGGATGCTACCGAGCTGCTGTCTTGTGTCACATAGATTGGACTGGCTGTGGTGGGCTGATAGAGCAGGAGCCAGGAGCTGACAGGGCTGCTGGGAGTGGTGACCTGGGGCTGGGCTCTGCCATCTCCATCTTTAACAAAGCAACTGAAGAAGTGCAAGGCTTGAAATGATATTGCTGGAGTTGCTCAAGATTAAAAGCCTTGCCTGCAGTCCAGCTTCTTTTTCAACAGCAACATAAAGAACAAAAGCATGGGGGATGTGTTGGCTCAAAGAGGCATATGATTGATCAGGAGAGTGAATGGATTTGCAGCAACACCCAAACCCTTCTCATCCCTTTCCCCACTGGATACTGGGTCACCACCACTCACTTAAGGAAGTAAAGTGAGTTTTTCAGAGAGAAGAGATCAATCCGCCAGAAGGAAGAAAGAAAGGAAGGAAGGAAGGAAGGAAGGAAGGAAGGAAGGAAGGAAGGAAGGAAGGAAGGAAGGAAGGAAGGAAGGAAGGAAGGAAGGAAGGAAGGAAGGAAGGAAGGAAGGAAGGAAGGAAGGAAGGAAGGAAGGAAGGAAGGAAGGAAGGAAGGAAGGAAGGAAGGAAGGAAGGAAGGAAGGAAGGAAGGAAGGAAGGAAGGAAGGAAGGAAGGAAGGAAGGAAGGAAGGAAGGAAGGAAGGAAGGAAGGAAGGAAGGAAGGGAGACCATCCACGTTCTTTTACTTCTTAAAATGACAACATGGGCAGAGAGGACATGCTAATTTCAGTCATTTCACTAAAAAGTTGCTTTCTATTTTTTAAATCATTCTACATAATATAACTTTAGTGGGATCAATTATCTGACCAACTTCTCTGAGCAACTTTAATACAACAACAGGAAAACATGGATTTATCTTTAAAAACACTGATATTGATTCTTGATTCAAGGTATTTCAACCTACGTTTTGTGGGAACAAATGGCATCTGATTGATTACTCCCCAAATATTGACCCCTATCTGGAGTGTTTGCTCAGTGACTGGCCTCAGAGCATTCTGAATTTGTGGAGGAGTTGTTTGCTCACTTGATGGATACCAGGCTGGTGAGCAGGAGGAAGGCTTCAATAAATCATTTCTGACATTAACCTTGAAGAAACAAATTCCCAAGAGTGTTTGTGTTAGTTTTGCTGACAGTGCTTGTGCAAACACTGAAGAACAGAATTCACACTGCTATCTCTCTCTGACTGGTTTACCTAGCAAAAGTTCATGGTAGGCATTTCCAGACAAGTCAATGGGACAGGCGTGGAGGAAGCAAAATGCACTTCCTTTATTCAAACAACCACAAGCATGTCATCATTGAATACATGCAAAACTTGCATGACAGATTTTGGCTTTCAGAAAATAAGAAATCATGTACCAGTTTCAGCAGTGAAATATCACCTTCTCTGTGCAAGTCAGAAGACTATCCCAAATGTCCAGAATTTGGCATCTATACTTTCCTGTGTAATCATTTTCATGTAATCTCTATCAATGTTACAAAGTTTTTCCTATGGTTATTGTTTACCATATTAACTAATTAATGTGATTTAAGCTTATGTAGGTCAGACATTCTTGATCTATCATAAGAAACAGTGGGTCTAAAATACTCATTTTCAGACCTTGAGGGCTAGATGAACTTTTCCCAGACTCAGGTGTGTCTTCCCCTTTAGATGTTACAAAGACATGACATGGAGCTCAGCCACACTTTCCCATTCTCCCTTTCTTTTGCTGAGAACAGGGAAAGCTGTCTTGCTCCTGCCATTAACTCAAGCAGGAGTCTCTGAACTCATGCAGAGAACAGGATTTTGACCCAGCATTGCTCTCTGTCCATGTTCTCACATGGTCATGCCAGGCACAGCCCATGTACGTGTGTTTCACTGGGGTTTCTGTACACTGACCCACCTACTTATGGGTAGAGAAGAGATCTCAAGGCAGCAAAAGGCAAAATAAAATCTTACCAGATTGGGCTGTCCAACTGCAGTGCCCTACATTGCTAAATAACCAGTCTGTCCATTCTAGGATGGATCTTTCCACCAAGCATCTCAGAGCCAAGGAAAGATTTAGAATCATAGAGTTGCAGAATCACCAAGGTTGGAAAAGATCTCTAAGATCATTTACTACCAGTATTTCCCCACAGTGCTTGAGGTGCAGCCTCACCAGCACTGATTCCTTGGCTGTCCTGCACGTGCTATGAAATCTCACTCAAGACTATTTGCTACATAACTTTGCCTGGCACTGATATCAGGCTGATGGGCCTGTAGTTCCTTGGGTCCTCCTTAGGATCCTTCTTGTAGATTTATTCCTCTATGTACCACAAATCTCAGTTCCTTCAAGTGAGAGGCAACAGAAAACATCCCTGGCCTCAAATGAGATCCCTGCAGGCGGCTGCAAGCACACGTTAATACGTTCCTGATGGCTCCAATAACTTTTGCCACATGTTAAACCCATCAGCAAGGGGGTAGTTCAATATTTTTTGAGTCCTTTTTCTACGAAGATAAATGAACAGGAAATTCATTGACAAAACCTCCCTGGTGTTTTTTAACAGGTGGTTCTTCCCACATCACAAGACTCAAAGTTCCTGGAAACGTGTTATTTGTACTCAGTAGAAAGGAGAAACAACTGACCAAAACGTGAGAAACCAGCATGTGGGCCCTGCAGACCACACCGCCCACTAACCTGCTGTTGCTCATTCATCCAGGCAGTGGCAGTGAGAGGGAAGGGATTGGAGTTCTCCCTCTTGGGAACGCCAGTCTGGAGACAGCATGCTCTCTGAGTCTATAGTCCCCATCCATCAGCAGAGCCAGGGCAATCCTGGGCCACCAACCAGCACACAAGGTGGGATTCCTGCTAAGGACAGGTCTGCGGGTCTGACAGTGGGAATGACTCAGAAATCACTGAAGAGGAGCCATCTTTTCTTCCTGGATTAGCACTGTTCTCTGTTTTAAAAAACCTGAAAAACACAAAGACCTGGAAATTCATCTGTTTTCAGCTAATGTTCGTGGCTTCAGGATACGTGAGTGGAATCTGCAAGCAGAGAATACCTGCTTTGAGATGTCACACTGTGCTTTCCATATTCCATTTGTAGGCACTGGGCTCCAGCTGCCCTCTGGGACCTTGTTCAACTTGACACTTTTGAAGTGGCAAATGCAATTTACATGAATTAGAAGTAAAATAGATATTGATGTAAGTTCGGGTATGAAAAGTGCACTTTTTAATCCTGGCAGTTACCATGAAGGTTTTCAGGAGGAATCTTTATTCCTTTATACACAGATAAGGTGGTTCTTATGCACCTCCTTAGTAGGATCTCCTGCATGGCGAGCCAAAGATTGTTTGAGACCGTCAGTCTGGGTCACTAAGCTTCCTCAGCTTCTCTAAAACTATTAGAAAGTGTCCACAGGAGGGATAGAGAATAGAGATAGAGATAGAATGGAAGGGCAAAGTCTGTGAGGAGCAGCTGAGGTCTCAACCCAGAGCAGAGCAGGATGAGGCGAGGCCTGATGGCACCTGCAGCCCCTCACAGGGAGTGGAGGGCAGCGCTGAGCTCTGCTCTCTGCAACACCAATGGGGCTGCTTATCTGCCAGTACATGGCTCTCAACATTTACTCTGCTCCCAATTTTGCCACCCTCTTCTTTACACCCACTGAGTTAATGTGTTTCACCACATTAACTCAAATTTTGCCATATATTTACAAAGGTCTGTGACCTTTAGCTGTAGTCAATCATTCCCCATGGCCTAATTTGTCTTTTTCCCCCCACAGCTCCTTCATCTCACTGCTGTTGCCTGTAAATGATTTACCCAGGGCTCGCAGAGCGCTGACTGTACCCTGCACAGCTCAAACGCAGTCCTGCTCTGGTTCAGATTCCCCAGATTTCCTAATGTCTTCTTCAGATCTCCTTACTGTTTGTTAGGTAGAATCATAGAATCGTTTGAGTTGGGAGGGACCTTTAAAGACGGTCTAGTCCAACTCCTCTGCAATGAACAGAGACATCTACAGCTGGATCAGGGCGCTCAAAGCCCCATGCAGCCTGACCTTGTTTGCCTCCAGGGATAGAGAATCAGCACTTGTTTCTTATCTTCTGTGCAGCAGAAGAAGCATAAGGGCATGTAATGACAGGATGGGGAGAAATAGTTTTAAACTGGACAATGGTAGGTATAGACTAGATATTAGGAAGAAATTCTTTACTGTGAGGGTGGTAAGACGCTGGAACAGGTTGCTCAGAGAGGATGTGTATGTCCCCTCCATGGCCAGGTTGGATGGGGCTGTGAGCAGCCTGGTGTAGAGGGAAGTGTTCCTGCCCATAGCAGGAGGTTAGAACTAGGTGATCTTAAAGGTCCCTTCCAACCCAAACCATTCTATGATTTTGTGAACAGTAGAGATAAGCCTCTGAAAAGCACATCTGCCACTAGGATAAACAAATAAGCAGTTTGCCTCATGCAAACCTAGTAGTAAACATGATATTTCTGTTGACTATATCTGCTGAGCTTTGGATTTAATCACATTAGAAGTACTATTGCAGCAGCCATCACCCAGCAAGGCAGCAGGGGAACCACAGAGACTTGAGGCACATGGATATAGCAGCCAGGAACTGGATAGGATGCAACAAACATGCCAGCTTGCTGGGACAATTTGAGCATGAGGTTTTCAATTATGGAATAATGGCCATGGGTTTTTATGCAAACAAATGCAAGCATGGATTTCAAACCAAAACCCAGCAACTATTACGATTTAAACTGGTGAGCATCAGCCTCAGTTTGGGGCATCATGTCCTCTGTAGTGGGGCTAACCCACCATAATCATCAGATGAGGACTACAGGATTGAAACCCACTGTTGCTGTTTCATAAAATCATGGAATCATTAAGGCTGGAAAAGACCACTAAGATCATCTAGTCCAACCATCAACACATCAGCACAATGCACATCAACCCATGTCTCTTAATGCCACATCTACATAGTGCTTAGACACCTCCAGGGATGGCGACTCCACTACCTCCCTGGGAAACACGTGCCAATCAATTTATTACCACTCTGTCTCCAAAGTGAACCTCCTCTGGTGCAACTTAAGGCCATTCCCTCTCATCCTATCACTGTTACCAGGCAGAAGAGGCTGACCTTCCCTCACTACAGTTTCCTTTCATATAGCTGTAGGGAGCAATAAGATTTCCCCTGCGCCTCTTCTGCAGTAAGGAGACTGCCACAGTGAAATGGAGTTCCTCGGTAGGAAACTCAACAGAGCAAAAACTACTGATAACAATGGAAGTGCTTTGAAAATACCCACTGATAATCCCAGTCTTGCCCTTACAGAAACCTTGTTCTCTTTTCCATGCGTGGCAGGAGCTAAATGCTGAGGGGGGTTTCCAAGGGCCATGGTTGTTCCTTGCTGCCCAGGACCTGGTGTGCATGTGGCCACTAGGTGTCACGGCTGTCCCACAGAAGTCTCAGAGCCCATCTTCCTTATGAGTTGCTGGAAACCCCACGATCTGGATAAAATCAAACAGATCAGGGGTTAGTCATGCCCGGTGTCCTTTGCTCATCGAGGGACAAGCAAAGGTTCCTGCCCAGCACACGGACAGCAGGTGATCTGAGGTGCAGGACTGGGTTTTAGTTCAGCTTGCAGAAGTGGCTTCACAAAACAAAATCTATATTTGGGTCTATATTCCCCGGGTGCCACAATTTAGAGTGTCAGCACACGTTCCTCAAAAATCCAATACTTCCTCAGCACAGCCAGCCAGAGTTATACCCCATATTTCAGGATGTCATGTGTGCCTTCTACAGTGGCATAGAAATGAACTTTTAAAATAGAGAGTCTCTATCTATTTTATGTGTGCATTTTCCCTGAATGAATTTCCCCACTTCCCATATCAGCTTCACTTCTCCACAAAGGGAGAAGTGCCAAATACTTTACATTCTGTCATTTCCCCCCTCAGACCATAAACCAGGTGTTACGCAGAGAATAGACTGATGGCTTCCCAATCCTTAACTTCATTACCATATCAGCTTTATCCAGTCTTTATTTTTTACATGGTGTCCCTCACCAAGTGTTCAAATAGGCTTCTGCTGGAGGCTTGATACATATGAACTGTGGCTTTGGGGGAGCTCAAGCCTTCCCTCTCTTTCCAGTGTCACTGCCTTACTATCAGCATCCTTCAGGCCTCCTATTCTCCCTAGCACCCTGCACATCTGCTTGCAGCCAGCCCACAGGTTTACATTTCCACCATTAGAACTGGGATTACCTTCATAGCAAGGCTGTGTACATTGATTACTTCTCACTGTGATCCACTCTGTTATTAAATGCTGTGGGTGTCTGTTTTTATGACAGCATGTGGAACATCTGGGGAGGGACTTTGAGTGTAGAGATAGGATAAGGGGTAGCAGCTTTTAATTGAAAGAGGGTGGGTATGTATTATACATAAATAAGATATTCTTCATGATGAGGATAGTGAGGCCCTGTCACTGCTGCCCAGGAGCTGTGGGTGCCCCATCCCTGGAGGTGCTCAAGGCCAGGCTGGATGGACCCTGGGCAACCTGAGCTGGTGGGGAGCAACCAGCCCATGGCAGGGGGTTGGAGCTGGGTTTAAGGTCCCTTCCAGCCCAAACCATCCTGTGCTTCTTTGATTAATGCAAATTAATATTAATTGAGCTGTTTACTGTATCTTGCTTTGCAAAGAGATTCTTGTGGCATATGTCAAGGGTTATATCAGCTGCAGCGCATCCAACCCTCCAAGTATCACTAATTGGACTCACTGTTGTGGTTCACCACGATACAGAATTCCAAAACAGGAGCTGAGGGACAAAACAGAGACTGTCATTTTGTGATGTAACTATAGACTACATTCAGCTTCTATAATTGGTGCCTTCATTGATGGCATTTTTTCAGGAGCTACAGTGGACAGAGAAAGAACTGAACGCACACATCTGGATGTGACTCGCACTCCTGTTAAAGGGTGATCCTTTGCCTATCTTTCAACCTCTCTGCACTCAGAGCACCACTCTGACACATCTTATATGACAGCCTGTCTGTTTCTTCCTTCTTGTGCAGTGCCTTGGTATGGTAAAACAGTAGGAGCATAACAAGCTCCTCTGATTCAGAAGCACCAGGGGATGCTTGTTCCCTGTAGGTGCTGGGATCACAGTGCAGTATCTTTGTGTGAAATTGAGAGTGTGAGCAAATCAAATGTATGTGGGTGACTTCACATGACATATTCAAGGAAGTCAGTGCTAAAGCAATGTGAGAAATGAATGGAACTTGCAGTGCACCACTTTGGGAGTAATTTACCAGGAGCCTACAAATAAATCTGGCAGACAGGAAGCCAGGGCTTATTTCTAGACAGAGTGCTTAGCAGTTAAAACTGGAGTCTGCTGAACTTTGCTACATAAATATACTTGTGTTTCTTTTTACCTATGAGGCACAGCAGTCAGATTTATTCATTTACATGAGACGAAGCTGTAAGGAAAGATTTAAAAACCAGACTGCTGGCCACTGATGATGCTGAACAAACCTGTCTGCAGGAAAGCCCAGAATGGTGTTTGGAAAGGGATGGTTTTTATATGCAGACTGTGTTCATTCCTTGGATGACAACATAACTCAAACAGCAGAGCCACATGTCTTTCTTTAGGAATGAATCACAGAATTTAGAAAGCAGAAGATCCTAAAACTAAGCAAACACAATGGGGAGTACAATGTACAAGTAATATTCTCACTTTATGAAGGGTTGCACTGTGAGGGCAGACAGACCTCTCATTTTAGTGTTATATGTTTTGAATCCCACTGCTATTTGTAGCCTGAAAAAAGACCTTTAGAGACTCAGTCATTCTGAAAATAATGTTTCCTATTTCTTTCCATAGAAACTACAACAGATGCAAAGAGCACATTAACACTACATAATAGAGCAGATTCTCAGCTACAAAACAGTATTTGCCAATGCAGTCACCACCACTGGTGCATTTTCACCAGCAATGAGCAAGTGGGATTGTTCAGTCTGGAGAAGAGGAGGCTCAGGGGAGACCTTATTGCTCTCTGTAATGGCCTGAATTGAAAAGGACTTCAAAGATCATCTAATTTCAACTCCCTGCCATGGTCAGGGTGGCCAACCACCAGACCAGGCTGCCCAGAGCCACATTCAGCCTGGCCTTGAATGCCTCCAGGGATGGGGCATCCACAGCCTCCTCAGGCAACCCGTTCCTGTGCATCACCACCCTCTGGGTGAAAAACTTCCTCCTAATATTCAACCTACACCTCCTGTGTCTCAGTTTAAAACCATTCTCCCTTGCACTATCACTATCCACCCTCGTAAACAGCCGTTTCTCAACAAGTGGTGGGAGGATTCAACATCTACTGCTGTATCACCAACATTCACCTCTAACATCATGGGCCAACATAGTAAAGTAGGAGGCATTACTTTCAGAGCAGCCCTCATATTGCTAAGGAAAAGCAGTTCCATTTGTTTGAAGATGTGGGAGCCCTCCAGTTCTGGTCAGGAAATGTAACTGGATAATAGCCTGTACTCTTCCTGGAAATCAGGTGTATGTCTCTGCTGCTAAAATCTAGTTGGTTTAACAGACAGTTCAGGAAAGTCTACTCAGTTTCCCAATCTGAGGACGTAGGGTGAGAGAAATAAAGATTTATGTAGTCGGCAGCCAAGGACAGAACTCAAACAAGACAAGAAAATTGCTCAGTGACTTTTTATCTGATCACAGAATCATGGAATCATAGAATCACAAGGTTGGAAAGGACCTACAAGATCTAGTCCAACCATCCTCCCTTTACCATACCTACAGAAAACCCCTAAATCCTAGCTCCCTATCCAGACGCCTCTTGAACACTGATGATTAGATAAAGCTGCTTGTGTGAACATTTTTGTATATACGTGTGGGATCCAATCCAGAAATCTTCTCAATTTTTTTTTAATAAACTTCTCTAATTCAACAAAGTACTGATGATCAAGATTGTGTGGGTTTTGACCCATAAGAGTGTGTGGATCAGACCATTAATTTGGACTGTTAAGGGTATCTTGAAAGTCCCAATCTTGCCTGAGACAGACAAAGAATTTGAATCTAAGTTATTCCTTCCACACTGAGGACAGTGTCCTTTTCCCAAGGCTGTATATTGACTGTTCTGGTAGTCTGTCTTATATTTTTTCATTACAGATTCTGGAAGATGTTCTTTTTAACCTTGATGCAGAACAAAATATTTTAGGTCATCAAAATTTGAGGCTGACTGAAGCGAACAGCAATGTCCAGAAAATGGTGGTCAGTGGTGCAAAGGGGTCAGTACTGAGTCCAGTCCTGTTTAAGCTGTTTTGGATTCTCCTCTGTGGAGATCTTCCAGTGTAGCACTAGATGTGGCCCTGGGCACCCTGCTCTGGGTGTGCCTGCTGGACTGGGGGTTGGAGCAGATGGACCCAGAGGTCCCTTCCAACCTCAGCCATTCTGTGATTCTGTGACTCTATGAGTCCATAAGATGGGACTGCTGCTGAGATTCTGCCTCTGAAATTTCAACTGCTGAGTTCAAATTTTGAAGTATTTGCTGCAAGATGTATTTGCTGGAAACACATCCTGCAAAACACAAGCTTCCATAGCTCTTATTCACTTCAGCCGCCCACACAGAATACTGTTTCATGTGCAAGGCTTACATCTGCCAATACCTCTTAGTTCCATTTACACACTTCAGTCTGTAGAAGCAAAGACCATACTATTGGAATTAGATAATGCCAAAATTGCTTTTGAGAAGTTTCTGAGATAACTCTGAGGTCTAACCCAACCCAGCACACGTTTACGTGGCTGTAAAGTACAGGTCCGGCAGCACACTTTTCCTGTCCATGGTCCTGTTGCACGATGTGCCAATCTAAGCCCAAGGGACTAGTGTATCATTTGTCTCAATCCTATTTCTACCCTACATTTTTACAACAAATGACTTTGTAAAATTCAACTAGTTCCCATCCACTACAGTAAAAGCAAACATATCAGAGTTCCAAAATACCAGACACACAACATGTTGTAACTAACATCAGTACACAATATTACAAGCAGAAATAAATGTGAAGACCACAAAAAAAATAATCTCTAGAAGGTATGAAGAGCTAAACTGCCTACAGTTACTGCTTCATGAGAGCTTCCTTACATAAGCATAAAAGCATATGGAGATTCTGCATCACAGCCTGATGTTACTAAGACTGAATCATAGAATCACAAGGTTGGAAAGGACCTACAAGATCATCTAGTCCAACCATCCTCCCATTGCTGTTGCTACCACAAGCCACTAAGCCAGATCTCGTAGCTCCTCATCCAGACACCTCTTGAACACTGCCAGGGACAGTGACTCCACCACCTCCCTGGGCAGACATTCCAGTGCCTGACCACTCTGAGTGACTGACCTCACTTGATGTGAGTGTGAGAGTTAGAATTAATATTTGAATATATTGAACATCTACTTCTTGTGAGCAAAAAAAATAAATAAGGTGGATATGCTAAAGGTGCTTTGTTAGAGCTGCTGAGATGGGACAAGGCTTGCCAAGGGAAGAACAAGATCAGGTGGGATCTGCCCAAGGGTGGTGAGAGAGCTGGTAAAGGTGACAGCCAAGCCATTTTCCATCATCTTTCAATGTTCCTGGTATACTGGAGAGGTCCCAGAGGACTGGAGTCTTGACAGTGTGACTTTCTTGTATGTTCCTGGAGTTTCTCAAGAGAAAATACCTGTTTAATGATATATCTGAGGTTGGAGATGAAGGACAGATTTGGATGAGAGAGAAGGAAGGCAGAAGCCGGGGTTTTAAACTCAACCTCAACACTACTAGGTAGTTTTCTCATTTACCCATAGGTCTCAGTTGCACCATGGCAATCATGATCACAGTTGAGGCGGGGCAGATGCCTCCAAGCCAGGCAGTTCTGGTAGTGGTGCCACACAGCTGGCTGTAATAGAAATGGGAAATGAAAACCTGTGAGAGTTTAATTCTGTTTTTATTAGTTGAGTTGTATTTCCAACTTATCTGTGACATTTCTCTCAGTGTTGTAGAGAAAATCATACAGAAGTCACAAGGAACATCAATCTCACCTCAAGATGGACTGTTCTCAGAGCAGGGCTCCATAATGTGCTCACTATATAAGGTTTTTCTCATCTTTCAGCTTTTAAAACATGCCGGTACTTTTGGAAGAAACCTGCTAATGTGGAAGAACATGAGACAGAATTTAAATTCTGATGTAATTTCAAGGGAGCTTCACTGCAGGCTTATATGCTGATGAATTTACTCTGGAAATAGGAAAACAATTCAGAAAGAACATTTGTATCCAGGTATCTATTCTTCGTTAAACCAACTTTGGGTTTTGATATCAGCATCCCTTTAACAGCAACTGCAACTGTGTTTGGTAGAAGATTTGTTTTTACATACAAATGTATACACAAATACATTTTTTCACCCTTTATTTTTTAAATAAAGATTTCCCACATACACAGTAACAGGCCTGGCTTTCCATGCCAGTCACTTTTATTTATTTCTGTTTCTGCTTTAAAGGCATTGGTTAATCTCAATGAGGAACAGGAACATTGGTGACACTGTGGAGTTGGATAAACTTTTAGTTGGATAAAACTCTATTTCATCTGACTTTAAATATAGGCCGTGATTCATACACCTACTCATGCTATCTGTAGCAACATGAATGAAGCTCATATAGGGAGTGAGATTTAGGTTTAAATTCTGACCTTCATAGCACATCTGCCCCACACCTTATGAGCAGGTATGAGGCCAGTTGTAAGCACAATGCAGCCATCAGTTTCCCCACCCGCTGCCCACATGCAGTGAGTGATACGTCTTCTTGATATAGAACTAACCAGATAGGCTGAAGCAGGATGTGGATGCACTACACATGAGGCAGCCTACAAAACTCCCTGGCAGCCAAACAGATTGCTGCATAATTTTTAGTAAGTTTTTCAAAATCTGCACTTATCACCTACAGAATGAGGACAGAAGTGCTTTTTTTATCTATTCTTGGTGTTTGTGGCCTGGAGGATTTTTTGATTCTGAGTTCAGCCCTAAATGTTGGGTTTACTTAAGGCCAGCCAGGAAATGTTTGTTCTGCCCAGTGGAAACACGCTCAGTTCACAAATGTTTCCAGTCTTCTATCCAGGCAAACCAAAAAACAATTAAAAAACACCTGTGGAAGCAGAGAGGAACGTGGACTGCAACAACAGCCATAATGCTCTGCTCTGCAGATCATACAGAACATAGAGAAGAACTTCTTAATGAGAATACCCTTTAGAAGCATTTGCTCCACTCTTGAAGCATCTAGTAAAACATGGACTGTTTACTTACGCTTCCTGCTATTCTGTACCAGAAGAAAACAACAGAAATATAAATAAAATATAAAAATATAAATAAAAACTCAACAGTAAAAGGACCTTCACATTATAAATACTCTGAGTTTTCGCTGATCATATGCTGCTTCCCTTCAGACCTTGGAGAGAACTGCTTTTGCAGAAAGACTCAGGGCTTTTGCTTTATCATGTTTCATAAAATCATAGATTCACTAAGGTGAGAAAAACCTCTAAGATCATCTTGTCCAACCATTGACCCATCACCACCATGCCCTCTAAACCAAGTCCCTGAATGCTCCATCTACTCTTTTCTTGAATCTCCGGAACAGTGACTCCACCACTTCCCTGGGCAGTCTGTTCCAAAGCATTATCACTCCTTCTGAGAATTTTTTCCTGTTATCCAATATCAAATTGGATAACCTCGTGGGAGAGAGGGGGATAAAAAGGAGCCAGCAGGAGGCAGATGCAGAAACCATAGGCAGGAAGAGCACAGTGCTGGAGAACTACTCCCTATGTGTATCTCACAAGTACTTGCATATATGATATTCCTTTCTCCTTCTGCCTGGAAGAAATCTCCATACATTAAAAAGTAAAAAAGAAGCAAGCTTTTTACAGGGCAAAATTCAAACTAGTCAACAGAAGAGCAACTACTGCTCCTAGTGGTAGGTCTGTCTTGCAGGGTTAGGTATTTTTCATTAAATCTCCTTTGTAATGTGCTATGACATCTATACTATTGGCAGCTTCAAGCTGTTACTGATGGAGACTTGGCAGAAACAGTACTAGGGGAATAGTGAAGAAGACAACAAGAGAGTGTGATATGCTAAATTTATTTGATCAATTTCTCCACACAGGATTTGTCAGCCTCTCCAGGACCTGGAATTTACCTGAAACCAAAAATCACACGTAGGCACTCCTGATGTTTAGTGAAGCCAGATCTTATTCTGACTGTCAAGTTCTTATCAGATTTTAACAGCAGTGTTTCATCAATATTGAATATATTTTTTTTTTGATTCTATCTTTCCTTTGTCCTTTTCCCAGTCTGTAGGAATAGCATTTGTGATGGAGATGTGGAGTAATTTTTCATTTCTGAGGAAAAAAAGTATTACCTGCAGCCCAAGTTACTCATCTGTATTTTATCTGAGCAAAAAGACAAAACTAAGATAGTCCATTTTCAGCTAAAATCAACAATCTTGAAAAATATAGCTGTGTCTTCCTGCTTAGTCATCCTGCATGCTGCCCATTTGATTGGGTTTACAGCAAAACAAATAACAGCAGCAACAGGAACAACAAAAAATAGTGTGTGTTGCATTAGGATCTGTACCACTGTCAGTAAGAGGAGCCCAAGAAGAAATGACTCATGATGGGAAGAATTCCACCTGTTCCCATTCAAATTGCTTTTCTCCATCAGACTGGAAACAGCTGATGCACCGGTTCCCATGGGAATATTTTAATCTTGAACAATATGCACACTTACATTCCTGAGTCTGTCTTATTTCCATTTGTTTGCATCAAGTGCAATCTTCTAACCAGAGCAAAGACCTCCCTCCCCTCCAGCTTCAGCTCTGCTCTGATTTGTAAAGGAAATTAAGAATAACTAACATAAGAAAGGCACCCCTATCACAAGAGAAGGGAAAGCCATTTTAAAGCCCTTCCGTAAAACAGGTTTCAGAGTGAAGCAGAAATAAGTGGAAATAAATTAATTCAATAGAGCATAATTACTAAAACCCATGAAAATCAAAACAAAGCCATGCCACATGAAGAAAAGCTCACAAAATGACCATGGTAATGGCCTAAAATGCATTACTTAGAGATACGCAAGTACTTGTTCCAGTAATTAAGAATCTATTATCAAAACACCAGTTGATCGTGCATAAAATAATGCACTGGCGGTTAATAATCACACACCCTGGATCCCAGTGTACAGTGTACAGTCACCTTCTCCTATGGTATGTGGCCACAAAAGCAAACAAAAATGAACAAAGGACCAACATAGAGATACAGAGATTAGAACTGACCACGGACTGACAAGCAGATTTACAGGTCCTTTTGGAAGTGATAGAGCTCTTCCTCCAGATGCCTGAGAATCACGGTTTTGTAGATGAGAATCAGCTTTGGACATGTGGAGCAAACCAAAATTACTCCATTGCATTCCCTTTGCCTTTGGTATCTGAGGGATGGTAAGGAGTGACACCCATAACTTGTTCTTCACCATTCTGGTCTGAGGCTGGGATTTATGGCTTTGTCTACACAGATACACACAGGCAAGATGGGGGGCTTGCCTTTCTCTGGTTTCAGCTAGATGGTTATTGACAACATGTATAGCTATCAGACTATTGTAAGAGTTGCATACTAATGTGGTTTCACTCTACCAGTTCTATATCCACCTGCACAGACTTCCACAATTGTTTCCTAAGGTCTGGTTCTGATGCTGATGCTGATTTGTTTGTGTGCACCATCATTTCTGCATTTCAAGCTACCTTAAAAGATTTTGCAACAGTGAAGGTGTATGTGTGATCTTCTCTCAGCTGGACCCTGTTCTTTCACAGACGTTCTCAGTTGAGAATTGGGTCCATTCCCAGCACAGCTAGTATTCTTCTGTTTTCAAGCACACCTTGTATTCTGCTCTTTGCAAAACAGGCATAAATATTTCATCACTCACAGCAGAGTTTATGAAGGACATCTTTTATATTAAATGTTTTTTGTGAACTATAATGCCATTATAATGGTTGTGAGGAAAGTAAGCACCTACCATAATAATGGAAAGACCTCCTGCTAGCTTCAGCTTCTATGCAGTTATTCTTGCTACTATTCCTTTGTCACTGCTTGTTCAAAACTTCAAGAAAATGAAGAAAATGAGACTTGATGCAATGCATTGGAATAATAAAGAATATTTTCATGTTTTCAAATAATGTAGAACAGACATATATTCGATTACTTCCCCATTTACTGTTGAGCAGCAGAAGGCATTTTACTGCCTCAGTCCTAACAGCTAGAATACCTCAGAATGTTCCTACATGGTAGTTCTTTAAACAGAAGCAGTCATCCTTAGAAGTGAATCTGATGAGCCTTTATGTTAAGGACATACAGCATGTTCATAGTGTAGATTTGAGCCAGATGTTTTACGTTTTTCTTGCTTGAGACATGAGCCAAGTGTTTGACTACTGACCTATGTTTTGGAGTGAAAGCATCAAGAAATCCTTTGTGGTAACCGTAGTTTCCTGTCAGCTGGAAAAATTCTGGAAATCCTTTCTGATGAACTCTTGTTTCTTGCTGGCCATATTTCCTTTCCAAGAGCTTTCTAAGTGGGTTGGCATGATGACAGACTTTTGTCTAATATACCATCACTGATTGGAGGAAAAGGCAATGCAAGTGATAGCTTAGACAAACTGTAAGGAAATTTGTTCCTAAGTCAATTTTTAAGACAAGAAAGCAGATGGCAAGATGATATAATAGTTACAATTTGTGTTTCATTCAGATTAGTGCCCTCACAGCAGTTACCATTCAACATTCAGTACTTCATTTGTACTCTGCAGCATTTCACATTTTGTATGTACTTCAACAGATTAGTATTTGCAGTCATAAACAAGAAAAAAACACCTTGAGAGCATTTAACAGCCTAGGACGTTGAATATTTGTGTTCCCAGGATCCAATAATGACCTTTATTAAGATCTAGAGAAAGAATGAAGCTGAATTCAATACGAGATGAATCCAGAGTATAAGTGTTGTCTTTAGCACTGTTTTCAGTGATGAGTCAATAAAGGGTGGAGGGAGGAATTCTGAAGCCAAAAGTTTGTGCGGTTTGAAAACTCCTGCCACACACATTGGTTGATTCTGTTGGTAAAGAAATGGATGATCCAGTGAGAATGGGATCTGACTGAGAAGTTAGCCTTCTTCAGATGGATACTCAAGAAGCAACCAAGTCACAGATCTGCTGGCTAGTTGATCGCATTTTTTTTCCTGATGATTTGTGAGGGGAAATATGGGATTAAAACTATCATTTCCACATCTGCAGCTTTGCAGAGTGTTCGTACAGATTGCTTTGTGATGAATCTAGTCACAACACATCTATGTGCTTTCTTTATTCTTCATGCATTCATTCAAAATCATCTTTATTATTTCATGGAATCATAGAATCACTTTCATCAGAAGGAACCTGTAAAGGCCATCTATTCCAAATCCCTAGCACTGGATTGATATTTCTTAAGACTAGTGTCTTCAGAACAGTATGATTGAACTTATTCATATAGGAATGTATTGTTCCTAGTAATAAGGAACAGAAATGAAGAAATCCTCCAGTTTGGTTTCTATACGGCTACCAAGGGGTCTGTAGTGGCATAGTAATCTTTTCCTTTCTGAAATGTTCAAAAAGGAAAAACAGAGAGTATTTCTTAAGGGCATTTTTATGTGCCTAATCCCAGTGTTGCTGCAGCCTCTTTTCTTTTTACATTGCTCTTTGAACTAGAGAAAATCAATCAGTCTCTTCAGCTGATTTTATTAGTTGCTGATGGAAGGGCAACTGTACACATTGGACAGTGTATGAAAGATGAAACATCTCCATGGAGAAAAGTACTAAATGTGAGATGACTGAGGCTAAATGCCAAAAGCCTGTGTGCAACCAGCAGAGCAGTTGGCTTGTGCATCCATTCTGTGTCTGAAAGAACATGCAGTAAGAAGCCAGGTGCTTCTACCTCTGTTTTAACTGGAGGTGACAAAATGAGAAGGGATGTGACATGAAAAAACACCAAAAGAGATCATTTCTGATATCAAAATTATGCTATGACAGAATAGGAGAAAAAAGAAAACCACCGTAATATAATGGGAATCTACCAGCACTAGAGATGAGGTGCAAAGAAGACATGAAAAATTCCAGCCTCTACTCCATATTCCCATGCATCAATCAGTGCAACTCATTTACAACTTCAGCAATTGCAAATGATAATGAAATGCCATTGTGATAACTCAGATTGAACTCTCAGACCACACCTGTTTCCTGGTTAAGCCAGGCTCCCCACATTTTGCTGTTATTATCTGCTATCCCTCAGACACCTCTATGAACATATAACACCGAAGCTTAAGGCATAGATATTACACAGTGTATATTACACAGCGGTGACTAAGGAGGCACTCAAGGAGCTAATACAAGGCAAGAGAAAATGTCCCTTCAATTGTCAGGTAGTAAATTAAATGCTTCAGGGCAAAGCTGCTTTTATTTTTAGTTGTAGAAGGCATTGTAAAGCATCTTGAATTGAGAGAAGTTAATGGCCAGCCCCTAACTGCTTCTGAATTCACAACCAGCCTGCATACTATTTGGACAAGAAACAGAATCTTTTAGTCAGGTATTCTGCTACATCAGGAACAATGTCTTACAATTATTTTGCCACAAGAACAGTATAAAAAAATAAGCATAATGTTGCAAGGAATAAATGCATACTCTAGGCAAAAAGCAGTAGAAAGTAATTTCTGAGCCCCGTTTTCTGATCTTTTCATTAAGACTGTAAAGATGGGCAGAGGAAAGACTGAATAGAATAAGGAGTAGCTTGCATCATCAAGCTAAAGCAGGCTTGCCAAATGGAAAGCACAAGAGATTCATAATTAATTCTGTATTATCAACCCTTCTTTTAAAAACCTACTAATGAAATGTCTTTCACCATTACATGTAAAAATAATTAAATGCCTAAATGTACTACAGAGATTTTTTCTTTTGTGAAAAGCTTTTTCCTTCCCTCACCTGAAATTACAGTTTTTTTCCACTTGTTAATACAGAGAAACATTTCTGTAGTTGTGTTCTGAGCAAAAAGGTCTTTCAATTTATATAACCCTGAAATGTACAGTTGCTTCCTCAGTAAAAGCCTCAGCCCATGCTCTCAGAAGGTAGCAAAAAACATGAGATGTCCCCATGCTCTTATGTACAATGTACTTTCCTAGAATTTTGTAGATAGCAAACCTGCTTGTCACTTGGGAAATCTTTTTGCTTCCATTACTTCCATTATTCTGTATAAATACTCTCTTCCTGGGTACAAACATCTTTCTAGCCAAGTCTCTGTCTAGCCTACTCTGTCCAGATGCAATGAGATGCTTTTTCCACAATATGTCTATCCTCTCTCTATTCACTATATGCCAGATTGTTTCTATAACTTTACAGGCATGAATTTCATTATCATACAGACTGCAAGCTCATGTAACAACAAGAACGTTATCTGTCATTTTGGTACCATTAGCTGGCGTGGTTCAGCCCTTCCAAGCCCCAGAGCAAACCAAAGAATATGGAATGGTTTTGTAGGCATACAGACAAGACACAATGATCAGCATGAAGAGTTCATGTTAGAAAAGAAAACAAAAGGCTCTGTGATGGCTGGAGCTTGGCCACTTCTTCCCTGGTGTGGAGTCAAAGCTCAGAGTCTCCAGTTATTCATCTCCCTGTTGTGTGATGGTGACAGTGTGGGTAGGAAGATAAAATAGAAGGGAAGGAAATCAGAAAACCTCAAATTCTTCTGTACAAATATGTTTTCAGGACATACTATGATCACACCTTTTCTAACGTTTGTCATCAAAGGAAAAGAAATTATCTGGTATTAATGTGCTTTTCAATGCAAGTAGTGCAATTGTAAAGTGAGGGTATGATAGCAATCCGTAAACTGTATATTAAGGAGCAGGGTTGGCAGCAGAGGACATCTAGTGGTGTTCGGCTGTAAAAGCTAAGAGTTAACGAGTATTGGTATAGTTTTCTTTTGGCAACCCTGAATCTCAAAGTAATTTCGATGTGTGTTCTGAAGGAACAGCTGTGTGCCTTCAGAAAGTGTCTGAGTCCCTGCCCTTTGCAACTCGATAAGATAAATCTGCAGTGCACAGAAGTGAGATATTCATGCATGCAGTCTAGGAGAGCAGTTATAAGTATAAATAGAGGAGGAAATTAAATATGAATATAAGCTTGTATTTAATACAACTGTTAGCTAAGCTTATTCAGGTGTGTGAATATGGTCACTTACAGTCTTTACTTGCAACAGGATAATGCTAGGGCATATAAGAGAAAAAAATATTTATTATTTAAAAATATATGGGTGAAAAAGGAGGCAATGACAGCCACTGAAAAGTCTGCCTTTTTTGTTTAGCTAAATAACAAACATATTTTTGGTACTGACAGTACTGGCTCTGATCCAGCAAAACACTGAAGTTAGAGGCTGAAGTTAAACGCATGCTTGTTTTGCTAGACTAGCACCAGAATGCTGAGTACTTTGCACAGCCAGATCTCAGCACCATTTGTGTGGCAAATAAAAATAACGCCAATCGCCAGAAGTTCCAACTGTGTTCTGAGAATTTGTTTGTTTCTATGCTCCTGGAAAATCAGCATGATTGCCTAGCAGAAATCAATAAATAGGAGGAAATTTAATGCACAAGGCAGGCTGTTTGGTGTAGTTAATACGGTGAGAGTGTGCCTGCAGTTTCATACTGTTGCAGAAGACACGGGCAATTTGACATTGTGTGATTGCCCAAACTGTCAAAACCTATATCAAAATATTTTTCTTGCAGCCACTCATCTTTTATTCCTTTGCTACTTTGGAGGGAAAGAAGAGAACACCTCTAATCTGAGTTGCCTGTATATCCATCACATATTGAGTATTACAAACGGCACTTTGTTTGGGCTGAACCCATAAAATCAAAGAAATATAGAATATCCCAAGTTGGAAGGGACCACAATGATCATCAAATCCTTCTCTTGGCTCCAGACCAAGCATCATTCAAATTTCAAACCCTGTGTCTGAGAGCACTATCTACACACTTCTCGAACTCTGGAAGGCTTCATGCCATGAGCAAATCCCAACAAGTGCCAGATTCTGCAAGTGGGATGGGGCAAACTTGGTTATATGTGCAGACCAGAGGATGAGAGGCTGGAGAGCAGCTCCTGGGAAACAGATCTGGAGGATCTGGTTGACAGCAAGTTCAATTTGAGACAGAAGTATTCTCTGGAGCCAAAAGCGCCAACTGTGCCCTAGAGTGCATCAGATCAAGTGCTGCTACCGGGCAAGGGGAGGAGTTATCCCCTGTGCTCTGTGCTGGGCAGTCTCTAAACTATTAGAGAGCATCCAAAGATGCTACAAAGATGGGGAAGGCTACAGAGGTTACAAAGATGGGGAAGGATCTGGAAGGCAAGAGTCTGACAGCCCAGCTAGTTTTTATTCCATACATAGTAATCCGCCTTGTAATTCACCTCAGTAGGCCAGCTTGAAAACAAGGATGCTCTAGCAAATTGTGCCTAAAACCTGGCTAAGGTCAAGGTAGACAACACCTACCACTTTTCCTTCATCCACAGTGTCATTTCAGAAGTTAAAAATGGTTTACACTTGGCAAATCTGCACTGGCTATGAAATATGTATGACCTTACTCTACTATCTTATTCCAAGCAAACATTAAGTCGCTTGGAAACAACAAATACCACTACAACATGTTAAGTTAATGGACATAGTACACAACGGAAGAACTGAGACAACATCAGACTCTGGTGTGAGTGAGGCACTTTATATCATCTAGAGGACCTCCCTGGAGGCTTTTAAGCATGGCTAGAGTCTCTTCAGATGAACATTTTTATCTCATTGGAATTGTTACACCTGATATTGTGTGATGTGAGACAGTAAACCACAGTTCATTTCTTTTTTAGTTATTGAAAATAAAGAAGACAAATGTACTCACTGAGGTGAAACATACATTAATTTTTACAAAATGGGGCAAAAAATCCCTATGTTTTTTGAAAGGGAGTATTATTATTATTTTGTTTTGGTTTTGGTGGTTGTTTTCTAATTTCTTCATAGTAAGACAGAATTTTTAGATACAGAGAGCCTCACTGCTTTATGAAACATCTCCCTGGCAGCCACACAGACTCCCTAGAGAATAACCATAACATAGATAAGAGTAGTTAATTTTACTTTGCAGGCATCCATGACGAACTTGGAAAAACAAACAACAACAAAACAATCCCAACTTTATTACCATCACATCCCATACACCAAACCTTTACTATTCCTGTCAACCTGTCCTACACACTTGCTGCTTCAGCTGGAGCAAGCTGTGAATTTGTAATACGTGAGGGGAAACTTCTGTTCTAGTGCAAGGTGGGTAAGAGCAACAGGGACTGAGACAGAAGTCTTTAAAATGGATATATAAAATATGGCTGGAAAAGAGGTTTCCTCAAGAGACGGGCTATGCTCAGACTTCCTTCATCCCCCACCTTTTCATTCTGACATCCTCACCAGAACTAGATGCTCATTAAGAGAAAAGATGGATGACTGAACAGGACTGGTACAATTTGAGCTGACAAACAACAACAGCAATAACAGCAATAGCAAAACACATTGAGATGGGAAATGTAGTAAATATACAGAGAAAAATAATAACGATTTTTTTATTATTTTTTAAAGAAAGCTAAGGTGAACTACATTATGTTCGTGAACAAGGGGTGAGTTGGCGCAGGGTTTCAGCACCCTGGCCAGCACCCGCGCCCCGCGGGAGGGCGTGAGGCAACGCCACGTGTGGGTTTGGGGCTCCTGCCTTGCGTGGGGCTTGCAGGGGCCACACACGTCTTGACGTCGTGCCTCGTGGGAGGGAACAAGGGTGTATGCCCATCAGCACAAGGCAAACACTTCTTCAGTCTCTTCCACAAAATCCACAAAGGCTCTGGTATTTAGGTAAGAGTAATAAGGAGATTTATACACATCTATTCATGGGCCTGGGCTTTGCTTTTGGTGCTGAAGTGGAAATGTTCTTTGGCTTTTTTATTGTTAATACCTGACCCATCTATTAAGAGAGTTGTTTATGAGTCTCTAGCCACAGTGATTTCTTGGCCTGTGTTAAAGGTGCCTGAAAAACCCTTTGGAAATGCCAGGTCATCTTAAGAAATGTCAGATTACTTTGCTGTGATATTTCTTTTTCCTTCACTTCAGTTGACAGCAGCTTATTATTGCAATTTCAAATGGAAGAAAATATCCACAAGCAAAATAGTGGTGAACTTCTTACCGTGTGGTTATAAATACATGCCTGGAATTAATGATCTCCCACCACATCACGTGCAATTAAATGTGAGAGAATGAAAGAAGATGAAGATCTGCAACATGAGAGACATCAGAAAATTACAGAATGGTCAAGGTTGGAAGAGACTCAGGGTCCATCAGATCCATCCCCTTTTCAAGCAGGAACACCCAGATCAGGGTGCCCAGAAAAGACTGAGGCCATGTTAAGATCCTGAAAATTTAGGCCATTAAGCACATAAGTATACAGTCCTCTCTGGTTGCTTCCTATCTATTGGTGGCCATCAGGTTTCAGATCTATGTGCCCATTGGCTCCTTCAGACCCTTCAAATGGTTCTTCCTTTCATTCAGTTTCTCAAATTCTTTATCTTTATGCTACACTGAGAGTGGGTCAATTCTAATCCAAAACACCTGCAGGCACACCATGGTGTTCTGTTATCCACTTTAGACAGTCTGAAAAACAACAGTTGTTTGTGCTACAGGCTGACGCTGGTCTTCAGTACCCACCCCTTTTCACAGGCCTCCTCGTGGAGACATGCCTTTCTTTTCCAAGGGCACAGTCTCTCTGCTTTCTCTTTGCCACTACTTCATGGTCATTCTGCTTCGCGTGGATCCCCCTCTTTCATCTCAGAAGGAGTGGAGAGGTATTGACACAAGCTGCCCAGGGAGGTGGTGGTGGAGTCGCCATGCCTGAAGGTGTTCAAGAACTGTGGAGATGTGGCACTGAGTAACGTGGCTTGTGGGCATGGTGGGGGTGGGTTGACAGTTGGACTGGATGAACTTAGATGTCGTTTCCAACATTAATGATTCTTCCCACCCTCCCCTCCCCTTTCCTCCCTCTTCCAGCTGCAGTTGCACAGCCCTGTTGGCTCTCCCAGAAGCACACCCAGCTCACTCATGGCTCAGCTCAGCTCTGCCCAGCGGCGGGTCCCTGCTGGAGCAGCTGGAGCTGCTCTGCTCTGATACGGGGCAGTGCTGGGCCCCGCACAGAGAGGGCAGCCCCCACTCCCTACAACAAAAGCCTGCCATGTAAATCCAATAAACAAGAAAACATCACCTGCTCCTCCCTGGGGACAGGACAGAGGTGAGGACATCCAGCAGGGTGGCACGGATTTGATGAGCGCAACCAACCCATCGCGCTCTGCTTTCGGGGTAGGGGTGGGAACATTCCCTGCCGCCCCTCCTGCACAGCCGGTTGGGCAGTAGGGCTGCGTACACCCCACACCTGTACACGCGGTGGGCGCGTCCCCCTCCCTCACTACCAGGGAGAGGATACCATACCGTAGGGGGGGCACACAGCTCCCGCCTACCCCGAGGGGACGCGGCAGCTCTTCTCTCAGCTCCGCCGCCGCCGCCGGTCCCGGTCCCCGTTGCTGCAGCCGGGCGCCCACCCCATGGCTGCGGGACGGGTCGGGGCCGTGCCTCCACCCCCACTGCTGCTGCTGCTGCTGGCGCTGCCCGGCCTGGGGCCGGCGGGTGAGTGTGGGGGGCTGCGGGTGGAGATGGAGCGGGGAGTCCCAGGGTGGCGGGAGGCGAGTGAATCACAGCCCCGGGTGGAGCCCGAGCCCCCGTCCGGGTGCGGGACCGAGCTGAATGTCCCTGCGGGGGGGGCTGTTTACTCAAGGGGGAGATTAGAAGAGAGTGTCAAATAGGCATCGATAGAATAACTAATGATTCTTTATTACTATTATTATTACTAGAAATTGTTAGTATTTTTTGTAAAAAATTGAAGCCTTTTCTGCTGGAATAGCATGAGACAGGAACTTGGATGGGAGCGAATAGGGTTTTATTTACTTGTTTTGTTTGGAAGCAGGAGTGTGTCTTTTGGCAAGATGTCATGTATTGATTTCCCTTTTTGCTCTTTGAGCCTTTACATACTTACAAATCGACTTAAATGCTGCATTACTGCAAGAGAACAGGAGCAGTCCCTCTCAGGTAGCCTTTCCTGCCCTCACCCCCAGGCATTCCTGGAATCATAGAATCATTCAGCTTAGAAAAGACCTTTATGTGCATCAAGTCCAACCACTATCCTGGTCTCGTGGGCAATATTGGTAGTAAATAAATGGTTGGACTAGATGATCTTGGAGGTCTTTTCTGACCTTACTGATTGTATGATTCTATGACCCTCCGAGTCCCACCATTACCATATTCCTTAGTGCCACATCTACGTATCTCTTACACCTCCAGGAATGAGGACTCCACCACTGCCCTGACCACCCTATTCATGAAGAAATTCTTCCTAAAGTTTCCACGCAATGGGCAGCTGCTCAGACAAAGCTGATGAGAAAATGGTGCCAGATTGTGTGAACCAGTGTTGCCTCCCTAAAGAGAAGTTAGAAGTCTAGATGTTGAAGGAAAAGTCTGTATTCAGAGAGTGATGAGGCACCAACACAGGCTTCTCTATTCCTGGAGATAGTAAAGGCCAGTCTGGATGGGCCCCTGGGCAGCCTGGTATAGTAGGTAACCCTGGCATATGACAGTGGTGTTGGAACTAGGTAGTCTTTAAGGTCCCTTCCAACTCAAGCCATTCTATGATTCTATGAACCTGCCCCAAACCCCCTCAGCTCTGAGACTCTCTGATCACCATCACCACCCTCCTCTTTGGTTATTTAATTACAACACTGCTGCTGTAGTTTTATCTAGAGAGATACATCTTGCAGGATGCCTGGGAGCTCTAGTATTTTTCTCCCTTATTCAGCATAAACTTCTTTGTTCTCACCTCCTCTTCTGTCCCATAAGCCATTTATAAAAGATAGAAACTTTGCTGTAACCACATATGTTCTGCTTCAAGGGTAGGGGAGCAATGTCATGAATCTTCATAGTTGCCATTCTTTCTCCTTCTGATGCTCCACAGCTACAGGTACATACCTCAAACAGTCAAGATCTCCGAAACAGGAATTTGTGTTAGATTAGAGTTAGATTTCTCTCTCCTATCAGGTTGTTTTTCTTCCTCTGAGGACACAGAAAATATTATGTGGTCCTTGGGGGTAGGGGGAGGGGGCAGGCACGGCTGAAATGTATGGTCTTTATACATATTGCCTAGGAAGAGCCAGGAATAAAACAGTGTAATTATTGTAAAATATAGCTGTGGCGGTTGGAAACATTCTTACTCATAATCTAGGAAACATATAGAAAGATAAGAGCCATATATTTATTTCCAAGACAAATATTTCTGTAGCCTGAAAGCGAAATGTCTTCCTAGAGCATTTAATTATGGGTTCTTGGGTCAAGTCACTACAGCTTCCATTCCAACTGGAAAAGAGCACAAAATAAATACTGCTAGAAGGAATGCTCAGAATTGCACTGGAGCCAACCAAAATTTTTAGTATTGGTGGAAAGAAGAGAACTGTCCACTCTGCTACCTGATGAGCTATAGCTGTGGATTAAAAGAAGTTCTGAATGGCATAGCTGGGGTGAGACCATGAGAAACCAGAACAATGATGGAAGCACTGGCACGGGTTGCCGGGGATGTGGTGGATGCTCTGCCCGTGGAGACACTCAAGGTCAGGCTAGATGGGTCTCTGAGCACCTGATGGAACTGTAAGTGTCTCTGTTCATTGCGGGGATGTTGGGCTAGATGGCTTCTTGGGGTCTCTTTCAACTCCAATGATTCTGTGATTCCATGACATAAGAGAATATAACACAGCAGACAAACAAACAAAGCATTAACCAACAACACAAAACCAGCAGAAAGAATAATTATATTCCCACAAAATTCATTGCCATGGAGATCCCTCCTGCTTTAAAATAACAATCCAATTTTGACTGTGCTTATAGGCTTACTTTCTCTTGATCAGTGTTCCTCTGCCAACAAATTGAATGAGATAAATGCACCATTAACAGTTGTTCTAAGTATAGTGAACACATTAGAAGTATGTTTTATGCAGTTATCAGCCTGTCAAGTTGTATTATAACCAATCATAGATCCTACGGACAATGACAATTTACCTAATGAACTGACTGTAACAGAATGTCAATTGAGCTCTTTTCTGTCCTCCCTGTTGCCTGCTGTAAAAAGTATTTTGCATTTGTTTCTGTCAACAGGCCAGTCAGAGCATTGAGATTTGGGCAGGAAGAAGTCATCTGCCATGTAAAAGGATTTTGAATGTTCTTTTAGAGTCTAGTTAATGGAGGAGCATCCTTTGGACCCTGTAGCCTGTTCCCAGTAGGGACACACATCTGTTCTCGGTCCTGTATGCACAGTTGGAATTACCCAACTGTCCAGAAAAGACATTGGTGCAACCCAAGACCTTCTAGCACCCAGGGATTCATGCCAGTGATTGAAGGTACTCTCAGCACCATACTATCAGAGAGCTGAACTATAAGGTATCAATTTGTGAAAGCACCACAGCTCAGTGCTGTTCACAGAAACAATCTGCTACCATAACAGAAATCCTTTGGATGTGGTCCAGGACCTTCTCATGCAGGAAACTGGAGTCCCAGTTACTACAGGCTGATTTGGCAGTACATTAAAAACTCTTACTAATTAAACAAAATAAAAATAAAAATAAAAATAAAAATAAAAATAAAAATAAAAATAAAAATAAAAATAAAAATAAAAATAAAAATAAAAATAAAAATAAAAATAAAAATAAAAATAAAAATAAAAATAAAAATAAAAATAAAAATAAAAATAAAAATAAAAATAAAAATAAAAATAAATCTGGCCCATGCTTTATTAACCGCTCTGTCACTGTCTGTAATTTTATTTTATTTTATTTTATTTTATTTTATTTTATTTTATTTTATTTTATTTTATTTTGTTTTATGAAAAGAGTTAAAGAGTTCAGGTTGCTGCAATTCACAGTAATGTTGTAGATAGGAACAGAGTGACAGAGCTACAGTGAATTTTTCACTCTCTTTAATTGGTGGTGATTCTTTCTCTGGCGGTTGGTGGCTCTGCCTGTGGCATAGGATTGGAACTTGATGATCCTTGGAGTCCCTTCCAACCCAAGCCATTCTATGATTCTATGACTCTTACTGATTTCATCGCAGTCAGGATTTCACCCTTCTGTATTAAGTGGAAAGTACTAGTCAGGTTATTCTAGATCAAGATAGTGCTTTGTATGCTGCAAAAACAGTGAATGTTATATATCGTGATTATTTACTGCTATCTTAATCTCCAGGACATCTAGCTGTTATCCATTCAAATCATAAAATTATTAAGGTTGGAAAAGATCATCTGGTCCAACCTCACCCCACCACTACCATGCCCACTGACCATGTCTCTCAGTACCACGTCTCCATGTTTCTTGTACACCTCCAGAGATGTGACTCCACTTCTTCCCTGGGCAGTCTGTACCAATGCACAAAACTCTGTCCGATAAATGTTCTATGGAGGAGTACTTCAATTCCCATTTGAGAATGGGAGTCTTAGTACCTCAATTTTGTCTCCCAGGCACCTTTGTGATAGGGGCAGCTAGTCCTAAACACTCTGAATAGGAGCCAAAATGTTGGTCTGGACCTATGGCCATGGTTCTGTGCCTGGCACTCCATTCTTTACCTTTGTCACAGTTTGGCCTGGCTCGAAGTTAGATGTCCGAAGCTTTATACTAGTGGTTAAGCCATAGTCATTTTCATGGATTTATTTTTAGAACTTTGCAAGTATTAAATATTATCTCTTCTGAATGGTGCTCCAGAATTACTGTTTATGTGTATCATGATCCTGTGTACTAGCAAAGCACTAATGCCCTGGGATACGGTGTCAAATCTTCATTTGTATTATGAAAACACATATCAACATTATAGCTGCTTATCTAGATGATCATTTCACAGTGTCTCATTTCTAATGACAATTACTTAATGCAGAAGCCTATGTTTCTGGGTTAAGTGTCTGGAACAACAGCTGCCCTTGCACCATTGCTCATACAAGGCAACATATTCAAGGCACCAAATTGTGTTTCCTTGTACCTAACAAACTTTTGCATCTGACCCATTTGCTTAATATGTGGAGGATTAGTTAAATATTCCCCCAAAACCCTTCTTTGCTTTACAAGCATGTCTCCTATCCTGCTGGCTATTATGAAAAGTAATCAGTAGGATAGCTTGATTTTAACAGAGACATTTTTCATGTTTACTTGGAGGACTGTTGTAGATTCAGAAGTAAACTCAGGAATTTCAAAACTCATGAAAATGCAGCTGATGGTTTCATAAAGTACTGAGAATTGATCTCATGGAGTTAACTGTTAAGTTTCAAGAATCTTGTAAGAAAGAAAATTACTCATACTTAGCCAGTGGCACACAGTTCTTGAGTTTGTTTGCAAGGGAGCTGGGAAAAATCAGATTTTGGATGTAGCTATTAAATAAACTAAATACTGGGCAAGGCAATAAATAAATAAATAAAAATCTAAGTAAATTCAAAAAGCCCACAAGTACTAGCAGATGATTTACTTGGCTGGGAAGAAAACTAATGAATGACACAACACTGGAGACCTCAGTGGAACAAAACAAATTACAGTCCAACTTTACACAAATTAACTTCAGATAACTGCAAATCCTCTGAGCATCCACAGCTTGCTTTACTGTTAGTTCATTATTTAAAATCTCCAAGAAGTAACTACTGGGTACCCCTGCTGTTCCATCAAAATCAGCAGGTGAGCCAGATATCTCTGCATTTCAGAATCTTGCATGTTCCACGCTGCTCTTTTATAAATACCGTTTCTCCAAGATATGAAGTCCAGGGATCAGTTTGTTTCCTATTACAACTAGCTCAGGGACATAGAATCATGGAATGGTTGAGGATGGAAGGGACTTCTTGGCCACCTGGCACAAACCCTGCTCCAGCAGCAACACCCAGAGCAGGGTGCCCAGTACCATGTCCAGGCAGCTTTGGTACAGGATTCCAGATGTGGCCTCTCCAATATTAAGCAGAGGGGAAGGATTGACTCTCTTGACCTGCTGGCAATACATTTCTTCATACATGCTAAGAAGGGCATGTTGCTTTCTCCCATTCAGTTTTTTGTCCACCAGGACTCAGGCCTATTTCTGCAGAGCTGCTTTCCAGCTGGGTGCCTCCGGCATGTGCTGGTACCTGGAACTATTACCCCCAAGGGCAGGAATTCGTGCTTCTCTTTGATGAGCCATGGGCCATTCAAGAATGAGGAGAAGAAGGAATCTGGCTGCATTCAGCCTGAGAATATGAGGCAGTTTCCCTGTACTGGAGTAGACTGAAATCTAGATCTTAAGCTGAAGTTATGGGTGCAGACATGCCCCAGGTTCTATGAGCAGCGTCAGGGGACCAGATGCATCAAAGAACCTCTGTGCTGTGCTCCATGCTTGTTCCCTCTCTTCCCATTTCCTTTCCCAGTTCAGCTAAGGTTGGATACACCACTGTGCAATCTGTGAAACCAGGATGGAGAATTCCAGATTCTTCTTTTCCCACACCTACTTCAAAATGCCAAAGATACATTTCGAGATATCTCAGTGTTTCTTGCCTTACCTGGAAACTAGACATAAAGAAGTAGTTCCATAAGCAGCAGAAGTGATGGAGCCTGCTTTCCTGTGACCTTTTGTCTCCTGTTTGTATTATTCTGCATTCATGAATGTAAGATTTTTTCCAAGCTATTTCTCCTGTCATAGATGCAAAAAGGTTTGATAGATGGATTAGAATGAGCTCCAGCAAATGGAGAATCACACTCACAGTCATCACAAAATGAGCAACAAAGCAGTGGGTGTTCCTAGAAGTGCAACCTGTGATAAGAAAACTTTCAGATATTTTGCTTCTACAGATTTCCTGCAGGAGAAAATGGGAACTTTTGCTTCATTTCAGCCCTGGCATTGCTGCCAAGAGAACTGTGGGCATCCCTGAAGGTGCTCAAGGCCAGGTCGGATGGGCCCTGGGCAGCCTGAGCTGGTGGGGGGCAGCCAGCCCATGGCAGGGGTTAGAACTGGATGGGCTTAAAGATCCCTTCCAACCCAAACCATTTTATGATTCTATGTTTTTATTTCCTTCATTGATATGGATGCCTCTGCAGCTACAATGAGCATGCCACAGCTTTAATCTTGTTTGGCTAATTAAACTTTTCTACCTGGAGCTGGACCTGGAAAGAACTGTTAAGAAGAAGCATGCTAAAGGAAATAGTTAGAAATAGACATTATTGGAAAAAGTGTGTCCTTGTTTAGGATTTAGTAAATATGGGTGACAGATGTTAAGAATGACATATTATAGCAGATGTTTTCTGTATGTAAGGAATATGAAGCATTAGAGTTACAACACAGTGAATGTATTTGTTAACCTTTCTGGCAGGTGTTGAAGGGAGGGCATATACATGAAGACGTAATTTCCATAAGAGTATGTGGGGAAGATTAATCACCCTGCATCTCAGGTCAGATCCTCAGCTGACGTGAACTGATGTAATTCCACTGGACTCAGTGCAATTATGCTGATTTATACCAGCTGAGGACATCATATCTACCCCTGAACTTACTATGTTTTTCTAATTAAAATTGAGACCAGAGCATTTGTTGTGTTCAGCACTCCTTCAGGAGTTATTCCCTCATTTTAATTAAAAAAAGAATAAAATATCATAAGCCTCATATCTTAAAATGAAAATTACAGTGTGTAGCTGTACACAGAACATGAAAGGAGGAGGAATTATTCCTGAGAGTCTCAGTTTGCAATTTTTATTCTCCATCATTTGGGAATTAAAATCAATTATTAACATCCCGAGGGGTTCCCAGTCAATACAAGCCAGGAAACAGTTGAAGTAGGTTTGATAGGGTCACCATAATAAGAACCTCCTGCAGGTTTTGGAGAAAGTAAAAACCTGGAAATGGCTTACAATCAATTGTATGTCTCTAAACCAATTCCCTTTAAATCTCTGTAGCTTACCTTAGGGATCTCATAAACTTGAGTCACCATCCCTGGATGTGTTTATAAACCATTTGGATGTGGAGCTCAGGAGCGTGATTTAGCGGAGGGTTGTTAGTTAGGTTAGTATGGTTAGGCTGTGGTTGGACTCGATGATCTTTAAGGTCTTTTCCAACCTGAGCAATTCTATGACTCCATGATTCTATGATACAATTTTAAGAGTGGTGTTTGGGGTGTTTGATGCTCATGATATACACAGAGAAGAAAAAAACATTTCAAAGCACTTGTGTGGCTTCATAGAATCATAGAATTACCCAGGTTGGAAAAGGCCTTGAAGATCATCAAGTCCAACCGCAGCCTAACCATAGTACCCTAACTCTAAAAACCCTCCACTAAATCATATCCTTGAGCACCACATCCAAACAGCTCTTGAACACATCCAGAGATGGCAATTCAACCACCTCCTTGGGGAGCCCATTCCAGTACCTAACCACCCTTTCTGTAAAGAAGTTCTTCCTAATATCCAACCTAAACTTGCCCTGGCACAACTTGAGGCCATTTCCCCTCATCCTGTCACATGTCACTAGTGAGAAGAGACCTGCCCCACTCTCACTGTAAGAACCTTTCAGGTACTGGAAGAGAGCAATAAGGTTTCCCCTCAGCCTCCCTTTCCCCAGACTAAACAGTCCCAGCTTCCTTAGCCTCTCCTCATAGGGCTGATTCTCCAAGCCCTTCACGAGCCTCGTTGCCCTTCTCTGGACCTGCTCCAGTACCTCCATGTCTTTCCTGTGCTGAGGTGCCCAAAACTGGCACCTTCATCTTCCAAACTATATCCTCAGAATTGCTCCCATGCACCCACTCTTTTTATGGTCTGACACTAAAAAAGTGTCTTTTTTATCATTCACAGACCACAAAAGGAATTACCCCCAGTGATATCTCCAAAGCAATAACTGGCCACTTACATACCTGAGACGATAAACTGGAAAGCATTCTTCTCACTTGGAAATGCTCTGTTTACTCTCCTGTATGATAACAGTGATTAGTCCTACCATAAATTACAAGAAACTGCCAAGTTACATTTGAATCACAGCATTTTCTTCATCACTTCTCTTAGGGCTTGCTAGAATATCTGAGAGATTGTTTTCAGGTGACAAATATATTGGGGTTTTCTTGCTTCCTTTGGGAATCCAGGAGTCTGAACTACCTCAGTGAAACTCATTATTTTTCTTTCCCGTAATTCATCCTAAATTTTCCTTTGCATAACTTCTTCCTATTACTCATAGTCTTACCTCATGGCTTATTGTCCCTCTGAAATTTAAACTTACATATGCCTGTGTGGTAGCAACACCGTATGTCCCCAGACTCTTGAGTCATTAAATTATGATACCTTTGGCTAGATTTTAAAGTGTTTTTTTTCTATTTAGCATCATTTTGTTGTGTCACTAATACGTAATTAATTGCTAATTTATTCCAAATATCCGCCATTTCCTTAACGTCTTTCCACTGCGCTTTTGCCACCCATCTGAACAGTCTATTAATGTTGACTGCTACGTCAGTGTTGCAACAAAGCTCTGCTGTAAGTCTATACAATTCTAATAAAAAAAACATATGGGTAGTGTTAATATGGGGGAAAATCAGCTCCTTCCTCTTCCCAGACTCCATTTGCTCTAGTGGTCTAGCATGATTTCACTGTCTTCTCTTCTACATGCCATTTTTTTTGTGACTGTATCAAATGTGAAATAGGAGTGGAGTTTTCATTGAAAGAGTGTAAATACCCAGGGAAAAAGGTGCTCTGAGTCATTCTACAGATGGGACAGGTAGAAAAGCAGGAAAGCTAATTTTGTCTTGGTTGTTTTTCATGTGGCTGACACTCTAGGTACAAAACAGGGATGATTCACCCACCTCTGGGAGCTCTAATTAAGCCATTAATGTCCCAAAGCAAAAGCACTGCATTTCCTTCTCTTTCCTCTCCACTTGAAGCATCTTGCCCAGCAGGTGACACTTCTATAATGGCCGGAGATGGAAGCCACTGCTGCATCTCTTCCTTCAGCAGGCTTCAGGGCTCTGTAGGGGTCGCAGTCAGCATGAAACTAGCTCAGTGGGACTGTGGTATGGCACAAAGGAATGTGCTAGGAGGGAAAATGCTTCAGGCATATTTTCCTGCAAGCCAAAGCTACCCAACACCATTAGGGGTGGTTTATCCTAAAGAGAAACCATTTCATCCTGCTATTTGCTGGCTGATTTTTATACCTTTGTTTCCTCTCAGTTTGTATTTCCAAGCCATTTTGCAGAGTCAAGATCATTTACAACCCAGGCTGTGGCAATTACCGTGTTCCAGAATTACCACCAGCAGCATGCAGAGAGCAGCCCTAGAACCTGGCTCAGCAAAGCAGCCAGAAAACATACTCCACAGGCTGTGGTGGTATCAATCTCGGGACTATCAACTTTGTTAAGAAGCAAGGGCTGTGTTTACAGACTAAGCCACTTATTTTCTTAAATATGCAGTAAAAGGAGCAAGAGATTCTGTTTTCTGGTCTCTGGAGGGCCATTAGCTCTTGGATCCTGGGACATTTGTGGTGGCTGTCCAAGAAAGTACAAGCAGAGATGTGTCTTGGGGCTCTTGGCATTTTCACTGCTGCTAAGTGTTATATATAAATCCTCCATCTATTGCTTTGTCTTTTGATCTGGGGTGAACTCTTTGCCAGTGACTTGAAAGACAGAGTATTGCAACTTGTTTTACAAACAGAGATAGCAATGGAGATGTTAAATCAGAGGGAATTACTGTATTTATTGGAATTATTAGAAGTTCAGTTACATGCATTCTTTTATCTAACGCTTTTTGTACCAGTGGATTACAGAACTTCTTCACCATGAAAAATAAGCAGAGTAAGCTTGCAGATAACTGCAAACATAAGGGACACTGCCAAGATCAAGGATACCGCTTTAAAATGCTTTATTATTTGTGTTCTTTAATAGCTTGGGTGACTATGATTCAAATAAATGTGAAGAGCTAAACTGCATTTGGAATTTCATAGTCCAGCCAATAAAATCCACTCACATGGCAGAGGCTTTGTAGAATAATTTTCCTGAAGGATGTCATCGTTTTCAATTGTATTCAACTTGCAACATTAGACAGTCCATGATAATTCCCATAGTTCTGTGGGAAAAAATAAACCAGATCCAAAGCACAGTCTCCTGGCTACTTTGTATCTGACCCAGATATAGAGCTCTGGGGGTCTGAAACCTTACCTACAAGATTTCACCTTGGATCCAAACTTCATAGCACGGGCAAGGTGAAGTCAGGTGCAAGGCTCATCAGTAATATTATGTGATAAATTGTAGGGTTTCAGCTAAGCACTGAGGAAGGAACAAATTAAAATGTTACTAGAGAGCTTTACTTCAGGATTTAAGCAAGCTGTTTGAGCAACCTGCTTTCATAAAATGCAAACAGAGCAATATTTTCTGCTCAGATGGCTGCCACGAGAAACAAGATGTTCCAGGCACTTACTGTTTGCTTTGGAGCCAAACAAAAATGTAAGGCAAGAGTCAGGGAAGGATGGCAGTCTTAAGTTGCCCTTAAGTTTTTTACTAAACACAGAGGCTTTCGGAAGCCTCAAGTGTTGGAACAATTGGTCTATGTGACAGTACGATGACCTTAAAGGCCATCCAGTCCAACTCCCCTGCAATAAACAGGGACACCTGCAGCTCCATCAGGTGCTCAGAACCCCATCCAGCCTGACCCTGAGTTTCTCCAGGGATGGGGCATCCACCACCTCTCTGAGCAACTTGTGCCAGTGCCTCACAACTCTTACTGTAAACAACATTTCTCTTATATCCAGTCTAAATCTTCTCTCCTGGAGGGCTTCTGTTTTTCCTGTTATTTCTTTAGCAGCTGTAGAGTGTCATTCTTGCATAATATCATTCGTAAAGAAAGATGTTATCCAGCTCCACCATAGAATGCTTCACACATTTTCTAGCACAATAGAAGCACTAAGAAAAATAAGGAATTAAAAGATGTTCAATATTTTTCACAACCACTTTGGATTTCACTCTCTTGAGTAAAAGGCAAAAGGTTTGTAGAAAGGATGGAGTGAGAAGGTCAGCAGACTGTGTTTCAGTGCTAAACGTAGTTATGAACCTGTGTTCTACTTCTTCAGAAGCGTGCTTAGGTGCCAGTCACTATTTACAGCACAGTAGAACAAAACCTTTTTGTCTTTTCTTACTATTAGCACCAGTAGCCTGATGGCACATGGATCCTAATCTTCTATGTCTTCTAGAAAATGTTCTTGATAGCCTATCTCATGTATCTACAGAATTTTCTTCCCCTTTATTTCCTCTCAATCATATATCCTGCCTTCTGACCTATTGTGTTAATTCTCCCACATCCAGGTGACTTACATATAGTAACCTTTGTTTTCCTGTCTTTATGTCTGCAGAACATGTCATGCTCAATGGAGCTGTACAGAAAGCCTTCTGCTAGATTGATGCCATGAGTTTTGAGCAATCTAATATCTGAAGTTACTGTACTGAGCTCATCTAGCACATTCTTACACACTGCAGGCATTATGAAATGGTTGTTATGAACTGGAGGTGGCAATGACTTGCTGAGCATTGTCACTTCCACAGGACAAGATGTGGCTTCACACTGTTATGCAGCATTTGATGAATAGGTGGCTGAGTTTGGCTCTGATGAGTTGCAGGGTGAATTACAGGTTTGGAGTGGAAAAATGGCAGATGGAGACCTTTGTGAACAGCTGGAGACTTTACTGCTAATCTCATCTCTATTGAGATGCTCTTGGCATAGAGCTTTGTGACAGAAGGAATTGCATGTTTTCTCAGGCCAGAAAACCTGAGCATCATATCTATCTTGAGCAAGGAGATGAGAGAGATGCAGATCCCTGTGTGGAAAAGAGTCTAGTGTGGACACAGAATTGTTTTGCAAAGAGCCACATGATCTCAGTGAGTGCTCTCCAGAGTATTGTGGACATTCAAGATGGTAATAATCCCTGATCTTCACATCAACATATCTGAGCAAAGAACATGCCTTAGCCCATGTGTTTCCTCTTAGTATCCAAGGAATTTTGAAAGGACTTACTGTATCCTTAGAAGTCTACTGAAGCAGTACTAGTACTAGTATCCTAGTGATGAAAAAATTAACTATGGTAAAATGTGGATGTCAGAATTCACTTGACATCTCATTCCATTGGGCATGCAAGCTCTACGCTACATGTACAGTACTGCAGTACAGCAAGATCTTGCACATATCTGCCATCTCGCAGGGTGTCCCAAAGCCAACATACAGGCCTTGCCTACAGGAGAGGTTTGCATTCAGGAAGATCTAAATATCAGGTGTGACTGGTACTGTAATTCACCAGAGAGGAGACCAACCCTCAGGAGTCCTGAGCTGTAAGTTCTATCTGTGCTCCACCAACATATCTCTGTGAAGTGATGGCAGTGCTGGTCTTTTCCATTTTGCCACAAACAAAACTTCAGGTCATTCAAGAAAATGTGTTCTGACAAAAGAGGTATCCTTTAAGAGGACAATTGCTTAACTTCAGCCTGAGTTCAACTCTGCCTCTCTCAGACATCTTGATCCCAAGCACTGCACACAGTACTCACAGTAAAGAAATGAGTTGTAAAAAATAACTTCAGATGCTCATCCCAGATTCTTTCCAAATCACTTAACATGCCAATAGGGGAGGTCAGTTTTAGTGCACCAATTTACATCAAAGAATGGCAAAAATCCTGTATGCACTTCTGAAGATGTGCCTTTCAATGACCAAGGGCTTTATCTAAAATTCAGCAACCCATTAAGCATACTGATGCAGTTTTGTCCTGAAAATTTTTGGTGTGAGAAGACAAACAGAAGAAGTTGAGTAGGTTGAGAAGACAAAGCACACAATTCCGCACATGTGAACAGCCTGTTTTTATGGCCTCTTCAATGTTAAATGCTGTAAGTAGAACAGAACCGCACTCCACCCAGCGTGTGCTGGCTGATTTCAGAAGGAGAGAGGATTAGGTCTTCAAGAGGAATTTCAAAGACTGTAACCTTAAAGTTGAGCTCAGCATTGCAAAGTGTAAATAGGAATATGTGAATATAAAAACAATTATAAAAAGACAGACTGTGTTTCCTAGGGGCTAGTTGTGTTAAATGTATTTATCAGCAATACTGATAAAGGGACTGAGTGCACTATCAGTAAGTCTGCAGATGATACAAGTTGGGCAGGAGTGCTGAACTGCTTGAGGGTAGGAAGGCTCTGCTGAGGGATCTGTATAGGCCAGGCCAATGGGCTGCATCCCGCTGCATGGCATTCAACAAGACTAAATGCCAGATGCTGCACTTGGGTCATAGCATGCCCATGCAGCAGTAAGGGCTGCTTGGGAAAGACAGACTGATGGCTGTATTTGATGACCTTCAGGGTCTTATCCAAATGAAATGATTCTACAGTTCAGTGAATATGGGATAAAATTACTGGGGGCAATTTGATGAAGACAAAAGCTGGTCAGCAGAGATGTATAGGTCCTTGGGTGTGAGGGCATGTAACCTGGGGATGGTGCAACAGAGAAATAAAAGCTGAGATCAGCCTCTTCTTCTCTCCTATGCAACCTTTTCCCCTATCCTTGTCTGTAAGAGTGACACTCGCTGTTTTCCCTTCCTTAGTGGAATATCTTGTTGACAAAGAATATCAATGTCTGCACTGTGGGTAGCCAAGCTGGCAATCAATCTGTTGTTAAATCAAGGGGCAGAGAAACTTAATAGGAAAAGTCAACAGTGCAGAGAAAGAACAAGCCTGAACAGCCCACTGTGTTCTCCCTGGGCAGGACAAATGGCTCTACCACTTCTTGCATCTATGCAGGGAGGCTGAGCATGCAATTAGCATATCATTTATCTGCTGAAAGAGAGAGCTTGTATGCCAACAGCAGCTTCAATAGACATGATCCCAGGCTTTCCCTCTTTCTGTTGCGTTGCCATGCGTACGTTTCTACAGTCACTGAGATGCAGAAGTAAACATGATTTAGGTGAAAAATGAACCTAGTTTTGGAGAACAGTATAAAGAAAAATGAAGGGCAGTTTTGTCATTCAAAGATGCCAGGCCTCCTTGTGTCACTATCCAAATTCTTTGTCAATGCTTCACATTTTGCACCGACTTTGCTTTCTCCACTGGTTCAATGCAAGGGTTGCTCTTGTTGTGTGTTTCTGCTGCAGGAGAAAGAAGTCACCCCACTCACAGACCCACCTTCTCCATTTGGAAGCACTGGGCACCTACTTAATGAGCCGTTAAAAAACATGGCTTGGATTCTGTATGTGAGACAACACAAAGAGCAGGGGGGGGAAAGCAAAACAAGTGAAAAGGAGAAAGTAACAGTTATAACCATATTGGATGTAGCCAGAATCAAGCCCACAGACCCACATCCTGGTTCTGCTGAGGAGTGTTTTGTCTGGCATCATAACAGAGTGTTTAATTAGTGTGATCCTAAGATCTGTGGGATGTCAGCACAGTAGGAGCAGTGGCTGCGCTTCAAGACCTCCCATTCAAAGTAGCTGAAGTGCTGGGAAAATAAGTTATATATGAGAAATACCAACATAAGCCACCAAATATTCCAGACTTCAGTCTAATCAGAATCCCTGCTCTGCTCACAACATGAGACACAGAAAAATCTGGCCCCTATTAAAAAAAGCTCTTAATTAAAATGGTGATTTTAGCAAAGCTTCCAAAGGAAAATCCTATTTAAAGCTCCTGTTTCCTCATTTTGACATATTCCCCTGGGAAATGTACATAAGGATGACTCCTTTAGAAAACACAGCATGCTGTCCTTTGAACTTAGATGAAAATGCATATGGAAAATCTAACAGCTTGGTCTTCCTTTTTCTAACAGCAGAGAGATACAGGTATGCAGAATGCACAGCATATATAGAAAAATAAATCATCTGAGCCAAAGGAAAGAATATAAGCTCAGGATTAAAGCAGAAGACAAAAACAAACAAACAAACAAAACAGGGTGAGTTTTGTTTCTGCTCTAAATTTGAGGGCAGGATTCTGCATGGTCACATCATGCAAAAATAATTGTACTTTTTCTAAAGGCGTATGAATCTCTGTGCAGAAATCAGACTTATAGCTGGCTGGGCAGAGGGGTAAACGTGCCTCCTTGAAAATCAGCCCTCTTTGTGGCAGTGATCAAATAGCTTCAAAAATAATACCAGTACAACATGTTCTCTATAACCTATAGACAGGAATGTCCATGTTGTAAAGTATAGAGTTATACAGGAATGTTGATAAGCCAGGAACTGGAAAAGAAAACAGAAAGCAGGCTTAGACACAGATTTTAGACCAATGTGATCACATCCTTAACCCAAGTACAGGAGTTAGGAAAAGCCCATATGTGCTTTACCCCAAGGAATGGTATTGCAGAGCTCTGAATTTATATCTAGCGTTGGTTTGGACATAGAGTAGCAACTCGGTGGACAAGAAGGATGTGATCTGAGCTGCTGGAACATTGTGTTGTTGGGGTTTGGGGTGTTGGGGTTTTTTTTAGCAATATTTTGGAGAAAAGGTGGTATATATTTGATTAAAAAAAAAAAATCATAGCCAAAAATAATAGTGCATGTCAGCAGTAGATTTGTCCAAGGTCAGATCCTGTGTGTCCATAGTTCTAGAGGTTATTTCTTGCATGCATGTATATTTCTTGCATGGGTAAGGGTCAGTGTCCAGAATAGTCCAAAGGAACTGATGGATTTAAATCAAAGTCAAAACAGGCCAAACATCTTACCTTTCAATAACAGGAAATATCCCAACAACACTTCCAGGTACAATAGCAGCCTATCCTCATATTCACTGCATTGACTTTGCTTTCAATTCCCATGTCATCCATAGGGATATTTCCACAGAGCCTGCTTTAATAACAGTTTCCAAGAATGAAAAGCATCGTGCATGGGATTCGTTTGACCAAATATAGCCATCTGTTTCCAAGCTAGTCAGCCTCTGACTTCCTTGAGAATATCCACAGAGAAAAAGCACTTTGAGGGAGAGATCTGTCTCATGCTAAGGACAGCTACAATTAGGCATATTGACTGTGCACTCAAAATGCCTGTTTCTTGCTCTTCATTGCAAGAAGAGACATCTTTGTGAAGTAGTAACTCTTCTTAAGTAACCTTTGTGCAAGGCTAAGAGCTTTTGTTCACCTCCTAATGCAGTTTCTGATTTGTGACTACTCTATCATTATCAGGTGAGAACACGGAGCTGCCTCCCTTCTCTGCAACAGGAGGACAGCACTCCATCCCAGAGGATACAGTGTCACCAGTTCTCAGTGCTACAGTCATAATCATTGTCACTGTCATCATATCTGGGAGTGCTTACCTGTGTTTCCTAAAATACATCTGCTCTGGATGCTGCAAAGCTACCCAGGTGGTACCTACCAGAAGACTTGATCCGAGCAGGTCTGAAGAACAAGTCTAGCTTCACCTTGGCATCATATCAGGTGATCATTGAGCTGTGGTAATAGTTACTACTGTAACTATGAAATATCAGGAAGCAAAGGAGACTGCTATTCAATGAGTAGCAACTAACTATGCTTCCAATAACCTCTATGCTTTCAATGAGTGTGCTGTTATCTGGCTGGAATAACTTTTTAATAGTTATTCTTGACATTTGCTATTTGTAAGCTAGTTGTCGAATTCTGGTTTTAAGCTGTGTTAAAGAGGCAGGAGGGAATAAAGTAGTACTTTGCTCTTCTGTGCTGAGTGTAATGATAAGCTGGATCTTGATCTGCTGTCCTAGGATGACACAGTATTCAACCTAGAGCACATAAGATGAAACATCCAGAATTTCTCGTGGATGATGGCAGTACTGAGGGATGTGGTTTAATGGGCATGGTGGTGACGGGCTGGTGGTTGGACTTTGTGATTTGAGAGGTCTTTTCCAACCTTAATGATTCTATGTTTGGCTTGTTCTGTTCTATGTTTGTTCTATTTAATATGAAGGATTTCCCATTTCATTTCCTTTGTACAAATAGTTGTTTTTTCCTGGTTATAAGGAATCCTCTTCAGAAGTTTTCTGGTGAATTGCTAATATAGGTCACAATTCCCAGCACTATTTGGCACTCATTGAAAATGTATTTCATTCTCTGATAAAATATGGTTCAATGCATTTTCCTTGATACTCCTCTGCTTTTCTATTTGATATTGAACACAGAGTTCTAGAGATCTGTCACTGCTATCGAACATTCTCTATAGGTGCAGTGAGAGAGAAAGGGAACAAGTCTGGATACCTTGAGTGTGTCTGAATTTGACAAACACAAACTGGACAAACTTTTGGAGCTCCAAAGCTTTGGTCTCCATATACAGGTATCTGAATGACACACTACAGTTTGCATTACTCAGAGGGCAAAATAGATGATTTAGTGACCCTCTGACATTAAATATGTGCCAACAAGTACTCACATTTCTGGCATCAATAAACCTCTACAAGTACATGCATTACATTTTCCATGCTGTGGAAACATTCCTTATTTGCCTTGTAACCAAGCTGCTATTGGGCATCCATCAGCACCACAACTATATTGAACACTCCGTAAAGTTCTCAGCTGATATCCAGTTAAGTGAATGCCTGAAACACGTTAGCTGGGGCAGGGGTGGAAGGATGAAATAAAAAATGAACATGAAGTTTTCTGACAGCAAATGTGTTGGGCCCTTTCCTGGGATCAGCTGAGAAAATGGTGTTCAGGAAAACATAACAGTGGAATGGCTCTTCTTGGTGCCTGTCAGCTTCAGATGAGCAGGGAAGCACCGAAAGCCTTTTTGGGAAGAAAAAGGAAATTGTGAGGTTTGCCATGCTGATCCAAAATTGAAAGAAGTGCAGATAGATAAATAAGAGTAAACATCCAGACGTGGCCTGTTTGCGAACCACTGGCATCAAGTACAGCAAGAAGCTCAAAAAAAAAAAAGGGGGGGGGGGGGGGATATTTGAAATCTGCATGCATGGGATGAGCCAGCTCACAGTTTCTGAAGAGCTGGATTGCTAACACTGGATGCCAGGCAGGTTTTGGACCTAATCTACATCCTTTGGGCATCCAACACTCCTAATCCCAAGTGTGAAGTTGAAATACAAGAGCCAGAACCAATGTTATTGTGGGAGAGAGCCAACAAAAAACAGTGCAGGCCTGCATTCAGATCTGGATATCACTGCAGGGATAAAATGCGTTATATTTATTCAGATTTCACCTGCTATATCAACAGTATTTGCATTCAAATAAATGGTCATTTATTGTGCCAAGTCAACACTGCGTATTGCGGTTTGCCTCTTAAATCTCCATGTATCTCAGTAGCTGTGTGTAGCTACGTCACTAATAGTAAGAGCTGTTTTGTACCAGATGAAGGCTGACCTCGAGAAATCTACTTCACAGCTGTGCATACTGGTGAAGAAAACAAAATAAATTTTTGATTTCTCTTTCTGTGCATAAAATGACTGTTGTGTTTCTATCTGTAAAAATTTCCATGGCTCTTTATTTCATTCCAGATGGCTATTTGTGAATATCATCCAGCAAGCATCAGCGGTCCAAGAAAAGACCGCGAGTTCTGCTGGCAGCTGTAAATATATGCTGGTGGTTGATAATCTTTTGACAGCTATATTGACAACGTGGTATTTAGCCTTTTGATTGGACTTTTTCCATTAAAACCTTTTCACACATTTGGAGCATTTCTGACTGATACCCCCAAATAAAGTCATCACATGCAGAACTCTATTTCTGCTTGATTATTGGTGTGTTTGGGTTCATTTCATTCCATGTTCCTGTTCTGCTTGTACATAAAGAGGTTTCTCCACCCAGATTCATTTTGACATGTGGTCAACCTGCTGCTGATGCACTTCTGTCCTGGAACAAGAATGTCATCCTTTGTAGGCTAGGCTTAAGAAGTCTGGAACTCTTGCTTTTCCACTAATCCTCTGGTGAATATTTTAGAGTAGGTCAGGTTGCCCGGAGATGTTATGGAGTCTCCTTCTCCAAAGATATTCAATACTCAGTTGGACACTTTCCTGTATGACCTACTGTAGGGAAACTACTTTGACAGGAGTGTTGCACTTAATGATTTCTGATGGACCCTTCCAATCCCTACAGTTCTATGATTCTGTGACCTACACCAACATTTCCCACTGTCCTGTCACACAGCTGAAGATGTAGCTGCAGTTTCCTTCTCTTTCTTCACTGGGGTCCACTCCACTCAGCAAGTAACTTAATCTGAGTTAACCAGAGGAGAAAGAGAAGTAGCTCAGTCATTGGAGGAGTGACCTAGGAGGCACAGGATTTGCTTCCATATTTGCTAGCCACCTGCAGACAAGAACACACAACCAGTGCTTGAGCAGACTGATGCTTTCCCAGCTCAGCTGTCAGTTGAACCAGAAAAAATATGGGTCTGGTTCATCTTTAGACCTGCGACACCCCATGGGACAGCAGTACCAAGCATCACAAAGCTCAGAAGGAGTCTGGAAGAAGTCAGCAGACTTCTGGGCATTAGATCTGAGGAGGTAAGAAAATGTTGCCCCTTAGTCCTCATTTTTTTAAGCCCATTTTGCAGGACTCTTCTTTGCTCAACAAGTCTTTACAAAACAAATCCAGATGTGAAATATCAGTACAGGAGAGACACAGACCTGTTGCAGCACAGCCAGAGGAGGGCCACAGAAATGATCCAAGGTATGGAACACTTCTTCTACAAGGACAGGCTGAGAAGGCTGGGGCTGTTCAGCCTGGAGAAGAGAGGAGACCTGAGAGAGACCTTTCAGTACCTAAAGGGGGCTGTAAGAAAGAAGCAGAAAAACTATGTGGCAAGTCTGTTGTGACAGGGCAAGGGGAAATGGTTTCCAACTGTAAGAGGGGAGATTTAGATAGGATATAATGAAGAAGTTTCTTACAGTAAGTGTGGTGAGGCGCACAGGTTGCCCAGAGAGGTAGTGGATGCCCCATCCCTGGAGACACTCAAGGTCAGGCTGGATGGGGCTCTGAGCACCTGATAGAGCTGCAGGTGTCCCTGTTCAATCCAGGGGGGTTGGGCTGGATGACCTTTGAAGATCCCTCCCAACTGATTCCACTCAATGAAAACCCAGCCCAGCTCCGTTCCCAGAACGATGAGGAGGTGGCCGCCAGGGGGAGATGAACGAACGCGACAAACGAGGTGACTGCTGCCCTCCTACAGAGAAAAACGATGAAATGATGGAACGGCACCTCCCTGCCCAAAGCGTAGGAGACATCTCTCGTTCAGCATAAAGTCCACTTCAAACGCTTATCAATCCTTAAGCCAGAACACCATTTTTTTCTGTCCAATTCACATTCGTGCCATTTTCAATGGAGAAGAATGCTCTGTCTCATTCCTCTTCCAAAAATCAACCAACCCTTCCTGCCTCCCTCACCCCCAAAATGAAGGCAAAGGATCCAGTGCCAGCAAGCCAGCAAGGAAATATCCCAGATTTAAAATACTATAATAGAGCTTTTATGGTTTTGATCCATCCCCGTGGTCTTGAATAATCTTTAAAAATAGCAATAATAATAATAAAAAGAAAACACAGAAATGTTCTTACTCCACCCTGCTGCCCATCTCAGTCCAAATTCTGCTTTCTATTAGAATACAGAAGCACAAGGGGTTAGTCCTACTTCTGTACTTCACCATAACTAAGATAAGATGCTAATCGACGGTGATATTCTTGCTTTGATGAGGTTATTTTCTAATTAGAAAAGGAGCAGCCTGTTTTTTTTTCTGTGACTGCAGGAACTGTCAGAGGAACAGGAGATGCTTGCAGGGCTTGGACATTCCTGAGCCCAGATTCCAGCCCTGAAAGCAATGGCCCCAGGCCTCCAGGCACAGCCTTTTGTCCCTTCCAGTCGCCTTCAAGCCCAGCCTCTCCACTCCCCCACTTCTTTCAGGAATGCTAAATAAAATGCCTTGAAGATGAAGTGCTTGTGTGGCTGTCACGCTGCCAGTTCCCCTGCCTTGTGAGGATTCATAGCAGCAGCCAAGGTCAGGGAAGCATTAGTCAGCCTGGATTTGGCAAACAGGGGTGCCGGTGTCTGATGTCCCTCCTGGAAGATTAGACTGGTGTGAAATGCCCTGGCCAGGGTCACCCCTGACATCCCTTCAGCTGCTGCAGGAGTCGGCTGTGAGTCACACCAGTGAGCTGGAAGCAGGGTGGTTTCCTCCAGCTTGCCTCTGCTTTGCCTTCCTGACTTAGTGTTGGTCGAAACCTATGTGATTTGAATGTAAGCATCCCCAGTCTACTGAGTGCTACTTGTTCACATTTAAAACAACATTTCTTTCCTCCCTTTTCTCTTTCCATATTTTTTCAACCGTATCTGAAAGATGTCAGCTGATAGGCCATTTTCAGCAAGGTTTCCCTCACTGCAAAGTCTTGTCTATCCTTTCAGGCTGTATACAGCAAAGTGCTGTAGAAAGATTATAATGTAAATTACACCAAGCCCATACCAGTTCAGCAAAGCAGCACATCCACATTAGCACAATTTCTTACCTAATAAGCCCTTTCATAGACAATGCTGATAGGATGGTGGGCAATGCTCAGTGCCTGTTGCATCCAGTTTTGGGGGCTGCCAGCTGTGTCCCAGCCATCACACTTCAAGGGAATGTGGTGGGTCCTGCCTTACTGGGAAAGCACTGGGATGGCAGCAGGTAGCCCAGATCTTGTGACAAGAGACAAGCAGGTCAGGCTTCTGAGGCTTGTTTTAATCACACTAAGAATGTCCTTTGCAAACCTAACATTTATTTTTAACATATTTCCATGATAGAAAGTCAAATACGAAGGGTGAAAAAGAAAATGCCAAGTGGGTTCTCAGTGCTGTTTGCCAGCCACCTTTAGTCTGTTGTCACTTGTCTTGGGGAAAGGCGAGTCCTTTGAAGCACCGCTAATATTATTAGAAATCTAAATATTTGCACTGCCTCTCTGTGTCTCCGTGAGTCTCTCAAAAGACACTAACTTCTCTGTTAGCAGCTGGGCAGGGTAAAGTCCCAGCGCCAGCTGTGCTGTGCTCACCAAGAGGTGGGGAGGCAATATGGATCCCCAGCTTTCATGCCACTTTGCAGTAAGTATGGCACTGAAATGGATACTCAAGCTGCAGTGGTGAAAGTAGAGCCTGTTCTGGCAGTGGCATGGTACTACAACTCTGCTCCCTGTGAGGAGCTGCAGCTGCCATGAGGCCTCCCCTCAGCCTGATGTGCTCAAGGCTGACCAAACAAGACTGACCAAACCCAGGGACCTCGAGCTTCTTCTCACACCCTTTGCCCTCCAGCCCCTTCTCCATCTTCATAGCCCTCCTTTGGACTCTTTCTAATAGTTTTGTGTCCTTCTTACATCACAGCACCCAAACCTGTGCCCAGTGCTTGAGGTGAGGCCACACAATGCAGAGCAGAGTGGACAATCCCTCTACCTTTGTGGGACTCAAAACTCCTCGCAGTTTATTGTCATTGGACTCTGACAAGAAGCATGTATCCTTATGGGAGTTCTTATTATTCCCATAGAATAACAGAATCATCAAGGTTGGACAGACCAGTAAGATCATTCAGTCCAACCACCAGCCCATGACTATGACTGCCCTAGATCACATCCCTCAGGGCCACATCTACCTTTCTGTTGAACACCTCCAGAGATGGGGACTCCACCACCTCCACCACCACCAGCCTGTTCCAGTGCCCCACCACTCCTTCTGAGAATAATTTTTTCCTAACATACAACCTGAGATATTCTCAAAAGAGTGTGAAACAATCATTCAAGAGAGGAGACACCTCCCAGCCCCACAGTCATTCTTTTTGGAGGTCCACTGTGCTCTATACAGGCAAATCAGGCTTCCAAAAAGCAACATATTTCTGAAGGAAAAATACTAACAAAATCAAAGCATGTGTGAGAATGATCCAAGCTGAGGCCAGGAAGGCATTCAGCTGTCGATAAACACTCCCCTCCCTTTATTCCCTTCTGTTCACTTGTCTGCATTTCTCTGGCATAGGGAAAAAACAATTTGTGATAGAAGCACAAATGACACAAGGGACGTTTAATTGTTGCAGTGAAACCAATGTGAAATGGCATTGAAATAAAGCCACATAAAATGGAGATAAGTTGGAGCAGCTTGTGTAGAAGCATCCTAGGACAGCCACAATGCTGCTGAAGTTTGTGATGGAAGCAGGGCCAGGAGTCACACGGAGATGAGTCCCTGCAAAGAGACAGTCCTAATACAATTCAAAGCCCAAACATAGTCCAAAATGAGACTGCTGTAAATAAATGGAAATGTTATTAGTTCCAGATGGCTTCATGGCAGTAAGTTTTAAAGAAATCAAAGCCAGTATCTTGAAGAAAACAAACACCCCTTTTGGCCCATCTAATAGATTGAGATATTGGCATAAAACAGATTCCTTGCATATAGAGATGGCTAATTACAAAATAATAATAATAAATAAAACGAGTAGGATCTTCCTTCCTCTGTTCTTCACACTTTGTTACAATTTGGTCTCTATCCATCTCACAAGTTGAGACCATGGAAACCCTTTATTTTAATCATAATGAGTTATGGTTGTTTCAGGCCTGAGTAAATCACAGTTTTCAGCCTGAAAAGTCAGCTGTGCTGTGCACTGTTATTAGCAGGAAGTAGAAGTCAGGGTTATCTGTGCCTTTGTTATCTCTGATGCAAGAGAACGAAGTTAATGAGAAAATCAAAGGTGGCTCCGCTGAACCAAACAGTATGCACTCAGATACAGGGGGTTCAGGATTTCACCCCAAACATTCCTTTGTGGTGTCTAAGCTGCACCCAAATCCAAATCTGCTCTTTATTACTTTTCCATCGCTAATAATCAGTTTGGAATGGTATAAACAATTGTGTTTATAATCCGTAAGCCATAAACCCATTTTAATGCTGTGAACTGTGTTGTCTGTACAGAGCTCACAAGGAGATGCAGCAGTACAAGTTTATTTTAGCCAACCAAGTCCATTGGTAAGGTCCTATGTGTATGCAGGAATTCCATCTGCTGCACAAGCCAAGACCAGACATGTTTACATGTTTCCATAGTCACTTCATAGCCACCATGTACAAAATCCCCTATTTCTGCATGCTTTCCGATGGACGAAATCCCACCTGGATCTTAGACTTCATCCTGTTCCTGTTAAGCCTTCCCTAGCTTGAGCTGATATTTTGAGGTTCAACCAAATGGTTACTTACACTTAATCTACCCAAATACGCAATGCTAAATTTTTGCTCAGTTCTGGCTGCTTGTCTGGCTGGCTCAGTTTCCATCCGTACCTCAAATTCTCATAAACGTTTTAAGATAGGCTGTCTGCATTTCAAAAGCGATGGGTTCCTGCTTTCCCCTCCTCTGCCTATGCACAGCAAATTCCCATCTACAAGCAGCCATGAGGCTTTTTCTTTCCTCTCCATAGCTGGGACTACCATGTCTCTGCAAGAACAACTAAAAGAAAATCCTTAAAATATCTTTACCAATAGATACAGTTCCTATTTTTTATTTATTTATTTTTAAATTCCTTTGCTATGTGAGGATGCTGTCAACTTCTTAAAGAATGATGGTAGCAAAACTAACCGAGAACATGTAATACATCACCAGGGGAAAAAAAAGACTGCTCTAATACCATGAAAAAGCACTTTTTTTTTATGGCTGTGGCCTCTGTTGAGACTTGCATGCCCTTTCTCAAGGGCTCAGCTTGAAAAGCACCTTATTTTTATCTCTGGCAAGAGAATAGATGGCCTTATTTCCTCATAGAGAAGGCCTTGGTGACCCATGTCTTCATCACCTCTCATTTCACATGCTGTGATTCCCAATTTGAAGACAACAGAACTCATATTGCCTTCTCCATGCTTTGGGTCTCCATGAGCACAGATCTCTGCCACGCAGCTTCTGGTACCAGCAGTTAAGCCCACCGTAATTCAGAAACCACGATGCGACCTCAGGAATAATGAAACACTAGGATCAAGCTCAAGATGAAATAAAGAGGTGTTTTTGTTTATTTTTCCTCACCGGAGTCTAGCTATCGAAGGAGATCAAACAAATTTAGTTCCTGAGCACCTTTAGGAAGTTAGGTAAACCCTTCCTGCCTGGATCAGCTCTGCCAAAAGGTGACTCGGTCTCTGTCAGTGCAAGAAATTATTGTTCCAGTCTCAGCTACAAGGTCATTTCCAGATGAAAATATTTGTTTTTTATCAATACTCACCACCTGAAGGCAAATTGTAATGGCATAGAGGAGGGCCACTAAGATGATTGGAGGTCTGGAGCACCTCCCTTGCGAGGAAAGGTTGAGGGAACTGGGTTTGTTTATCTTGGAGAAGGCTCCAGGGAGACCTCATTTTGACCTTCCAGTACTTGAAGGGAGTATATAAACGGGAGGGGGAAAGGCTGATTATAAGGGTGGATAGGACAAGGGGGAATGGTTTCAAAATGAGACAGGGAGGATTGGGTTAGAGATTAGGAGGAAGTTTTTCACTCAGAGGGTGGTGATGCACTGGAACAGGTTGTCCAAGGAGGCTGTGGATGCCCCATCTCTGGAAGCACTCAAGGTCAGGCTGGATGTGGGTCTGGGCAGCCTGGTCCAGGTGGTTGGCGACCCTGCACATAGAAGGGGGGTTGAAACTGGATGATCATTGTGGTTCTTTTCAACCCAGGCCATTCTATGATTCTGTGGCTCTTCCTCCAAAGCTCTCCATCTTTTACACAGGTCTAACCAGCCCTTCCTCCAAGGTGATGTCCCTTGTACAAAGCTGAATTTTGTAGATAAAAGTAAAACACACTACTAGGAACAAAATGAATTTCCCTAAACACTAAGAAGGGAGGGAAACACCATTACAAGGACATCATTTTTTCCAAAGCGTTGTATTATAATTGTCAGCCTTAGAACAACACCTACATAATGCAATAAAGATAAGAACTCCCCTGAGATAAACACTGCGCAAAGTACTTATAGTAAGAGGCAATTCTCATAATTACAAGGAGATTAATGTTAAAGAGGCTGAAGTATTTCATAGCTGAATGTCCTGTCAGGGAAGCTGAATAATAAGCCTTATTTTCACACGCCATTTGCCTTTATTGAAGAAGGATAAATGAACCTGCATAATGCAGCACATTAATGACTTCCAGCATTCAGGTGCAGTCACTCTGGATAAATCTGCATGGGAGGTCAGGGCAGACATTAAGTTGCTTCCCAGCACTCGGGGCAGGTGGAACTGAAGCAGGTTCTGATCCAGTGTCGCATGACTGCATTCACATGGTGCCAAGGCTGTGTTCCTCCTCCTTGCTGGTGTAGCTGAGGTAGAGAGCAAAGAGCAAGGAGAAAGGATAACCCCATTGATACCAATAGCTGAAGAAGAAGTTGGGCTTGTTTAGCTTGGAGAATAAAAGGCTCTGGAGAGATTTCCTTGCAGCCTTCCAGTACTCAAAGGGAGCTTATAAGTGGGAAGGGGGACAACTTTTTACACAGTCTGATAGTGATAGGACAAGGGGAAATGGTTTTAAGCTAAAAGAGGGGAAAATTAGGTTAGATATTTGGAAGAAAATCTTTACTGAGAGGGAAGTGATGCCCTGGCACAGCTGCTCAGAGAAGCTGTGGTGCCCCATCCCTGGAGGTGCCCAAGACCAGGTTGGATGGGCTCTGGGCAGCTTGAGCTGGTGGGGGCAATCAGCCCATGGCAGGGGTTGGGGCTGGGTGGGCTTTAAGTCCCTTCAAACCCAAACCACTCTATGATTGTATGCAGAAAGCGTGCAAATGGTTTGCCTAAGGTCACACAGATCTTGTGAGACCATGGTTGGGATGACAACAGGGCACATTCATGAAGAGCAATGAGAAAACCCCACATTTTCCAAACTGGATTTGGAAAACATAGGGTACACTCAAAGCATTAATCTTTTTACTGTGCTGGCTGCAGCTTTACCAAGCTCATATTTTTTTATCATGAGTTTCTTCATGATTTTCCCTGTTCTTCCACAGGAGCCTGGGGTGAAGTGTTAAATACCAGTGGGGAAGGTGAGTGCACGAAGGAGGAATGCAAGTGCAGGAGGGAGCTGGGCAGCCAGACAGCATCTGTGTCTGCTGCTGAAGGCTACGTTGGTGCTGACACACTGGGTTATTTCTGCTGTGATATTACCCGGGTGTCTAATTAAAGATAAGTTTAAAGACACAGCCTGAGATTTGATGTTGTGAATACTTAAGAGACATTTCAGATTTCACTTTAGTGTTTAAAAGGTCAGAAGCTTTATAGCTCCTTATAATCTCCACTGAGATGCATCCCAAACAGCCTCTCAGATAGCACAAGCCTAGCTTTACTGCATAGGGACAGCAAGGAAGTACTCCCCTGCCATGGCTAATGAGAAAATATTTCACTAATGGGAAAGTTACTCAGATTTGTTTGACTTAAAAATAGCCAGTAAAAGCCTTTTCCTTAATGTAGGATATTAAACAGTTTTGTTACTGTAACAAAGTTAGTGTATTTTTAATGCACAGTGCACAAAGATAAATAATATTTTTTCCATTCAGTTTTATTTGGAAATAAAATTACAAAACTTGAAATCTAATTATCCACGCCAAAGAGCGTGAGTCACACATGACGGTATTCATGGAGAAGCCAGCGGAGCCTGGAGAACTATCTTGGTGTTAGGTTTCTGTTCCACATCCAGAACCAGACAAACTGAGCTGTCTAGAGGGTGAAATCCAAGAATAAAAACAGTGGCCAGGATTTTGAAACTCAGATGCCCAACAGATATATCCAAGCTGGTGGATTTTGATGAAAGATGATGTTATTGCTTGAAATTTTGACTCCTTTCTAAAATATCTGAGCAGGCACCAAAGGTGTGCACCAGAATAGAAACTGGTGTGGGATTCAGGAATGTACTTGTAGGTGTCTGCACGCGAACTAAGAACTAACATTTCATTATAGCGTGTAAGGATGGAGTCTCTATTAACACAGTGTGGTCTGTGTTGGCTGGATCTCCATTGACTATAACAGGAGCATAAACAATCAGTCCTCATGTGCACAACTTCACTTCTTTGTTTTATTGTCTAACTGAATCCCACCCAGATGACAAAATATGAGCCATTTGTGTACTGGTAGTCAGTATGTCTCAAGTTATGTCTAACCAGTGGTACATCCCAAGTGCATCCACTCCATACAGAGGTTACTCCATGGTGTGCAGCACTCTTTTCCCTCTCTACACATGCATTTCTACACAGGTTCTCAAAGTACCCCTGAATTAAACCCCAGAGATGAATACCAAGGCTCAGAGCAAAGCACCAGAAGAGTTTCTAGCTGTGTCCGCATGGAAAATACCACCTAGTCTCAAACCACAAGAAATGTCTTACCATGCCCTGCATCCTCACTTAAAACCTGAGCCTGAAGTTTGAATTCTGATCACAAGGAAGTGAAGCCAGCACTAGCAGTGGCTGCTTGGGCTATCTACCTCTAACTGTGCTATAACAAAAGACACTGAGATTTCTGACACAAAATCACTTTCTATCATGCTGTTTCCATGAAATTCAGACTTAGAAACCAAACATACACAAATACTGTCTTACCAGCCCTTGCAGTCTCACTTGATATATCTGAGAAGTGGCCTGAGCTTCCTCCTGCTGCATGGACCAACAAATTTCTGCAGGGTGACACTGGAAATTGAGGGCTTCATGAAGTTCCCCTTCAATATCTAATCTAAGCAACAAAGGAAGGGACGGGAAAATCAGCCCTGAGGTCCTCAGAGTTAAATGCCCGAGAGGATGAGAAGCATTGTGCAGGGAAAGCGTGCAGCCCAACCAGATGTGATGCTGCAAGCACTGCAGCAAGGCTGATAATCAGAAACACCCAAAGCACTCAGCTTTGCTGTGAAAGAAACCATAGTGCTCCGAAGTGTAAAACGATGATCACTCTGCTTTTTGCTCTGCTGCTGCCGGAGTTCAGCCTCCTGAAGAATCACTGATCACCAAGTGGTGCTTGCCCCTTCATGCAGCCCCATGGAACACACGTGATCCCATAGGGCTGATAGGAGAACGCACAGATGAAAGCCTGGAAATGTTTCCTTGAAAGGGCTGGGCCTCACCAAATATCCATTACATTTTTATAACCCTGCACTTCAGACTAAGATTAAGAAAACAACAAACAAGCCGATTGCAAAGGGTCACAGTGCCAAGTAAGGCAGTTGAAGCCGATGATATAAATACACTTTGAACAAGACATCTTTATCGAGAGAGGAAGTATTAAAAGGGCTACAGTGACCAGGCAACATGGAACAAGGGAGGATAAAGAGGGGATGAGATAAGGCTAATGAAGAATGACAAATACAGACAAGGGTTTTTTTCCTGTTAAAAAAACCAGTTCCCTGCCCTCATCCAGCTCAAGGGCAGAGAGGGGACTTTCCTCAGCCAAGGGTCTGCACAGAGTGATCCCCAGCAGCCCAGAGACTGGGACACTGCTGCTCCTGCCCTCCCTGGAGCCAGGAAGAGACAAACACAACCAGGCACATGTTCAGCCCTATGAAAACATTATGCCACAGTCCACGTTTGTCACTTTGTCATTCCAGAAAAGTTCCAAGAGGGATAATTTGACTTAATTGACTGAAATCAGAACAGTGCCTTCTGGCTACCAGATGCTATTGCACTTGCAGCAAGCACTGTTTGTGTATCTCCACGGTGTGGTTTTAATTTCTAATAATTGAGCTCCCTACAGTCACTCATGAGCAGACAGCTCTGGCTGACACCCAGCCTGGACCTCTCCATGATGATGCCTTCCTGGTGAGTAGAAAGTACTGCACACTCAGCAGCAGAGCCAGGAGACAGAGAAGAGCCCATCTCAGGAACTGGCTGGCTCAGAAAAAAACAGTAGGATTCTGTCTCAAGGCTTTTGAGACTTGAGGCCAAGATAACAGAGCTCGATGGCATAGAAGCCAAGCAGGTAAAGGTCAGGCAGAGATTTATTTGACCAGACCCACTGCCTGTCGCAGCATCCTTCTGCAGAGCTGGGCTCACCTGCCACCACACTGCCTTGCTCATGAGCAAACCAGTGTCAAGGACTTGAGAACAACCAAAAGCTTTATTTATTGCCTAGATCACCCTGCACCAATGTGGTAAGCATATTTGTCCCTAGTCCTGTCCCCATCTCCACTTGCTCCCTGGCCTAGTCAAATGGCTGGAAGATGGTCAACACATGCAGTCCCTGGTCTTGACCCACCTGTGACACTGCCCTGTCCATGCCAAGATCATTCTTATCTCCCAGCCTGGCCTCATGGAGCAGTCTCACTTTTGCTGCTCCTGAATATATCCAGTGCACGTGGGGAGACCAAAGCTATGTTGGCTATTGCACACATCTCAAAGTTCTTTACATACACTACATCAGCCTTTCCAGCTTGTAGCCTTCCTGCTAGCAATGCAGCTGGGCACAGGTCTCTCTGCTGTGAGTTGAATGGAGACAGCTGACTTTCAAGACCTCCTTGAAGACATCTGCATGTTCTCTAGATAAGGATTCCATTCTCAGGTCAGCCAACTCAATTCTGCATCTAATTTTAGATTCTGGAGGGAAGGGTTAAGTAAAGCTCAGGTTTGAATATAATCAGGTTAAAGATATAGAGCTACATCATGCTAAGTTGTATGTCATATTGCCAGATAGGCTGTGAATGCCCCCTCTCTGGAAGCATTTAAGGCCGGGCTGGATGGGACTGGGAGCAACCTGGGCTAGAGGGAGGTATCCCTGCCTACGGCAGGGGGTTGGAACTACATGATCCCTTCCAGCCCAAATCATTCTATGATCCTATGACTCTATGATATCCAAAGTAAGAAAAAACCTGAATAGATTCATATACACACATCTATGCACTTTTGTGGCTTCTTCTAGCTCAGCTCAGACAAGAAGATCTGGACATTCTTAACAGTCATTCTCTGAATCAGATCTGGGAGTTGTAGCACCACAGAACCACAGAATCACAGAATGGTTTGAGTTGGAAAGAACCTCAAAGATCACCTAGTTCCAACCCCCTGCTGCAGGCAGGTTTGCCAACCTTTGGCTATGGCATTTATAACCTATTATATCCAGCAGAAGGGTGAGGATATAATGGCCCATATCACTGTATAGAATTGTTCTCAGTCTTTAACACTTTACTTTTTACAAAGAATATGTTCAACTAAGATAGATGCTCTCTTCAAATGATGCGCAGATAGACATGGAAAGAATAACTGAGTTATTAATTAATTAATTGATTAAAAATGGTTCCAATAACTTTTTCATTATTCTTGTTTAATTTTGTCTTTTAATAGAAAAAAGGCACACATAGACTTCGACAGAACAACTCCTGCATGAAGCACCCTCTGAACTCCAGAAAAACTTGTTGTAATAGCGCTGCCTTGCATATCATCTTGAAAGATTTTCAGATGTACAGATGTTATCTGGTTACCACCACTTTGCTGCCAGCTGTTTCACAGACCTTTTGTTCACTATCAATAAGCTATCATAAAAAAAAAAAAAGAATGACAGCGCAAGAAAAATAGGGCAAAAATGACAGCAATTGGTAAAAGTACCGGCTGTACATTTAAAAGCAACAAGAGTTGAATGAACTGTAGTAACTCTTGTTTTTCAAGAAATCTGATGTCCTAAAATATTTGCAGAACAAAGGTCTCGGAAGTCCCAGGCGGGAGAAGGAGCCACTGCTTCAAGAGAAGAGGTAGAATGGAACAGCTTGTTGATACACTCAGTAATGTGGTTTGTAGCACATGTAGTTGCTGTATAGAGCTGCTCTGCTGCTCAGAAAACCTCTTCCTTTGTATTTCTCTTCTTTATTAGTGAGAAGAAAGGGGATTAGCTCAAAATCCACTATATATATATATATATAATATATTGAAAATACCAACTTGTCTCACATCATGCCGTGCAAGCATTTCACTGCAGAGAGTGTTGGGACCAGACAGATCTGAACATGTGGAAATGCTTCTCTATTGACCTGAAGGTTTTATGGAAGCTAAACCGGGCTTATTATTGAATTTCTTTTTGTATGCTGTAAACTACTAAAGAGAGGTCCCAGATTTCAAAATCTGGCCTGGATTTCAACCTCCCAGAGTGCTGGGCTGATTGATTCCGTGGTTATAGTTCAACTGCTGTCAGGCAGCCAGTTGCAAAACTGGCATGTGGTTCCAGCCTCAGACTTTGATTATATTTGGACCAAGTGTAGGGTGTGTCTGGAGCTGGGATTTTACATTATGTCTCTATTAAGTAACATTTTGCAAACGATCAGACCAGAAGGAGAGAGTACATTCCAAGGGGCACAAACGGTTTTAAGAGAAAATTGTTTCTTAAGCCTGGAGTTCCCATCTTCTGCACCAGAGCAGCATTCAGAGCTGCCTAAAGTACATGTATTGACAAAGAGAATTATAGCCCTGAAGGCCAAATCCAGCTCTAAGCATAGGTAATTTGCCAGTTCCTAATACAAGGGCTCCATAACAATATATTGGAGACCCAGGCATGTCCACTTGAGAATAGCCTTGGTCGGTGGAGTAGTCACAGACCCTATTCAAATCCTCTTCCACCCTGCAAATCAGAGCAATCACCACCAAAGTAAGCATGGGTCTCCCAAGGAGTATAGAGTCACAGAATGGCTTGAGTTGGAAGGTCATTCAGTTCTAGGTGCAGGTAGAACTCCCAGGCTGGCCACATCACACCTCTAACAAAACGGACCATGGAACTGAGAACATTTCTGAGCTGCCCCATCACGGGGCTCCTGGTGCAGACACTGAACACCTTATTCAGAAAGATAAGTCATAACCAGGGGCTTTCCCAGAATAATTTTCATTCAGCTTTCACTGGCGGTGAATGGAGTTACCTCCAGCTGGTGACCAGTCACAACTGATGTTCTCCAAGGGTCGATATTGGAGCCTGCCCTGCTTAGTATCTTTATTGATGACTTGGACAAGTGCACCCTCAGTTTGCAGATGATGCCAAATTGGCAGGAAGTGTTGATCTGCCTGGGGGTAGGAAGGCCCAATAGTACAATTTGGACAGGCAGAATCACTGAGCTGAGGCCAATGGGATGAAGTTCAACAAGACCAAGTGCCAGGTCCTGCACTTTGGCCACAACAATCCCAGGTAATGCTACAGGCTTGGGGCAGAGTCTTAGGAGAGTCTAGGAAAGAAACAGACCTGGGGGGTGCTGGTTGACATGAGTCCCAGGTGTGCCCAGGTGGCCAAGAAGGCCAATGGCATCCTGGCTAATATCAGAAACTGTGTTGCCGGCAGGAGCAGGGAGGTGATTGTCCCTCTGTACTCAACTCCCATGAGGCCGCACCTTGAGTACCATGTTCTGTTTTGAGCCACTTGCTACAAGACCATGGTGAGGAACACAATGAAGCTGTGAGGGGCCTGGAGCACAAATCTTATGAAGAGCAGCTGAGGGAATTGGGACTAATCAGTCTGGAGAAGGAGAGGTTCAACTGAGACCTTATTACCCTCCACAACTACCTGAATGGAGGCTGTGGCAAGGTGAGTGTTGGGGATTGGCCTCTTTTCCCACTTAACTAGTGAAGAAAAATTTCTTCTCCACAAGAGTGGTCAGGTGTTGGAATGGGTTGTTCAGGGATGTGGTAGAGCCACCATCCCTGGAGGTGTTCAAGAGACTTAAATATTGTACTAAGGGACATGGTTTAGTAAGCAATAATGGTGGTAAGTGGATGGTTGGACTGGATGAACTTGGAGGTCCTTTCCATCCAATCTTGGTAATTCTATGATAAAATCCTCTGAGCAAAGCTAAATCTGCAGTAAAAGATGCCAGGGGCAAGTGATGGAAAGAAGGTAAGTGGGAAATCTGGTGACCTTCCAGGCTCAGTGCATTTTAGACTGAACTTAATGTGCCAGTTAAGTGAGAGGAATAACAGACCTTTGGGCTTAAACTAAACAATAAGGATACTATTCTTTGATCAAAGCAATGGGAAAGCCTCCACATGTTGTTTATTTATCTCTAGATTAATCTATTTTTATGATGTGAAAAATATGTTGTCTGCAGTGATTTTTACCATTTCTGGCTGGGTGAGTTTTGTCACTCCTGATGTCCAGAGCTGTTGAAAACACATTCAGCAGCCATGAGCTAATATTCACACCAGCCTAGTCATAAGTGTAGGTAAGAATCCTATAAAACATTTCCTGAGCTCTTTGAGAGTAGGTCATACCTGGACAGGGCTCTGAGGAACATGATCTAACTATAGGCATCACTGTTCATTGCAGGGGAGATGGACTAGATGGCCTTTAACTTTGCCTTCCAACTCAAACAATTCAATGATTCTATGATACCCCAGGACAAACTGAGTGGCTGTACCATGCATATTAACAAAAACAGCTTTAGGGGCTTACTTGTGTCCCTACAGCTCCCTTGTATCCCTTTATCAAGACAAAGTAAAGTAGCTTCTCCCATGGTAACTCAAGAGAAGAGACCTGTCTCCTCGCAGCGTTGTGTTAATCACAGCTCCTGCTTACAAGTAACATGGAATCATAGAATATCCCAAAGTGGAAAAGACCCATAAGGAACACCGAGTCCAACCCAAGCCTGATCTGAAAGAATTGTGAATCATTTCTTCAGAAAATTGACTGTTAGAGTTCAGCACCCTGTTAAAAATGTAGTTCCTTGAAATACTGGTACATACAAATACTACTCAGTAAAGATCGCTCTTCAAAAATAACTACCTGTGTTAATTACAGTGTAATTTCCTTATCTTCCCCTCCTGGCTTCTCTAAAGTGCTAACAGAGCTATAGGAAAGGGAGGTGATTTTTAATTCTGGATTGCAAACCATCAACACAGCTGCGGATTCATTTCCAGAGGAGGATTCTTTCTGCTTAATGAAGTTAAAGCCAGAAGAAATCCAGCGTGGCTTTGATGTTTTAAACAGTTTATGGGCCTGACTGTTGGAAGGGGGAAAAAAATAACCTTTTATTTGTACTTTGGGCAAATTAATTTTTGAAATGGCTGAAAGGCAGACAATGAGCCTTGCGCTATCACGCTTGCAGGGCTGCTTTTCACATTGAAGCTAAGCATTAAAACTTCTTGGATGGAAGCCTGAAGTACTCCCTGGGGAATAATTGTGCAACAGCAGAGGGATGAAATAGATAATGAAATAAATCTTTTTTGCCATTACTGTCTGTGATGCTAAACTTATTCGAGTGCTACTAAGGGCGTAACAATAGAAGAGACTTTTAAGACTCTTGTCAGACTTGCAAGAAAGGAAAAGCAGAAAAAGAACAGCAGCTGTAAAAGCCAAAGGAACTGCCAGGCCTGCTGGTATCCAGTGCAGGGAAAACTGTAGTTCTATGAATGTTTAGAATTCCCCAAAAGTGCTGGAAAAGAAAAAAGACAGAAAACTAACAGTCTGAAACATGTGCAAGTAAGAACCTGGAGCAATAGAGATTGTGGAAAGCCAATCACCTGCCTACAGGACCAAACCACCCAACGCGCTCTTGTTCGTGCTCTATTGAATTTGCGTCCAAAAGACCTTCTGGTGGGCTTGTTATAGACAAACATGTCCAGACAGCTCTGACTCCTTTTGTTCTAGCTCTGTCTGCTTTCAGAACCCTGTTCAGACCTGTCCCAGAGCATCTTGTGCCATCTTCCTTCCTTGTAGGCAAGGTAGCCAGCAAGATGGGAGATCTCTTAGAGTTTCAGAGGTGGGAAGAGGTGAATTACAGGCAGTAGTATAAAAAAGAGAAGGAAGTTCCCAGAGAAGAAAGTTACAGCAAAGGGAGATATTGCTTAAATCAAAAAATAGCTACTGAGAGCACGCTTGGAGTTTTGCTGGGAGCCATATAAATCAATGAAAAATAGCTAAATGAATTCCAAGAGTCTTGCATGTGAAAGTAAATAGGTTGCTATTGCCCATACGAGATGTTTGATTCTCTACACACGAAAACCCTCAGATCTGTTAGGAGCTGTAAAAAAAACCACCTCAATATTTCTCCAAAATGTCTTGCCACCCTAAGAAGAACATCATGAGCAGTTCTTCATATGATTTGGTTTTCTGAAGGTTGGGGGTCACATTTCTCCACCATGTGGCTTGGTGGTCCAGCACATTCCTGCACCAGGTCTTCAATGTGGGTGTTTCACAGCATATTAAAACAGTCCATGGCATCAACTCTGGAGAACAACAGCATATTCCTGAACTCTGTGAGGAGAAGGTAAGAAGATAAGAAATGATGGAGGTTGGAAATGGTGCTGGGAGCTGCCTGGAAAAAGCAGAACATATTGTTGCTTGGAGATTCATGCTGTAATATCTCATGAGGCTTAGGAAAGGTCACACTTGAAGGCAGAAAGTGGTCAGTAGCAGAAAGCAGCTGGGAGGAAACAAGGCAGGATGTGATGGAGCCTTTCTTGTAAAAATCCCAGGGATTTGGGATAGAAGCAAGCACCTAAAATTGGTGCCAGAGAAACAGGAAAACCTCTCTGAAGGTCAAAGCAATTCTCCTGTTCCTGAACCAATACAGAAAGGATTTGGTGGAAGGAGACATGCCTTTAGGTGAACGTGGTTATTTCAGCTTGCGTTTGATGTGGATGGGGGATCAGAACAATACCAAATGTGGAGATAGGAAACTCCATTTTCCTGACTTCAAGGTGGTTTCCAGAGTTGGTGCCTTGATGCCAGGCCATGCACGCAGAGCTGCAACCACATGAAACAAGTGTGCCTTGCAGACAGAAGGGAGGGAGAGAGGCACTGAGAGTGGGAAGGAAAAGCGTGCTTACAGAGAACAATGGAATGATGCAAATTATGTAAACTATGCAGTGCTAAGAACTGAGCCAGTCAGGGACTATTTCAATTTAGTTTTTTTCTGTACTGTTGTTGTTGTTGTTAAAGTTTCCTTAGTTTGGAGGCCTGTAACACAATCTTGTAGCAAAAGAAAGAAGAGAGTGTGCTGAGGCCCATCCCAGGCACCAGTGATGTGGAGCCTGGCGAAGAGGGAGTGCTACAGCTTGCATTTCCCTCTGATTTGGGAGTGCTACAGCTTGCGTTTCCCTCTGATTTCCCACTCTTCCCTCATATTAATTACTTTCATTGCAACCCAGAAAATAGGAACAGTTCTCAAAGATGGGTATAACCCTTAAACCGGAGCTCACATCTGACTCAAAGCCCTTTGCATTTTAAGAGGAAAAGTACATTGCAGTCTGACTCATTGAATCTATCTATAGTACACTGATGCTGGTAGACCAGTGTCTGAGTATCTTCCAAATTTAAGTTTTAGCTGTCGGCTACCTTTCCAAAACAGGAAAGTTTTGCTCTCCTGTAGCTGAGCTGGGACCCTCAGCTCCTTTGAGTGGCAATAAAAACAATTTTATGTAATGACTCATCTGACCTATTTTAAATGTCAGCTTCAAGGAAACTTGGATCCTGACCAACAAGATGGCTTCTTCTCTCCATTGACTGCAAAGGAGTGTTTATCACATTGTAGACATCTGTATTTATTCCGTTCAAATTGCATCCAGAGATTAAGCCACGGTTAATTTTATTTATTTCACTGAAGATTGACATTTAAGCATCTTCCAAATCTGTGCATGGTTACACAGATGGAAGAAATAAATCCAGGTCTGAATTCCAGGTTAACCTCTGATCATTGGATTATTCTTACATCCTGGGATAAAGTCAGAGTCAGTTTGTTTTTTGGCTTTTCTTTCAGTTACAACTAAATTTTCCAGACAGGCCACTATGGTTTGAGTTCTTGTGTTCAACAGAGCATAAACACCACCAGAAGGCCAATTCTCAGTTTTTCTTCCACATTAGAATTCTTACTCTGAATTAAATTACTTGTCTGATCATAGAAAACTTAACCTCAACTCCAGTTCGTCTCAATTTTGAACCAGACCAAATCTATCTAAAATGACACCTACCCAGATCCCAGCTTACTTTGCTTCAGAGAATTTGTTTGAATTCTGTGAAAAATCCCTATGGGTGTTCTAGTTGTCAGTCTCTTCTGTCAGTTGGATGAAATTGTACAATAGGGTGATAATAGTTTATAGGATTTCTTTGTGATTATATTACCCGGTTAATTATTTTTTTAGTAAATTTCTCTTTTCTTTCTTAATATTAACATTAAATTTCCCAAAGAAAGAATTACTTTGTCTTTCTCTTCTTTTTCTTGATGTTCCTATGCTTCTATACCGTTGTTTTTTTCTTCTTTTGGTAGAGCAACTCTTCCCCTTCATTCAGGGAATGGAAAAGGTTTCTATCCACTTCTGTCTAGCAAATTCAAGCTGGAAGGTAGTGATGTTCTGATGTTTAGCTTTCTGATGACATATTCTTGGATACATCACCCACTCCTGGGTCAAAATAGGGGTCTGAAAGAGATTGTTACATAGGATTAAAGCACTAGTTACATCTTGGATAAAAAAAGGCTGTTCTAGTGCTGCTGGATTTAGAAGAAAAGATTCTATTTTAGCAGATCAGGGATTTGCAGTTGTATTTCTCCTCTTGTTTTTTTTTTAGGTCTGCCCAAAAGCTAACTAATCCCCAGGGTCTCCCCCCCAAAAAAAATAAATAAATAAAAATAATATATATATATATATATCTTACTGTGAATGCTTTGAATTGATTGTTCTCTGAGGAACTTGTAGCTCTGACTAATTGCGTCACACAGACAGGGGAGGAATATTTCCCACTGACATATTTCAGAGGTGGAGAAGGGTTCAGGTTGGCTCATTCAAAGCAAAGTTGTGTACCGTGATGTCAAGATTTTAATCTGTAATGCTGTCTATTTTCTGTCTGGGCTTTTCATTGGCTTATAGATCATCTGCTCACTGTGAAAGCCAAGCTGCCTCCTGGCAGAAGCCCACTCTTCCAGCCTCCTGATTCAGCACCTTTATAGACACCTAGCAACTTTGACCTTTCTAGGAAGATCTCTTGGTGTTTGCACAAGTAGCAGTCAAAGCAAAGGGCTGAATGTCATGAATCACCTTGTGATTGGATGTGGACTTGCAGTTGGACCCTACTGGACATAAAATACATACACACGAAGCATAAAATCCATAAAATTCTGGAGATCTAGGTCCTGTTTTCAATGTGCTGCTGCCCAGACCTCACAGCATCTGGTGGATATTTCCATTTTTTAGGTATAAATTAGTCCTCTGGCTTGACACAAGAATGAATAACTATGATTTTGTTTCTGAAAAGGATGATCTCTCATCCCTGCCTTCCTGAGAACAGATTACATCTAAACATGCCCCTATCTTCCTTCCCTTTCAGGACTGGGTTTGATCATGACCATTGGCCTTTGAAAAATTGTTTAATGCTCCAGAAGAGAAGGAACCAGCTTTATTTCCAAGCTCTTGCT